>NC_142132.1:62099090-62707527 GCF_024610735.1 Ursus americanus
TGGCTCACCTTCTTTCAAAAACCACAATTCTGCCTGGTGTTTAATGTCTGAAAACAATTGTGTCATATATTGTGTCTAGTTTTCTAATTGTTAACAGTAAGAGATACAGGATGGGAAGATAGTGGCAGAGTCAGGGGACCCTAAGCTCACTTCATCCCATGAACACAACTAGATAATTATAAAATCATCCTAAATATCCAGGAAATCACCCTGAAAACCGAATGAACAAACTCTACAACTAGAGGAAGAGAAGAGGCCACATCAAAGAACATAGGAGATGTAGAGACATGGTTTAAGGGAGAAATGGATCATGGGTGCAGTGGTGGGGAGGGAGCTGTGGTCACAGAGAAGGGTGAGAGAGAGAAGAGCACACAAAGGAATGTACAAGGAGAACATATCCAAAGTTACTGGCTTGGAAAACAAGAGGAGCTGAATTTCATGAGCTCTTGCAACCAACGGGGATTAAACCTAGAGTTTTAAAAGTCAGCAGGCTTGACTGGGGGTAGAGTGCAGAGGGCACTGTCCTGCTTCTGGAGAGAAGGCAGGAAAACAACCTGGGGGGGATACAGCATGGAAACAGTGATCTGAAGAATGCCTGGGGCACACAGTGGAGAGTTTATCTCCTCTTACCAGAGGGCATCCCTGAGAAGTAGCATTCCCAGAAATGGCTTTCCTGGAACAAAGGAGCTGGCCAGTGCCATTTCCCTCCCCACCCCTCAGCATGAACACAGAGCTAACTGCAGGAAGCAGCCCAGCACTGGCTGCCTAACTTGCTTACACCAAGCCCCACACCCCTTTGCTGTAGTGGGACCGCCCTTCTCAGTCAAGCTTGTTTCAGTCCCAGCATGGTGGGCCCCCTCCCCAGAAGACTAGTATAGAATCCCGTCCGCACCACATCTCCCAACCAGGGAGCTCTGCAGGGACTCAGCTCTGGTGGAGTTTGTGTCAGCCTCATTTCACAAGCAGACCAGAACACACCTAGTTAAAACTCACCACACTCAGGCCAAGGACCAAACAGGAAGGGGAACCTCTACATATGACTGGCCTGAAGGACAGAGCAGCTGAAAGACAACAATAGAGTGTATGCAGCACACATCAGAGACACTCCCAAAGTGCCAGGCTCTGGGCACTACATGACCTCATCTTCATAAGGCCGTTACTTTCAGGAGCAAGAGACATAACTGGCTTTCCTAATAAACAGAAGTAGCCAGAGACTTAGACAAAAATGCCAAGATGGAGGAATTTATCCCAAAGGAAAGAACAAGATGAGTTCATTGCCAGAGATCTAAGAGAAACAGATATAAGTAGCATGCCTGATGGAGAATTTAAAACAATAATCAAAAGTATACACTGGACTTGAGAAAAGAGTAGAAGACATAAAGGAGACCCTTAAAACAGAGATAAAAGAGTTTAAAAAGAATCAATCAGAGATGAAGAATGCAATAAATGAGACTGGAAACAGGCTTGATGCAATGAACTGCAGGCTGGAAGAAGCAGAGAAATAATTACTGACCTAGAAGACAAAATAATGGAAAATAGTGAGGATGAATGAAAGAGAGAAAGAAGAATTATGCAACACAAGAACAGGCTTAGGGATCCCAGTGACTCATCAAATGTAATAACATTTGTATTATAGGAGTCCCAGAAGAAGAGAGAGAAAAGGGGGCAGAAAAATTATTTTAAGAAGTAATAGCAGAAAACTTCCCTAATCTGGGGAAGGAAACAGACATCCAGATCCAGGAGACACAGAGAACTCCCATAAAAATCCACAAAAGCAGGCCAACGCCAAGACATATTATAACTAAATTTGTAAAATATAATGATAACGGGAAAAAAATCTTAAAAGACAAAAGGAGTCCTTAACTTACAAGGGAAAACCCACAAGGCTAGCTGGAGATTTCTCAACAGAAACTTGGCAAATCAGAAGGGAGTGGCATGATATATTCAAAGTGCTAAATGGGAAAAATCTGCAGCCAAGAATACTCTATTCAGCAACACTATCATTCAGAATAGAAGGAGAGATAGTTTCCCAGACAAACAAAAACTAGAGTTCATGACTACTAAGTCACCTCCACAAGAAATATTAAAGGGGACTCTTTGAGTGTAAAGAAGAGTCCAAAAATGACAAAGACAAGAACGGATCAGAGAAATCTCCAGAAACGATGACAAAACAAGTAATAAAATGGCAATAAATACATACTGATCAATAATTACTTTGAATGTAAATGAACTAAATGTTCCAATCAAAAGACATAGGGTGTCAGAATGGACTAAAAAAAAAAAAAAAAAAAAAAGACCATCTATATGCTACCTACAGGAGACTCATTTTAGACCTAAAGACACCTGCAGATTGAAAGTGAGGGGGTGGAGAACATTTATCATATAAATGGATGTCAAAAGAAAGCCAGAGTAGCAATACTTATATTAGACAAACTAGACATCTGTTCTTGTATTGTTTTTATCCTGCTTTGGTATCAGGGTAATACTGGCTTCATGGAATGATTCTGAATGTTTTCCCTCTATTCCATTATTTGTAAGAGTTTAACAAAAGCTGTCATTAATTGTTTTTTTAAATATTTGTTAGAATTCACCAATGAAACCATGTCGTCTTTGGTTTTTTTTGTGCTGGGAGATTTTTGATTTCTAATTCAACTTTCATTCTTGTTATTGATCTAAGAAGATTTCCTATTTCTAAGAAAATTTTCTTATGTTTCGGATTCAAGATTCATGATTCAATCATGGTAACTTGTGCATTCTTAGGAATTATCTGGTTGGGTTTTTTTTTTTTTTCTGTTATCTGATTTGTTAGTATGTAATGGTTTATAGTAATCTGTTATCACAATATGTATTTCTGTGGTATCTGTATTGCTTTCTCTTCCACTTCTCATTTTGGTATTTTTAGTGTCCTTTTTTTCCCCCTTAATTAAGGTTGTTAAAGTATTGCCCATTTTGTATACTTTTTTGGAAAAACTTACTTTCAACGTTATGTTATGGTTTATTCTGGTCTCTATTTTATTTATTTCCACTTTTTCTTTGTTATTTCTTTTCTCTACTAATTTTTAGCTGTTTCTTCTTTCTCTAGTTCCTTGCGGTATAATGTTAAGTTGTTTGTTTGAACTTTTTTTCTTAATGCAAGTATTTATAGCATAAATTTCACTCTAACATCTGCTTTGCTGTATCCTATAGGTTTTGGAATACTGTTTTCTTTTTCAATTATTTTGAGACATATTTTGATTTGCCATTTTATTTCTTATTTGGTCCACTGTTTATGCAGTAATGTGTTGTTTAATATTTACATATTAAATATTTAATATTTACATTGAAAAAAATAATGAGAGGGTATATCTAGATATAGCTGGACCATTTTGCTCCCTCATGGGAAGACAGCCTTTCTTCCAGAAGTGACTGACAACAGGCAAGTCCATTCATTTCAGGACAATCTTCACTGGATCCCACAGAATTTGGTCTTAATATCTGCATCTCCTCATCTCTTGACATTAGCACAATACACAACATCAATATATTTTCCAAAGTCTGGTTTATTTTTTCTGGAAAATACTGCATGTAGTACTTCTATAACAAAGTCAATCCAATCCCTTTCAGGATCCCACCAACAGCATACACATACTTTCAATCTTCTGAATATTTCTTTTTGACCTCTGCCTAATTTAAAGGACAGGAATCATACCAATCTTCCAAGTATGATCAATATTTTTCAGAGATGAGTGGATCTAAATCTTAACATGAAAAATACATTTTTTCTTAAGGAAAACATAATATGATCAGATGAGATGCTAGCTAAAGTGGAAACAGCTTTTTTCTATTTTTATGGAGAACTGTTCAGCTTTTGGGTCCACATTGTCTTGAATTTCTCTATTTTCAAATTTTGTTTTATCTCTGGAAAACTTCAAGGTTTAGGAAAGTGGTCTTTCAGTGCAAAGAACATCTGCATAATGACTTTATGTCCACAAACTATATAAAAGGAGAATCAGAGAAAAGCCTGATGCTTTTAAGTTTGTAATCCTTTCAGAATTATTCTAAGCCCTGGGTAAAATTACATTTTCCCCCTTCCTCCAGCACTCTCTATGAAAGGGAATCTTTTCAAAGTTAGCGACCTAAGAAAGTCGTCCAGTTGTGAGGTGGAGTCATATGAAGGTTTCTCCCTCAGACTTTCTCCTTGTTTCTGTTTGGTTCAGAGATATGTACGTTACCTGGATCTAATTACACTTCCATGTAATCAAGGTAGGGCATCACAACTGTAGATGCATGATATTGAGCAAATATTCAGATCTCTCTTTCTCATGTACAGAGTAACAGTATTGCATAGCTCATGGGGCCATTTGAAATAACTCTGAAATAACATCAGATTATTTTTTCAAGAGACAAAAAAGATAAACATATATCTCTGTTTTTTATGGTGTTCCTAATTTAGTTGTATTCAGTGTGCTATACATATATTCTCTGCATATATATGTTCTAAGAACCATGTGAAAACCATTTCAGATGTAAGTTCTTTAAAGTTTTTAAGTCAGGGTGCCTGGGTGGCTCAGTGGGATATGTGTCTTACTCTTGATTTCAGCTCAGGTCATGATCTCATCCCTGCGTGGGCTCCATGCTGGGCATAGAGTCTGCTTGAGAGTCTCTCTCTTCCTCTTCCTTTGTCCCTCTGCCCCTCTTTGCTCTCTCTCTCTAAAAACAGATAAATAAATAAAAATTAAATTAAAAAAATTTTAAGTCTTCCCTCATCTGGGGCAGGTTTCTTTTTCCCTTAAAAAAAATCACCAAGTAGGATAGCTAGATGTGAAGAGAATAGATTTGATTGTGTTGCTATGTCCTAAGATTAGGGCTTGGTGGTAATTTTATAGAAGGTCAAAATATCTTATTATGCAAAAGAGTCTCCACCCCTGTTATGATCAATAGCCTCTTCCCTCTCTGAGTAAAGAATGGATTCTAGCAGGGAGTAATTCCACCACCAATTTCTCCTATTTCTTGAATACTTTGCCCCAAAAGACTAAGACCAGAATTAGGAGCCTTGAAGGTGGTCCCTGGTAATTCCTGTCTTCTGGTATTCACAAGCTTGTGGAATCCCCTCCCTTGACTGTGTGGGTTTGATTTAGTCATGCACTTCTAAGAATGCAATATGGTAGAGTGACAAGATGTCACCTTAAGGTTATGAAAAGACTGTAGCTTCTGTCTTGTGTTCTCTCTCTTTCTCTCTCTCTCTCTCTCTCTGGTCATTTACTCTAGAGGAAGCCAGGAGTCCTTTAGAGCAGCTTGTGGCAAGAACCTGAGGCTTTCCAACAAACAAATGAATGAGCTTGGAATGGATCCTCCTGCATTTGACTCTTCAGATGAGATCTCTTGCAGCAACCTCATAAGAGATCTTGAACAAAGGCACCCAGCTAAACCATGCTCAGATACTTGGTCCACAGAAACTGTGAGTTAATAACTGTTATTTTAAATTGTTAAATATTGAGGTAATTTGTTAGGTATCACTAGGTAACTAATACAAGGACCTACAAAATATTATGATAAAAATTAACTCCCCCGACCCCCCAAAAATGTCTATAGGTCAGAAAACTTGAGCACTAGTCCTGCCTCTGTAACTAAACAGTTGATGTCTGTGCAAATCTCATTTCTGTTCTGGGCTTCCATTTCTCCATTTTTAAAAATAATGGATTGGATTAGCTGATTTTTTAATATCATACAATTATTTTTAGGATCTATACAGTGTAAGGAGTGTATATGTGTGTATACAAATATAAAAGTCACAAAATTCTGATGAAGAAATCAAAGAATATATATATCAAGTCTTTGATATATATATTCAAAGAAAAAAACTAGAGAGAGCGAGAGGAAAGAGACAACAGGTTTATGGGTAGGAAGACTCAATATTGCTAAGGTACCAATCTTCCAAAATTGACCTATAGATTCAACAGAATCCCAATCAAAATTCCAGCAATTTATTTTTGACTATCAACAAACTGATTCAAAAGTTTATATGGAAAGGCAAAATACTCAGTATAACCAACAAAATATTGAAGAAGAACAAAGTCGGAAGACTGACATTGCCTGACTTCAAGATTTACTATAAAGCTACAATAATCAAAACAGTGTGATTTTGGTGAAAGAACAGATTAATAAAACAGAATAGAGAGCCCAAGAGCCCAAAAATAGACACACACACAAATATAGCCAACTAATCTTTGACAAAGAAGCAAAGGCAACACAATGGAGAAAGGTAGCCTTTCAACATATGGTGTGGACTGACTGAACATCTACATGCAAAAAATAACAACAATAATTTAGACTTTACATCTCTCACAAAAATGAACTTAACATATATCATAGACCTTAATGTAAATTACAACACTATAAAACTCCTAGGAGATAACATAGGAGAAAATATAGATGACCTTGAGTATGGAGATCACTTTTTAGATACAACAGGGCCTGTTCCATGATAGAAGTCATTGATAAGCTGAACTTTATTAAATTTAAATTTTCTGCTCTTTGAAAGACACTGTTAAATGTTAGAGCAGACAAGCCAGAGACTGGCAGAAGATGTTTGCAAAACACATGTCCGATAAAGGACTGGTATTCAAAATATATGAAGAACTCTCAAAACTCAACACTAAGAAAACAACAATTTAAAAATGAGCAAAATATCTGAACAGATATTTTACCAGAGACGATACATAGATGGCAAATAAGCATATGAAAAGATGTTCCACATCATGTATCTTTAGGCAGTTGCAAATTAAAACAATGAGATACCACTACACACCTTTTAGAATGGCCAAAACCCAAAACACTGATAATACCAAATGTTGGTGAGGATTCCGGTATTATGTACAAATGAGAGTACAGGAACTCTCATTTCTTGTTGGTGAGAATGAAACAGAGCACAGCCTCTTTGGAAGACAATTTAGTAGTTTCTTACAAAGCTAAGCATAGTCTCACCACACAATTCAACAATCACGCTCCTTGTATTTATCCAAATGATGTGAAAACTTATGTCCACACAAAAACCTACAAGTGAATGTTTATACAGCTTTATTCATAACTGTCAAAATGTGGAAACACCAAAGATGACCTTCAACGGGTGAATGGATTAACAAACGCTGGTACAGCTATGCAATGGAATATTATTCATCAATAAAAATAAGGAAGTTATCAAGCTATGGAAATACATAGAGGAATCTTAAATGCATATTACTAAGTGAAAAAAAAAGTCTGAAAATGTTATATACTGTATGTGTCATATATGAATTATATGACATTCCAGAAAAAGACAAAACAGTAAAAAGACAGTAAAAAGATCAGTGATTGCCAGAGGTTTGAAGAAAAGAAGAGAGGAATGAACAAGTGGAGCACAGGGGGGTTTAGGGCAGTGAGACTATTCTGTATAATACTCTAACAGTGGATACATGACATTATACATTTGTGAAAACCCATAGAATGTATAGCATAGAGTGTGCACTAAGTAAACCATGGCTTTAGTTAATAATAATGTATTTTTTTGTTCATCAATTGTAACCAATGTACCACACTACCACGAGATACTAATAATAGAGGAAACTGTGGAGTGGGAGAAGGATGAAGAAGGGAAGATACAAGGAATTTTTCTGTACTTTCTGATCAATTTTGTTATAAACCTAAAATTTCCTGAAAAATATTTTTTAAATATACTTTATTTTATATTTATATATATGTGTATATGTGTGTGTGATATAGATAGATAATAGATAGATGGTAGATAGATAGGTAGATAGATGATAGATAGATAGATAGATAGATAGATAGATAGATAGATAGATGATAGATAATCAGGAGCCTGTGTGGTTACCTTCTGGATATAAGTAAGTCTTAAATGTGTGATATCTACTAATCATATAATAATTAATTATTTATACATTTATTTTATGTGTGATGTGGTGATTAAGAAGATTCAGAGGAGGGTGTCTGGGTGGCTCAGTTGGTTAAGCAACTGCCTTTGGCTCATGTCATGATCCTTGTGTCCTGGGATCAAGTCTCTCATCGGGCTCCCCCTGCTCTGAGGGAGCCAGCTTCTCTCTCTCCGTCTGCCTGCCACTCCCCCTGCTCGTGCTCGCTCTCTCTCTTTCTCTGTCAAATAAATAAATAAATAATAAATAAATATAATATTTTTTTAAAAAGAAGAAGAAAAAGAAGATTCAGAAGAAAGAGTGGTTTAAATCCTGTTCGCAATATTTCTAATAATAAATTGCTAGTAAAGTCACTAAACCCATATACTTTGATTTCCTCATCTATATCATAGATGTAAAAAATGTGAGATTTAAATAAGCTAATAATTGTAAATCACAGAAAAATACTTGGCACATAGTAAAATATTATTTGGGTTATGTATTAACTGTTTTGGTTTTTATACATTGCCCGTATGTTTGATTCTCTGTCTTAACACCCCAACCAGACAGTAGATCTATATTTTAAACATCTTAAAAAGTAAAACAAAAATCTTGAGGTTGAACGGTGAACATTTCATGTGCTAGGTGCTTAGTTAGTATTCGTTGCTGATGTTTAAATGAATATAAAACAGAGGAATGGTTGGGAAAATAAATAAATAGGGGAATATTTTGAAAATGACCTTCTATTTGACACATTAATAAAAATAATCCTATTTTTCACCAAACTGTCTGGAGAGATATTTTCATCTACACCTTTGTCCCAAAAGAACTTTTTTCTATCTCAGTGTATTTATATATCAGGAGTGAATGTCAGCTAGATTTTTTCCTAATAACTTTAAAGTAGAGCTAAAAAGAAGAAAAATCAGCCTCACAAAGAAAATGTACCCACCAGGAACTCCTTGATGGAACACAACAGCTGTGCTAACAACAAGTGAAGGGATGAATTTTTAAAGAACAATTCTGAATCCCAGTTTGGGAGTGCCTTGTTTCAAAGATCACTGATGGGGTAACATTTAATTGAATTAAATATTGACTAATAACAAAACCTAGGAAGCACAATGTAAGTGATACTTATCTTTCCTAAACTCCAAAAAGAGATGGTCAAAGTTGAATTGCTCTAAATTGAAGAGGTTATACAAGTATATCAATCACAAGATCCATCAATTTTCTAGGCAAGGGAAAGAATCCTATTATTTTTTTTCGAATGATGTGATACATTCAAAAGTGAAGATGTGTAGACCACAATTTTTGAGTGGCATGAAAGATTGAATGTCAATGACAAAGAATTCCCTTTCTTCTCCCAACAATGTCCCCTTGAGTCTCCTTTGTTCAGCAAAAGTGTATGATCCATTTGTAAATAACAGCCTTATTTTTGGTGTACTATCCAAAGGACTGAATTAATAATAACAAAAATAATAGCTAATGTTAATTATGTATTTTCCCATTTATTCTCAAAACTCTAGGGGGTAAGATAGTTTTATTATCTTTCTTTCACAGATCAAAAACAAAAGCTTAAGGAAGTAAAACAACTTACTCAAGACATAATTACTAACTGATGAAAACTTGAATATATCTACATTCATATCCTGCCTCTCTCCTGGCTACCTGGACCTCACACTAAAGTAATGGTTGACTTAACTCTGCATTCCCTTCTTTCTCTTACCTGTGGTCAAAGCTTCTCTATGCTGTGTCCTATTGCCCAAAAGCTTGATTGGTGGTGTGGCAATGAATTAGTCACAGCAGTTTGTCCCAACTAAAATGTAAGCTAATTAATTCTTGCTTCTCCACAAAAACACACTGCCTTTTATTCAGGTTAGATATATAAGAGCCTGTAAATAGTACCAAAGGAATTTCAGAAATCAAGACTAATCAAACAGAGAAATATCTTAGTTCGGGGTTTAGCTTTGAGAAATTAAGGAGCATCCATCCCTTCATCATCTTAATAACACACATGGGAAGTACTTTTTCTACCTATGATTTTTAAAGACATTGCTATACAATTTGGGTGCCAACTGTCTATATGTGCCTCTTCACATACATCGAACAGTGTGACTGTTAACACAGTGAGATGTAACAGAATAATGCAGAGGCAAGAAAACTCATATAGAAAGAGCTATGCCATGAATCTAATTGTCTAGAATTGTCTTAAAGTATACTTCATAAGAAGTTAATAAAAAGAAGATAGATCTGATATAATTCCAAAATATGCTTGAAGAATACTACTTATTGTAGTCTCTCTCTTAGAGACTCAAAAATATAAACGCTCTGAGAGGTCCCACAGTAAATGAACAAGTTAGTCTTTGTTTGAGCCAGTGTTATCAAATGTAACATCTATTGACATTCTTAGCTAATAGGGTTCCACGGAACACATTTTGGGGAATGTGAATGTAATCAGTGAAGAGAAAGAGAAGAAAAGGGAACAGTGATGGTTGAATTCAGATCATAAAATTCAGATTCCTCTTGGAATCTGGATTGAGTAAAGTGAAACCACGGTGCATCTGGATGGCATTTTAGTCCTCACATACTGCTGGCACATCCCCCCAAATCTCAATGGATTTACACAAAAGAAGTTGACTTGTAACTCATGTGACGATTCGATGTGGTAATTTAAGGGCTCAGGATTCTTGTATCATACGCCTCCAACAGCCCCTTGGGGCCTCAAGTCATCTTCTGGATTCTCACAGTAACGAGAAAGAACTTGGGAGTGCTTCTCACATTGAAAACCTGTGCTGCTTCTCACATTCTACTCCCTAGAACTCAGTCACATGGCCATCCTTTACTTCAGGAAAGTCTGAGTAAGGTCATCTAGGTGTATGCCATATGAGAACATCATCTAGGTGACTAGTCTCTGCTATAGAAGGAACTGGAATCTGAATTGAAGTCAGAAAAATTCAGAGAAAACCTCGCCCCCAGAACCTGGGTTGGGTCTGTCCTTCAGACTGTCAAACAAATTTCCCATGGAGAGGAGACTTTATATTTTTACCTTGGAACTGAGAATCCTGCATTAATGGGCATCAACCTATTTCTCGACTTCAAAAAGAAACAGACTATGCTTCCTTAACTACAGAATGAGAGAGCGAGATCTCCTACAAATGAATAAACAATGAAGCTACACCAGCATTTAAGTCTTCTCATCTCTGTAAAACAATGCTTTCTGGTCAAAGAACAAGCCATTCTTAAAAGTCTTAAACCACAATATAATGGGAAGAATATGAGCATGTCAGTTCATCAGTTCGGTGTACAGAGCTCTCTTTTTGCTTCCTTGACAAGGGTGTTACTAAATATGCCAAGAACACTTATTAGCACAAGAGACTAGCAGGAATGTTACATAAATGGCTTTCAAGTGACTGATGACTCACAATAATGCCTTACATTAATTTCAGCATATGTCGTATGTCCAAGTCATAGCCTTCACATAGTTGGGTATATGTGCACAGTTATTATAAGATTGACTGTTACAGGATGAGGTGCTTATAAAAGAATTACCATTAATATAAATAGACACTGGCTCACCTACACAGGGAAGAAATATTGTCAAAGCTCTACCAATGGCCTGACATAGCAAGGGACTAAATACTAAGATAGTCTTATTCATTAAATATGAAATTCAATTACCATAGGGACAGCTCACTTGCTGGAGGTTCCAGGCACACATTGGTTAGTAAGTAAGTGAATGTTGACTTATCAGGGAGGGACAAAGTAGGATTTGGAAGACAGACTTCCATCAAATGCTTCTGTTGGTGAGAAAAATCCTACTGGAGCCTCCAAAGCTATGCTTCAGCTACTGCTCCAGAGCTCTGGGATGGAGATAGTATCACTCCCATTTTACAGATAGGAAAATTGAGAAATTAGGAGGCTTATCCAAGGACACAGCAGAAAATGATGGATAAAGAGCTTGACCCTGGCCTTTCTGGTTCTAACACCTGACTTTTGCCTACTGCATCATTCTTTTTATCTCCTCTAAATTGACTGAAAGAATCCAGGGTGACATATCCCAATTTCTGAACTATTTCCAACCAAGGATACCATTTCCTAAAATATGTCAATGAAAAGCTATTATGTTTTGCTATCTCAAAGAGTATTTTCTTTTAAGATACTGAATTTCTTTTTGCTAAATGGCAGAGTATGCCCAGACATTGCCATTTTACTTTATTTAAAGTAATTTCTATAAATGCACACTTTCTGAAGATGTATTTAAAAACTCTCCCTGTTTTCTAAGCTGTTGTGACTATGTCATGGAAAATCAGACTGAGAGAATCATATCAAACATCTATACGATAGGTTGAAAATGAATCTGTCCTATGGCATGCAAGCCTTATATATAAGATATAAACAATATTTATTGAATGAAAGAATGACAGAGAACTTTGTATGGCATTTGTAAAATACATGTAAAAGAGCAAAAACCTTGCCATTGTTTAGTTTTCTCCATTTTTCTGGCTGCATGATATCAAATAAGAATCAGTAGGAAATTCATTGGCCATAATAATAGACAATAACCTGATCTGATAATAGATCATCGTTTTCTCTACGGGTCCAAAAAAGTGACCACAATATATTGAGATACCTTTTGAATGACACTCCAAATCAACTTATCAGAATGAATATTATCCTTAAATTAGTATATTAAGAGGTTATACTATCATTTCAACAATGATACCATGTTTTCAAGTATTGTGGGATTATCTCAAGTAAAACTGCTTTCATAAAAGCAGGGACCAAAGGATAGTGTGGCAGGAGGGAATCCAGTGAATCAAATGCCACCTGAATCTCTTAGGAGGTGACCCAGGGCCTATCATGGCAGACAGCGCTCATAAGGGAATTTTAGCAGTTGGAGAATGGGAGCAGCTGGCTCCAACTAACATGGCCACAAGGACAAATATGTAAAAACAAACAAACAAATTTAAAAACCACTTTAGCATGTAATAGAGACTCTGCCAAAGAGCTGCTTCTGACTGTTCCTACTCCTCAATCTCTGTAAGGGTAAAGTGGACTTTTGATCTGCCAAAACAAAACTACAGCACATTTAAACTCATTAAAAAAATCCTCAGTAGTTATAAAGAAAGAGGAGAGATAGAGATAGAAACACATATATATGTATGGACATGTATATATGCAATATATATATATACATATATATATATATATATACACATATATATATATATATATATACATATATATACATGTATTGAAATTTTTCTAAAGATATAGGGGGGAAAAGCATATACCTCTCTCAATTATGTCAAAGAAATTCTGAAAAACATTCAGTCTAAGTAATGAAAACATGAGATCAGCAAATTTTACTTTCAGATTTTAAGATTACATGACTGTAGTCATTAAAAGTACAGTGATGAAAGACAACAGAGAATTGCAAGTTTCAGAAGACAGAATTAGAAGATGAACATATTTCCCATTAATTCAGAAGAGTTGCAGATAATAAGAAAATGAGCAAAAGGAAGAGAAGAATGAATGATACACCAGAAAAGATAATGTACATACAATAAGTAAGAATAGAGTAAGTAGATAAAAGCACCCATCAAAGAAGTAACAAAAGGAAAGGTCCTTGAGCTAAGGAAGGACTAATTCTCTAGATCTAAGGACTTGTTCCAAGTATGAGGCAAAATTAATAAAATGCACATTCATCAGAAGTCTAAATGTTTCTCATACACAATTCAAGTATAAAGAATATAATGGGAAGGTAGGTAGGAGAAATCATACCTTACATGATGGTGGAGAAAAACCCGTATTGGCACCAAGATCTCCTCCTCGACATAAAATGACAGTATGTGAAATCTATAAAATTTTGAGAATGAAGATTATTACCCAAGATTTCAGTACTCAGTCAAACCACTCATATATGAGGATAGAAAGACTTTCGCAGACATACAACCATTTTCTTAGTATTCCATAAACACACATTTCCTTAAAAAGGGAGAAAGAAGTCTCAAAACTTTAATTAACAATAAGAAATAAAATTATCATAAGCAAGAAGAAGAAATAGGAAAAAAATTGAAAGGAAAAGAGAAAAAAGAGGAATTTGACCAGTTATTACTTAATACATTTAAATATAATGATTTTTTGATTTTACCAAAATATCAGGTTCTCACGCAGGTTTGTCATGACCATCACATGAATATCAAGAATTATTGACTCCAAGATGAATCCTGATTTCAAAGATATTCTAATGTGAAGAAAATGCATCTTCAAAATGGAGCTGGCAGGCACCACTTCCCTCCCCGACACCCAGCATAAACACAGGGCTGCCTGCCAAAATCAGCACTGTGCCAACATTCACTACCTAACTTGCTTACAATGTGTCCCACCCTCCTCCCCCAGGCTTTAGGGATTCAATCCCTCCAACCAAGCTTGCATCGGTCCTGGTGCTGCAGGTCCCCTCCCACAAATCTTTCCAAACCTGCACAAATCTTTCCAATACCACATCTCTTGATTGGTGTGCTTCGTAGGACCTTGGTCCTGGCAGCAGCTGCAGGTCCCTTCATAGAGGACCCATGCACAAATATGTTAAAGCTGTGCACCCTAACCTCAAGCATGTATAGACCACTCCCTCCAATACAGAAACATTGGCCAGAAACATTTCAAACCTGGGCCACAATCCTGCAAGCAGACCTGACAGGGGCCAGCACCACATCTGAAGTGACTCATGCCCTTGGGAGAGAGGAAGATCGCCACACACACCAGTCAGACTGAAGCCCCAGCTGTGGGCTGGGGGCACATAGCTGGTCTGATTGCAGGCCTGGTCCACCAACAAAAGCTTCTCAGAGCACAGAGAGAGCACCATGCAGTTTGGTGCTACTGCATCTCAGGCAAATGCCCGGTCTGACACAACTCAAGCCCAAGGCATCCCCAGACTGGCCCACCAACACCACAGGAAATAAACACTGCCCACAACAGGAAAAGAGAGCCTCTTCAGATAACTGGACTGAAGGAAAAATTTGCTCAGCCACAACAGCACTGTGCATACAACACACATAAGAAATACCCCTGAAGCACCAGATTCCAGTAAACAGGGAACACTGTACTGCAGGGTGCTACAGGACCTCTTCTTTATAAGGCCACTACTTTCAAGAGTAGGAGATATAGCTGACTTTCCTAACACAGAAAAACAAAGAGTTAGACAAAATGAGGAGACAGGAATATGTCCCATATGAAAGAACATTATGAAATCACAGCAAGAGACCTAAGCGAAATGAAGATAAGTAATAAGCCTGATAGAGAATTTAACTTAATGGTCATACAGATACTCACTGGACTTGAGAAAAGAGTGGAGGACCTCAGTGAGACCCTAACAAAGACATATAAAAGAACCAATCAGAGATGAACACAAATTTGAAATTAAAAATACATTAGATGAAATAAATAGCAGACTTGAGGAAGCAGAAGAACAAATCAACAACTGGAGGACAGAGTAATAGAAAGTAATTAAGCCCAGCAGGTGAGGAAAAAAAGATGCAAAATGAGAACAGACTTAGGGAACTCAGTAACTCCATCAAGTATAATAATATTCACATTATAGAAATCCCAGGAGAAGAGAGAGTAAAGGGGGCACAAAATTTATGTGAAGCAATAATAGCTGAAAACTTCCTGAAACTGGGGAAGGAAACAGACATCCAGATCTAGGAGGCACAGTGATCACCCAATGAAATCAACCCAAGGAGATCCACACCAAGACACATAGTAATTAAAATGGCAAAAAGTAGTGATAAAGAGAGACTTCTAAAAGCAGAAAGAGAAAAGAAAACAGTTATAAATAAGGGAAACTCCATAAGCCTGAGGATTTTTCAGCAGAAACATTGCAGGCCAGAAAAGAGTGGCATGATATATTCAAAGTGCTGAAAGGAAAACATCTGCAGCCAAGAATACTCTATCCATCAAAGCTTTCGCTCAGAATAGGAGAAATAAAGAGTTTCCCAAACAAAAGTTAAAGGAATTCATGACCACTAAACCAGTCCTACAAGTAATATTGAAGGTAACTCTCTGAGTGGAAAGCAAAGACCATAAATAAGAATAAGTAAAGTAGGAAGTAAAAAATCAGTAAAAATAAGTATATTTGTAAAAATTAGTCAAGGGACTCAAAATAAAAGGATGTAAAGTATGACACCATCTACCTAAAACGTGGCAGGGAAAGGAGTAAAGAATGGATTCAAACTTAAGCAACCATCAACTAATAATAGATACACACACACACACACACACATACACACACACGATGTTATGTATAAACCTAGCGGTAACCACAAATCAAAAAACCAGTATCAGATATGCAAAAAATAAAGAAAAAGGAATCCATGCATATCACTAAAGAAAGCCAACTTACTATGATAGAAGAAAGCAAAAGAAAGGAACAGAGAAGAACTACAAAAACAACCATAAAACAAGTAACAAAATGGCAATAAATACACACCTATCAATAATTACTTTGAATGCAAATGGACTAAATGCTCCAATCAAAAGACATAGGGTGACAGAACAGGTTAAAAAAAACAACAAGACCCATGTTTATGCTGCCTACAAGAGACTAATTTTAGACCTAAAGACACATGAGAAAATGAGAGGATGGAGAAATATTTATCATGCAAATGGATGTGAAAAGAAAGCTGAGGTAGCAATACTTATATTAGACAAAGTAGACTTAACAAAGATTGTAACAAGAGACAAAGGAGGATCCTATATAATCAGTAAGGGAACAATTCAACAAGAAAAATTGTAAGAATTGTAAATACTTATACACCCACATGGGAGCCCCAAATATGCAAAACAGTTAATAAGAAACATAAAGGAACTAATCAATAGTAATACAATAATAGCATAGAACTTTAACATCCCACTTACATCAATGGGCAGATCATCTAAATAGAAAATCAACAAGTTAACAGTGGTTTTGAATGACACACTGGACCAGATGGACTTAACATATTCAGAACATTCCATCCTAAAACAACAGAATACACCTTCTTTTCAAGTGCACATGGAACATTCTCCAGAATAAATCACATATTAGGCCACAAAAGGAGTCTCAACAAAATCAAAAAGATTGAAGTCATACCATCATCTTTTCTGTCCACAATGCTATGAAACTAGAAATCAACCACAAGAAAAAAAAATCTGGAAAGAGCACAGATACATGAAGGTTAAAAAGAGGAAATAAAAAATTACATGAAGAGAAATGAAAATGAAAACACAGGGTCCAAAACCTTTGGGATTCAGCAAAAGCAGTTCTAAGACAGAAGTTTAGAGCAATACAGGCTTACGTCAAGAAGCAAGAAAAATCTCAAATAACCTATCTTTACACCTAAAGGAGCTAGAAAGAGAAAAACAAACAAAACCCCAAATCAGCAAATAATAGGAATAAATAAATAAATAAATGCAAATAATAAAGATTAGAGCAGAAATAAATGATATAGAAATTAAAAAAACAAAACAAAAAACCCAGTAGAACAGATAAAACTGGTAGCTAGTTCTTTGAAAAGATCAACAAAATAGTTAAACCTCTAGCCAGACTCAAAAAATAAAAACAGAGAGACTCAAATAAACACTATCAGAAATGAAAGAAGAGAAATAATAACCAAGAAATAATCAACACCACAGAAATACAAATGATTTTAAGAGGATATTATGAACAATTACATGCCAACAAATTGGGCAACCTAGAAGAAACGGACAAATTCCTAGAAATGTATAACCAAAACAAGCAGGAAGAAATAGAAAATTTGAACAGACCAATAACCAGCAATGAAATTAAATCAGTTATCAAAAAACTCCCAACAAACAAAAGTACAGGATCATATGGCTTATAGGCGAATTCTATCAAACATTTAAAGAAGAGTGCATACTTATTCTTCTCAAGCTATTCCAAAAAATAGAAGATGGATAACTTCTTTTTTTTTTAAGATTTATTTATTTGTTTGTTTGTTTGTTTATTTATTTATTTATTTATTTATTTATTTGAGAGAGAGAGCCAGCGAGAGAGAGAACACAGCAGGGGGAGCGGGAGAGGAAGAAGCAGGCTCCCTGAAGGGAGCCCAATGTGGGGCTCGATCTCAGGACCCTGGGATCACATCCTGAGCCGAAGGCAGATGCTTAACCACTGAGCCACCCAGGCGCCCCAGAAGATGGATAACTTCTAAATTCTTTCTGTGAGGCCAACATTACCTTGATACCAAAACCAGATTAATACACCATAAAACAGGAGAACTACAGACCAATATATCTCATAAATAAAGATGCGAAAATCCTCAACAAAATATTAGCAAACCAAATCCAACAATACATTTAAAAAATCATATACCACAATCAAGTGGAATTTATTCCCAGGATTCCAGGGTAGTTCAGTATTTGCAAAACAATAACTGTGATACATCACATCAGTAAGAGAAAGGATAAAAACCATATGATCATTTCAATAGATGCAGAAAAAGCATTTCACAAAATACAACAATATTTATGATAAAAATCTTCAACAAACTAGGTTTAAAGGGAACATCCCTCAACATAATAAAGGCCATATATGAAAAACTCATAGTTAAAGTCCTACTCAATGGAGAAAAACTGAGAACTTTTCACCTAAGGTCAGGAACAAGACAGGGATGTCCACTCTCACCACTTTTATTCAACATAGTATTGGAAGTTCTAGCCACAGCAATCAGACAAGAAAAAGGAATAAAAGGCAACCAAATTGTAAGAAAGAGGTAAAACTTTCATTTTTTGCAGATGACATGATACTATATACAGAAAAACCTAAAGACTCCACCAAAACACTAACAGAACTGATAAACGTATTCAATAAGGTCACAGGATACAAAATCAATGTACAGAAATCCATTGCACTTCCATATACTAATAATGAAGAAGCAGAAAGAGAAATTAAGAAAACAATCCTATTTACAGTTGCACCAAAACCAATAAAATATCTAAGAATAAACTTAACCAAAGAGGTGAAGAACCTATTCCCTGAAAAATACAAAACACTGATGAAAAAAATTAAAGACCATACAAACAAATGGAAAGACATTCCATGCTTGTGGGTTGAAAGAACAAATGTTCATAATACCCAAAACAAACTACAGATTTAATGCAATTCCTATCAAAATACCAACAGTATCCTTCACAGAACTAGAACAAACAATCCTAAAATTTATATGTAACCACAAGAAACCCTGAATTTCCAAAGCAATCTTGAAAAAGAAAAACAAAGCTGGAGGTATCACAATTCCAGACTTCCTTATTTACAAAGCTATAGTTATCAAAAAAGTATGGTAGACATGAACAGACATTTCTATAGTAGCAAATAAAAAGAAAATATCTGAAAAGACATCCACCAAATTGTTAATATTAGTTATTCTAAAGATGATTAGCACTGTGGTGGAGGATGATGGTCAATGAACTGGGAATTTTCAGATTTCTCTCTATATGCCATGATGTTTGAATTAGAAGGTTGCCTTTCTCTGGTAATTAAAAATAACATAAAATGGGAAAATCTACATAAAATAATGGACAAAGGTAAACAAGTTAACAAAGAAAGAAGGGGGGCGCCTGGGTGACACAGCAATTAAGCGTCTGCCTTCGGCTCAGGGAGTGATCCTGGCGTTATGCGTTATGGGATCGAGCCCCACATCAGGCTCCTTCGCTAGGAGCCTGCTTCTTCCTCTCCCACTCCCCCTGCTTGTGTTCCATCTCTCGTTGGCTGTCTCTATCTCTGTCAAATAAATAAATAAAATCTTTAAAAAAAATAAAAATAAAAATAAAAAAACAAAGAAAGAAGGATGCTGCTGATATTAATAGAAAACAAAGTGGACTTCAAGCCAAGGAGCATTTATTCAAGCAAAGATAAGTATGTTCTAGTGCCAAAAAGTACAACTCAAAATGAATGCTATAAATATTATTCACTAAATAACATAATATTCAAATACATAAACCAAATAAAAAATATTTAGCCAAATCACAGCCATATTTAGACATGCTTACCCAGAGACTGGGGAAATAAGAAATGAGGGTACAATGCAGGATTTGAATAAATCATATGCTTACCAGTAATGACTCTAATTTGTATCCTTCAAGAGAAGATACACCTTCTTTTCAAATACTTGAAAAACATATGCCAACATTGTCAAGTGCCAAACCATAAAGAAACCTTCATAAATTCCCCAAAGTAGAAACTATACATGTCATTCTCTCTGATCAGAATGAAATAATCTTATAAATTAAGAGTATAAAGCTAAACAAAAACTCATCAAACCACTTAAAGTTTTTTAAAAGCCCTCTGGATGTCGTCAAAGTGAGTCTAATGTTGTAAAATAACAAGCTAGTGATAATAGTCGAAGAAATATTGAAGAATACTGAGAGAAATTTGCATGACCATATATTAAAATACTACAAAGCAAGAACAACTAAAGCAATGTGATTTTTCTCATTGGAATTAGCAGACATATCAATTAAACAGAACTAAAAATTAGAGTTTAGTGTCTGTTAGAGGTACTTTCTTAGTTTATTAATTTTCTAGGATGTCTAACAAATTTCCATGGCCTGGGTGGCTAAAACAATAGAAATCTACTTGTCTCACTCTTCAGGAGTTCAGAAATCTGAAATCAAGGTGTCAGCAGGGTCATTTTCTCTCTAAAGGCTGTAGGCAAGGATATTTCCTTGCCCCGTCTGAGTTTCTGATGGTTTCTGCCAATCCTTGGTGTTCACTGGCTTGTAAACACAGCCCTTCAGAATCTCCAACTCCATAGTCACACGGCATTCTCCCTGCGTGTCTGCGTCCAAATGTCCCTCTTCTAATAAGGACACTAGTCATTGTATTAGGGTCCACTCTCTTCTTAAACTGATTACATCTACCAAAGACCCTATTTACAAAAAAGGTCCCATTTGCAGATTCCAGATGACATGAATTTTGGGAGAACACAATTCAAGCAGGATGCTTAGTCAATCTACTCCTTGCATGAAGATAAAGAAAATGTAATTCCAACTTAACACTTGAGTAAGGAAGTGAAGTTTCACCATAAGGCTACACTTCTGAAACCCAAGGCAGAAACTTGACAGTGACTGGAACTGAGGGACTCTTACTTTTATCCTCATCCTCTAACTCAGGCAATGTGGCCTCTCACCACTGCCTTCCTGTGCACATCTGCTTTTTTATTTTCTCTTTACAGGCCTCCTTCTCCATGCACATAGGCATCCTCTGTTCCCATGTAGATGTTCTCAGTTCCAGGCACACACAGGGACCACCTCTCAGTCTCAATTCCAAATTCCCAAGAGAAATACGATTAGCTCAGGGCACAAGGATGCAGGGCTCTCCTCTATGGCTTGGGGCAGTTTCCAGAGAAATGGGATCATCCTGAGCTGGACAGTTTCTTCCCAAAGTCTCTATGAGCATTTTAAACCAATAAGGAAAGGATAGCTAATTCATGAAACTCTTTGGGAGGTGAAAATAACAATTTAGAAGGAACATGATATAGCCTTGCCATGTATCATAAATCACAGGGAAATTAAAAATTAAATTAAAAAAAGATTTTAAATGTAGGAAAAGACCAGGTAAATATTTATATTAGTCTTTACTTTTGTTAAGTATCTGAATCATTCCTCAAGTGTAACAACACATACATTAGTTATATATTATTTTAGGGTATTAGTTGCAGATTTATGGTATTACTCTATGTATCTTCATAAATTATTTCCAGGAATTCCTCAAGCATATATATTAGTGATACATTATTTTTAAAGTTTCAGATTACTCAGGGCTCAAAGAGTGAAAATTTGCCAGCAATGATTTTTTTTTTAATGTGCAACGCTCAATTCTTTGATTTTCACATACTATTTAAAGTAATATCTTTATCATTGGAATCTAGTGTTTTCCAAGATGATTACTTTGAAGGAGAATACAATTATTCAAATGTATAAATATCCGTAAGGATATTTTAAAAAATAATTACAAAACAGTTTGCACAAACCTCACCATTTCTTATTGGTGGAAATTATTGTTTCTCTATCACAGTGTTTTGGTGGGGGGTTTTTTGTTTTGTTTTGTTTTATTTTTTTGAGTGCTCGGTTGTTATTTTAGGTAACTATGGCCTCGTGAAATGACTCTGCAGTGTTGAAATAATTGCTTCTTCATTTAAATGAGATTGTTCTAGAAAAACGTAGACTATATTCAGTTAATGGAAAAGCTATTCAATACCCTAGTTATAATAAAACCTCATTTAGAATTTTCAGAGTAGAGGAGAATTCTTCTTATAAATTTCATTTCTCATTAAATAAGAGTATCTTTAAAATACTTTTGGATTAGCTTTTATTATTGAAACATTTTAAGAAATGGATCACTCTACCTTCCTAACTTAATAGTTGAGTAAAAATGGACATAATTATATAGGTCTTTGATCATTTAGGACCCTCCAACATGAGGCACGTAGAGTGATGCTTGAAAGGATAAGAGATTTTCCATTATTATTAAAAATGATTTGCATTGACTAGTGTTCTGAATAAGGATATGAAATAAAGCAGTATTGAATGAATCTGTCTTGTCTCTAGTATATTTCTCTAAAAGTTATTTTTAATACGTACTTTAAGCATATTTCCTCATTTTTTTTCTATTTCCTATAGGTTGAGAACAGAAAACTCCAGTTAAATTAAAATGCTAGGTTTTTTAAAATTTCCATTAATTAATGCTTTATAGCATTTAACTCATTTTTCTACATTTGAATCTGAACCAATTAAATAATCCCAGCAGAGAACTATTTTTTTCTTCAACTTCAAGTGTCTGAAATTATAGATGCGAAAGTATGCAGTGAATTGTAATAATGGTGTAACACAAAAAGGTATTATTCAAAATACTATTAATAATAATACTTAACCTTTACTGGGTATTTAATAGATTCTAGGTATTGAGCTAACTGCTTTATAAACACTATCTTATTTAATCCTCACACCACCCTCTGAGAGAAATACTAGCATTATCACCATAAGGAACCTGGGGATTAAGACTAAAGGCCTAAGAGTCTGAACCCTGGAGGCAAGGCTATAGGAAACGAATAGTCAGTTTATTTATGCATGTGTGTTTCTTTGTATCCTTAGGGCTCCAGGATCAACTCTATGGGAGAAGTACTAAGAGCCAAGCCCTGCCTGATCTGGATAAATCCACACAGAGATCATAACACAAGCCTTGGTCCATCAAACCGCAAAACGAAGTGAATTGAAAACACATTTCTTAAGACATTAGTTGAAGCTTTCATAGAAAGTTTCTGGTGGAGAGAAATGGAAATCCATTTGGGACTGAGTACGCTATGGTGAGTGTGCTTTCAGTTCCATAGATTCAAATATCAAAACTAAAAATACAGGAAAGCAGAGGACGTGTAAAACATTCCCAGCCAACTGCTTCCTGACTGCTGACAGTAGGAGGCAAAGAACATCTAGTGAAACAATTTGTTGTTCAACAAAATAGTTCTCGAATCTGTGAAGAGAAAAACAGCATCCTCTCTTTATTGTGATCCAATTGATCCAACAAAGATGTAGGTATTTGCACGGGTTTTCTTCTGGGGTCAACTGAACAAATTTCACAATCTCAAAAGTGAAAAGGAAAGTAAACCCCTGAGTTTGACAAGCTCCTGCACCATTTATGTTGATTTAACATTTGGAAACCCTATTATATTTTGCTATTTCATTCACTTATTACCATTATATTAATTTTGGAGGAGGCTGTCATATTCTATTTTCACCCAATAAATCACAATGAAATGATTAAATATCTTATACTTAGCAATTAACAAAGGACTTTGATCTTTTCCGAAATCATTCAGAAACTGCCAGTATAATGATAACACACACTTGACTGCTTTCAAATCGGAAAAGTCCCCGAAAGAAAAAAGAGAGAGAGACAGACAGAAAAGAACTTCTGTTTTAAATTAAAATGAGAACTGGATTTCTGAGGGCATGTGCACATTAATTTTAAAAGGCCTTGACTTCTTTATCAGGTGGCATTATTGAAGCCACTGACCTGTTTTAAAAAAGGAGAGGAAAAGAAATAACACATTTGGGTGCTTTGGAATTAACAGATTGGTTTGATAGCCTACGCATGCTGCATTCATTTACTTTTGTCTGCTAAATGGCTAGATAAAACTAAATAGAGTGAGCAATTTGGCAATCTCAACTCCTTAGACTACCATATATACGTAAATGTATTATCACAGTGGAGGAATATTTCTTATCTTGCCTGTGTGCCTCGCAGTGTACAGGTGAAGAGAACCATCGCGCTCATTTCCCAGGGAAGGTTGAAGCCGGGTGGTGGCATTGGAGTGTTTGTCTCTAACCGCCAGGAAATTGTGCCTTGATTTGTTTTTCCTGTTGTTCAGGTCCCACGAAGCCCTCCCCTCAGTGCCATCAGAGTTGGCAGATTCAAATATTGGGAAGACGTTGTCATTGCAAAGGCATTGAATTTGATTCTAAACATACCTAGTTTCAAATCCGGGGTATAATTACTAGTTATTTAACTACAGGAAAATTTCTTAACTTCTTTGAACCTCCGTTTTATCTTTGTTTTGGCAATAGTAAACCTCTTCTGCAAGGACCAGAGATGTTGGGTAGTACATGTGTAATATATGTATGGTAGATAGATGTTTATAGATATAAATACATAAACACATAAGTATATATATAACTGTATATAGAAGACATAGTTTAATGTGCCTGGCATAAGTGGAGATCAATAACTAGTAGCCATTAGTAGTAGTAGCATGAGACAATTTTGTAGAGAAGTTAACAGTTTGAGTTCTGAAATCAAGCAAACCTGACTTTGAATCCTGACCCCACTACCTAAGAATCTTGTAACCATGAACAAAGCAATTTAACTACTCTGTGTGTCAGTTTTCTCTCCTATAAAATGGAGGGAAAAAAATCCTTACCAACCAGAATTTTGTAGAGATTAAATTAAATTAAATCGTGTACATAAAGTGTTTTGCATAAAGCCATCAACTGATAACTTTTTAAAGAAATAGCTATGGATACTGGATTAGAATAATGTTTTACCACTTGTTCTATCTCTGTGATTTCCTGACCTGAAAAGAATGTTCAGTATACATTTGCTGGATGGTCCTTTAATTGATAGATCATGTCTCATGGATCAGATATGACGCACCAGCACTCTTATTCTCAGCTTCTTTTTTTCCCCCATATATCAGATCAGCAGTGCTCATTTACAGCCTGACTCTATATTTTGATTGATGTGTGGTAGTCTTAGATTTGAATGCAGACAATAAACTGTCACAGTTGTACTTGGGATACCATCAGGCTCCCTTGACACTGTCAGGATTAGCTTTCTGGAGAATCCTAAAATGTAGGAGGAACTGAAATGAGAATATAAGAGACTCTTACCAAGATACACTATCAGAGTAGTGTTGGGCAAATTGTTTATCTCTTTAAGCTAATTTTCTCATCTATAATGCAGAGAGAATTGATTATAGGGTCCTTTCAGTATCTAAAATCCTCATGCCCTCGTTATGAGTCCTGAGTACCACTTACCTCTCCTTTACTTTGGAGTTATAGCTTTCTCACCCAGGTCTGTAATCCATCTCAAATTAATTTTTTAGTGTGGTGTGGGGTAGGGAATGAGGTTAATTTTTGTTCTATATCCAGTTATTCCAGTGTCATTTATGAAAAGGCTTTTCCTTTTTTTTTTTTTTCATTGAATTGTCTTGGTGCCTGTTTGAAAATCAATGACCATGTATGTGGGTGTCTATTTCTGGATTCTCTGTTGTGCTCCTTTGATGTCTTTCTCTCTTTCATCCATACCATGTCATCTTGATTACAGTAGCCTTTATGGTGAGTCTTGAAATCAGGTACTGATTGCTCTGACTATGCTGTATCCTGTGGATTTCTATATACATTTTTAAATCAACTTGTCAATTTCTACTGAAAAATCTGTTGAGATTTTTTTTAGATTGTATTGAATCTGTAGGTCAGTTTAGAGAAAATAGACATCTTAAAAATATGTAGTCTTTTGGTTCAAGAAATGATATATCACTTCATTTATTTAGATTGTCTTTTATTTCTCTCGGCAATATTTTGCAGTTATCAGTAGAGAACTCATATATTTTTTGTTTACTTTCTCAATGTTTTGCTTGATTGCTATTATAAATGGATTTTTCTTAATTTTATTTTTCAATTTTATGCGAATATATAGAAATCCATTTGACTTTTGCATGCTTGCCTTAAACCCTAGAAACATTACCTTATCCTACTACTTCTAGTAGGGTTTCCTTTCTTCTTCTTCTTTTTTTTTTTTTTTAAGGTTCCTTGGTAGAGATAGTGCTACTTCTTCTCTTCCAGTGTTTGTGATTTTACTTTTTTAAAACTTACTTTGGTGCACTGGCTAGGACCTCCAGTACCAAACTGAATAGAAATAGTGAGAGCAGATATTCTTGTGTAGTTTCTCATCTTAGGAAGAAGCATTCAGCTTTTTACCACTAAGTGTATTGTTCCCTGTTTTATTTTGTTTTGTTTTGTCTCACTGTAGATTCTTTTATTAGACTGAGACTGTTTCCTTCTGTTTCTATATTGAGAGGGTTTTTTTTCATGAATTAATGTTGAATTTTGACAAACACTTTTCCTGCATGTATTGATTTCATCATATGGCTTTGTTCTATTATTCTGTTAATGTCATGAATTACATTGATAGATTTTTGAGTGGTAGCTCAGTCTTGCATTCTTGGGAAAAAGCTTACTTAGTCATGCTATATTATCCTTTTCATATATTTTTGTATTTGATTTGCCAATATTTTGTCAAGGATTTTCATCTATGTTTATGAGGCTCGTTATTCTGTTATCCTTTTCATATATTTTTGTATTTGATTTGCCAATATTTTGTCAAGGATTTTCACATCTCTGTTTATGAGGCTTATTATTCTGTTATTATTCTGTTATAGTTCTGTTATTTTTTGTGCTATCTTTGTCAAGTTACTATTGGGGTTATGCTACCACAAAAAAAAAAAAAAGTAGAGAAGTGTTCTCTAAAAAGAGTTTGCAAAAGAATAATATTATTACTTCTTTAAATATTTGATAAAATTTAACACTGACACCATCTGGGCCTGCAGTATTCTTTTAGGAAGTTTTAAAAATAAATTCCATTTTTAAAACAGACACAGAAATACACATATTTTCTATTTCTTCCTGTGTATATGTTGGTAATATTTACATTTTAAGATATTTTAAATTTCATCTAAAGTTGTTGAATACATAATCCCTTCTTATTATCATTTCCCTGGTGGTTTCCTTCTTGACCCATGGGTTAAATAGAAATGTGTTTTTTAATATTCAAATATTTGGAACTTTTTGGACATGCTGTTATTACTATTTCTGGTTTAATTGTGTTGCTATCAGAGAACATACTCTTATTAATTCAATTTTTTAAATTGTGTGACTTGTTTCATAATCTAGCATATGGTCTATCTCAGTAAACATTCAATATGCACTTAACAAGAACATTTAATATGCAGTTGCATAATATTGTACAAATTATCTATATCCCTGTTGATTTCTTTTTCATTATATAACTTACTGAGAGAAGTATTTTAAATTCTCCACCTATAATTTGTATAGGTCTTTCTTCTCCCTTCAGCTGTGGTTGCTTTTGCTTCATGTATTTTTAATCTCTATTACTTGGTGTATACACATTTAGGACTACTATGTCTTCCCAATGAATTGACCAGTTTATTAATTGAACAATGTCCTTCTTTATCTCATGATATTCCTTATCTTCAAGCCTATTTTGTCAATATCAACATAGTCACACCAATTTTCTTGTTTATTGTTGCAAAGTATATCTTTTTCCATCCTTTTAAGTTCAAACTCTCTGCACTTTTGTATTTAATATGTATCTCTTGTCAATAGCATAGAGTTGGGCTTTGCTTTTTTTTTTTTTTTTTTTTTTTACCCAGTTTGATCATCTCTGTCTCTTATGTGGCACTTATATTTAATGTAATCGTTGATATGATTGGGTGTTAAGTCTACCATTTTGGTCTTTGTTTACTCCTTAACACATGTCTTTGTTATGGATCATGCTCTGTTGCTAACTGTATGCCTTCTTATTGGTTAATTAAATTGATTTTAGGGGTGCCTGCGTGGCTCACTCAGTTAAGCATCTGCCTTCAGCTCAGGTCATAATCTCAAAGTCCGGGGAATTGAGCCCAGGGAACAGGCTCCCTGCTCAGCAGAAAGTCTGCTTCTCCTTCTCCTTCTGCCCCTCCCCCCATCCCGCTTGTGTGCTCTCTCTCTCTCTCAAATAAATAAATAAAATCTTGGGATGCCTGGATGGTGCAGTTGGCTAAGTGTCTGCGTTTGGCTCATGTCATGATCCCAGGGTCCTGGTATCGAGTCCTGCATCGGGCTCCTTGCTCAGCAGGGAGCCTTCTTCTCCCTCTCCCTCTGCTGCTCCCCATGCTTGTGCACTATCTCTCTTTCTCTGACAAATAAATACATAAAATCTTTAAAAATAAATAAATAAAATCTTTTTAAAAAATTGATTTTAATATTCTTTTTAAAATTTTTCTACTGTCCTCTAGCTATATGTCTTTTTTGTGGTTACTCTTGGATCATGAAATGCATCTTTAATATATCATAGTCTATTCATAGTTAATATTGTATCACTTCACATAAAATATAACCAACTAGCAAAGTATAATTCCTTTCAATCGCCTTCCTTTGCCTATTATCATATATGTTACACTTACATGTGTTATAAACCCCACAATGCAGTGTTAATACTTTAAAACCATCAGTTTCTTTCAAAGAGATTAAGAGAAAAATGTATTTTTTACCCACATGTTTACATTTTTGATGTTCTTTATTCCTTCCTGAAGATTCAAGTTTCATCTGCTGTCATGTCCTTTCAGCCTGAAAAACTTATTTTACCATTTCCTATAATGTATTTTGGCTGGCAAGAGATTATCTTGGCTTTAGTTTATCTGAAAATGTTAATCAGTTAATCAAAATACTGAATCAGTTTGCTCATACACCATTAAAAAAAAATCCATATATTCTCCATTGTGGCAGAGACATTTATTTCCCACAAAATATCCAAGACTTACTCATATTTCTCAACCCTCTTGCAATCAGGCAGGTCATGAGCTCTGTAAATTTGTTACTTCTAGGCAAAACATTTAAGATCAGGTATGAGGTCTCCACTAGCGATCTTGCTTTGTAATCATGAAGGCCGTATATATCACCTACAAGATAGTGGAGACTCTGTCAGCCTTCTTTCTGAAACCTCCTTATCCTGTGACCTGCACTGGACTACAGAATGGGCATGATATAAACTTAGGTTGTATTAGTCTAGTGAGATTTGACAATAATTCGTTACTTGACCTCGTCTAGACTAACAGACCTGCTGATTTGAAATTATATACTAAATTATTACAAGACTATATGTTTTTTAGGATATCCTTTCTATTCTATTGATCTATCTGTTCTTTCTGATACCAATACCAAACTTCTGATTTTTATAGCTTCATAATAAAATATGATGTTGGCTGGGGAAGAAAAACGTCATTATTCTTCTTTTCAAAAGTGCTGGTGTATTCTCATACATATCATTCTTACAAGTCACTTTTAACTTTAATCATGTTCCCAAAAAGAGTCTAAATGGGGCTCAACTTATCCATTTATTTAACTAAATTGAGACTTCTTATCTAAGGACATATTAGATGTATCCATTTGTTGGCCCTGTTTATATCCCACAGTAAAGCTTTATAGTTTTCTCCATACAGATTCTACACAGCTTATATAAATTTTTTCTTGAGTTTTTTACTATGGTAAATGATACATTTTTTCATTGTATATTCTTACTGGTTATTTAACATAAATATTCTTGACTAGAACCTGTATATAGCCTTATTTACTACATTGGATCATCCTCAAGGCTAAGTAATGTCTTGCATGATATATATCCAATTCATAGAATTATGCATTCTATATGCCCCCCTGAGTAAGGCACCAGAGTATAGAATAATTTTTGAAAGCATATTTTTTGTTGTTGTTGTTGTTGTTACTGTATTGTTTAAAACTTGAAAGGGACTTTCGGATCACCTAGTCTACTTCTCTCATTTTTTATGTGAAAAAATAAAGGCTATTTCAGAGAGAACACTTCAGTATCAAGGCTATAATAATTTCATTTTAACACATATTTACTGAGCACTTGCCGTGTATTTGATATCCTGATTCTAGGGAACCCAAAGATTGCCACAATGTAAACTGAGATAGGCACATAGTGTCTACTCAATAAATGCTTGATTGATTTGACTGCTTTATTTTGAAAAAAAACATGTCATTGCTAGAGGTCATTGCACATCAGCTTTGTGGAAGACAAGCACTACAATCTTGAAAGTTACTTGAGTGAGATTCTGCATCATTTCATAGTCCCCACAAAGTCCTCTGTGAATTTCAGAAGGGAAAACCTACCACTCTAAGTGGAAAAATATATAGCTGGCTGTTCGGAGCTCCTGCAGGAAGTAGGTGAAAGGATTTCTTTTTCCTCTTAGGCTTCCTGAAGTATTTTCCATCTTAACAATAAATTACACATGGTTCTTTGGCCCCAGGAGCCTACTTTTCTAAGTTTGTTTTTAAACATGGCAGGGGTTCGCAGACAGCTGCCACTAGAAACATCTATGACTTTATTCCCTTCAGTTAACAGCTGAGTACATTAAGACATAGCAGTACTTTCCCAAGGGTTACATCCAAGCCAAAGGAGATTAGGACAAGACTCAACTCATGCACACAAGAGTTAGCACAAGTTAAAAATAGAAATTAATTTTTAAGAAGCTAAATTAAGAACATGGATAAATAAGTCAATGTGGGTTAGGGAAGAAAACTAGGATGTACCAAGCAAAATCTCTGGCCGTAAGATTTATTATATAATCAAGGCTAAGACCACATCCTTAGTAGCTCAAGTCTCAACTCTGCCATTTGCTAGCTATGTGATCTTTGCATTTTATTTAACCTCTCTGAGCTCCGCTTTCCACATCTATAAAGTGATGATAACATTATACCTACTTTAAAAGTTTCTATGAGGGTTATATATGACCCTTGGCAAATATGTGCCATCGTGTCTGGTACAGAGTAAGCCTCAATCAAGTAATAGAGCCTCAAGGACAGCAATTGAATACTGACAGATAATAGTCTGACCTAGGAGAGCAGTAACGATGCTCCTGTGTTTTTAAGCTAATAGTTTGAGAGCTAGTTTTAAATCAACCAAAATGAGGGGTGCCTGGGTGGCACAGTTGTTAAGCGTCTGCCTTCAGCTCAGGGCATGATCCCAGAGTTCTGGGATCGAGCCCCACATCAGGCTCCTCCGCTATGAGCCTGCTTCTTCCTCTCCCACTCCCCCTGCTTGTGTTCCCTCTCTCGCTGGCTCTCTCTCTCTCTGTCAAATAAATAAATAAAATCTTTAAAAAAGAAAAAAAAATAAATCAACCAAAATGAGAGCTTCTTCAAGCAATATCATTCATTTTAATTCCACTACATACAAGGCAGTATGCTAGGCAGTGTGGGTTACAAGGATGAAGGAGGCACGGTCTCACCTTCCGGTATGCACTAAATCTAAGGGGAAAAGAAGTATCACTTAGGAATACAAGGGACTATAATAAGTACCATATGATCATCAGTGAATTCTCTAATCTCAGAGGGAGAGTGATTATGCTCGTTGATGTGATCAGGGAAAGCTTCAAGGAGGAGGAAGTATTTATAGAGTCTCAAAGAGTCAGTAGAGTTTTGAGAGATGGAAGTGACTGCAGGTAGTTGACTTGAAAAAATGAACGGAAAGAAATAGGGCCAGAAACAAGAAATGAAGATTGAGTATATATTCATTCACTCACTTATTCATTAATGTGATAAATATTGGATGTTTTGGGATCAAAGAATTGTTAGTTTGGTTGAAATATAGAACATGTGTGGAAGTCAGGAATACATCCCTGACTTCCAGCCCCACTATGCTATGGTCCCATGTATGGGAGAGTCAGAGGATCCTTGTGAATAAGAGAATAATCAGAAATGATTGGACTTCTGCTTCTAAAAGGATTACCCCATAGGTTTGATGTTTTTAAGGGAATCCTGGGAGGACGTGATGAAAGTCTAGATTTGAGGATGGCAATAAGAACATTTTGGAGGACAGTTGGCAAGATTGATCACTGGTTGGGGAGGGGCATAAACCCAAAATAAATTAAGTTCCTCACATGTGTGACTCATAAAATAATAAGTCGTTATCAAGTTTGCAAGTCAGAAAAAAGGTGATGGGGGAAAGAGATGGAAGGAATGTTGATGCCAAAGTTGAATGAACATAACGGTTCTAAGGTTTTCATGGGAAAATCTGAAGAAGACTCGTGATGAATAGAATCACCATGGAAGGAGAGAAGGGGAATGAGGGCAAAAGCTCGGTGGATGCCTAGTCCTAACAAGTATAAAAAAGAGAAATCAGTGGAGAAGCCAGACACATCAGAGGGAAACTTGAAGAGCTCAGAGTCACCCAAGTAAAAGGAAATTTCAAGTAGATGATAAGCAGCACCCATAGCTTCCAAGGGATTGAGGATGAAAACTGATGAAAAATAAACATGAAATTTAGTGATTAGGAAGTCACAAGTGACTTTGAAGAAAACAATTTTAGAAAACAGAAGAGGTCAAATGCAGATTGCAAAGAGTCAATAGGTCAATATGCAATTAGAAAATGGTGCTTGAGAATAGATTGGTTTTGTGAAATTTGGCAGCATGCCCCAAATGGAGTTACAAGAAGAGCCCATGGTCAATTTTATCTGCAATAATTCCCTAATATGTTAACTGCTTGCATCATTTTTGTCCAAATTTTGTTTTAATTCACATTACCTAATTTACCTAATTTAATTCACATTACCTAATTTTATTCTCACAACCACTTTGTAAGGCCGGAGGTCAGGTACTAGTTTCCTCGTTCGTGGGCTAGATGGTGGTGGGTGTGATGGAGGGTACTTGTTATGATAAGCACTGGGTGTTGTATGTAAGTGATGAATCACTGAATTCTACTCCTGAAACCAATATTGCAGTGTATGTTCACTAACTAGAATTTAAATATAAATTTGAAAAGAGAAAAAATAAATAAATAAAGAGATCAGAGATATTAAGCAACTTATGCCAGGTCACACAGCTAATAAACAGGGGCAGGACAAGGACCCAGGTCTTCTGTCTCCTGGTCCAACACTATTTCTGTTGCTCCACACCAAATGTACAGGGACCACTTGGCAATATAGCTCATGTTACCAGCAATGAAAGTTTCAAACCACATATAAAGCCCGTATGAAATGAAAAGCACATGGTATGTTAGAGACAAGGTATGTTTCTCTTTTTCCAGCACACTGGAGACATGAGGGTTACTCTGAATTTGACTTTCCTAGCCAGAAACCTTGGTGCAATGAGGTCAGCACTTGAGATTATCTTTCTCTCATCTTTTCCTCTTGAGTAGCCTGCCAAGGATAACCATCACTTTGTCAGTGTCTTGATTCACCTGGTGCCTTTCTATCATCCAGGAAGCTGATAATGACCCCAACTTCCTGAACGCCTCAAATCCTATTTATTTTTGCATAATCTATATTGAAATCCTCACAGTTTTCTTTGACATCTGCAAGACCCTAAAGACATATATTATTAGTGGTGACAATAAAAGTTTCTGGATATTCAGTCAGGAGAAATGAGGTGGCAGTGGACTTTACTAGGATGCTTTTCTTAAGAAAGAAGACCATCTAACTTTTCCATATTGACGCATGATTTCTCAGTTCCTCCCACTGTCATCCCTTCTCTTCTATCCTCTAGTCCTTAGCCATGATTACTAGTTGATGCATAATTTTTAAAACAGGAAAATGAACCAAGATATTCCATGGATACGATAGTCCTCTCCTTCATGGATAATCTCAGAGAACAAGTACTCTTGGCTAAAACAAGAACATCACACACTAGACTCTTCTGCAAATTCCTGAGTCATGAGATAGGATTACAGCATCTATGTATTTCTGAAAATGTTCTTTCATGCTTCAGAAGCCATTGGTTCACAAAAAATTGTCAACTGTATTTTCATCACGGAGCTCAGTACTATGCAGATATTTGTGTGCTCTCATTGTCTTAGGAGCCGTCATTGTCACTGACTGCTGCCTCAAAGAGTCAAAGTTTAAGGATTTTTAGTGGAAGCAGTGACCTGTTGGCCCAGGACAGCACCTAGTTCGGTGGTGATGGAAGGTACTAGTGGATGAGACTTCTAGACAATGGGGCTCCCTTTGTTCTTTGCTCATCACCTGCCATTGTGCTTCAGGTGTCGAAAGAACATGCACCTTAGAGAAACATGCTACCTTGGATACACGTACATCTATTATTCCTGAACACGGACTCTGCCCTGGACGCTTACCAATTCACCTCCCTGGGGAACCATGTGTGACCCTCCTGGACCCTCCACTCCTTACCCTTCTCTTCTAAGGCCACCAACAATGCCAAACCTAAAAGCCTTGTTCCATGAAATTGTCCTCTGTATCCCATCCCTTTCCTGCTAGTCCTTCGCTGATGGTGCAGGGTTAAAATGATAATTTTTCAGAACCTATTCATTAAGTATCTACTATGTGCTAAGTCTGAGCACTCTATATGAATAAAAATCATTTAGCCTCGGGGCACCTGGGTGGCTCAGTTGGTTAAGCATCTGCCTTCGGCTCAGGTCACGATCCCAGGGTCCTGGGATCCAGACCCACGTCAGGCTCCCTGCTCAGGGGAGGGCCTGCTTCTCCCTCAAACACACCACCCACTGTGCTTGCTCACCCTCTCTTTCTCTCTCAAATAAATAAATAAAATCTTTTTTAAAAAATGATTTAGCCTCACAAAAAACCTCATGAGGTAGGTATTTTCCCATTGAACTGATGGAGAAACGAAGATCAAATGAAATAAAGTAGCTTGTCAAAGGTCCCAGGATCAGTTGTGAGGCAGCCTGTAGTCATAGCCAGGTCGTCCCGACCCTGAGCTCTCGTGCTTAAAAACCATGCTCTTTGTCAGGTTAAAGTGTGGGTTTGGGCAGGGATACGGGGGTTGTGCAGTCTGGACAGCACACAAAGGTGTTTGCAGAGGGGCTTTGGGGAGCCTGCCCTCTGCTCACACAGCTGGGAGCCATGGGGCTGCATCTACCCAGAGCAGGAAGCAGCAGCCGAACCTAGGGATCAGCCAGCTCTGAGGCTGGGTTCTGGCTCTGTCCTCACTAGCTTAACAAATAGAATACCTATAAAGTCTTAGCATGGTGCCGACAAAGAACACGTGCTCAATAAATTTGCTTTTATTGTTAGGTGCTAAAATGCCCGATGATATTACATTTCTGCTTTTTCTCTTCTCTGCTCCCTAAAAGCAGAACCATCAACTATCTAGGTGGTCTTTAGAAGGGCACATCACTTTGAGGCATTAGTAGTAGTTCCCTTCCCCAGTGTAGAGGGACAGAACTCCTCTGGGCACTCTTGGGGTCCTTGCCATTAGAAGAGCGAGAAGGTAGCGATAATGTTAGGGAAGGGGGCTTCCTCGGCCTATTCATTTTTGCAGAGGGCATCAGCATAGCCACCCTTAGAAGAGGAGGGTGCTAGCCTCACAGCTAAAAAGGCAGTGTAACAAGATCTTTCTGTGTTGTGACTGTTGAAAACTACAATCTGTCTGACTCCTACGAGGGAAAGGAGACTAGGATTCAAATGGGTGCAACGGCCCAGCTACCTGGAGGCTTGAGAGATAACTCTGGACAGAATAAAACTGTTAAGAACCAAGAACCATGACTGTGGGAACCTAAGTGAAGCGAGGAGCACTCTTGAAAAATTAGGCATTGAGGAAATAGGTTCAACTCTCTCAAAGGAGCCAAGACCTGGTTCATCAGTTTCCAGAATCACCCAGACTACTCAGGAACAACTGTCAACAGAAACTCCATAAGGCAGCGATAGGTAATGATCAGAATGTCCCCTCCTGCATGTAAAAATCTGAATAACCTTCACATTCTTCCTGCTCCTAGAATCTAATTTGTGGCTCTTGGAAATGTGAAGAGATGGCGACTTCAAAAAAAAAAAAAAAAAAAAAGCCAAACTTCCTACTATTCTGACAGAGAACTCAGATAGGATTTGGTTGAAAAATAAGAGAGGTGACCATATTTCACCCAAGGTTTGGGGAGTCATTATTTATGACTACTGTTATTTGTAAGGATGAGGATAGAGATAACAATACGTGTCTCGTGAAGAGAAAGCAGCCCAGCCTGACTTCATATTTTCCAAGAGGAATGAGAAAAAAAAAGCCAATGCAGGGTGAGAGCTATGAGCCCCTCCTGTCTTCTGCTAGGGGCTCCACCAGTGTGGTGGCCCTGAGTCTCCATGAGGAAATGCTCCCCCTTGAGGATGAGGGGAGAATGAGTGGCTAATGTACAGAAGAAACTTCAGTCTAGGAATAGTTATTTCTGAAAATGTGCCAATTCAGGCAACAAGCTCTATTTGCATTTATAGAATTACATTCGAGGTCCTCAATGAAACTGTATCCATTCTCATTGCTGCAAGAATTAAATTAATGGCAATAAGGGTAATTAAATGTATAGATTTCTCCCACAGAAGACCACTAGGTTTCCAGCACAAATCAGTGCTTTTCCTTCTGCACTCCTCCCAGAGTGGTCTCTACTTACGGACGGCCTGTAGTGAATTCCTCAGTAGGGACGTTTCTGCTGTGGATCCTGTAAGCACAAATTGAGTTTATAAGACTTAAAAACTTTCTTTTTTTTCCAAAGCCTTCCCCCAGCTATTATTTCTACTGGTTATAGCAAGCCTGTGATGTGGGCCAGACGTCTGACGAGGACGCACAGGCCCAGAGAAGTCACACCCTTTTTCAGAACCTGCACAGCTGCTGGGTTTAATGATAGACATGAAAGTGGAACCCAGCCCCTCTCTTGCCAGCCCAGCCTCCTGATGGCAGCACACTGTGTTTACATATAAGAAAAAATAAGTGAAGAATGACTGTGTTGTTGTTGAAGTAGACTATTTTTCCCAATAAACAGAGAGCTAAGGTGCCAATCACAGAAGTAGTGATAAGCATCTTTTTCTGAGGCTTTACAAATCATTCGTGTTATTTATAAAACAAGGTAGAACACAAATAAATAGCTGCATCTTTACCATTTATTAAATGCTTGCTGTATGCATTGCAATGCAATATACACTGTATTTTTTTCTCACTTAATACTTAACCTCGTGAGGAAGGTATCATTCTCCCCACATTACAGATGAAGAAACTGAGACTCCAAAAAATGAAATAACTTGCTTTTGATATAGAAGTAAACATTGTGTGTTTGAGTTTTGGGTATCACATAGGATTGTGCACTCATGCTGGATGGCACCCCTCACACTTAGCTCAGGAGTGGAGTCATTAAGAACTTCGCCCGGACTGCCCAGAAAAGGCCAGAGCTGCCATCAAGCTTCCACTGTCACTGAACTATTCCAAGACCAGGAGCAAAGGGCCTTCACAGTGTCTGGCTGTTGCCTAAGACCTCCCATAGGCTTTGGCACAATCGCAGAGCATGTCCGCAGTGTGGGTCCTGCATCTTGGCACAGCTGTGATGTGGCCAAGTCTGTCACCGGGCCCTTGGCCTCCGGTCAAGTGTCCCGCTCACTCCCTTTGGGTACGGTGACTTCATGCAAGATTTAGTCTCCTTTAAACTTGTTTTCAAGAAAGGCTCTACTTCCATTCTAATCAAAGTATATAACATCCACAAGGAGTTAGAAAAGTTATTCAAGAGCATATTTGGGGAAAAGGACGGAAGCTTCAACATACAAAATCTCAGTGGCCACCTCGACTCCCTAAAACCCCACACCAGATGTGAGAGAGAGACAACCACACTGCTCCTTCAGTGGGTAGGGGCTGTTTAGGCATCGGCAGGAAAGCTATTTCCTATGTTTATCATTAATAACATTGCCTTGAATGTATAGCTGTATGTAAGTAACTTGAAATAGTCCTTACCCCCACCAAATGTTTTTGGAATAAACACCAAAAACTGGAACTCTGAAATAAACCAAATTCTATGATTATGTTTTATTAACTAATAGAGAACATTTTAAATGCTTAACTTTTGGGGGGTCATTTTTTAGGTCACTCAGAAAGATGGCGCCTCTGCAGCCATGTTTATGACTCACACTTGATTCAATATTGCAGTCACCTGATCCAAGAGGAGCCAATCAGATCTCATCTCCTGGTGAGCTGTGTCACAATTAAAATTCTTTTTTTAAATTTTTTTAAAAGATTTTATTTAGTCATTTGACAGACAAACAGCCAGCGAGAGAGGGAACACACGCCGGGGGAGTGGGAGAGGAAGAAGCAGGCTCCCAGCAGGGCAAGGACCCCGATGTGGGGCTCGATCCCAGGACTCTGGGATCACGCCCTGAGCCGAAGGCAGACCCTTAATGACTGAGTCACCCAGGCACCCCCACAATTAAAATTCTAATACAGGTTATCTCCAGGCCTGTGAGCAAGCTATCTTCTGACACATGAGAAAGTCACTCTGCAGGGAAAGAGGAATGGAGGAGAAAGCAGGAGTGAGACACTGACACAAGCCCTCCCTGACTTCCGGTGCTTCCTTTCCAGGTTCCAGACCCTTACTGAGACCAGGTTCCAGGGCTCTGAAGGATACTCATAGTTTTGCATAAGAACCAACCAAAATATGGTGGAAGTGAAGAGTAAGGGGTAGTTTTCTTACACTGGTTTTGTTAGGTAAATTTTGAAGTTTCAATGACAAAACCATTAGGCAGTGTAAGAAAGTGATTAAAAATTTGTCATATGGGTAAGTTTTGAGTCCCAGTGTTGTCACTAGGACAATTTACTCCCTCTGAAGTCCAGGATCGCCAATCCCCATTTATAAAGTGAGAATTATGACCCCAACCTCATAAGATTGTTGCAAAAATTACATTACACATATGTAATTTATATATATATATATATATATATATATATATATATATATATATATATATATATATATATATATATATATAAAATGAGTGGGTTTCCCTGTAATAATTAGACCACAGACTACTGGAGAAAAACTCCAGAAGGGGCAAAGGTCACATCATGCAAGGTCTTCTGTGTTAGGCTAAGAAGGTGAGACTTTATATTTCAGGCCACCAAGTAATTAAAGGGCTTTGTGGAGGCACAGATAAGGTCAAATTTGCATTTTAAAGAGATCACAGAGAGGGTACTGGATAGGGAAATTTGGAAAAGAGATGGGAAACATAAAAAGGGCCCAGAGTAGTGAGAAGGTTGTGGCCAAAGTCCAGGTGATACTGATGAAAGCCTTGGTAAAGCAGCTGGTATTAGGTTCAGAAAGTGCAAGACAGCATATTCTCCTAGCTCTGAGAGCAGACAATTAGATTTATAAATGGAGTGAGCTGAGTTCCTCCTATTGCACAATACCTGTGGAGAGGGTAGTTTTGGGGTTTAGTTTGGGGTTTTTTTTTGGTTTTTTTCTTAAGTCACCTGTCCACAAAGTATACTACAATAGAGAAAGTGTTCTATATTTCAGGACCATAGCAAACAGATATCATAATATCAGGGAAGCTTGAGTTTCGAACAATATCACTTTTGCTTTTAATCCCCACAGTCACACCCCAGGATGGCAAATCTCTTTATTTAAAATAAACCCCAAATAAAACCCTGCATTATCCATTATAGCACAGAACCGAAGTACCACTATTCTTTATCTAAAAAGGTATGATATATCAAAAACAGTATGCCAACAAGTAGAATAACTATGTTAAGGGTCATTGTTCAGGAAAAATCAGAGGGAATCGGTGGCTTTATCTTTTGGGCCACACATGAAGCAGGCTCAGAGCCCCTGCTTTTCCAGATACCAGCTCTAAGCTCATTGCTTGAATGTGGGCTACCCAGACAGCATCAAGAGGACAGATGAAATGTTTCAGTTGCCCACAATTAGTTTAGAAACTCAATAAACATATATATGTCAGGCATGTGACCAGCCATTTCTTTTTTTGTCTGTGCTTATTCTAATTATAGTTGAGAGTGGGGAGCACAGAAAGAAATTAAGTTTTATAGAAATGCCTGATTTACCGGATACAAGTGCAACTCTTTATACCAGTTCCGGAATTAAGATAAAAGATCGAGTCCGTTCCATGAGTCCTGTATTGCAAACTGAAAGCATCCATCTAATCTGGGCCCCTACCCTCTCTAACAGTCTCTTCTTTCTCTGGCTCTCTTCCCACCTCTGCTCCTTACCAACACACACACACACACACACACACACACACACACAGATCATTTCTGACACTGTGTTTAACACTTCAATTCCTCTTTGGGGTTGGAGTGAGAGGGGCACCAGCCTCTTTCTGAAATCCAACAATTCTAACCCTGGAATTATTTTCTCAAGAACAGTAAGATTGAATAGTGTAATTTCTATGTGAATGCCCTGTAGATGGCAGATGTTATGTATATATAGAATATTCCTCAGAATACAATTGTGAAGAAGAACACATTTTACTTTCTGTGGCTTTTAAATCCATAGTTCATCCAGTGCCTTGACACATAATAGATTTTGCAAGACAGCTCTAAGAATTTGGTGTCTCTCAGCTTTAGTACTTATAAACTGTACAGCCTTGTACAAGTTCCTTAACTTGCTCTCTGTCAATTTCTTCAACTTAATATGGGGGTAATAGCACTACCTACGTCAGAGTCATAGGGTGGGGGTAAGGGTTAGTTAACAATTCAAGAAAAGCCCTGGCATAAACACTCAGTAAATGCTAGCTGTTACCACTATCTTAATTATTAACATAATTATTTTTGTTGGTCAGAAACAAAACAATAATGAAGATAGAGGAAGTTATTAAGGTTTCTGCAAAATACAATTCACCTAACATTTGTTAGTATTTCAAATACATTGCTTTGAAGCATCTGGTCCTCTTGGCTTCTTGGGCAATCATGGCTCTCTCCCTCCCTCCTTCCCCTTCTGAGTGGGTCAAAGCTGAAAACGAATTCGTGCAGAGGGTATACTGAGAAGGGGAACAAAGGTGTGCTGGAGGCAGGCGGTCCGAACCCAAATCCTGTCTCTGCCACTCTTGGACAAGTTCTTTAACCACTCCAAATCCTTACTTCCTCCTTCTCTAACTCAAGGGCAAAAATATCCACTTACAGAATGGTTGTGATTATTAGACTGAATGAAAGAATACACATAAAACAAATGTAGAATATGATCATGGAAGGATATAGGGCAAAGGATTTCCTCCCCAGGGTGACCCCTAGGACATGTGTCATAAACTCAAAAAATCCCTCCTTCATGAAACTCTCAAGGTTGACAGACTCCTATCAGGACACAAGGGCATCCATGGATGAGCTGGACTATTATGTCTATTACACATCCTGTCCCACAGTGGAGTAATTATCCACAGGCCAGGAACCAGGTCATGGCAATGTCCTAAACACCATCTCATATATTTAGCCCCCACTAGTCTCTCTTCCTTCAAGAGTGTTTGGTGAGATTCACTTTTTCCTGAAGCCCTTTCAAATTTAATAGAGAAGATAAGTATCCTGCCTCTTCCTTGATTATCTAAAGAAACCTCAAGCCCAAGCTAAGACCAGTGGAAGAAAGTCACCACCAACAACAGAAAGGTATGGGTTCTTATTAATTTTTTTAATAAATATGAGCCTTGAAGGCCGTAGGCTGCCTCTTAAATCTTTGTCTATTTAATTATTGCCAGCCTTTTGTTAGAATACAGTTGGGGAAAAAATTGTTTAAAAACAATATTGTATCAGAGAGAAAAATAAAGATGACACAATAAAAGGAAGTTGGGGTAAGGGCATTAAAAAAGAAACAGCAAAAACTGTTAGAGGTAGATCACAAATTTGGTTTCAGACTTCCCAATGGGAAGAAAACATAATCAGCTGTGAGATCTACAGCATGCATGAGATGAAAAGCCAAAAATTCTGGGACAGGGACTAGAGACAGATTTTACCCATGAGACTTCATGAAGGAAGACCAAGTCACAGCTTCCAGCTAGTCTAGGAAATCTGTCCTCCACTCAAAAATTAAAATGATTTTCCCAATGAACAAAGGTTATTGTATCACTTCCCAACTCAATGTCATTTTGTCCTTGTGAAAATATTGTTCTGGGAAGTGCAGTACTTGTAACTATTTAACAACCAGCTCTTAGAAGGAGGCAAAGACACTGACTTGTAGCACTTGCCTGTCACTGTGGTGTGAATAGTGCTACCATGGCCAATTTCAAGCTACCAGAGTGATGTCACTGAAAATAGATTGTGATGTACAGTAGTACGTTGTGACGCTGAACAAAGGGAATGTCACTTAAAATGGGACTTGGGGGGCACCTGGATGGCTCAGTCAAGTGTCTGGCTCTTGATTTCAGCTCAGGTCTTGATCTCAGGGTCGTGAGTTCAACCCCCACAATGGGCTCTGCACTAGGCATGGAGCCTACTTTAAAAAAAAAAAAATGGGACTTGGAAGAAGAGAAGAGGGAGGGTCCATGCCCGACCACTCAACCACTCCACTCGTTGTTGATTGCAGATCCCAACAGGAATTGCATTCCCAACAGGAAGCAACTACTGCTCTGGCAGGAGGAAGGAAGAATTTCTTCTGGCCTGATAAGCTCAGCTGATAAGAAACACCGCAACTCAGCCAAAGAGAAACCATCACCACCCTGAACTCTCCCTTTCCTTCAGAGTCGCCCCTCCCAACTTCCTCCTTTTCTCTATAAAGTGACATTCCTCTCCTTTGATCTCCAGACTTGACTACAGTTTGCCATAGCTTGTTTGTCCCAAATTAGGATTCCTGGGCCATTCCCAAATAAACCCATTTTGCTGGTAAAATGACTGGCTGTTTTACTTTTAAGGTTGACAACACTACTGTATAGAATTGGACAGATACAACAGACATAAATAAACTCAAGAACATAGATTATAGCAAAATGTAGTAAAGTAATTAGCAAGCTATATGTCTTAAGTATTATCTTATTAAAGTATAGTTTAATCATAAATTTATATAATTGGATTTTTAATGAAAACTGTGTTAAACAATACCTTGCAAATTTCTAGAATAGTTAGCAGTTGACTCTGTCAAGGCTGACTCCAACATACCACTGCTTCTGAGGCATCCTAAGGTATATTCCCAGCTGTCTTCTCCAGGCTCATCTCTGCCCATTCGTTCCCTCACACCAGCTGCTAAAACATCCTGAGGCACCGCAAATCATCTCATCTTCCTCCTGTTTCAGACCCCTTATTTATGCTGTTTCCTTTGACTAGAAGGCCCTGGCTAGCTCTTCATGTACACATTCTTCCCTCCAAGATATTTCCTCTGTCACTGTAAACTGGTATGGGAATTGAAGAGTGCAGACCTACCTTGCCCAAACCTAGTCTTCACCATTGGCTCCCTGGAGGTAATCTCTAAACCCTTGGAATGTCCTGTCTGATAAGTGTCTTCGTTTATTTGGAGGACTTGGGCCACACCCAACAGCACACAGTAACAGTGCACAGGCTCTGGGCCACAGGGAATCAGCTTCACTCCTAGAGAGGCTGGAAGTGAAAATCAGTCATGGATGGTCAACCGTATCTACATAATTGAGCCCCAGTAGAAACGCCAGACACCAAGGCTCAGGTGATCATCTCTCAGAACACCAATGCTCTGTATGTACATATTGTTACACATCACTGCTGGTAGATGTTCACACTGCCCATGACTTCACTGGGAGAGGCCAACTGGAAGCTTCACTTTTGGAACCTGCTGTGCTCTGCCCTATGTACCAATTACCTTGGCCGATTTTGATGTTTATCATTTGTCATAATAAGCCATAATTATGAGTACAGTTAACCCATGCACAACATGAGGGTTAGGGGTGCTGACCTCCTTTGCAGTTGAAAATTTGCATATAAGTTTGGACTCTCCAAAACTCAACTACTAATAGCCTGCTATTGATCAGAAGTCTTACCAATAACATAGTCAATTAACACGCTATTTTGTACATTATATGTATTACATACTGTGTTCTTACAATAAGGTCAGCTAGAAAAAAGAAAATGTTATTAAGAAAATCATAAGGAAAAAATTTACAGTACTGTATTTATTGAAAAAAAAATCTGCATAGAAGAGGGCCCACACAGTTCAAACCTGTGTAGTTCAAGGACCAGCTGTATAACCACTTTCAGTGAGTTCCTGACTCCTTCCAGTAAATTACTGAACTTGAGGTGGTCTTGGAGATCCTAAACTTGCAATGTGTGTCAGACCTAAGGGTAGTTTGGGGGATTCCAAAACTTTCAAGTGGCCCTTTTAGGGTGCTTTCACTCACTACGACACATATATCACCCTCTGTAGCTTTCGCCTGTATATGTCTCTGATAGTAGGGACTGTGCCTTACTGTTCACCACTGCATCCTTAGATCCTAACCCCTGGTAAAATGTAGCCTCTCAAACATGGTGGAATGAATTCAATAGGCAATATTCTCATATTGATTTTATAGCCACATACTTGTTCCCTAGGATTATTTTTATTATAACATGAATTAAACAAACTGAGGACAATAATGCCTGAAGGACATTCAATAAAATCATTTCACAAACAGCCAAGAAGCGTGTCTTTATGAATCTCTCTCTTTGCTGATTTCATTTGATCTAATAATAATATCTAGACCATAGAGGAATGGAACATTGTTCTTCAGATAAACTTCTATCATACTGTTTCTTCCAACTGACCTTCTAATGAAAACTACACTGAAAAATATGAGGGCTTATTTTCTGGGCCACATCTGGAAGGCAGATAGAAGTGTGGTTCCAGAAACTTCCTAAGCTAACTGAGTCCAGGGTAGGATTGACACAGACCTGAGTAACGTACAAACATCTGACCAGAACACCTGGTTGAGCAAAAGGCTACCACAAGGTTGGAGAGAGATAACAACATTTCTCTTATTTATTCTTCAGGAGAGTAAAAATACCTGGGAACTTAAGCAGGGTCTACCACAAAAAACATGACAGGTCAAGGTCCTTCACCCCTCTGAACCACAGTCTACTCATCTGCAGAATGTGGATAAGAACAACCACTTTGTTTCACAAAGATGTTGCAGGAGTCAGAGAGGGTAATAAGCGTAAGAGCGTTGAAAATACCAGTGTAGATGTGTAATATTGTTCTTCAACTACTATATTGTATACTTGGACGCTTCGTTAATGGTAAGTATTTGAGATGGTTACTTAGTTGAAAAGAAAATGCAATAAATCATCACAGTCTACCTGGTAGCAGGTCGTGGCATGATAGCAGCAGCTAATTTTTATGGAGAACTTAATATATGCGGGGTACTAGGCACATCCCTTTATATCATTCTCTCCTCACAGCTTTGCAAGGTACATCTATTATTAGCCCCATTTTACAGATGAGGAAACTAAGGCTCAAATTCGCCCAAAGTCACATGGTAGGTAAGCGGAAGAGCTGAGCCTTGAGCCCAGATTTGCCTCTTTGTAAAACCCACTACACAGACCTGTCCCTCTGTGGAAGGAATAGGAGAGGGAGTATGCGAGACGCTTTTGGTCACTGTGCAGCTAGCCCATGCTTAGGGATTTTGTCACAGCTCTCTCCGGCATTCACACCAGGGCTGGGTGGGCTGAGGAGGAGTGGCATATGGACACTGTAATGTGAAATGTATTGCCTGCCACTAACCATAGTGAATATCACAACCCCCATTTCAGCCTGGGCCCCAAAGACCAGGTAAGATTGCCCATAGGAAGCTTGAAATGTAAGTCTATTTTATAATCCATTTGAACAGGGTGCTGAGATAAAATTAATTCATGACAACTTGTTCTCAAACTGAATTTTTGGGAACATTTCCAGTATTCATTAGCTCTCAGATTCACACTTCCACCTGTGTGTTGAAGAGTTGTTTTATCAGTTCCTAGAGCAAGAGGATAAAATATATAGGGGAACTGACTTTGTCTCATTTTTTCCCGTTAATTTGCAATTTTTAAATGTCAGTAGACAAAGTCTAAAAGGGTGGTCAGGAGTCCTCTAACTCCCACATCCCTCTCCTGTTAAATCTTTAGTTTTGTTTCCATCCATTTGTTCTGCATGCTCTGGGTTTCTTTACAATGGGAATCTTATTTTAACTGAATTTTATAAAAGTAGGCTTTGTTCAAAAGAGGCTCTTCCTGATAATCTAGAATAGCTTTCTCGGCCAAAATACTAAAACTGACCTTATTTTAAGGCTACTATAACCCGAGCACCCCGGAGCTTAATGCTATATCAAGACTCTCAGTAAATTCTAACGTTCTGAACAAAAACTTAGCTAGAAAGAAAACAGCTATCATCTGGACAGTAAAATCACAGATCTCGTCTCAGGTAGCAGAGTTTAGTATTTCCCAATGCAACTGGCTGCTTATGCTGAAGTTAAAATTGATTTCCTAATCCTTCCCTCTACAGTGCTTACCTCATCACACACTAGACCTACTTCTTACTTATGACGATGACAACCTAGCCCAGGTTGACTGGCATCTCAATAAGGCTAGGAATATAATTTATAGACTTTTTCTTACATGAAAGCTGTAACTCCCCCCTCCCAACATCCCAATGATAGTCCCTACAAACGCATTTGAAATTTCACAACCTTGGTAATTTTGAAGTGTCCTATCATTCCCCTCTTCTGCTAATTCACGTTCGGGGAAAAACAAATCAGAACAGATGTTCTCCACTTCGTTTTCCTGCCTATCTGACAGAAAGAGATTTTGGCAACAGCGACATCAGACAGGAATACTGAAAAGAATTCTTGTGAAGAGAAGGAATCGAACAGATATTGTGGTCAAAGGGGAGGATGATGTCACTGACCTTCTACATCTCATCTGCCTTCAGTGTCCTACCTTTTTGTCTTTGCCTCTACTTCCTAGCTCCCTTCTTTCCCTTTCAACTATCTCATACCAATTTTTTAATTGAAGTATAATTAACACACAATATTATGTTAGTTTCAGGCGTACAACATATTGATTCAACAATCCTATACTCAGTGCTCATCACAGTAAGTGTAGTCACATCTGCCACCATACGTTATTAAAATATTATTGACTATATTCCCTATGCGGTCCTTTTCATCTCTGTGACTTATTTATTGTTTAAGTGGAAATCTGAACCTCTTAATCCCCTTTATCTATTTCACCCATCCTCACACCCTCCTCCTCTCTGGCAACCACCAGTTTGTTCTCTGTATTTAAGAGTTTGTTGTTTGAGGTTCCCCACACCTCCCATTAAAATTTCCCCATCCTTTGCTAAATGTATTTGATAAAAGAAAGAGAGTCAAGGGTGTGAATCGTCCAGGTGTTTTTTCCCAAGTATCTGTTTGCATGCGCAGTAGACACCAGTTAATGTATAGCTGTGTCAGTAAAAACAGAAACATATGAACTACTAAAGACATTTCTAAGGCAAGAGTTGGCTGGCTAGATAGACAAGCAGTTGTATTCTTTAAATTTAAAAAGACTTGTCAACTAGGGATTTTTTTTTTTAAACATTCTGATTTGATGAGCAAGGGAAGAGCTTCAGAGAAATGCATGAGAAAGTCATATTTATATCACTGTAAATTTTCTAAGCAGCAAGGATCTGAAACATGCTTTTTAAAATAGCCAGATAGAGAAATCTTAGTGTGAGCAATTTACACTTGAAGTGACTGTTCTGTCTTTAGAACACTGGAAAAAGCGAGGTGTTTAATGTATCTTCCAGACAATTACAAAGCAGTCCTTGATCAAAACCCTCTGCAAGGGATATTGACAAATCTGCCCAACTGCAAGAATCTCCTGTAGAGAAAATGATCTATGAGATTACCTGCTGGCGGGTTCATGGGTCAGACTGTCAATATCTCGAGAAGGATCACAGAAATAAACATTTAGTGTTTGCTGTCCTGACGTCTATATTTATGGTCCTGTTAAAGCAGTTGGTCAATCAAAACCAGTTAAACCAATTACAATTTTCCCCAGCTACATGCAAGAGAAAGAAACTGAACTCTTTGTGACGAGAAGTCAATAAAGCAAGATAATCCAAAATTGCTTTTTATTCATGTGGAGGGAATTCGGTACTATTATATCTTGTCACTTGTAATTGTCTGATTAGATGAATACACTGAAGATGTATTAACGTAATGAAGTCAAATACTCAATTAGATTTTATTTTTTTCTTCCCTTCCTACATTGTTTGAGGTCCCTACAGAATTTGGAACAGAATGTTCCTTTCCCTATTGAGTTTGACTCTTTATATTTGGCAAATATTTATTCTTTTATCTATGTTTCAATTGGAGTTGCAGTGAATGGGTCCATTTTTCTCACGGATTGACTCCTGCTGTCAAACAATATAGGTGATGTTGTTAGGCATAAAATTATTTTGGAGATGACATAAATCACTAACATGAGACAGACCACATGCTGGATTCTAGCAGCAAACTTCTGCGAAGGGATAAGAGAAATGTAAATGGCAACATCCATAGGAGGATGTGATTTCCAAAATGTTGACCCAGAGCCTGAAAACAACCTGGAAAAAGATGCATCAAATTGAAAATCTTCCGAAGGGTTAAAAGAAAGACCCGTATAATGAACCGGCATCTGTTTCGGTAAAACTTGCTATCCAAATACTTGAATGGGGAGTTAATAGGATTTCTGATTAAGAGCTCAGGTTCTAGAGTTGGGTCCTACTCACAGATTGCATGACCTCAGGCAAGTTAGCATTCTTCTCTAAGCCTCAGTTACCTCATCTGTTAAATGAAAATAATTGTAGAACCCGCTTGACAGAATGGTCAGGAGTTTGAAATTAAATAATCCATGCATGGTTCTTGGTACTGACTGCATTGGAATAAGCATTCAATAAATGTCAGCTATTCTTAGCTAATTGTTAGATATTGTTACCTAATGCAGAGTCAAATTTTTTTTTTTTAGGAATTCAGTGATTCATTAGTTACATATAACACCCAATGCTCATCACAACACTTGCCCTCCTCAATACGCATGACCCTGTTACCCCCTCCCCCCAACCCCCTCCTCTCTGAAACCCTCAGTTTGTTTCCCGGAGTCCATAGTCTCTCATGGTTCGTCTCCCCCTCTGATTTCTCCCCCTTCAGATTTCCTTCCCTTCCTCTGTGGTCCTCTGCTCTATTCCTTATGTTCCACATATGAGTGAAACCATATGGTAATTGTCTTTCTCTGCTGACTTATTTCACTTGGCATAATCCCCTCCAGTTCCATTCATGTCGATGCAATCATTCATCCTTCCTGATGGCTGAGTAATATTCCATTGTATATATGGACCACATCTTCTTTATCCATTCGTCTGCTGAAGGGGATCTCAGCTCCTTCCATAGTTTAGCTATTGTGGACACTGCTGTTATGAGCATTGGGGTGCATGTGCCCCTTCTTTTCACTACGTCTGTATCTTTGGGGTAAATACCTAGTAGTGCAATTGCTGGGTTGTAGGGTAGCTCTATTTTTAACATCTTGAGGAATGTCCATACTGTTTTTCAGAGTGGCTGTACCAGCTTGCATTCCCACCAACAGTGTAAGAGGGTTCCCCTTTCTCCACATTCTCTCCAACATTTGTTGTTTCCTGTTTTGTCAATTTTTGCCATTCTTACAGCTATTAGGTGGTATCTCATTATGGTTTTGATGAGTCTACGGTTTCTATTAACAAGCTGATTAGTAGTCAACATACATTTACATAGGGTCTTCTATGTACAAAAGAAACTAGAAGGATTCAAAAATAAATAACACATCCTCTCTGTCCTCAGTTTAGGGGGGTCAACCTTGGCATTCACCAGTCTCTTAGAAGGTAGACTGAGGTGAGTGTCTAAGAAACCATAAGACACACCTGAAAGGCTTCTACTTCCCGTCAGATTCTTACTCTCATCTGGTCTCTATGCAGGAGAAGAGGATCTTGGTAAGATCTTTCAATGTCCTCCTGTTGAGCTAAAATTGAAACCAGAGTACTTACTCAGGGCTTCTTGGCCCTGCCTCACCTGGCAGGCAGAGACCTCATTTGCTGTCACTCTATCCCTCTCTCACCGCAGCCCCGCTTCCCCTTCACTACAGCCTTTGCCTCCGTATCTTCCCTCCACTGGAAATGCTCCCCCTCCTCTTCTTTGCTGACTTAATTCTCACCAATTCTTCTTCAGGCCTCAGCAGTAATGTCCCTTTCTGAGGGGGACTTCCTTAACTTCCTCACTGCCCACTGCCAGTCTAAATTAATTTCTCCTAGAACGACTCACAGTTTTCCTTTATGACCCAGAAACATTTCTGTGAATTCAGAGAAAAAATCTATCTCCCCACTAGACGTCACCTCCTTGAAGTCAGAGACCATGACTATTTTGATCATCATCATATGTTCACTTGCTACTGCAAAGCTTGGCATAGAGTAGTTGCACAATAAACACTGAAGAAAGGTGTTAAAGGGTAAGTTTTTTGTTCTAAAAAAAAAAGGTCAAATCATGATTCTCATACCGATATAAAATGAAAATGTGTTAAAGATTTTAAGTTACTATTAATGAGACAACAAGGCAGATGTTAAACTGAGTCAAAGGAGTACAAGAAGAATAGACATACAGAATCTATTTCCAGATCTGGGGTATTGTAATGAACAAGAATAGACATACAGAATCTATTTCCAGATCTGGGGTATTGTAATGAACGTGCAAATTGAGGCAAAGTTAGCTTGTTCCGTAGTGCAAAGGACATTTAACTGAACCTTCACCTGACAGAGTTCTTGCATATTTATAGACAAGAATTATTCTGCATTGCTTTTAGTTATCAACAACTTAGAGAGTCATAAAATAGCTCAAAGGTAATGGAAGGCTAAAATCAGGGAACTAAGAAGAAAGTACATAGTCTTCTACTGTAACATATTTTCCTCTACAACAAATAGACAGTAATTATGGGGACACATAGGAAGGTACATTTCATTTTTGGGGGGTAGGTGAGAGATTTCAGAAGAATAGAGAATAGTTGAACTAAATCTTGATTGTAGGTAAGATTTCAATAATGGTAACACCTTGAGATTTTTGAGCAGAGCTCTAGAAAAATTTTTCTGGTAGCCATGGATTCTTGCAGGCAGGAATACAGTCTAGGAGACAAGACATGAGGCTACTGGCAACAGCCCAGCAGAGAAATGGGTAGGAAAGAGGAAGGAGCACCCAATGGGGAAGGATGGGCCCTGAATTCTGATTCTTATACCAGCATTTCTTCTGGACTAATTTATAGATCTCTCTGAGCCTAGTCCTGGAAATAGTTAGCATTTGGTACCAGGGATACAATGGTGAAGAAAAAGAGGCACATAACTTAGATTCTGGAGTACTGATTAGTTGGATAAGGAAATGCTGACGTCCTAAAGAAGTCTCCAACCTCTAAGGTCTATAGGTAAGGTGTACTTCTATCGTCATACTGAAATGAGAAAAATCACCCAATGTCTAGGACAGGATTATTTAGTACATGAATCTTATAGGAAAGATTCCTATCACATGACTAATATTACTGATTATCTTCTAGTACAGGGGTCAGTAAATTTGTAAAGGGCCAGATGGTAAATAGTTTAGGTTTTGCATGCTGTACTATGCCTTTTGCAACTACTCAACTCTGCTGTTATAGTTCAAAAGCAGCCCAGACAATATGTAAAGAAATGGACATGCCTCTGTTCCAATAAAACTTTATTTTCAAAACCAAGCAATGGGCCAGATACGTCCCGCAGGCTGTAGTTTGTGCACACTTGTTTTTGAAGGTGAGTAGGGGAAGATCATTAGAACTGTGAGCCAATGGAGGGCAGTTTATTTACCTCTGTCCCAAATCGTGCCTTGCACAGAAATTCTAGACAATCCATTGTAAGAGAAAGATTTTTTAAAAAGGATCCTCCTCTGAACTTTCATAACAACTTGTAACTCTCTCATAGCACTCATCACATCCCACATGATATTAGAGTTATCCGTGCACACGTCTCTCTTTCTCCCTAAGCTTTAAACTCCTAGAGGGCAGAAACCATACCACTTTCCATCTTTCTATTTGTTCCTTGATGTATCAGTGCTAAAAAATGTTTCCTGGAGGAGTGAATGAAATCGTGTTGTTTGGATTTTTTTTTGCATCACTCTTTCATGGCCTTTGTGACACACGAGGCCTTCCCTGGGATGTTCAGCGGTATCTCCCAGCAGTTTTGTCCAGGAGGGAAGCATCTCTTGAAACAGGACACTTTGCCTGTGATCATCGCTGTGTGTCACTTCCTCGCCCTTCTCCCTACTTTGTGGGACGACTCTTGAATGAGTGATTATTTGCCTTCTTAGGAAATGTCCTCTTAGTGGCTGGCCATGACCCATTTAACATAATTCAATGCAGCATTCATATATTTCTCCCCAGGGCTGTCCTTTTCATGTGCACATCTGAGAGCTTTAGAGGAAGGCACAGAGTTTTGTTGTGGGTCATTTTATATACACCGCAGATAATAAACTGTTAATGGAAGGAAATATCAGCTGCATTCAAATTTCCAGTTTGTTTGTTTTTTTTCAATTTTCCTTAAGTGTTCCTTCCTTTGTGAGAACACCAAGCCCTCATTTCCCTGTGTACAATAGCTTTTTCATGAAGTGCTTTTTTATTCCCCCCCCCTTTTTTTTAAGCTTTTAAGCAGTACCAGATGTTGAAAGAAACTTTCTCTGATTGGTGTCCAGAGAAAACAAAAAGCGTGTATCACTTCAAGCCTGACCTACACAAGGGGAAAATGGACCAAACAAAAGCTGCCAGGATTAAACGCACTGCAGATGGTATAAAAGGAAAATTCTGAAGTAGTTTTTTTTTTTTACCCCTTGTGCTTCCATTGTTCCTCTTCATACCTGATTAAAGAGTTAATTTTTGTTAAGAAGAAAAGATAAAGTAGGAAATAGAAAAACCACAAGAAAAGGATTTTATCTGAGGCTCCTCTCCTGGCTTATTATGTGATTCTAGGCCACGGATCCTAGGGAGATCCACAGTCAACCAGGGGACATCGAAGGGTGGTTTGCAAGAGGATGGAGAGTGTTGTGACCAAGTAAGTTTGAGCTATTTTGGGTCCAGCAAGTTAAACTGTGGGCCAACCAGTATCATGAGTCTCCAAAGGGGTATATATAGCTTTAGCTTTTCCCCAATAATCTGCACAGAACACTTTTACTACAGAATATCTTATAGAACCAATGCCCCTTTGGCATATACTTCAGGAAATGCCCTCTGCTAGGAAAAACAGATATGCTAGAAAAATTAGGTGCCGTGATCTTTGGTATCATTAACGCTCTGGTATTTATAAAATGCCAGCTGACCACCGAGCATCGTGTAATGTGCCAGGGAAGACCCCTGAGTCCTTGTCTCCTGTCTCCAAAGGGGACACAGCCTGGTTGAAAAAAATACAATGCACACACTTGAAGAGTTACTCAGTGGGACAGTGCCGAACCAGTGGCCGGGAAAGTGACAGCTGCAGTGTTTTTTAAACTATGTGTGGCAGAGCCTTAGAAAGTCCCTGAAGGTACCGCAGGGCTGCCTCTAAGGGAAGAATGGTTAAGGAGAATGTCAACCAGGAGAGGTTAAGCTGCCCAGCCCTGCATTAGCAAACAAGATTCCACTGGAGACAGGATGGTGCTGTTGTCAAATGCCCAAATTATTAATGTTTACATTTCCACTCAATAAACAAAAGGATGTCAGGGCCGTCCCTGTTTGCACATATTTCCACCTCTGAGCAGAGCGTTGCTTCCTACACTCGTGTGAGGCAGAAATGGGAACATGGACGGCCAGACAAGATGAGAACTGAGAAGCAGAAAAAGGAGGAAAGGAGTCATGAAAGAAGTTAGAGAGAGCTCCATAAAAAACACATGGGGGAAACCAGGAGGCAGAAGAGAATGGGTGACGGAGAGAAAAATTCCCCAGGGCAGCCAGCAGGGGGAGCACTGGAGAGGCCTCCTCCAGTGGGAAAGGCTCTGGGGCGGTGAAAGGCAGAAGCAGCCTGGAGGGGAGAGGGAGGAACAAGAAATGTTGACGGGATTATTAATATTGTTCAAGTGTCTTGGGTAAAGGATGCAACTCCTGTTTTTATTATTATTATTATTTGGTACTATGCTTTTTGTCAATGTGGTTCCATGCAGATATTGGATTACATGGGTTCAGAACTCAGGGCTACACAGATAAATATACTATTTGCATTAGGCTTTTTAAAACACTGCATATACCTTGAGGGCCTATCACTGCCTCTGAGCATTCGGAGATGTTCAAGGGTGCCAGGCTGGGAGCTCATTGCTTAGATAATGGTGGATAAAACCGTGAAGGACTTTTAAAAAGTCTCATTTAGGAAGTCCAATGAGATTAACAGCTTTTATTATTTTATAGAACTGGATAAACAATCTGAAGTGGTTTGCATTTTCCTACTCAGAATCTCCTGTCACCAAGCCTTGTAACTCTTTTGCTTCTAGTTGCTATAGAAATGGTGCAAGAAATCTTGACTGATTTGTGCAGAATTCATTTCTCTCTGACACTGTCGCCTTTTAAAAGCAACATTCCGGTTGTGTGTGGAAATTGGGTCGCTGCACTGTACGGTAATTATAAATGCTGCTATTTTCATTCAAAGCAATGAATAAGACTTCTGATTTTATCTCGGTGAGGTTGGATGGGCCCTTGGAGGTTATTTTTTAAGCTGGGTATCTAATATAATGCTCAAGTTTCTTTCTTCTGTGTGTGTGTGCGTGTGTGTGTGTGTGTGTGTGTGTGTGTGATTTTCCTATGTGTGCTTTTTTCTGACAACTCTTTCCTCATCTGCTTGTAGTTGACTGAAACCAAAGAGGGAATCCTTTCTCCCCACCCACACTACTTTCTGGAACCACTCATCTTGCTGCTAACAACCATTTTATTGTGGGCTGTCTTAAAGAATGCGAATTAATAGAGAAAGAATTCGTTGCCTTCCGGAATCATCTCCTATCCTAAATTTATAGCCCTTTGGAGGCCCAGGGCTTGATTCTGAGGTAATTTTCTCCACATTCTGTAACAAGAATGAACTTATGTGAACCAAGAGTGCTCTTTCTTGCCATAGTCAGGTGAGGGGGTCAGAATGCCTTCATCTCTCTTCTGACCTCCAACAGAATGCTGGCTATCCCCTGTCATTAGAAGCATTCGAGGGGGGTCCAGGGTAACTCAGGTGCAGATGGCCCAGGCCTCATTGCCACAGATGAAATAACGATGACTTTTTTAAAGACGACCAAGACATTCTGCTTCCAATTTCCCTTTGCTCCTTCTAGACTTGACTGTATTCCTCTGCTTAAGCCACTTTATCATCTTAATATGTGAAACTATGAGGTCAACTCTATGGAAAATATTGTTTTCCACAGAAGACTATGTCTTAGTTCTGGCTGCACATTTTTTTCCTGCATTTTTGTATATGGCGGTCTGTGCAGACACATATTTGACTGTTTAATAGAAAGGGCCATTGATTTGAGGAGAATTTACTTCACACAAAGCCTACAATCCTTATTTTTTCCTAAAGCTTTGATAAAGCTGAGGTCACAGGAATGACAGGATTAATGGGGGAGAGCAGACGAAAAAGAATCCAACAGTCTACTTTGGGAAGACTTCTAATTCGTCAGAGTGAACACCCAGACATCTTTCCTGGGCTCCTCCTCTTGCTCTCCCCACCAGCATGTTTAGAAATAGCAATTAAGAATTTTACTGTTTTTCAGTTCTGCTACTGCCAAACTTAGCACTACCCATATTATTTGGACTGAACAAAAAAAACAGTCCCTTCTTCTTTTTTCTTCAGTTCTCCAGTTATTTGCCTATAAATGGCTCATTTAGCTGTTCATTTGCAGGAAAGCTTTCTGGGGCCTCATCAAAGCCCTCTTCTCTCACTTTTAAGTCTCCCTGCAGGTTCCTTTCTTGATTGCTTTGAAAAATCTTTCTCTTTCAGAGAGACTCTGCACTTACCACCTTTCTTTTCTAAAACAATCTCAAACCCATTTCTATAACCAAATTGTTGTGATTTCAAGAAATTGTATTTAGGAGCCCAAACAAAATGGGGGACTTTTAGAAAAATACCTCTCTGTTCTATGCATGTGTTTGCTTAAAATGCAACCATATAGAGTGGAAAGAAGTTTAGAGAACTTGCTGAGATCTTCCCAATTCCTCATCCACACCACTGGGCTGGAAAGCAAAACGAGAAGTGTTTACACACACGCGTGCGCACACATCACCCACATGCATGCAAATATGCTCAAATACACACATACACACCACATATAGGTCTGAAGATCTCATCGTAATCCTTGGAAACACCCATCAGCAAGTCAATGCTTATTTTCAAATTAACTTTTCAAATCATTCCCTACAGACAATATGTACAAATACTAGAATTGTTCAACCATATATTTTCCTTTTTCTCATTTTTAAGAAATTTCAATAAAACAAAACACAGGGAAACACTGGCTTTTCTTCCTTATGCATACATTCTTATTCATGAAACCCAGACAACATAAATGAGTGAAATATGGCCTCTAAAATAGCCTTTACCAAAACAATCAGGTCAGTCAAAATAACCCATAAACATGTTAGTCAAAACTGTCAAACAGGTTTTGCAAAGGAAAGGGATATTGTCTGTGACGTAGATTACTGTGGCATTTGCCCCATAGCCAAGTTCATGTTAAATACCCTTGGAGATATGAGGAAGGAAGGGAGGACAGTCAAGAATCAGTTATTTCATGACCTTACTCTTCTGTCTCCAAGCCCTAGTCCCACAAAAAGATTTTTCTTCACGTGTATTTTATTCGCTACGTTTGTTAGACTTGATAGATGTCCTATGTTTACCAATTTCACAACAGTTCTGGCTAACGCAGCCATTGTATAAGCGAACTTGTAACTGGCTGAGGGGGAGAAAAAGGGGTGTTGTTGCAAATACTGGGCAAATCAAGGGCTTTCTTTTTTATACTAATTTGAATCACAGTTCTCAAATTAGAATGTTTAAGAAATACTGCTTTCTAAATTGTCTTTAAATCAAATAAATATGGACTCCAAGATACCATCCCCTGACTGGCAAGAACTTCAAGCTCAAAAGTTAGAATCATCTTCCTTTCTCCTTTTCCTTCTGGCTCTGCTTCCAAAAGTGGCCCCAGGATTGTGCAGTGCTAGGAAAACAGATCGCTGTCTTCCATCCCTGCTCCAAGCCCACAGCAGTCTCTTAAAGGCCAGTTGCTTCCTTCCTGTCTACAAGGTTCTCTGCCAAACAAGGAAACCACGGTGCCCCATGTGGTTGTGCCTCAGGAGTTTTCTTATTCACTATGGCATTCCCTCTGTTCTGGTCACCTGCTATCGCATTAACCACTGCACCAGAACACTGACGGAAAGCAACAGCAATCATTTATCTTGCTCTGGTTCCCCCTCAAGAGTTTTTCGTGAAGGTGCAGTCAGAAGGTAGTTGGGGCTGGCGTTACCCTGCAGGCTTCTTGCTGACCTATCTGGGATCTGGACTGAAAATGTTCGAAAAGCTGGGAGCCGGAACATCTGGAGCTCCTCAGGCTCCTCTGTCCCTGTGGTCTCGCTACGTGATCTTTCTGCACAGTGACCTCACCGTAGTCAGACCTCTTCCCCAGTTGGTGAAGGAGCTCCCACAGGGTTTGCCCCAAGGGAAACCACCACAAGTGGCATGGTTTGTTGCCTCAGGAGTCACCCCATATCATTTCCATCACATTCTGCGGCTTGCGGCAGTCACAAAAGCCCGCCCAGTTTCAAATGAACAGTGTCAAAGGGTTTGTAACACGTTTTAAACCCACCAGGCCCACAGGCCCTAATGCTGACCCCGTCCCTCTCAGGTCCCACAGCTGTCCTAACACTTGCCAGTTGAGAGAAGTCTCATCTTTCTCCTTTCCTGTTAAAGTCTTTTTTTATCCCCCCCATTCTCATTAGAGACAGCCAGCACTGTTTCTACAGTGCCTCAGGCCAAGGACAGCGGATAAGATAAAGGGGGCCCAAAAATGTATACTTGTAAGCATGGATGCCGGCATAGACACTAGAATAAAGAAATAACCCTTTACCATAAAAAAGCCAAAGAAAAATGATCGGTGGCAACTAACACTAGAGGAACTCATTTCAGAAGACAACAGGGACTGGTGGGAACTGAGGCAATCTCTCCAAAGGAGCTACTCTATTCTGCTTAAGCCAGCTATGGCCATGAGGGAGACAGGCCCTATTTTTGCGAGTCATGCCAGTTTTTCTAGAAAAGTCAGAAATCTCAATTTTTAGGTGAAACATCCTGATTGTCAAATGCTAGTTACTAATTCAATGCCTTCAAAACATCATTTGGGCCAAGCAAAATCTGTCATTGGCCATATTCAGGCTTCCAGACACTGGTCTGTATCCAAGGTGCCGTCTTGGATTTCAGAATAGGTAGGAAGAAAAGTTGATTCAGGTAACTTCGGACTTCTGCTCTTTTAAAATCCCCAGGTCAAAGAAGCATGAAAGAACCTGTCTACTTTCAATAAAGTATCCTGCCACACAGTATATACCAGGGGTGAGCAAACATGAACAAACTGGTCATATCTGGCCCACTGCCTGGTTAATAAAGTTTTATTGGAAAACAGTCATACTCATTTGTTTATGCATTGTCTGTGGCTTCTCCCTTGCCACAATGGAGGAGCTGAGTAGTTGCAACAGACTGTGTGGCCTGAAAAGACTAAAATATTTTTTTGGCCCTTTACAGAAAAATTTTGCTGACTCCTGCGTAGTATTACTGAGGCTGGGAATCACAGCAATTGAAAACTAAAGGCTCTTAAATCTATTTCTAACTATGGGGCTACAGTGTGGATATCTCCAGTTTAAGGAAAAGGCTGTGGTTTCTCTGGATCACTGGCAGCAATTGACTTTTCCTGTTGGGCTTGGTCTGTAATTAGCAGGTGTAGTCAACCTTGACTGCTTTCCCTGTGACATGATAGTTAAGGCCTATAACTCAGCAGCTTTCTTCTAGTCAAGAGGAAGAATAAAACACACTGAAAACTGCATTCCATCCTCTTCCATGGCACTTTTATTTAAAATTCAATGACACTGTCACTTCAGAGCATGACTCTTCCCTGTCAGGAACAGAAAACTTAGAGTGAGAATATAATCCCCAAGTATTCAGGTGTGTTCAAAAAACACTCTTTAAATGTTTTCTAAGAAAAAATATTAATTTCCTTTCTTATGTTTTTTCACAAAAACAAAAAGCCTGCCATTACTTTATAAGGTAGCAACAATCATTGACCAATGGGTTCTAATTTCTCCCAAAGCACACAATTCAGAAAGAAGTTAATAAACTGGTGAGGTCTAAATTTCCAGCCAAAAACATCATTGCTGTAGTTTTACTTGGATCCTGTGCTTCACCAACTACACAACAAAATGAAATAAATTGACTCTAAGACTTCTGGTTCAACACCAAGATAGCATAATACACTTCTCCTTATTCCTTACTAGGTACAGCTAAAACTTCTGCATATTACGTAGAAAGAAAACATAACTCAATATTGAACTATGGCAAGAAGAAACTAGACCAGTTAGGAACGCTGGGACCTAAGGAGTGACATGGTGGTATCAATGGAGGCCAAGTGGGGAACCTAGACATCTACCTCTGCCTACTAGTAACAGGCAAGACCCCCCTTCACCTGTCAGTCTTGTATCAAAGGTATCAAAGGAGGCCTGCTAAAATAGAAGGTTTCATAAACATGCAGATTTCATAGCATAATTCTCAAGATGTCCAGGGCACAATTAAAAAAGTCAACTATCTGGGGCGCCTGGGTGGCACAGCGGTTAAGCGTCTGCCTTCGGCTCAGGGCGTGATCCCAGCGTTATGGGATCGAGCCCCACATCAGGCTCCTCCACTATGAGCCTGCTTCTTCCTCTCCCACTCCCCCTGTTTGTGTTCCCTCTCTCGCTGGCTGTCTCTATCTCTGTTGAATAAATACATAAAATCTTAAAAAAAAAAAAAAGTCAACCATCATACCAAGAACCAGGAAAGTCTAAACTTGGACAAGAATAGACAGTTAACAGATGCCAACACCAACATGCACAGATATGAAAATTATCCAACAAGAATTTTAAAGCAATCATCATAAAAATGTTTTCATAGAGACAGCGGCTCAGTCATTTAAGCATCCAACTCTTGATTTGGCTCAGGTCAAGATCTCAGGTGTTGAGATCAAGCCCCACCTTGGGCTCTGTGCTGGGCATGGAGCCTGCTTAGGATTCTCTCTCTCCCTCCCCTTCTCCCTCTCCCTCTGCCCCTCCCACCTACTCCTGCTCTCTCTCTCTCCCCTTCTCTAAAAAATGTTTTTAGAAGCAATTGCAATCACACTTGAAATACATTAAAAAATAGAAAGTCTCAGAAAAAAAAAAGAAAAGAGAGAAAGGAAAATATAAAGAGGAACCAAATGAATGCTTTAGAACTATACAATAACCAAAACAGAAAAGTCAATGGATGGACTCAATAACAGAATGGAGAAGACAGGAAAAAAACAAAAACAAAAAAAAAAAACCAGTGGCCTTGAAGACAGAACAATCGAAATGACTCAAACTGAACAACAGAGAGAACACAGACTGAAAATATGAACCAATCCTGAAGGACCTGTGGAAGGATAAATCTCAGGATAGGAGAAAGACGGTGGGGCTAAAAAGTATTCCTAAATTTGGCAATAGGCAAAAACTTACAAATTCAAGAAGCTGAGTGAATCCCAAACAGAATAAACTCAAAGAAATCCAGGCCAAGATGTATTTCGGTCAACCTTCCAAAAACAAAGAAAAAAAATATTGGACACAACAGGAGGAAAGAGACAACTTACCTGCAGGGTTAAAACAATGCAAATACTGTGGATTTCTCATCAGAAACTATGGAGGCCAGAAGGAAGCAACACATTTTTTATGTCCTAAAAGCAAAGAACTGTCAACCTTAAATTCTATATTGAGGAAAATTATCTTTCAGGAATGAAGGGGAAATAAAGACATTCTCAGATGAAGGAAAACTAAGAATTTGCCATAAGTAAACCTCCTAATAGAAAGTTCTTGAAACAGAAAGGAAATGATTACGCAAGGAATTTTGGAACATCAGCAAGGAAAAAACAACAGAAAGAACAAAGATGGGTAAATACAATACATTCTTCTCTTCTTGGGTTTTCTAAATTACATTTGACAGTTGAAGCCTAAAATGTAACATGTGAGATGTGATTCTTGACATCTGTAAATATGTAAGGCAGTTGTATTATAAACACAGGAGGGTAAAGGGCTTTTAAGGGAGGTGAAGTTCGTACACTTCACTCAGATTGATTTGTATTTTGATAATGGTGATGGTTATACAAATTCACACGTATGATAAAATGGCATAGAACTATCTGCATGTATCAAAAAGACGAGAAATAACAAATGCTATAAAAAATGTGGGGTAAAGGGAACACTGTGCACTGTTGGTGAGAATCTAAATTGGTTCAGCCACTATGAAAAACATTATGGAGTTTCCTCAAAACATTAAATAGAACTATCATATGATTCAGCAAACCCACTTCTGGGTATTTATCCAAAGGAAATTAAGTCACCATCTTGAAGAGATATTTATACTCCCATGTTCATTGCGACATTATTCACAATAGTCAAGATATGCAAAGAAGCACTTGATAGACAAATGAATAAAGAAAATGTAGTATGTTCACAATGGAATATTATTCAGTCATGATAAAACAGGAAATCCTACCATTTGCAATAACATGGATGAAACCTGAGGGCATTATGTTAAGTAAAATAAGTCAGAGAAAGATGAATGCTGTATGATCTCACTTATATGTGGAATCTAGATTTGCTGAGCTTCTAGAAACAGAGACTAGATTGGTATTGCCAAGGGCTGCAAGGTGGGGGAAGTGGGAAGATGTTAGTCAAAGGAACAAATTTCTCCATGAAAGATAATTAAGTTCTGGGAATCTAATGCATAGTGACTATAATTAACAATACTGTATTGTACACTTGAAATCTGCTAAGAGAGTAGATCTTAAATGATTTACCACACACGTACACACACACACACACCCCACACACACAAAGGTAAATATGTGAGGTGATGGATGTGTTAACTAACTTATTGAGGTAATCATTGCACAGTATATACATTTATCAAATCATTACATTGCACACCTTAAGTTTACACAATGTTATATGTCAATTATATCTTAATAAAGCTGGAGAAAACAGACCTATACATATATACATTGTATCAATGTCAGTGTCAATTTCCTGGTTTTGATACTGTACTACAGTTACGTAGCTATAACCATTGGAGGAAACTGGGTGAGGTGTACATAGGACCTCTGTATTATCTTTGCAACTTTTTGTAAATCTATCATTATTTCAACATAAAAAGTTATTTTTAAAATGACACTAAATGGATACAAAATTTCTAGGTGGGATGATGAAAATAATCTGGAAATAGTGGTGATGGTTACATGACATTGTGGATGCACTTAGTGCTACTGAATTGTATACTCGAAGTGGTTAAAATGGTAAATATATATATAAATATATATTATATAAAATATATAAACTGTAATATAATTTATATTCTATATAAATCTTTTATTATATAAAATATATTTATATTTTATTTGTATTTTTATTTTATTATGTAAATATAAATATATTATGTAAATTGTATAATATATAATAGTTACATCTGTATGATATATATTTAACGTATTATTATATATTTATATACTTTAAATCTATAAATATGTAAATGTAACATATATATTACCACAATTTAAAAAATGACTCTAGAAAGATTCTCTTTTCCGGGATTATCAGATTCAATCTTTTAGAAAATATGAAATTGATGCAGGCCAGGGACAAAGGAATGTTCTGGAACTGTTGAACATGGAAACTGGCTCAATTTCTCTGTGCATTTCATTCCCTCAGCACTTAACATTCTAAATGGATTTATTTTTTATATGAAACACTCCCATTCACCTCTCTTCTCCCCCCTGAAGATGTTTGGTGCCATCTGGTGATGAGGTAAAAAACTTGGATTTCCAGGGATTAGTCTAGGCTCTTTAAAGTAGGAAGTTAGCACAGAGGTTTTTAACCTGCAGTGACAAATGGCTCTGGGCTATGATCAAGTTCTACAAATAGATTAAGCCCTTTTTCTTCATTGGAATAAAACTGACTCATCCAGTCCTAAAAATAGATTACTAATCACCTGGCCTATTTTCCTACAGTCCTTTGAAAAGGAAAAAACAAACAAAATGAAACAAAACAAGAAAAACTCTTTTGGCCAGATCTCAGTGACTCTTATTCCCTTAATTAAGAAATTAAGTACACACTTTTTAATAGGAGCTTTTTCTGATAAACTGTCTGCCTAAAAATGTGAATGATTTCTTATACCACAACGGACACTTGCGGAAGGAAATGAAATATCTAAGCAAACCCAGTCCGAAGAAAATCTGCACTGCGGCAGGTGACTCAAAGTTCCCTCTGAAATCTTGTACATCTCAAGGTTTCCAATAAATGAAAGCTTTTAATTTGGGATTACATTTGATATTATTTGAACTTTTATAATGAATATTGTTGAGTTCATTAAAGGCAGTCCTTGGAAAATCTAATCAACCCCCTCGCCTTTCCCACAGCTGTTAGAACACCAGAGAAGAAACGCCAGTGTCCTCAAGGAACCTCACATTTTAGTGGCAGCCAAAGCAACAGATTTCTCTACACCTTTTTAGATAAGAGAAATTTCTCTGCTGTTTGCTTTTGTTCACTTGATTCATTTCCCTGTAAAGTGAAAGTGCTCACAATTCCTGGGCAGAATGTCTATGAGAGCTGGCAGGGCATTTCATACTTCCTATTATTAAAAAGACACCGACAACAATAATACTTATTTTATTTTGTTTACATCCCTTCTTGTTCCAGAATATAATAATAATAGGAGTTATTATAACAGGAGTTACATAGCTGTAATAATAATAAGAGCTGCCACTTAGTGAGTGCTCGTGATGTGTCAGGGGCCGAGCTGGGCATTTTTCTGTGGAGGTTAACAGCAGAGATTCCGGAGCCAAACAGACCTAGTTCAAATCCCAGTTCCACCACTTAGCTCTGTGCTCTCACACAGCGCATTCCCCTCTCTTAGCCTTTCCCTTTGTAAGATGGGGAGAATTACAGCTCCCATTATGGTGAGGCTTCACTGAGATACTGTAGATTCATCCATACAAGCTCTAACATGTAGAAAGTACTCTGTAAAGGTGAGTCTCATTGATTTAATCTTTGTAACTTTTCAAATATATAGTGTTTTGATAGGAAACCGGCCTAGAAGGATACACCAATTTGCCACAAATAGGGTTTTGATCCACAATTATCTGCTCCCAAAGTCCATGACTCCTTCCTCACTGCCATGATACTATTTATTCATTTTATTGTAACAGCAATGCTCATAAAAGCTGTATTATTGGAGGTGAACAAACAAACAGGCTCATTAACTCTCACTACAGCTTTCTCTTCCAGAGCCTCTCTTCCTCTGCTCATTCTCTTCCTCTTCTTCTCTCTCTGGCAAAGCAAACATTCTGATGGCTGAACCACAGAGTTGCCTGAACTGGGGTTGGTCTTGTTGAGAGACAGAAAGGCTGTAGGAGTCAGGAGGGGGACCCAAGGCCTCCAGTGCCTGCACCAACTTGCCCACACTTGACGAATCCTCAGACCTTGTCAGCCCAAAGACAGAGAGCATTGGCACTCCCCGTGGCCACTGGCTTGAATGATGCTCCATCAGACTGGGCTCCATCAGCCCTTAGGTACACACCAGTGACACCTGCAAACTCCTAGCACCACCAGGGTTTCTTATTAGATAAGCATTGTCCAACAAAGATGACACATGAAACAGACGCCTGCCCCCATCGAAAGAACATTGCCAACGCTGGACCGCTCGCTCACTCATGCTCATTTTCCCCATCCTTATCCTCTCCTCTAATTGAGTTTACTCATTTGTACATACTTTGTATATGTCATGTTTTGCTTTTCCTTTATTTAGCTGGCCTGGGCAAGATTTATTTCTCCTCCTCCTCTTTCTCTTCATCCTCCACTTCCACCTCCTCCCCTTCCTCCACCTCGTTCTTCTTCTTCCTCTCATTTATATTATTATTCGTATCATCATCATCATCATCATCATCATCATCATCATCATCATCATCTAGTTTTCCCATACCTCCCTAAGCTCATCATTTCCACTTGGGAGCCACTCTCGGAAGTCCTCCTTAAAAATAATTTTCTGTTCAACAAGTAAGGTTCCAAATCTACACTGGCAACTCTTTCTGGTTGCAATCTTTTTTTTTTTTTTTAATGACACCTGTTGCCTGATAAAAACGTATTTTCCCAACTCGTATATGATTCCTCCCACTTGTCTTGTGCTACCTGATTGAAAACCCACATTTTACTTTTATGGCGTTGGCTGTCCCCTTTGTAAATTACAGAGCCAGCTTCATGAGACACCACTGCAGCTGGGAATTCATTTCAAACTGATATTTTTGGTGTGACCACATGTGGCCCTATTTGTTCACTGAAACCTGCGGGAATGGGAATGTGGGCACTTTAGAATCTCGCCGGGCTTTCATTTCTCGTGCTGGGCTGTCCCTTTGCTGACACGGACCATTATTTTCCCCTCACTCACACTGCCTCTCTGATTTGCTTTCTACAACCCTACAAATTTCTCATCAGCTTGTTGTGAGCTCTGACACATCCCAAGTAAGTTATTTATTTTGACAGTTGTGTGTGTAATACATCTAATGTGGGATGAACCTAAGAGTCAGATAACCAGTTATTTTAGTCCTGGGAAACAACTTCATTATCTTGTGAAATGTACTTTCAACACTCAATCCGAGCAAGTAATGAATGATATTGTGTAACATGTTTGCAGCAATTACCTTTGGAAATGAAGACTCCCTCTGGTGCTATTGACAGAATGCAAGGTGAGACCCTTTTTCTTATAGAAGTACGGGGTTTCTGTACGAGACCAGCAAGCAAGCAACACAAGCATAAAACATCTGTGCAACTAGATTGAGGGTAATGACCTGTCCCCTGCTCTGCCTGGCAGTCCTCCAGTCCCCACCCAGTTGAGGCTTAGCCTTGCCCAAGGCTTGGAGACTAATCCTGATCATAGTTAGAGGGAATCTGAGGATCCTAGACCAGAAGCCTGGCAACTTTGCATTGGGTCAGTCTTTATTTAGTTCTGTTGTTGCTGGAAACCTTTGTTCATATAACGGTGTCATTGATATGTCCACGGTCATGAATGTTCTGTGTCCTTTCTGTTGCTTGTTCTATTGAGCAGCATGTAGGTGTTTTGGAGAACTCAGTTTCCAAATGCTGGCTCTTTCTTATGGGTACATTTGTTATTCCTTCTGGAGACCCCTGAGGGCCCCTCCCTGTGGAAGATGTTGGCATCGCCTGGCCTCCTCCTCTACTCCACGGCCCCTAAATATGGTTTAACGCTCAGCCGCTGTGCAAGTCCGCTTCTCAGCCACCTACTCCTCTGTACAGTCCTTTGGGGATCCCCAGCAAGCTGATTTAAACCCTACCTACTCTTCCCAGCATCCAGGTCTTCAAGTATTGCAGACAACCTCCCCCCGGGCTTTTCACCTGCCAGGTCCACGCTCTCCTCAACACCTTTCTCCACGTCCCTGCAACATCACATATATCATCCTTCCCCTGAGCTGGCAGCTCCCGTTCCTTACCCAATGGGATGAATTTCTTTGGCACTCCTGACTATAGAGCAGTTAGCACTTGGTGAATTCTACCCAAAGGAGGAAAGAATTCAGCTTTCTCCAAACAACAATCTCCTCTTCACATTTCCAGCTTTCTTGACCTAATCAAGTGGTGAGGGGTTACTGGGATCGCCTGTCTGTGTAAGAGTGGGGGCAGGGGGAGGTGGCTGTGAGGCCCTCCCTAATTCAGAATGTATGGCACTGTGTGGGTGACTGTCAGAAATTCCAGGGAAAAAAGGAAAAAGCCCAATTAACTTTTACACTTTCATTTTATAATAATTCTTTTTTGAGTGCCTATCATTTTCCAAGCATGTGTTATTCTACTTAAACCTCACTCCAGTCCTGTATTATTACACCTCGTTTATAAATGAGGACACTGACATTCTCTGGAATTATAGAACTTATCCTAGCTCAAACAGGTAATAAAGGATATATTTTCATTTATTCTTTCAATATGTATCTAAGCAGGTAATATGTTTAGGGAATATCCTGGATGCTGATAATACAACAGAGAAACAACAGTGCTGTTTGTGTCTGGTTTTCCACATTAAGGTATGAACTGTTGGAAGGGAAAGGGGGTTGTCTCAATCATCTCTGTAACGCCAGTGACAACCATGGTGCATATAGGAAGAGCTCAGTAAACTGAGCCAGTCACTCATCCGTCAGGGATTCTCAACCAGGGGCAATTTTGCTCTGCAGGGTAGATTTGGCGATGTCAAGAGACATTTTGGCCATGGCAGGTATCTATTGGGCAGAAGCCAGCAATGCTACAAAACATCCTCAAATGCACAGGGCACCGACAACATACACATGCTCATAAACACAGCAAAGAATTATTCAAACCCAAATGTCAATCGTGCTGAAGGTGAGAAACCCTGCTCTAGGTCTGACCCCATCCATGCTGTGGCCTGCCAGCTACATGCTAAGCCTTGCTTTAGCTACTGATGTAGTTCTTACAATGGATCCTTTTCTAGTTAATGTGAGGGTAAATACCATAAAACCACAGTCCCTTAAAATTATGTTCCCATTTGAGCCACAACTAACCCAACCCCTAAATGTAATCCTCTCATGGACTTCCTCATCTGAGTTGTGACTTTCCTATTTCCTCTGTCCTTCTATTTCTTAAAATTTGGACTTGGATTAGACTAAACCACAGTTTATTGATGGATAGAATAGATATCAACTGACATGACTGCTAAGCTTCTGAAAATCCTCCTTTTCTTGGAATCGCTACCAATCACAGTAGTGGGCTCCCAGTGGCTATACTCACCTCTTGGCTATCACTGGCAGAAACCTGAGCCAAAAGGAGTCAATCTGAGTCTTTCCTGTCATTTGAAACTTGACTAGAGAAACACAGGGTCGGTGCCTGGGTGGCTCAGTCGGTTAAGCGTCTGCCTTCGGTTCAGGTCATGATCCCAAGGTCCTGGGTTCGAGCCCCATGTTGGGCTCCTTGCTGAGCAGGGAGTCTGCTTCTACCCTCCCCCTCTGCCACTCTCTCTCTCTCTCTCTCAAATAAATAAATAAAATCTTTAAAAAAGAGAGAGAGAAACACAGGGACTGGAGGTGTTGGGAACTGAGCTGAGAGGCTCTAGGAACTGCCCAGGTGCTGGTGTTCCCAGAAGCCTAGATCTTTGGCTTTCTCTTCAGTTATGCAAAGCATTCCTAATCATTCCAATCCCCCACTTTGGCTTAAGTAGTCAAAATCTATGCCTCTTGCCTGCCACCAAAATGACAGTAAATAATACAAAATTCAATACCATATTGCTACCTACTTTTAGAAAATACTTGAGGCAGCTTTTTAAAAAAGCATTAACATAATGAGACCAAAGCTATTAACAGAAACCAAAGACAAAACCCAATAAATTTAAGAAAAAGCAAATAACTTCAGTGTGTTCCCTCCATCTCCAGGTACGCCACCCCCAAGAAACAAATATGTGATCTCCCACCTTCTCTTTTCCTTCCTTATTCAAATAACATGACAATATCATACCTCTAGGTCAGTGGTGTTCAATACTGTTAGTGCACTATAATAAACTTCAGAGTATTTTATTAACCCTCGTCTCCCATCTCCCCTTCCCAGAATAGTCTGATATAATAGTCCCAGTGAGGAGCCATCCATAATTTTCAAGAGCTTTTACAAATGATTTCAACATGTAGCCAGGATAGAGTCCCCTTAGACTAGTGGTTTTGCAGTCATGCATTCCAAGGACCCCACAAAATCTATGGGCTGCCTCTCTAGAAAAATGTATCATCTACCTTTATTCTATTTTCATTATCAAGGGGTACACAGATGTCCTCTAGCCCATCTATGAATGCTTGGTTAAGAATATGTTTCTAGACACTGTTAAGCAACGAAGGTGGAGGGGCAAGAAGACATTATAAATGAAACATGGCCCCAGAACAATTCATTTTAGCAAGAGGTCATAGATAAATGAGCCAATAATTTTGGTCAGGCCCACCCAGTACTTTCAACTTTCTCTAATTCTGCCAACTTTCAGCTTTCTTCTTCTTTTTTTTTTTTTTTCCGGTTTTCTTCTTTTTTTTTTTTTTTAATTTTTAAATATTTATTTGTTTAAGTAATCTCTACACCCAGTGTGGAACTTGAACTCACGACCCCGAGATCAAGAGTTGCACACTCTTCAACTGAGCCAGCCAGGCACCCCTAAACATAAACCTTTATTTATTTATTTATTTATTTATTTATTTATTTATTTAACCTTTTTTGATTATATTATGTTAGTCACCATACTACAGTCTTCCAGGTCCTTCTCTTATGTAAATACAGACAACAACGAACCTATCTTAGAACTGACTATAGTTTAAATGGCATCTGAGTTTTCACCTAAGGCATGGGGCACAAATTATAGTTTGAGTCTTTTTGTGCCTAATAATCTTTTGTAATTACGCATATACTTACTCATTTATTGGTAACATATATGAATTGCTTACTAATTTCCAAGAGCTTGCTTCACAAGTTATGCTTAGGCATTGCATTTGTGTAAACTCCTAGAAGGCAGAGATGGTAGAGGAAATGACTCATGTGTTGTAGCTGACAAAATCTTGCTCAACTTGGATACCTCTTCTGATTCTCAGTGAATGTGGCACCTCCAAGGAAAAGGACAGTGGTGGAAAACTATGGACACTCATTCTCATTGGCCCTAAAACTTTGAGTGTCTTTGATATAATGGAAATAACACAGGATGAAGAGTTAAGGCACTTGGGTTCCGAGTCCAGCTCAGTCTTTGCCCAACTGCATGGATAGAATGAGCTTCATAATTGTTTTCACCTTCATTCCCAATCCAACCAGTGACAAAGACCATATCCCCATGAGTAATTCCCAGCACTCAAGGAGACTGAAAAATATTTAAAGTCCTCTATCATTATAAACTACTATACAAATGGTATTACTGGAGGCAGCCTGGCATGAAGGAATAAGGTTGGGCTCGGATTTGGACAAACCTGGTTTCAAACCTGATGTCTGTCATTTAAAATCAATGTGATTTGGGAAGTCACTTAACTTCTATGGGCCTTACTTTTCTCTTCTACAAAATGAGATGTTTGTGTTATCTTATAAGACTGTTGTGAGGATTATATGTGACATGCTTATCACAGAGTTTGCTCCATGGGAGCACTCAAAATATATTAGTTTCTATTATAAAGATTAATAACTAATATTGCTATATTAGTTGTTTAGTAGTAGAGATGGGTTTACACTAATCTAGTTTAGTCTCTTGTCCCTCATCTCAAGGGAACCCATGTTGCATGGCACGTATTTTCAAAAAATTATCAGAGTCAGGTGAGCTCTTGGTCACCCTGGAACTGGCCACAGGAAATTTAACACCCATCCTGGCCTCATGAGATACTTGACTTAGGAGTGACTTCCGCTAGGCCTAAAATAGTCAAAACAAAAGATAAAGAAGAGAGAAGAGGTTATTGGCCTAATAAAGTCTGTTTCCTTACAAAGAGGCCTACTTGAAGACTAATTTAAAATAGTGATATTATGGGGCTTTTTATATCACTTTAAACAATTCTTAGAGCTTAAGTGGTCATAAAAACTCCATTTCAAAAAATAATTGTATTTTTTAACAGCTGCTTGTGGTTTTAGAGAGCTGCTTATCCTTTCCTCCAAAAGAGCTTACAGCCTAATGTCAAAACATCTGGCAATTACCTTGGACATTGATGTCAATCCTGCAGGCAATGAAACCTCTAATATTCCATTAGGACATGAAGATCACTGTGACATCTGACCACTTGTATGTTAGGATTGTTCCTGACCCTGATTTTTATAACAATCATGAATCCATAATAGACAGGTTGCATGACTGAAGGAGAGCTCTGATGAGTCATTGACACAATTCCCTTGGTGTCACTAACCTTTCCAGACTGCTGAAAAACATGTGGTGATCACCACATACCCAGAACATACACAAGGACCATATCTTCGGGTTTTTGAAGTCTACGTTTTTAATTTGAATACAGCTAAATAAACTTCCTGAGACCTAACATTTAAGGTTGGATCTTGAGACACCACGCAAGGGGCTTTAAGCCTGAATTTATTTGAAGACATCAAGGTTTATTTGAAAGCTCATTTAGTGCTTCTTTGCTGAAAGCCTTACAACCATTTACCTTCTAAGAAAGGAATGGTTTAATCACAAAAACATGGTGCTGAAGTTGACCTTAAGAGCACTGGCAATCTTTCAGAGAGACAGAATGCCCACTTTGATGAAGACCAAATAACTGCATACTTTCAAACATTGTCTTAGCCTCTCATGGTGCCTGATATTATCACCAGCAAGTTACTTCCTTCAAGCTCAACTTTTTCTACAGGACCACTGGCAGTCACAATACAACCCATTTACACTCATTATCCAACATGGGACATTAGTTTGCCTGTTATTTGGCAAAGAGTGGAACCTCAGTGGAATTATCAACGGGCCAAGCTTCAATTTTTAATGCTGGTTGGGAAGGGCAAGTTCAAGTACTCAGAAGATCTTGAGGGCAGAAGACACATGGGAACAGGCGCTGGTGACAAGTTGCATCTTCCCCACAGGTATGCTGGCACTGCTAGAAACATCACTCATCCAAGGTCAGCAAAGGGAGAGCAACCCCATCCACAACTCTCCAGGAGCCATGGCCGGTCAATCAGACAGCACTTTCCAGCCAACTGGAAAGATAGAGCCTCAGTCTTTCCCCACCCACCCCCCCAGAAGGCCACTGCCATCTGCCTGAACTAGAAGACAGGAAACCCCAATGCCTTCTAAGATCATCTTCTCTTTTTAATCCCTACAGAACTTCAGGCTGGCTTTCTTAGGAAAAATAGTATCTTTTCTGTTTGAAAAAACATTCTGAAAAGAAAATGAAATAGGAATTGGAGGTTGTTTCCATTTTTAAGGACTTTAGTAAATGATTTGTTTTTAGAAATTTCTTCCTGGGATTTATATCATTTTCCTCCCACCTTACCTCTCCTGTGTCCATTTTGGAGAAAAGCACCTCGTTTATCTTTGGGAGACAGTAATGCAGAAACTGTGACTGAGCAGATTTCCCCTTGAGGATCAAAATATTTGTGTTAAATGAAATGAGAAATCTGCTAAGTGGCGGCATGAATACCCCAGGGAAGGATATTTTGTAATTTTGAAAAATTCCTACTGAAATTCTTCTCTTGCCAAGAAAAGAGGAATGATTTCTATTAAAATTACTTCATGTCTGAATTACTCTCTGCCCCTTGGGAACATATAACATTACAGCTTTTATACTCAGTAATTTAGAAGGACGAGGGACACCTTATTTGGAAAGCATGCAGGCTTAACACGAAATGTTAGGTATTAAGTATTTTCACCACAAAAGTCTTTTTTTGAAAATTTAGCACTTAAACTGTTCAAATTAAAGCTTGTTTTCAGAATTGATTTCATGATTGTCTATATATGTTCTTTTTAACTTCCTACCCTTATCCTCCCATTCCCTGAAGCTACAGAGAAAATTCTTCAATTGGTGTGCAAGATTTGTACCTTTTATGTAAAACAAGATAGATGGTATCACATTAATAAAGCAGTTGAACGCTTTGAAGCCAATCAAATCGGTAAACTTTATTAAAATATATGTATATACTCACATATATATGAATAGGTGAGTCTAGAGTAAAGGCTTTGGAAAGGCACAAGAGATGGAAAACAGTTATCTACCCATGTGCCAATTCCAACCAAGTGTTATGGATCCTACAGGCACTGTGTTGAGAAAGCTTTGGAGGCCAAATTCAGGGTAAGTAGGAAAAAAAAAATCCCATTAAAGACAAATATTGTGCCATGATCCCAGGTGGCCAAACCCAACTGTCATCCGTGGTATGTGTTGAATAACAATAAAGGTTCTCCAAGGTTGGTGCAATTGGACTTTGTTTTCTAATTTCCTCCAGTAAAATATATACTGTTTTTATAATAAGATTAAAACGATTTTTAACATTTCTTTTAAAACTGAAAAAAATGGATTTGGCCATTTTTTTCTTAAGTTGTTCCAACAGGTAGGTAGAAGTACTTAAATTATCATCTTTGTGCCTTGATCAGAAAAAGTCATCTTTGGGATCAATGGAAACTTTTGCAAGGATATAAGGTCCACTTCTATGTGTTGAAAGTCAGTAATTCTTTGGATTATTAATTAATTATTAATTATGTGAGTTATCCCAAGGCATATTCACAGGCTGTATCCAGGCAGAGTTCCTAATGTTATCGCTGCAAGATGGGCTTGGGCTAAATAGAAGCAGATGGAGGCTGACTGGAGCAGCAGAGCTGCAAGAGTTTGAACACATTAGAACAAGACTCAGACTGTTGCTGTGGTTGTGGGCTCATGCTCTCTCGCACGTGCTCTCTCTCTCTCACACACACACAGCCCTAGCCCCAAGAGGAGAGAATAGTGACATCTATCTCAAGTGCCCCCATATGTATCTCGAAATGTCACAATGTGTTTGAAAAGTGCTTTGCAACATACCAATGCTAATACACTAGCACTAGGCTAGTGCTGTCACTACTAGCAATTACTGTAAATATCCTTGATTTCCATGTTAATTAAAGGAAACAGTAGTACCCAGAACACAAATAATCAGAAATTATTCCTCCTGTTTTAGTAACCGATTTCTAATTAGTGTAGACTCGCCAATGCCTCTAGGCAACTATCATCAGAAGTATACCTGGTTCAACAAGTGGCAGCACAGGTGAAACCGAGCCCCAGAGAAGTTCAGTGATGACCCTGGTCACATTTACAGTTAGCGCTGAACATGAACTGGAGACTCTGGCTTTTTACCTTCCTTCTAGTCTTTCAACCCACACTGCTGCTTCTTATTTATCTTTATATCTCCTGCCCTATTGGATTTGAATGAATGCTCCAGATTTGGCTAAAGACGTCAACAAAATGATTATGAGGTCTCTAAACAATTACCACTCTAGAGGAGACTTTACCTAGGTAGCTCGCACAGTATAAAAAAACCTTGCCGTGAGACAGAAATTAGGCGTATCCAGTATATAGATAAACGTTGCCCAAATGAAGAAATAACCCAGCTTATGAGGCTAAAAAAATAAATACAAGCAGCATGCCATATTTGAACCTTCCCTTAATATTTGAATATTAAATTATAAAGAAAAATAAGAATATATAATTTGCAAGAGAGTTGGCCCACAGTAACATGTAAAAATAATAGCTATCATTCAGAGTACATGTATTTTGTTCCAGGTATTTAAACATAAACGTCTTTACAGCAACCTCATTATATACTGACGTTATCATTTTAGAGGTGTGAAAATGGAGACTCAGACAGTAAGTAATTTTTTTAATTTCTTAAACAGCAGCAACTTAAGAACAGAGCCAAGATCTGAACCTGAAAAGCCCATGCTCTCTTTACACTGTGATGTTAGCATATTAGTATTGGAGAGCTCATTAAATCATTTTTATCTTCTTAAATTAGTTCACATAGTGGTAAAAGTGATCAGAGCAGAAATGTTAAATTACTAGGTCAAGATTGTGCCACATGCTAGTGGCGAAGTCAGACCTAGAACCCAGTGTCCTGACCTCATGAGTGTGTTGTCCACTTCTTTTGTCAGCCTTTAGCGTGAGCCCAGAGCTCTTCAGGTGGCCCATCAGCCTCTGTGGGTTTCTAAAACGGTTCTTAGACATGATGAAGCAGCATTCACTAAATAAATTCACAAGTTGAATACCATACACCCAGGAAGGTGCATGGAATTGGTGCTGATTGATGGAGAATAAAGGACAAAAACAGCAGTTTCTGAGGATCAGAGATTGTATGACAGGGGTACTTCAAGGTGAGTGGGCCAACCTCCTGAAACGCAGGGAAAATCTCAGGTTTCACAGAAAAGAGATAAAAATGATCTGAAATCGCAGAGGGGAGGAGAGTGGGGGAATGGGACAGGCTGGTGATGGGTATTAAGGAGGGCACGTATTGCATGGTGCACTGGGTGTTATATGGAACTAATGAATCATCAAACTTTACATCAGAAACCAGGGATGTACTGTATGGTGACTAACATAATATAATAAAAAAACATTTAAAAAATGATCTGAAATCAAACAGTGCATCTGTGGTCTTGTCTATGCCCTTGTGCAAGTCACTGGCCACTTTGTGCATCTTTCAAACAGAAATCTTAATGTCAATCTGATTATATCACAGCATAAGAGTAAGTAACAACCAACCCGATGACTGTAAAGCAGTCTACCCCAGAAGCGTGCAATAGAAATTATTCAAATTAATGATCTGGGCAGCTTGCAGGTGAGGTGTCTGCTCCAATTTGAGCCAAGTCCTTTCAAGTGGTACTTTTTTTTTTTTAAGAGTTCTGCCTCAATTCAGTGAATTGGATTATTTCAATGAAATACACTTAATAAGTTCCCCTGGGCATCACTTGATACTTCTTTGCTATTCTTTTTACCTTTTTTTGTATTAGATTTAACACCTGGGTAATACTAAGTGCCATGGTTACCATAAATTATAGGAAACTAAATAAATATTTGAGAGAGCAGGAGAGATTTGATTAAATTGCTGAAAATGAAATGTTGAGTACTATTCCCCACACCAAATAGACTTTCTTGCATCAGCGTGCACTGCCAACAGTGGATTTGGTTTTCACAGCCCCAGACATTTTCTAAATGGGTAAATTGCCAGCATGACCACTTCCGTTTTTCTTTCTTGTTTAAACCTCAACATATTTTTTTATCCTTTGACTTTAATCCAAGCTGGTAAATTATGGCCAAGAATTGAAGGCTCCATAATAAGGAGTTGTACTGGTGGAACCCTATTGTGAAATCTACCTGGAATGAACAGGAATGCTTATGTTGTAAATGCGGGTTTAGGGCACACGAGATTTTTTTTTTTTTTTTAAAGATTTTATTTATTTATTTGACAGAGAGACAGCCAGCGAGAGAGGGAACACGAGCAGGGGGAATGGGAGAGGAAGAAGCAGGCTCCCAGCGGAAGAGCCCGACGTGGAGCTCGATCCCAGAACTCCAGGATCACGCCCTGAGTCAAAGGCAGATGCTTAAGGACTGAGCCACTCAGGCGCCCCGAGGGCACACGAGATTTCTATGTCAAAAGTAGAGTCCTTCCTGATAAGTGGGCATGAATTGGGGAAATTCAGCTAGGATGAATTAATAATAATTACAGCAATGTCAGGAACCTTGGAACAAGCAAAAGGGATTACTGAGTACCTCCAATGGAAAACTAGACAGTGCTTAGAGCAGCTAATTTCTATATTCCCGATCTTTAAATGACTCTGTTCTTTGGATCCCCCCTTTGAACAAGTTATACTCATTTAATAATGAGTTAAATGAAATCTTTGATTTTATCTTTTTAAAAAAATTATCCTTTCCCAGGTTAATAACTAACAAAGAGTAAAATGCTCACAGTGCTAAAATCTGCATGGGCAGTTCCTCATTTAAGCCAAACAACCATTTATACAAGCCCATTTTCCCCTTTAAAAAGATGAACTGAGGGGCTCCTGGGTGGCTCAGTCCTTAAGCATCGGCCTTCGGCTCAGGGCGTGATCCCGGCATTCTGGGATCGAGCCCCGCATCAGGCTCCTCTGCTGGGAGCCTGCTTCTTCCTCTCCCACTCCCCCTGCTTGTGTTCCCTCTCTCACTGGCTGTCTCTCTGTCAAATAAATAAATAAAATCTTAAAAAAAAAAATGAACTGAGTAGGGTATAGAGAAGTCAGGTAACTTGCCCACATAAGAAATGAAACAAATTCAGAGAAGTGTTCTCTGTCTCCCAAAAAATATATAAATTTCCAGGGGCACCTGGGTGGTGCAGTCGTTAAGCGTCTGCCTTCGGCTCAGGGCGTGATCCCGGCGTTCTGGGATCGAGCCCCACATCAGGCTCCTCCGCTATGAGCCTGCTTCTTCCTCTCCCACTCCCCCTGCTTGTGTTCCCTCTCTCGCTGGCTGTCTCTGTCAACTAAATAAATAAAATCTTTAAAAAATATATATATATATATATATACACACACACATATAAATTTCTGGTTAGTTCTCCATCACTTCTGATTGGATGAGATCATTATGAAGAATTTCTTGAGTTATTTCCCTTTCAAGAACAGTCTCCCAAAATGCATCCTGGGCCACATCCCGTGGGCAGTCTCACCAAATCACACCTTTCTCTAATGGCTGATAATAAAGATATCTTTCCAAGAAAGTTGTTCACTCTGTCCTAACCTATTGATCCCTCCGAGGAAGTTGAGAACTAAAGAGTGATGGGGAGAAGGAAGAGTTCTCAGTTTAGAAGAAGGAGGGAAGGAGGTGGCAACTGCAAAATGCAGACTTGCGAAGTCTTTGTTAAAACAGGGTCACAAGATGGGTCGGGCAACAAGAGGGTGAAATGGAATCTAGTGTTTGGGGACCTGACATTGACTTCATCACCCCATTCTCCTTGCATTCCAGAGAAATGCTTCCCAGTAGCCCATCACCCCCAGCTTCCATTGTCTCAGGAATTTAGCGCTCTGCCTTTTAGGCTCAGATTCTGTAGTGGTCTACGTACAATCTCCTTACTGTCCTGAATGGGAGAGCCCTACTAGGACCAATGAGCCATAAAGTCTGGGTAGGCTTGTTTCTAGGCCCCAGTTTCTTCAGCCAGAAAGAAATCCAGAGTGGAGATCCCCTCCAACTTTTAAAACGGAGTGATTTCTATAGTTAGTCTTCGTCATTCAGTGAAACGTAATTCCAAGTATAAAATGAAATATAAACCTATTTTAGGAATTCTAAAATATTTCTTTACTCCTTTATTAATTATATTCATTTAAAACTTATTTTATTCCAAAAGGGAGTACGGCTGGCTTACCGAATTATATCATGGTAATAACCCATATATGGTATCATCTGCTGAACAGTCAGTGTAGAGTAAGGGGATTGTCGTAGGTAAGGCTGTCGAGACCAAGTAGAGAAACCACTCTGCCATTTAAGGGTAATTAATGTTCTCATGGAATCCCAGGACAGGAATGTCTCCTTGGCCCTGTGAATGAATGGGAATCCGGGACTGGAACGACCTCCCAGTTCTGCTCCCCACTGTGCACCTGCACGATTCACTTCCATTACGGAGTGTGGCACACGGCACTAGGAGGCATCTACAAACAGCAACCACACATCTGTGCCAACTTCTCTCCCTAAGACCCAACCTGAAATTCCTGGGGAAGGAATTGGCCAGGCCTGGGTCAAATGCCCACCTCTTGATCAATCAACTGTGGCCACAGTCCGGGAAAGGTACTCTGATTGAAACATGTGCTCTTCACTCTAACCAACTGTAACCTGTAGTCAGAGCCACACTGGGCAAAATGGCCAATGGCGGACCACACACCCAGCACTGCCTGAGGTGAGAGGAAGGGAACATTACCGGAAAACAAGAGACTAAGATAACCACTGAAAAGATGTCCACCATAAGTCCCGTAAAAGGAACCACTGTTAAGTAATACAGTACTCATAAAACTGTAAGTAATGGCATAAACCTCATTAAAAACCCAAGCTAGAGGCTTTATGCACCCCCTCAGTCCACAGGGACATTTTGACACAATCAGAAGTGATCAAGCAAAACACACTGTATTTTCCCCTCTAATTAGCATCTTTCTTTGCTTTTCTTAGGGCGCTTATATGTGGTCCCAATAAAAGTCTGAGCATTCCCAAAGAGTTCTTCATCTGTTTCTCAGCATTTTTCTTTTGATTCTTGGCCTTCATTTACTCTATAAAAGCACATTGGAACATCAATGCAGATCCCTGTTTTTGCAATTGTTCTCTCTGCACAATTAGGCATAATAATTAAAGCATCCTTTTCGTCTGAAAGGCAATTAAAGTACAACTTTGGAAACATGCGACAATAATATTGAATAATGTTACATTTGTCAGTGAGGTCACTAAATGGGCAATAGATCTTAGAAGGCAAATGGTCTTTCCTTTGTAAACAGAGCATTGCTGAGCTTACTTAAATGGCTCTAATAAGTCCCATCTAGTCCCGTAGCAGCTAGCTGTTTCTATTCCTTCATCACAAGCAAACACTTTAATGGACACATGCCCGTTCACAGACTGACGATAAATGAGTCTAAAACCACTTGGAAATCATCAGACAAGTAAAAAGAAAGCATTACAGATTTTTTAAAAATAATAATATTTAAAAGAAAGCCTCCGAGACAGAATGAAAGATGATACCCTACCAAATGTTTAACTACAAATTGAAAGACATCTATGTCGACTATAAAGTAGCTACCAAATAAATGCACCAAACCCCTGGCCAGCTCCACTTTTGCAACAACATTAGCTCTCCTTCACTGCAAATCGTTGACTCCTCTACTCCCCACCAAAAGTAACATCCATGAGGGCAGAAATAGTGTCACCTTTGTTCAGTATATTATCCCCAGCACCTGAATTAGTGGCTGACAACAGGTGATGCTCAAATTTTTGTATGTGTCTTACTGTGTTCATTTCATTTTTTATTGGAGTTTAACAGACCACAGAGAAGCACACATATCATGGGTATAAAACTTACTAAATTGTCACAGTCTGCACACATCTATGCAGCCAGAACACAGAGCAATAAACAAAACGTTACCAGCACCTCAGAAACCCTTTTGTACCCTTTCCCAGTTACTATCCCCACAAGAATAAATGCCATCCCCAATGCTAACAGCATCATTTGTTTTGCTTATTTTTAGACTCTGTAAACAGAACCACATAATGTGATCTCTTTCGTGTGTAACTTCCATTCAACACTACACTGGTGAGATTCATCAATGTTGTCGGTAACTGTAGGTTACCCATCTCCCATTGTGTGTATGTGCCAGTTTACTTACCCATTCCACTGCTGATGGCCATTTAGGTAATTTCCAGTTTGGGGCTAATACAAATAGTGCTCTTATGAACATTCCAGTGCATATCTTTTAGCATATACATTTCTGTTGGATATATGCGTGGGAGTGAAATTGCTGTGTTACAGAATATGTGCGTTTCCAGACTTATACACTAACGTTTTAAGCCATTAACAATATGAACTTTAAAAGAACCCATATTTTACTTGAATTTGGGGTGAAATTAACACAGTTCAATGCCTTGATTTCCACGTGAAGAAACTAAGGGCCACATTCATTTAAGAGGGCAACAGAATGGAACGCACGCTGCTACCATCTTGCTGTGTGGCCTTGAGCAAGAATACCGTGGCCTCGATTTCTTTACATAAATTGAGGAAATTCAATAAGATAATCTCAAAATCACTTCCACATTCCAGCTCTAAAATTCTATAACTCACTTGGAGCACAACTGCTGGAGTCATGACTAAAAGCCATGCTTCCAAACCCATATCCACTAGTTTTAACCTCATATCAGCCTTTATTTCAGTGAGATTAATTATTGATATAATTATTTATTATCAACATTAAAAGTTAATCATATTAGCTAATATTTATTGAACACTCTTTTCAAGTGTTTTCCAGGTACTATCTCATCAAATCCTGACAACAACTCATAAGGAGTTATTATAATATCCTCCCCCCGTTTACAAACAAGGAAACTGAGGACACAAATGGCTAAATGCCCAGTCTAAGGTCACAGAGCCACAAAGTGATTGAACTAGGTTCTTTTAGACACTATGCACAAATAACTCCGTGTGCAGTCATCTTTAAACCTTACCAGCATCCAATGCCAAGGCCTTTTGCTATAACTTACAGCCGTTTCTAGCCACTTGTTCCAATGGAAACTTGTTTCTCCTTAGATTCCTATATGTGACTTGTGACATACACAGTCTGACATAAGCCACGCTACAGCATTTTCTGTGGGGTGCTCCCAAGCTGGGCTTAGCCTGTTGACAGATTCCTCACTGACATCTCCCAAGATCATCTGGTACTGATCTCTATCTGTAACAACACTGGACAGATTTCTTGACTCGGGATTTTATGACGGCAGTAAAACTAATGAATCACAAATGTCTGAACCCATATAGGAAACAATGCTAAAGGAGATAGTAAAATTATGTATCATGATCTATCACAAACTATAAATATTATGCATCGGGTATCTGATAGTCAAGTCTAACTTCAGCTTGAAAACAACCTGGTGGAAACATTTAGTCATGTCGTAAGTAAAATATCTATGCTCTGATACAATTCAGATTTTTGCTTCCATATTCTTTGGCCCTTTTTTTTATGTTCCATGAAGATTTTCATAGGCTCTAAATTTCCATTTAATTATGTACTAGATTTCTGGTTACTCAGTAAAGAGAATTCTCGGGTCTTGTCTGAAATCGCTCTAATTGCTGGCTTTTCGTGAGGAGGAAGGGCTGTGCATCAGCTGATTTTTAAGGAGGCTTTGCTTTCCGTCAAAATACTTGGCGGTGGTATGTCTATAGCATTATCTTGCTATATGGAAATTGTCCCCTTATTTCTACACATAAGTAGAATGTGGTTCACAATCCATTTCTTCTCTAGCTTATCTAAACTGATCTATAACTGGACTTCTAACCAAATTCTACCACGATCTACATTTACATTTAGTCCTTTCCGAATGTTCAGGCTGGGCGTGGTAGGTAAGGAAGGGGCCTTACCCTGTATAGTTTGGGGTAGGAAGGCTCTCTATTCTTCCTGCCCTTACAAATACATTTTAGAAAATCATATTGTACACACACACATATCACCCTAATTACTGCATAATCTCTCACCAAAGACCATACTGTTTAACTGCTTACTACACAAGCAAGCTTGACTTTGCCATTATAAATATTGAGGATAGCAGTTCTACCTGGCCATTTTGCCATGATACATGTAGACTTATATAACCTGGAGAGTGGCTCTAGTTCTCCATCTAAAGACATATGAGGGTAGCAACTCAGTGAAAGCCACAATCATGAAGACTGCCTTCCCTAGATACTTGTTCGTTGGTAGTATCTCCTGCTTGGGTCAAAGGTCCACATGTGACCCCTATCAAAGTTCAGTAACTGTAACTGTTTCCAGACCTTTCCTGCTACCTGTGATTCAGCCATTAGTAAATCTCAGTGCCCTTACCTTGGTCACTAATGATTGTGCAATTATTTAACATGTACGGGCTGACCAACAAATAAATGATTAGTAGTAGTAATTTTGATTAGCAGCTTTATCTTTCTGTAAAACCTCAAAACAGATCCAAACAAACTGTAGTCATTATCAATTTAAGGACTGTACAGGTCAGCCCACCAAGAGGAAATCCGTTCTAGATTCTCTTCCTCGTTGCAGTGACTGGTGTTAGAATCATTATTTTTGCTTCTTAAAGTATAGAGAGAAAAAGTCAGTCCTCATGATTTGGAGGGAAGGAATAGGCAAAATAGGAAGATCATGATCAAATCTCTTACCAACTAGGTATGAATTGAGAGACAGGAGCAGAGTGATGAATAGAGAGCCCTTTTCCCGTACTTTTGCAGGCTGTCTACTACTTCTATATCAGATTTTACAAATAAGAGCCAGAACTGGAAGAAGATGGGAACAGAGACACATTGCTCGTAGACAACTGCAATCACACCACAGACTCCTTCTGCTGCAGTCCCTCAGAACTACCTGCTTCTGACCCCTTCTACAACATGATTTGAGACAGCAGTATAGATCAGAAGAGGAAGCTATTTCACTGGAAGAAGGTACAGTTAAAAATAAAATATGGATAGTCTGTGAAGTTGAGAACATTTTCAAGTTCCTCAAACATTATGGAAATAGTGAACCTAATAAGAGGGGAACTGGGGAATGTTTACATGAAATGAAATGAGACCTCACAATTATAGCTACAGTTTGACCGAATGGACAAGGGTGCATAACCCATTCTTTCTGTCCTAGACACAGGGCTCTTTCCCCGCACTAATGATAATATTATAGAAAAATTACATGAAAATAAAGTAAAAAGAAAATTAAAAAAGAGGTCTGAGAAGATGTATGAGAGGAGTTAATTGCATAGAAAAAAATAAAGTCAGCAAGCAAAAGAATTTGAAATTTGAGAGTTAACATAAGCCTGTATTATGGAGAGTCTTCTGGGTACCATTGATCTGTTATTTCTCCCATAGTCTGTTGAAGTCTAAGTGGATGATAAATAATGTAGTTACATAACCATGTTTTCCCTGTTGTCAAGAACACTGCTTGAAACTAACCATGGACTGAAGAGAGGGAAGGGTTTTCTCCAGGAGCCTTGTATAAATTGAGCTGGGATTGCAGTGAAATAGTCAGCTGTGGCTTAGTTTGATCTACTTATCTGTACTACCATCTGAGGGTTAAGCCTGCCCAGAGAAGAGAGTAGAACAGATTTCATTTTCTGTGTACTTAAAATAAATCTTGGATTTCATGAGCAGTGAGTACTTGCAATAAATCTCCTTTTACTTAAATTAGATTGATGAGATTGCTCTTTTTTACATACAAACAATCTCCGACAAAGATGGGGATTTCGTTAAAAACAAATTCTCCCATCAGACAGAAACACGACCTATCATTTGGATTTTAGTCAGAAAGCAGAAACCACCTGAGGTATTTCAAACAGATAGAATTTAATCTAAGGAACTGAATAAGCTAGTGATGAAAAAACTAAGGAGCTGAGCAGAAGATGGTGAGCCATCTCAGGGATGAGCAACAGGAACACAGGAAGGACGCTGTGTTCCCAAATGCAGAAGCTGAGGTCACTGGGTATAAGGTGGAACCATAGTGGGCCTTTCCAGGGAGGTCATAAAGAGAGACACTTTCTGGCAGGGTCTGGACCCACCCACGAGGCTCAGAGATGCTGCCAGAGATGCCACCAAAAGCAAAGAAGAGAGAAGTCTTCTCCCCTTCCTTATGTCTCCTTTATACCAGGGAACCCCATTGGCCAAACCTACAGAGATGCTAGAGGCCTAAGAAACATAGTTTCTTGTCATACAGAACAGGAAAGAGAAAGATAGAGTATGAATCTGAAAGTAAGCAAGCCAAGCTCTGCCGCAAGTAGGCTCCAGGAAACACTCTGTACCACACTAGCACACACCGTGCGACAATTCTGGGTGGTCTGGGGGCATCATAACAGAACTTCAATTTGTGATTCTCCTTACATTTTTCCTTTTACCCATTTCATTCTGATCTTCAGTATCTTGCCCTGGGGATTTTTGTAAGATGTAAGACATATGTTACTTGAAATAATACACTCTCCTTATATAAAGTAAATGTCTAAACTGGCTGCGGATATTATACTAAAGGTACTAGAGGAAGAAGGAAGAGAGGGATTTACCCTTGTGAGCATTAGGCAGCAGAAGGGGAATCATTCTAAACACTAGAGAGAGGGTAGAATACTGATGTCTTAGGGAATCAAACACTCATATGCTACTGGGTATCAACACCCCAGGGAGAAGGCATGCCCTTAGAGAAAGTGGGTATGTGGTATCCCAGTGAAAGCTAAAACCTAAACACAGGAGACCCCTGCCTTGGCAGAGGGTCCCATGCCCTAAGCAGTGTCCAGATACAGCACAGCTTTCAGACAAAAAGGGAAGTGCAAGCTGAAGTATCGTATGTATCAAAAGGAGCCAATAAGCTTTGATTAATTCCCCATTCCAGCCTTCCCAACTCAGGTTTAACTTCAACATCTCAGTACTGGCAGAAAACAAATGGCACACTCAAAAAAGTTTAATGGAAAGAATTTAACAAGAGAACTATTACTTAAATCTTGAACAGGGGCACACCTGGGTGGCTCAGTTGGTTGGGCGTCCAAATCTTGCTTTCAGCTCAGGTCATGATTTCTGGGTTGTAGGATCAAGCCCCAGGTCAGTTTCTGTGCCCAGTAGGGGTCTGCTTGGGATTTCTCCCTCCCTCTCCTACTGTTCCCCCTCCCCCCCACTTATGCTCTCTCTCTCTTTCTAATAAATAAATATGAAATCTTTTTTAAAATTTTTTAAATAAATCTTGAACAGGATTAAGGAAATCAACAAGGATGATGAAGCGTAGTGGAGAAAGTCAAGGCCTGAATGGAAAAAGGAAGAAAATGGTGTTACCACAACCCCAAAGGAGCCAAAACCACAGAGCAAAAGCCTTCCTCCAAGTAGTCCTGATGCCTTAGGGAAGCACATTCACTGTTCCAACAATGGTGAGAGACAAGAAAAAAGTGAAAGAAATAGATATCCCAACTTTTTTTCTTTCCTTTTCAACTCTAGCTGCTACCTCTCTGGTTAAACCCATTTAGAAGTCAAAAAGCACAGCACATAAGCCCAGCTAAGGCAATCTATGGGTCCCAGGGCACAGAACAGACAGAAAAGTCCTAAAATCAGGAGAGGCTAAATAAAGAACAACCCAGAGAATATCAAAATACTAATTCAAAAGATATATGCATCCCTATGTTTATTGCAGCAGTATTTACAATAGCCAAGATTGGAAACAACCCAAGTGTCCATCCATAGATGAATGGGTAAAGAAGAGGTGAGATAGATAGATAGATAGATAGATAGATAGATAGATAGATAGATATAAATATTACCCAGCCATAGAAAGAATGAAATCTTGCATTTGCAACAATAGAGGGTATAATGCTAAGTGAAATAGTCAGAGAAAGACAAATACCATATGATTTCACTTATAGGTAGAATTTAAGAAACAAAACAATGAACAACAACCAAAAAAGGAGACAAAGAAAAAAAAAACAGACAAATATAGAGAACAAAGTGCTGGTTGCTTGAGGGAGGGAGGTGAAATAGGTGAAGGGGATTAAGAGTACACTTCTTATGATGAACACTGAGTAATGTATAGAAGTGTTGAATTACTATATTATACACTTGAAACTGATGAACACTATATGCTAATTATACTTGAATTTTAAAAAAAATTAAGAGGAGGGGAGGATAAAGAAATAATAACCAGCACCCAGCAGCTCCAGATTTTGTGAGGTCTGAGGTCTCTACAATTTGAGGGGCTTACTTAAAAAAATAACAATATATAATAAAAATATAACATTAGGAATGGAAGTGCATATTTGTTTATATCAAGAAGAGAAATCACAAAAAAAAACAAAGTTTAAATAACTGACAAATACTCAACTATCAGAATCTGAAAAAAAAAGCAAATCCTTATTAATTAACTACTTAAGACACTTTTCTAATATTTACCATCTTTATAGTATTGGCTGTAATTTTTTCATCATCTCTTTATATAAGAACACACTTTCTAATATCAATTTTTGTAATGAGAGTAGAAAGATAATTTCATATTTTCTAGAATCAAAATTTTTTTAGTATTGATAACTGGAAATGCATATACTATACAATGTTACACAGAAATATATTTTTATTGTCTGTAGGTCTAAGTTTGTGCCCTACAAACACAGGAATTTTGATAAGTTCTATTTTGTATGAGTACCATAAATTTTTAAATGTATGCTGCTTCTTAATTTGCTTATACTATCACTTGTATTCATTATCAAAAATATTCATATCAAAAATATTCATTATCAAAAATATTCAAAACAGCAGAGCATTTCCATTTTAAGGAAGTGTTGATGAAAACTGAATTCTCCACCGACAATTAAACACATCTGATGACTGAAAGAATTTTCCAGAGATCAGTTTCAGGTTCCACACTTTGCACACCTAGTTTTTACTCTAGGATCCATGTTTCTGCTTCTAGGAACCATAGAAGTTAATTCAGACACTGATGGCTATCAATGGCTTAACTACACAAAAGTGACTGAAAAAACATATAAATGTATCTCTTTAAACTCAAACTAAATATCATAAACTCAGTTTTCCCTAAGCTGGATCTTATAAAATCCTGAAAAATGGTTAAAGGAAATACAGGTCAGTGACGTTTGTAGACTTGCATTTGAATCAAGAGTCAAAATATACTCATGATATAATTTACTTAAAAAGAAATTATTACCTAACTGTTCACACAAAAGGTCTGGAAGCAATAACTAACTCAGGAACACGGAGTGCCCCTAGTGTCCAGATTGTGGTTTCCAAATATCATTTCCACAAAAAAAATCCTGAAATCCTTGGAGAGATGGCTGATTTCGGGTCTGGTGCAATAAACTTATATAAGCCTAGAACATCCTGTCATGCCAAAAAGCAAAGAAGCTGTACACATTCACAGGTCTCATGTCAAGAGATAATAAATAGCCAAGTTAAAGGGACTAGATCATTTGTGCATTTAAAATTGTAACTCTACTAGATAAAAATGCATCTTTTTTTTATTTTTTTATTTTTTTTAATTTTTTTTTTGAATGATTTTTTATTATATTATGTTAGTCACCATACAGTACATCCCCGGTTTCCGATGTAAAGTTCGATGATTCATTAGTTGTGTATAACACCCAGTGCACCATGCAATACGTGCCCTCCTTACTACCCATCACCGGTCTATCCCATTCCCCCACCTCCCTCCCCTCTGAGGCCCTCAGGTTGTTTCTCATAGTCCATAGTCTCTCATGTTTCATTCCCCCTTCTGATTACTCCCCCTTTCTTTATTCCTTTCTTCTCCTACCGATTTTCCTAGTTTTTATGTTCCACAGATGAGAGAAATCATAGGATAGTTGTCTTTCTCTGCTTGACTTATTTCACTTAGCATTATCTCCTCCAGTGCCGTCCATGTTGTAGCAAATGTTGAGAACTCGTTCTTTCTGATAGCTGAGTAATATTCCATTGTATATATGGACCACAACTTCTTAATCCAGTCATCTGTTGAAGGGCATCTCGGCTCCTTCCACGATTTAGCTATTGTGGACATTGCTGCTACGAACATTGGGGTGCGTATGGCCCTTCTCTTTACTACGTCTGTATCTTTGGGGTAAACACCCAGTAGTGCAATGGCTGGATCATAGGGTAGCTCAATTTTTAACTTTTTAAGGGACCTCCACACTGTTTTCCAGAGTGGCTGTACCAACTTGCATTTCCACCAACAATGTAGGAGGGATCCCCTTTCTCCACATCCTCTCCAACAATTGTTGTTTCTTGCCTTGTCTATTTTTGCCATTCTAACTGGCATAAGGTGGTATCTCAGTGTGGTTTGGATTTGAATTTCCTTGATGGCTAATGATTTTGAACATTTTTTCATGTGTCTGTTAGCCATTTGTATGTCTTCATTGGAAAAGTGTCTGTTCATATCTTCTGCCCATTTTTTGATTTGTTTATTTGTTTCTCATGTATTGAGTTTGAGAAGTTCTTTGTAGATCTTGGATACTAGTCCTTTATCTGTAGTGTCATTTGCAAATATATTCTCCCATTCCGTGGGCTGCCTCTTAGTTTTTCTGACTGTTTCCTTGGTTGTGCAGAAACTTTTAATCTTGATGAAGTTCCATAAATTCATTTTATCTTTTGTTTCTCTTAAAATGCATCTTTTTTTAAAAAGCCTGAGGTCATACAGTTTTCCACAGTGGCTGTAACAATTTACATTCCCACCAACCCTGTACCAGGGTCCTTTTTTCTTCATGTTCTCCCCAACACTTGTTATTTCTTGTCTTGTACACTGAAACTAACAGAACATTGTGTGTCAACTATACTCAAATAAAAAAAACAAAGACATCCAATACGTGTCACACCAAGTAAAAAAAAAAAAAGCAAAATCTATGAGGTCATAACGATATATTTTTTAAAAACATCAATGGTTCCATATAAAGGTTTGTTAGGGCACCAACATCCCATGCTAAAATTGGACAAAGCAGGGCAGGGGGGGGAATTATCCTACCTTTTCCTGTATTAACTATATTCCAGTGTAATCAAATAATCAACAAAAAAAATTCTTCTTTACAGGAGAATTCCACTTAGTAATTACAGAAGGAATGATTAAATTTGAGTATCTGTATTTTGTAGCCCCTAAAGAAATAATAGCTCTAGACAATGGTCATCCAGGGTTGCTAAAGCCATCTGGGGAAAGACACATGGATCAGGCTGACAAGATCCGACAGCTCTGGTCAATCTTAACATTCCAAACAATAAAATAAGATAAAATACAAGACAATGAAAAGACAGCGTGTCGAGCATCATATGACTCTGATGTGACAGAATAATGAATCCACAGCACCATTTATGAAATGTTCTACCAAAAAAATTGAACTCGAATATGATCAAGCATCTAGATATAACAGATGAACATGCCAAATGACACCACAGGGAGGCAACTGGCCAATCCCGGAGTGCAAGGTATGCTGTGGGGCACAAGATCCAGTTTCTTCAACAAATAAATTCATTAAAAAAGAAATGGAAGGAAAAGAAAGTTTACAGATTTAAGGAATTTTAGGAAACACCAAATGCAATATGTGGACTTTAAAAATGTTATGGAACAATAAGGTAAACTTAGTGACTACTGAGAGCATATTTAATGATATTAAAGAAATAGTATTGCAGCGGTGGCGTAGGCAGGATCAGCAGCAAGAGAGTCTGGGGCCATGTCTCACACTATTCTGCCGGTATAGCCTACCAACAGGCCAGGAGGCAGAACTTATGCTATGACGCTGTGACTGAAGGCATTGACTGCGTTTGTAAAATTATGAAGATCATCTGAAGAGCCTCTGTATCACCTATGATATCAGTCAGTTGGTTGATTTTATCCATGATTTGGCAGATCTCAGTGGCCTTGTTTACAGAGCTGATACCCAGGCATACCAGCCTTACAACAAAGACTGGATGAAAGAAAAGATCTTCGTGCTCCCCCGTGGACAGGCCCAACAGGCTGGGAAACAGTTGAGTTGGAAGCCTTGGGGGAGGGGGGTGGTGGGCATGAACACCACTGTGGACAGTGTGCGTCAGTGGAAGTTTCAAGTTATAGTAATCCTGTTTCCACTGTGGTACACTCCAGCCAGGATTGCGTGTATTAGATGAAACGTGAGGATCTTGGCCAATCTGAAACCCCCATGGCCCCCTTCCCCTCCTTTTGTTAAATGTAAGTATTTTTATAATTTAGATGGAAGTTGATTTTTGTCAGTTAATGTTGGTCCCAGTCCTTCAAACTCTCCATATCTGCTTTATAGCATTCACTGCACTAACCCTTCTTCAATTTGGGGTGGGAGTGGTGACAGTTTAGTTGCATGTTCAAGATAAAATCTTAGTGAAAAACAAATAAATGTTCCTTAGGGTTTTGTTTTGTTTTCTAAGAAGAAATAGTGTTAAGAGTTTTTTGGTTTGTTTGTTTGTTTGGGCTCTAACAATAACTTAAAAAATAGTGTCTTGTCTCTCAGAGACACATACTGAAATATTTAGGGGTGAGGTAATATTGTGTCTAGTATTTACTTCAAAACTATCCAATAGGCAGGAGTAAGGCATAGGAGAGTCAGTGTAGATGAAACAGGACTGATCATGTGCTGACGATAGTTGGATCTGGGCAAGAGGCATATGGAGATTCATCATACTATTTTCTCTAATTTCATATATGATCAAAACTTCCATAATAATTTTTTTTTTCAAAGAGCAGCTGAAGAAAAATGAACTTTCCAAAAGGTTCACTAAAACTGTGAAAACGCCACTTTCCTCTTATATCATAGAGAAGGAAGTCTCCTTAGGCCTTCAAGTCTTCAGGCAGAGAGATTGATCCAACAGTTGATTCCCTTCTCTCTTTCTAATTCCTAAATGTTGTCTGTAGTGTCAAGCACTCAAGGCTAACTTCATAATTATTACAGAACATATGTCTACCTCACCAGACAAAGACTGAAACATTGCATTGGGATATCCTGACTCAGTTGTGTGTAACAGGACAAAAACCTTTCTGAACCCTGAACGGACTTTGAATTAACAGACACTCCAGTGTTACTTGAAGGCCGTGGCTGAGTGAGAAATAAATAAATAAATAAATAAATAAATAAATAAATAAATAAAGCAAGCAAGCCTCAACAAGCAATCACTAAAAGGCACTTGGGTTGTCGGCCAAGTGACAGATCTCTGAATGCTGGAGAGCTCAAGAACTCTGCCCTATCATAACTTCTCCCTGAAAGAACTAAAACGCTTTCTTCCTCTGCCCCCACCAGCCTCTGGAGTCCTTGCTTTACAGAAGCTTAAGGCTCAAAGTTTCTACCCTTCCATCTTGATAAAGTACAGAATTAATCAGGATTACAGAACCTCTAAATCCATACATAAAATTTTTTTTGTTTGAATAGATCATGTGTTAGACAGTGACACCTATTGGTAAAGTGTAGTATTGTAAACTAGGACTGCTGAATATTGTCAAACAGTCAGCTCTAACTCAGACATAATGGAAAAAAGCCAGACTGAATCCATGGCAGGAAAAAAAATCACTTTAATATGGTTTTATCACCTTCAAATAGTATAGGTAATTCAACCTAGACTACAGGTCAGGTAGGTAGTTTCTCGACACTTACAGGAAGTATTTTTGATGAGGACAGCAAATTTTCAGCCTGAATTGTAGTCATATTGCCTTAAGTTGCAATTAATTTTTTTTAAATGGGTGTTTCCAAAGTTCTTAAAGCCACTTTGTTGTCTTAAATGGGCAAACATTACACAGCCTTATTTCAATGAATTTTTAAGTGAATTTTATTTCTTTTAAAGTGACCCTACCTAAAAATTCACAAGTTCCAAGCTTGTGGAATCCAAATTAATAAAAAATATATATATTCTATACTTGAATTAGACAAAAGATTAGGAGAGTACATTTGAGCATTCTAAATGCTCAGTGTGAATATGGAAAGAGGTGGCTTCTAAGTATGAAATAAATAATCTCAATCAATTATGGACAGGAAGGATGGCTCCTCTCAGTAAGGGAACAGACTATAGGAACAAAGATTAGGGAAATGTGAAAAGTAAAATCCCGCCAATTGTTTAAAATGTCCAGCCATCAACTTGATCCTTTCCCTCATCAAAAGTTCTTACTTTGTTCATTAGAATGATTTATATAACTCATAAAAATAATTTCTATAACTTAGAATCACTTATAAATATGTTTATATTATAATGTAAATATACATATATGGTATAAATATATATCTAAGTATTTCACATAAACATATGAAAATATATTTATACCATAAAATTACATTGTAAAATAATTTTAATAATGAAATCAATGGGAAAACTAGATTCACTCAAAGTACTTGTTTTATAAACCCCACTTGAGAGACTATGTCAACACATTGCACAGTAAGTGATGCCTCAAAGAAGTCTTCTTGAGCCTGGGCTTCTCCCTGGTATAAAATAATCCCCCCCCCCCAAATCTCTCAGTCATTTCCTTCCTAACACTCAACAGCACTATAATGGGTGGTGTGAGGTTTTCTCAGGCTCAGTTCTTTTTTTTTTTTTCCTTTAAAGATTTTATTTATTTATTTATTTGAGAGACAGAGAGAGAGAGCCCGAGTTGGGGAGGGGCAGAGGGCAGGGGTGAAGCAGACTCCCCACTGAGCAGGGAGCCCGATGCTTGATTCCAGGACTCCAGGATCATGACCTGAGCTAAAGGCAGAGGCTCAACCGACTGAGCCACCCAGGTGCCCCTCAGGCTCAGTTCTGAACTCACCTTCCCCCTAGTCTCCTCCTCAATGACTTCTCCTCTCCCTGAGTCCTGGTCTCCTCCCCTCGGTGACACAGAAGCCAGCCTTGACTGCCTCTCAGCACAAAGCAGTGCGAACATTTTCTTTTCCTCTGTGGCTCTCTCCCCTCCCCTCTGCCTCGCCTTTTAATCAATGCCAGAGGAGCACTTGGAGGAATCCACTCTCACGTCCTAATGTCACTGTGTGGCCGAGGTGCTTGATCCTACAGGAGCCGAGGGTACAGCAGGGACCCCAAAAGCCTTCGCGTCTCTGGAGGGCACGTGGGAAGCATGTATGTTCACTATAGGCGATGTAGTAACCACACTAATTCTGTAACAAGAAATTTCAAATTGCAAAAACACCTAGCCTGGAAGGATTGGATGTAGAAGGAAAAGAAGAAAGAACAGACAACCAAGGCCCCTGCATACTTTGCTAATGCTTTCTAAAGGCAGGACAGCCGGTTAATAACAGACCAGGAAGGCAACCTTGCAGTTGATTTTTACTTTCTAAGCCCATCATCAAAGCATGTTTAATGGGATCCTGCATGGGGCAGGAGGGCCCTTGCCAAAATTAAAATCACGAAGGGTTGGCCATCTGTGAGAGTTACGGGAATATGGGAAGAGTCAGAGAACAAAGGAGCAACTCCTAGAATAAAGAAACATTATTTAACTCATAATTGTTTTTTGGTTTGTCCTTGTTTACCATAGGATTGTGGGGGAGAAGAGTTCGGAATCTTTAAATAAATAAAACATCACAGTCATGCTGAGTTATTCAAGTCATTCACTCAGGGAGTCAACTCCAAGACAGTTAATTGGAGTCAAATGCAGATCCTGAGGGGCAGCACCTTAGTGAGCAGATTCAACGTTTTACATAAACACCAGGATGCTGGTTACCAAAAGCTGAGAACACTACCAGCTGGAAAGGCCCAAAGCTCTTATCCTCTTCACAAAAAGGTAGGAATAAATCACTGGTACTCAAAGTGTGGCCCCGGGACCAGCAGCCGCAGTATCCCCTGGAAGCTTATTAGAAATGGGAATTCTCGGGCCTCACCCCTACACACTGAAACAGAAATTCAGATGGCGGTGTTTGCATAAGCCCGCCAGGTGATTCTGAAGCATCTCAAGCATGGGAGCCACTGGAAGAAACTCCTGGAGTAAATGACAGAAGTGGTTCAAGAACTTTGTTACAGTGAAATCGGGACACGATGAGTCTCTCCCTTCCTACCTGGCTTTGCCCAGGTCCAGGCCACCACAGCTTCACACCCGGACACCTGCAAGAGCCATTTCTCTCGTCTCCCCATCTGGCTCAGGCTCCTCCAGTCCATTTCCCACGGTGTCCTTGAAATTACAAATCAGCTAGTGTCATCCCTTTGATTAATACCCTGCAGTAGCTTCCCACAGTATTTAGGAGCAGGCCCAATTCCTGACCTGACTTCTGCTGTGTTGCCCAAACATTCTCCCAAGCTTGATCTTTGTTGTACCCTAGGCTCCAGACAATTTGAATTGCTTTTAGCTCCTCAAATTCAACTTCCCGGCCATGATGCATGCTCTTTCTACCACCCGAAACACTCTTTCCATGTCTGTTCATCAGGCCAATCTGGAGGTGACTTGGTGGGAAGAAGAGAAAACCCACAGGGGTAAGAGTTGTTCAAGAGTGAGGAAGAGAGCAGAAAGGAGAGGAACTGTTACCCAAAAGAGTGCCAGCCCGTGCTGTGAACTAGGTGCACAGGGTCTTGAGGCGTGTCCTAGCCTTCAACCTTCACCTTCTGCAGGTGTTCAACCTATCCCTGACTTCACCTTTAACGCCCTCAGCTTCTTCTGGACCCCCTAGGCCCCAAATACAAAACACTCTCTGGAGATTAGGCTCTACATGGCTTCCAAAAGATAATTAGCTATTGGATGTGCAGGAGTTCTCAAAGTGTGGTCCCCAGACCAGAAGCATCAGCATCACCTGGGAACTATTTAGAAATTCAAATTATTAGACTGAATAATTCTGAACCTACTCTATCAGAAACTTTAGGACAGGGCTCTGCAATCTGTATTTTTAAAAATCCTCCATGGGGCACCTGGGTGGCTCAGTCGTTAAGCGTCTGCCTTCGGCTCAGGGAGTGATCCTGGCGTTATGGGATCAAGCCCCGCATCAGGCTCCTCCACTGGGAGCCTGCTTCTTCCTCTCCCACTCCCCCTGCTTGTGTTCCCTCTCTCTCTGGCTGTCTCTCTCTCTGTCAAATAAATAATTAAAATCTTTAAAAGAAAATAAAAATAAAAATAAAAATCCTCCAGATAACTTTTATGTGCAATAAAATTTGTGCCTAAAATAGCTGTGTTAGAGCCTATGCTAATGGAACACCAGATATTCTCCTTGGCCCAAGAGAGGCCATTAAAATTTAGGCCTTTTGGTGATAATACCCCTCCCTCTTTCGTGTAAAGCTCAAGATTGTCTCCACTAGTATGACTAAATATCAGGCAGGTGGAGCCAGGCAGAGCTATAGCACCTGTCAGATGCACTTGTATAGATAGTGGTGACTGTAATAATTATAGCAACACTGATAATAATCAGTAACAGTGAATATGGGTGATCATTTGCTAACCCCTACAACATACTTTATTTATATATATTCAACATACACAGCCTTGGAAAGTAGAAATTAATATACCCCCTCAACAGATGCAAAAACCAAGTCTCAAAGAGGTCACATGATTTGCCTAAAGACACCTGACAGGGAAGGTCAAGGACTTAAGCCACTCACTCAACTGTACTGTTAATTCCTACAAAGGTGCAGGCGTGATTACCAGACAAACCCCGTTTCTGAAGCCAGGCCCCTCTCTTTCTAAGCAAACATGGCAACGTGTAGTGTTTCCTTCCGCCCATCCTGCCTTTCTTTCAGCCTCCTTTCTTTCAGTATTTGCTTTGGGGTATCTCTTCTCCTCACTGACCAATGATTGTGATGATGCAGTTTGCATTTTCTGTTGCCATGCAAAAAGTGGCAGACAGTGATATCTTGTGTGTGTGTGTGTGTGTGTGTGTGAGAGAGAGAGAGAGAGAGCGCCTTCCAGATGAAATGCAATGTGTAAATGGAAATTGTCATCATTATCCCCTGAATAAATGGAGAAGATGAACATTGGCTCTAGCAGAACTGGAAGGAAAAATTGGACTGCGAACAAAAGCATTATTAATTTAAGGAACTGCCTGAATTTGCCTCTGGCAGTTTCCTTTGTAAACACCGTTAACACTCTGGAATGCTTGAATTGTATCTAAATGCATAGCTTAAATATGTAAAAACAGAAACCTAGGCATTACTTTTAGGCATCCAGAGAATTGTTTGCTTCTAAAATCTGCCAGAACAAAATACAACTAGCATATGAGACTTCCAAATTAGGAGGGTCTAATATTTCTCATAAAATCCTTTCACAGAATATAGAATTGTTCACTACCTCCCACCCAAGACCTGATATAATTTACAACTGACAAAATGTGCCTCTGTAACACTGCTGGTGCAGAACGTGCTTCTATTTGTGTTTCTGTAACATGAACATGATTCTTGGAGGTAAATGGCTGCAGCAAGGGATATCTTTAGGCAACAGAGTTATTTAAGTGGCCAAGTCACAGCTGAGTAACTTTGTAAATGAACCTGGTAGAGTCAACTCTGTGGAGAAGAATAATTGCATCTTTATGACCTCATTCTGAGGTGGAAAGCCCCTCACTCAGGCACCATGGCGGGAGGCATTCGGAGAAAGTTGTCTTTTGGACACTAGAATCAAGTAAGTTATATTTCCCAGAAGGAAAACACATCTGTGATTTTGGATGAGGTGACTCTAAGTGAAAAGCCATCCTACCCTCACCAGGTTCACAGGTTTTCCCAAATAATCTGGAAAGTAAACATGGGCTTGTCAGTTCTCTGGAGCCTAAAAAAGCATTTGGGAGAAATCCTGACTGAGTGTGACGAGCAACAATAACCCCAGGGAATTTCCCATTTAGAAACAAGAGCATAAAGGAGGAGTGGAAGAGTTGCCACTAATTGGGAAACAACCAGCCCCTGGAGCAACTGGTGGTAACCGAGCATCTCCCCGCCCATGAGAGAGTCCAAGTTTGAATCCCTTGCCAAAGTAAGAATAACAAGCATGACAGCAACCAAGGGAAACTAGGGTCTTACAATGGATGGGGTAAGCACTATAATATGTGTGTGTGTGTGTGTGTGTGTGTGTGTGTGTGTGTGTGTGTGTATTTCCTCTCAACAACCTTATTAAGTAATTTAATAATGTTATTTGCATTTTACAGAGAAGGAAACTGAACACAGAGGTTATGTAATTTGCCCAAATTAGAAAGCAACAGAAGCAGGATTCAGACTGAGTCAGGCTCCAGAGTCCTTGCTCCTCATCACTTATATATGTCATCACATGGCATGGAAAGATGATGGGCTTTCAAGTTTGGCAATAAGGAGCTGAATTCTGGCTTAGTTACTTGGAGATCAAATTTGACCACACACACACACACACACACACACACACGCACACATGCATGCACAACGGACTATTACTAAACCATAAAAAAGAGTGAAATCTTGCCATTTGCAACAACACTGATGGATCTAGAGTATATTATGCTAAGTGAAGTCAGTCAGTCGGATAAAGACAAACAAATACCATATGATTTCACTCATGTGGAATTTAAGAAAAAAAAACAACAGAAAAAAAGAGACAAACCAAAAAACAGACTCTTAACTATGGAGACAATCTGATAGTTACCAAGGGGAGGTGGGTGGGGGGATGGGTGAAATAGGTGAAGAGGATTAAGGAGTGCACTTATCATGATGAGCACTGAGCAATATATAGGATGGTTGAATCACTACATTGTATGCCTGAAACTAATATAACACTGTACATTATACTGGAATTAAAATAAATAAAATTTAAAATGTGATCCTGAATGAGTGACTTAACCTTATACCTAGCCTACAAAATAGAAAAAATTCTGAACTAGCAGGTTGTCATAAAGAAGGTACCTAGAACTTAGTAGACACCCAATAAACAGTTTCTTAAGGTACATCTTCATTAAATTCACTAACCATTTCTGGCTACGACCCAGTATTGGAATGGCAGCTATCAACCCCAGACTATGTCTCTGGCTAACGATCTGAGAGGCACAGCAGAGCGGGATGATTGCAAAGTATAAAGGAAGGAATCATAAGCATGTACACACACAAATATACACACAGACTGGATTTTTGTGGAACGCAAAAGACAGAAAACCCCTGCCTTCTATATCCAAATGCTATCATGTTTATGAGTTGCCTAGCACTAGATCCACACCTAATTCTGAATCTGATTTTTGTTGGAAGAGTGTCAAAACTTTGTATTTTAAGTGCCAGCAATATATATTTTAAACAGATATCACTTCATATACATAAATATATAAAATATAAAGTGTGTGTGTGTGTGAAAGAGAGAGAGAGAGAGGAGAGAGAGAGTGTATTTCCCCCTAGGGTGATTTTGTAACAAATTAACCTCATTGCTTCAGGCTATTTGAACCTCTCCATTGACTGGGCTGGAATAATTCAAAACCACCATGAAATGATCTCACTTAGGTTATATTTCTCTGGGATTATTAAGATGAAAATTTCCCCCTCTTCCCAACAATTCAATCATTTTTCAAACATGGCTAAGGACTCTGCTCTTCCTCCCATCCTTCTGCCATATCCTTACCATGAAACAACTAGAAAAGAACATGTGATCATGAATGATTTTTTTTTATCTTTCCAAGCAGGAAATGTGAACTAGTGTTGTGCTTTCTCATCCATTCCCCTATTCTTGGGCTTCTTTCTTCTTTCCTGTGGAAGAGAAGCTATTTCAAAAGTAGAGAAGATTAGTTAATTATTTTCAGATGCCTTCTTACCTTGTTCTGTTAGACTCTGATCTCAATGGTGTCATTTAAAATAACTCTCTGATCATTGGGTTATTATTGAGGAAACTCCCACTATGGTATATTCTAATACGTATTTTTGATTCTAAAAAACACAACAAGGATGCAGACCCTAGTGTATGCCCTGACTCCCTAATTTTATTCCACATCTCCCGGAAAAAATGTCCATTGAGAAAAAGAAAGTAAAGTGATTTTCTGTTTATTAAGCTATTTTGATAGACAGAAACAGAGACTCATTAAAGTCACTTCAAGAAAAGGGAGACTGAATATTAACTAGACTTATTGTGGTGATCATTTCACAATATATATAAATATCAAAGCATTACATTGTACACCTGAAGCTAATAAAATGTTATACGTCAATTATTCCTCAATTTAAAAAAAAATCCTTGATGTTTGGGGGAAAAAAAGAAAAAGGTAAAGTGGATTATCACAAAGTCATTATAAAAGGTACAGGACTGCATTTAATTCAATTTTCTCTGCAATGTACAGAAGAGACATTTCCTGTTCTCTCTGGCCACCTCAGAGTGACTTTGTCCTCTTGGGAAAAATATCTCCTATCTGAGAAGGTCCTCACCTTTGATAGCAATGAAAGGGGCGGGGGACACATGCCTAGCCAGCCAGATGAACCTGACCCACTCTGGCAACCACCAGGGATAATTTATCCCTGCCAGGTCTAGGATGACGGGTAGGTGTCCGGCCTCGATGCCTGGGCAGATGCTGGTGTCATGGCACCGACACAGAGAACACCTAAAGGCCAGTCTGGAGAGGAAGAGGATGAGTTCACATTCAATGCAATAAAGCATTCAAGAGTACATCTGGGTTTGACTCTCCTGAGACAGGTCTGAGCTGCAGAGACAAGTCAAGTGACTTGTTAAGGCTGCACAACTTGGTGGTGGTGGTGACAGCACTGGAAGTTGAATGGAATCAGGTCAGTGTTCGTTCTGCCATTGTATACTACCCATAATGCCCCACATCAGGCCAACGGGTGAAGGTGTGAGGTTTGAGGTTGCCCTCTGGCCCTAAGCTCTCTGTGCCTCTTCCCCTTGCTTCCTGTTCCACTTTCCTAGCTTGCAGACTTCCCGTGCCTGCTCGTTTCTCCTTCTCCTTTATCCTAATTAAAACTATACTCAGGAAAGGATCCATTAATATTGCCTTCCCCAGGGGGATTGACTCTTAAGCAGCAACTCACCATGGGCAATGATGAGGACGATGAACATAATGATGAGCGTTAAGAGGATTACTTAGGAAGTATTTTGTGTTTGTCCATGCTGAGTTTTTTCCCTATACCTTTTAAGTCAATCCAGGCTGTTCTCTCTACCGCACTGAAGATATGCACTGAAAAGACCCAATCCTACACACAACTTCTATTCCTGGGTCTTTCAAAGGCAGGAGATCTTAGGGTAGAGCTGCAAGAGGAATATAGTGTGCCTGGTTAAATGTGAATTCCAGGTAAGTAACCGTCTTTTTAGTGTAAATATGTCCCAAGCATTGCTAGGGGCATACTTACGCTAAAAAGTTATTCATTGTTTAGCTGAAATCCAAATTTAACTGGGTGACTTCTCCTGTTTTGTTTTTTGCTAAATCTGGCAATCCTACTGTAGGGTGAATGGAAAGAGCCTTTGCAAATATGACATGGGGATAAAGAAGGGAGAAGAAAACAGCAGGAGAGAGGGAAACCCCAACACCAGGACAGCTTCTGAAAAGCTCTCACAGGACTGGACCTGAGTCCACCCCTCACACAAAGGAGAGCATGCAGGACCTCAGTGGAGAGGCGCTAAGGATGATCCTACAGGAGTCTGGGCCTTTGGCCTCAGAGCATGCTCCAGAGTCCGCAGAACCAAGCAGGGCAGACGTGCCCACAGACCCAAGTAGCCATTTGTGCTTAGACAATTAGTTTTTTTTTCTCTGTTAGGCCCCAAAGGTTGAGATGGGGGTGGTCTAATAATGACTGAGAGTAGACTTCCTGCCAACCAGCATACAGGAGACTTCAGACTAAATTTAATTTTATCTAAAGGAAATGATGTGACATTTCTAACATCCTGTTTTATGAAGAAACTTTCACAACTGCAAAATCATCATTACTGCTAAACACTGAATATTTTCTATGTGACACATACCACGTTAAGTGTTCTTTGTTCATTATTTCAGTTTTTGTATTACAAAATTATTATGGAAGAAAAGGAGGGGTGAGTGTCAGCCTCTGGGGAGTAGGTGAAGAAGATCCTAGATGAGTAACAGAGGACATAAAGCAGCACCCCTTCACTTACTGATTAGCCTGGCTCTGGCCCCAAAACCTAATTCTGAGATAAAGGAAAAATGAACTCAGAAAGACGCTTCACTCAATAGACAAGATACTTGTTTCAGGAGCCTGCCCTCTGCCAGCCTGCCTTGCTGTTTCCTTTAAAAGGCAAAAAGCGTTGGTCCTGATGTAAATGCTTCATTTTCTCATTTCAGACATAATTTTTAGGCCTAGCTCAGAACTTGTGGCCTTTCCCCTTGCACAGGCCAAGTTTTTCCAAGTTCTGTCACTCCAAAAAAAAAAACCCATATCTTTGCACCAAGGTTTCAGTGAACACATTATATTACGCAATTACTATTTACTTGAAAGAGGGAAAGTTTTCTTTCCAACCGACACAGTGTCATTTCCCTAGGCAGACAGAATTTGTTCACCAAGTACAGGTATACCTTGTTTTACTTTGCTTCAATTTCTGCACTTCAGAGATACCACGTTTTATACGAATTGAAGGCTTATGGCAACCCTGCGTAGAGCAAGTCCACAGGTGCCATTTTTCCAAAAGCATTTGCTCACTTTATGTCTCTGGGTCACATTTTGGTAATTCTCACAATATTTCTAAATTTTTCATTATTATATTTGTTATGGTGATCTGTGCTCAGTGATCTTTGATGTTACTATTGTAATTGTTTTGGGGTGCCATTAAGACAATGAACTTAATCCATAAATGTTGTGTATGTTCTGACTGTTCCACCAATGAGCTGATTCCCTGTCTCCTTGTCCTTGGACCTCTCTATTCCGTGAGACACAACAATATTGAAATTTGGCCAATGAATCGTCCTACAATGGTCTCTAAATGTTCAAGTGAAAAGATGTCACTCATATCTCACTTTAAATCAAAAGCCAGAAATGACGGAACTTAGCTAGGAAGGCATGTCAAAAGCTAAGACAGGCCAAAAGCTAGGCCTTTTGTACCAGTTAGCCAAGTGGTGAATGCAAAGGAAAAGTTCTTGAAGGAAATTTACTATTCCAGTGGACACATGAATGATAAAAAAGTGAAATAGCTTTATTGCTGATATACAGAAAGTGTTCATGGTTTGGATAGAAGATCACACCAGCCACAACATTCACTTAAACCAAAGCCTAATCCACAGCAAGGCCCTAACTCTCTTCATTTCCATAAAGGCTGAGAAAAGTGAGGAAGCTGCAGAAGAAAAGTCTGAAGCTAGCAGAGGTTGGTTTGTGCGGCTTAAGGGAAGAAGCCATCTCCATAACATAAAAGTACAAGGGGAAGCAGCAGGTGCTGATGTAGAAGTTGCAGCAACTGATCGAAAAAGTCTTGCTAAGAGAATTAATAAAGGTGGCTACACTAAACAACACAGTTTCAATGTAATGGAAGAACGGTCTATTGGAAGAAGATGCCGGCTGGGACTTTCACAGCTAGACAGAAGTCAATGCCTGGCTTCAAAGCTTCCAAGAACTGATTCTCTTGTTAGGGCCTAATGTAGCTGTTTCCTTGAAGTTGAAGCCAGTGCTCATTTACCCCTCTGAAAAACCTAGGGCCCTTAAAAATTATGCTAAATCTACTCTGCCTGTGCTCCATAAATAAAGCAATGAAGCCTGAGTGATACCACATCTGTTTATAACATGGTTTACTGAAAATTTTAAGCCCACTGTTGAGACCTATTGCTCAGAAAAAGATTCCTTTTAAAATACCTACTCGTTGACAATGCACTTGGTCACCCAAGAACTCTGATGGAGATGAACAGTGAGATTCATGTCATTTTCATGCCTGCTAACACAACATCCATTCTGTAGCTCATGGATCAAAAGTAATTTTGATTTTCAGGTCTTCTTACTTGAGAAATGCATTTTGTAAAGCTATTGCTAGTACAGGTAGTGATTCCTCTGCCTCTGGATCCAGGCAAAGTAAATGCAAAGCCTTCTGGAAAGGATTCACTGTTCTACATGCCATTCAGAATATGTGATTCATAGTTAGAAGTCAAAATAACTACATTAAGAGGAGTTTGGAAGAAAATGAGTCCAACCTTCATGGATGACTTTGAGGGTTCAAGACCTAAGTAGGGGAACTAACTGCAGATGTGGTGGAAATAGTAAGAGATTTAGAATCTAAAGTGGAACCTGAAAATGGGACTGAATGTCTGCAGTTTCATGATCAAACCTGAATGGATGAGTTGTAGCTTTTTATGAATGAACAAAGAAAGTGGTTTCTGGGGATGGAATCTACTCCTGGTGAAGATGCTCTGAAGACGGCTGAAATGACAACAAATGCTTTAGAATATTACATAAATTTAGTTGATAAAGCAAGGGCAGGGTTTGAGACTCCAAGTTTGAAAGAAGTTCTACTCTGGGTAAAATCATATCAAACAGCATTGCATGCAATAGAGAAATTGTTCATGAAAGGAAGAGTTCATCAATGTGACAAACTTCACTGTTGGTCTTATTTTAAGAAATTACTGCAGTCACCCCAACCTTCAGTAACCACCACCCTGTTCCGTCAGCAGCCATCAAGCCAAGACCCAAGCAGTCACCAGGGCAAGACCCTCCGCCAGGAGAAAGGTTATGCTTCCTTGAAAGCTCAGATGATGGTTAGCATTTTTTAAAAGCAGTGAAGTATTTTTTCTTAAAATATGTGTATTTTTTAGACATCATGCTATTGCATGCACACTTAAAAGACTACAGTATAGGGTAGACATACTTTCATATGTACTAGGAAATCAAAAAAATTTCATTTGACCCACTTGATTGTGGTGGTCTGGCACCAAATCCATAATATCTCCAAAGCATGTCTGTACTCAGTGCTCTTTCTCCAGTAATAACTTGGAAACACTTTGTGCCCTCACACACCTTAGTAAGAAGATATGAAATGGTTTTTCTTTCATGCTGAAAAATAAATCACAGTCATCGAATAGTCTAGCACCTGATTTTGTAGTCTCAAGTCATCTCCAACATGTCACAAAAGAAAGAAATCATCATCATCACCGCCATCTTGCTCAACAATGACTAGCATTATAACGCCTGTGTGCAATTACAAAGATTATAAAAGGAGACAGGTCATGAAAAGAAATTTCTTGATTCTTGACCAAAGGCTTAGCACTTAGGCTTTAAAGAGGTTTTCGCATTTAACCTTACAGATGAACTCCTTACCAAAATTTATTAAAAAAGAGGGTTTTTTTTAAAGGAAATATTTGTGTTATAGGATTTATAGCCAAGTCCATGGTTTCTGGTACAGACACCTGATACTACAAATAGTTCAATCAGAGATTGGCCTTAAATATCTAAATGTTGAAGGCAAGGAGTTATCAACATCAATGTAAGCACCTTGTGCTGGGGGAGCTCCCCAACATCAAAACGAAGGTAGAAATAATCGTTTCTTTGTGAAGGAACTGGGAGGCATATACATGAATATATAACCCTTAATCCCACGCAGACCCCACAACTTTGAGCTCCTTAGCATTTATACTACCGTATGAACTGCAGCAAAAGGCCATTTTTCCTTTGGTAGAAACAATTAAGATCCAGACCTTTTTCTACCTGGATGTATCAGAGATTTTTCAAGGTCAAAAACTATATTTCTCTCTGACTTTTGAAAATGTATTTGCTCTGGGTTAGGTTTCTCACTGTCAGAGACTAGAGTTGCAAATATGAAGAAAAGGAAAGAACAGAATGTACCATTATCATTATGAGCTAATGTTTTTTTTAAATACAGATAGACAAATAGAGAAACGTATATATAACATACATAATATATATAACATATAAATATATGTAATATATAAATAAATAAAAATATGAATAAGTACAAATATAAATATATGAATACACATTTCCTAGCTCTGTCTAGCAAAGAAATTAGAAACAATAACACTCCGAATTTGGGTACTAGGAATGAGTGCTCTCTGGACAAAAGGTGGATTCTAGGACTGGGGCAGGGAAACTACGAAATGATCCTGTTGTCCTATATTGTTCTAGAAGTCAGAAAGTATCCAAGGAATGGCAGAGACTATCAGAAGCATACAGAAACCAATCTGAAGGGATTCTCAGACGTAAAATCAGGGACAATTTGAGCATCAGAATAAATAATAACAGTAGTGGATTATAACTTATTTTTAAAAGAAGATTCATGAACAAATACTGATATAAGTAAATAAATACATAGATGGGAGGACCAGAAAACCTCTTCCTAACAGTAATATAGATATAGTAATACAAATACAGCAGCAATTATGAGTTGGAAAATCAACAATGGGGAAAGAAAAGCAAAAAACTACTGGGACTTCATCAAAATAAAAGTCTTCTGCACAGTGAAGGAAACAATCAACAAAACTAAAAGGCAACCTATAGAATGGGAGAAGATATTTGCAAATGACATATCTGATAAAGGATTAGTACCCAAAATACGTAAAGAACTTACATAACTCAACACCCAAAAAAAAACAAATAATCCAGTTAAAAAATGGGCAGAAGACATGAACAGACATTTTTTCTAAAGATGACATACAGATGGCCAACGGACACAGAAAAAGATCCTCAACATCACTCCTCATCAGGGAAATGCAAATCAAACTACAATGAGATACCACCTCACACCTGTCAGAATGGCTAAAGTCAACAACACAGGAAACAACAAGTGTTGGCAAGGGTGCAGAGAAAGGGGAATCCTCTTACACTGTTAGTGGGAATGCAAACTGGTGCAGCCATTCTGGAAAACAGTATGGAGGCTCCTAAAAAAGAAAAAAAGTTAAAAACAGAACTACCTACAATGCAGCAAGTGCACTAAGTATTTACGCAAAGGATTCAAAAATACTAGTTCAAAGGGATACATGCACCTGATGTTTATAGCAGCAGCATCTACAATAGCCAAAATATGGAAACAGCCCAAGTGCCCATCAACTGATGAATGGATAAATAAAATGTGGTATATATACACAATGGAATATTACTCAGCCATAAAAAATAATGAAATCTTACCATTGCAACAACGTGGATGGAACTTGAGTGTATTATGCTAAGTGAAATAAGTCAGAGAAAGAAAAATACCTTACGATTTCACTTATATGTGGAATTTAAAAAACAAAACAAAAATGAACGTAGTGGGGGGGAAATGAACATAGTGGGGGGAAAAAAGAGGCAAACCAAGAAGCAGGCTCTTAACTATCAAGAAGAAACTGATGGCTACCAGAGGGGAGGTGGGCAGGGGATGGATTAAATGGGTGATGGCTATTAAGAAGGGCACTTGTTGTAATGAGAACTGGGTGTTGTATGTGATGAATCACAAAATTCTACACCTGAAACCAATATTGCACTGTACGTTAACTAGCTGGAGTTTAAATTAAAACTTAAAAAAAAATCCAAATTTTTGAAATTAAAAATAAAATCAACAATGGATGCTCAAACTATCAGATAAAAGTTTGATAAGGAACATGATATTTACATAGTCTCAAAGTATCTCCCACAAAATTCTTGATAATTCAAAAGCAGGAAATTAATAATGTTACGGTAAAGAAATCTAGTGAACATCATCTTAAGTTATCAATGTCAATATCACTGATATTGGGACAGACCTACATTAAGTGTCTGATCCTGTGATGATCCAAGGAGGATACACCTAACTTCTTTCTTTCTAAAAATGCATAACCTGAATCTAATCATAAAGAAGTATTATCTCAGCCCAAGTTGAAGGACACTCCACAAAACAAATGGCTTGTACATTTCAAAAATGCTAAGACAATGAAAGACATGGAAAGGTCAAGAACTATTTAAAATGAGAGAACAATGGGTAGTAAAGAGGACACATGATCTGATGAGCACTGGGTGTTATACGCAACTAATGAGTCATTAAACACTACATCAAAAACTAATGATGTACTATATGTTGGCTAGTTGAATTTAAATAAAAAATAAAATAAATAAATCATAAATAAATAAATATTTTTAAAAATAAAATAAAATGAGGGAACAATTACACAGACAACTAAATGCAATGGATGAGTCTGGAATGGATCCTGGGAGACAAGTGACAAAATGTGATTACACACTGTTGATATAAATAACAGTATTGTATCAACATTAAATGTCTTAAGTTATTTTACTGTGATTATGTAAGAGCACATCCTTTTTCTTGAGAAATATATACTAAAGTGTTTAGAAGTAAAGGAACAAACAGTCTCCAACTTACTCCAAAATGGTTTAGAAAAAAATTACTGTGTGTGCATATGAGAGAGAGAGAAAAAGGGAGAAGAGCGAGTGGGGCAAGATCTGAACACAGGTGAATCTGGATAAAGTATAAGATGATACCTTATACCGTTCTTGTAACTTTTCTATAAATTTAAAATTATATCAAAGTAACAAATTACAGGGGACGCCTTGGTGGCTTGGTCGGTTAAGTGTCTGGCTTCAGCTCAGGTCACGATCCCAGGGTCCTGGGATGGAGCCCCACATTGGGCTCCCTGCTCGGTGGGGGACCTGCTTCTCCCTCTGCACCTCTCCTCCTGCTAGTGCCCTCTCTCTCATGTTCTGTCTCTCTAATAAATAGATAAAATATTTTTTTAAAAAATAAATAAAAATAAATAAAGAGTTACAAGAATCTACCCATTTTTCAAGGCCCAAGTGAATCCTTATAGCTTCCATGAAGCCTTCTCTTCCCACTACAAAATGAAATCATAAATCATAGAATTTTATTGCTGGAATAGTCTAGATACTTTCTCCAGAGAAATCCTGTAGTAGGGCAAGTCTGCATTATTCATTAATTGTTAATTAACCAAAAGGCTTCTGAGGAAGTCACTTCTCTTGTCTTCATCTATTGCCAAAATGTTCTGCTGTCATTTATCTCTCCAATTATATTGTAAGCCTTTTGAGACCTGAGAATGTATCTTACAAGTTCTTTAACCTTCTGACCTCTTGGGCACGTTCCCCACCCCTTCGCCTACCCCTATTCCCATGATCCACAGACAAAAATAAAACACAAAACTGGTGAACTCCTCCTATTACTCCTCTACTCCTCATGTTTCAGCTTAGATACCAGCTGTTTATGATACCCTGGACTGGGTTAGATTACCTTTGAACACACTCCTCATAGCACCCCATGCTTACACCACAGCACTTAGCTTGCTAAACGGGAAGTGGCTACTTTCTTGTCCATCTCCCTCACCACATCCCAAGCTCCTTGGGGGCCAAGACCGGGGGAGAGGTACAGAGACTCATTAAATATTTATTGAATAACTAAATGAGTAATAATGGTTTCATTTTTGGAAGTCAACACGTCATGCCAGTTTCTATACCATTTTCAGATAACCTGTTTCAGAATCACCTGGGGCAGGTGCAAGCTCTGCAGATTTCCAGGACCCATCCGGAATGTAATGAATCTTCTGGGGAATAGGGGCTGAATATCAAATTTATAAAATTATCAGGCAATTCTAATGCATATTAATATTTAAAGCCATGGATGGAGCAGAATTAAGTCATTTTCCATAATTCCTGCCCCTGCATTTCTCCCTTTTCCATATCACCTCTAGTGTAAAACTCCCCAACATGAATTTTGCTGAAATCCTGGAGTTTCTACTCAATTTAGACCTTCCCTATTGAAGTATGGCCTTTGTGGATCTGGCCTCATGGACTGCTTCTCAGTAGCAACTTTAAAGAATTTTGCAAAGCCCCTATGTCCATTCAAAATTTGAGGCAAGTTGGTGCTAAAGAAGCCAACTTACTTAATATATCTGGGAAGGAATGTAAAGGAAATACATTCGAACATAACCAAAATGCCACAGAGAAAATAATAAAAAGACAGCATGCAGAATAAAATACAAAAACAGAAAAAGATTTGCTTTCCACCCCAGCCCTACCAGAAAGGAAGGGTTTTCATCTAGAAAAACAATGACTTTGGATTGAGCCAACTGTTACATACAATTACATATCCCTTAGAACATTAGCAGTGCCCTCAAAGTTTAAAAAAGGGGGGGAGAGGACACTTAAGGTTGTATCAAGTTTTACTGAAGGTCCTCACAGGGTGATATTTTTAGTCTGTGGACCTCTGTTGTGCCTTAATACAGCCTGTTTGTAAGCTACTAATAACCTCTGTGCTATGTGATTCTAGATGAATAGTAAAAATAATGTAGTCATTTCTCTTCCTGTCTCTTAAATGCCATGCCTTTATCATGCTCTTTACTTTAAGGTTCATGAAATAAAAAAAAAAAAAAAAAGACCAAAAAAAAAAAACAAACAATGGACAGCATCTTGAACACTGTGACATAAATTATTCTGAGTTAATAATTTACTAGTTTAGAGAGCCAAGGGAGATAAAGCAAGATCTCAGTCTAAGTGAAATAAACTGTGTGTATATTTAAATAATTCATACTTTAATTAAAATTGCCTATGGAACACTAGGATGTTCCAAAATCATTTTGACCAACACCTACTTACATGAGTTTAAAAAAGAAAAAGAAGACTCACCACATGTAACTTTGCATGGTTTTTGGAAAGGTCCCCAGACTGTAGAAACATAGGTCACATGCTTTTGCCCAGTGCCCCGTGCTATAATTAGCTTGCGGTGTCAAGAGCGGGGAGTACAACTGAACAGCAGGTACTCAGTAGGTTTTGCTGCATGAAGCGTAATGAGGATTTCAGATGTAACACACTAATACTTGTTTTATTACCATAGTCAGTTGTCCGTGCATCTTAGGATTCATGTTGTGTACATTGGCTAAGTCATGTTTCTTTCATTAGCTGAAGCAATTAATGTACATTCAGCCTTTTAAGTGCTACCTCTTTATGCTTTCTCCTTGTGTAATTCAGTTTGCAATGATTAAAATAATTTTTCAATGGCGATGTCACAGCTTAATGAAAAAATATACGGCACTAATGTAAGAAGCATTTGTAAACATTTTTAGGAGGATATTGTTTGTTGTTACACAACACTGTAGCAGATGGCTATAAAAAGCAGCTCAAACTCAAGAACTAGCTGAGAGACAGACCTCAGGGGACTGGGATAAACAGGTGAAAAAAGGAGAATTTTACTCTTTTGAAAGAGAATTTAATGTCATGTCAGAAATAGCTTTTGGCCCCTCTCTTGGTTTGTTCAGCTAAGGACTAAATATGGGCTAGTGTTTACAATTAATGACTCAGTCTTGCTCAACCTTTTAACTATTGGGCACTTACCTTTTGCCAGGCCCCAGGCTAAATCTTTAATACACAGCTTCTCCTTCTATCACAGAAATTGTGAGAAATAAAGACGCAGAAGGATGAAATAACGTTCCCTAGAGTCTCACCACCAGTGAGTCCTGGAGCTGGGATCCAACCCACACCCAATTCCCTTGTACCTCCAGCAGCATGGGTAAAGAGCCAGGCTGCGTGGGTTGATGTCTGTGCTTCCCTGTGTATTAGCGATGGGACTGCAGCAAGTGGCTTAGCCTTTCTGAGCTTCAGTTTCACCATCTTCAAAAATGGAGAGAGTCACAGAAACCTAACTCACAGCACAGTGGCGAAGAGTCCATGAATGTGTGCCACGTGCCCAGAAGCACGCCCTGCACGCCCATGGCAGGAGCCCACCAAGAATCTGCTCTCATGACTATTACTCTGTCTATGCTATGCTGCCCACCCCACATTGTCTGCTTTCCTATTTCAGGCCTAATTGTCTCTTTGTTTTAAGCAAGATGTTATGCTATTATGATGCCTCTTAGTAAACGAGTGTGTGCGTAAATGGTCTTAGAAATGATGATGACATACTTGCTACACAGCAGAATCAGAATCCAGATTTCATCAATGTTCTAAGTATCTTTCCTAATTTAATAAGTGATTATCCTTTTCATGCACATGGGCAATAATGTCAATAGATACATTTTTTTAAATTATTTTTCACTTCTGCAGGCATGACGTGATAATTCAGTCTTTAGCAGCGAGATATATGTGATGAGACAAAGGAGTTCAGACACTGAGAACATTGTGTGTTTCAATCGCCAGTCAGCACTGAACAGAAGAAAAGCCATTCCTGATCAAGGATGACTTACTACATTCCCCAAAGCAAACTCTCATACTGCTCCTATATATATATATATATATATAAAATGCCTCCCCTGATTCTATATTTGTCAGTTTCCTACTCTCCCTCAGAGACTTAGCTTAAATGTTACCTCCTCCAGGAAGCTTTCCAGACCTGCTTCTCCTTTCCAGATAAAATTATTTCTTCCTCCTCCAAACGCCTGAGGCAGAAAATACCCATTTTCCCCCAATAACTATCCTCTCTTTCTACTTGGTTAGTGAACTCCTGGGTTGCAGCCAGCATATGGCTTTCCAGAATAAAGACTGTATCAGCCTCTCCTTACAGCTAGAGTGTGGCTAGCCTTGTGACCACAGTTTCACTAACAGGATGTAAGCAGAAGTACTGCGTCCTACTTCTAGGACATGTCCTCATACAGAGCAGGGCATGCCATTCTTTACTCCTCCCCTCTTTCTGATTGCTGGAATATGGATTTAATGGCTGCTACTTGAGCAGCCATTTTAGACCATGAGGTAGAAGTCAAGTGTTCATAATGGCAAGAACGACTAGACTAGCTCATTCCTGATGATTATAAAGTCCCCAGGCAGTATGGGCTGCCCACTGCCAAAAACTGTTTATGGGAGAAACAAATAAACTTGCATTTTCTTTCATTTGCATGTGAACCCTATCTTGACTCTTTCAACTCCTTCAGCGTGTTGTATTACCTGCACCTCTAGCTCCTGAATGGCACTCACAATATCACATTACACCGAACTGCATGGAATAGCTGTTGCTGTACCAGATGCGAGTTCCTAGAAGTAAGGACTGCCCATCAAGTACTCATCATGGGGCCAGGCTCTTAGTAGGCTCTTGAGTAAACAAATTCTTGTTGCATAAAGACAACCTGAGGCAGAATGTGTAGAAGTCATCGAAAAACAGGTCCTCTTCACACTAACTTGGGAGCATCTTTCTATGTAAGCATCAAGGTCTTTTTCAGGTGCAGATTGACAATGCACAGCAGAAAAGTAGCACAAAATGTTTTGTCTGTTGCTGTGCCTCTCCATTGCTCTTATTCTGAATGATTTCATTATAATTAAGAGAGTAAATTCTCTTGCTTCAGGATTATGTGTTTGCTTGAAGGCTTCAGCAATAAAGCATATACATTTGGTTGAAGAACACTGTCATCTGAGATCATCCCCTTGAGTAGAAAGCCTTAGGAAGAGTGAATGGTGGCTCTGAGGGAGGAGAGGTCCATGGTTCTCTCACGTGATTCTTACATCTGAGCCAAGGTTGTGGGATATGCGAATGAGAATTAGGAGACTCGGCACACATCCTAGGCTTAGCCACTTGTTGGCTATTTCACCACTTATTCTAACTTCCTCTCCAGAGTTATTTTCCAGGGGTTCACTAAAATAGAGAATGTGTATCATTTGAAAAAAAATAATCTATATTAATATGAATTGTAGAGTTTTAAAGGTAGCAGGATAGGACACTTTTAAACTTAAGCAATGTTTTAGCAGAAAGTGATGCTTTGGGGAATGTAGGCTTAGGTTTTTGTTTAGTTTTTTTTAGAATAAAACAATCAACTGAGAGAAAAATAGAATATCTTGGGCATGAGGGTCTTATTGATTTATCTAGTCTCTGCTATGATCCCACGACTCTTTGGTAATGTCACAGATCTGAAATTACTATGTGAACTTTGTAAAAAGCATGACTTCAATGGGAATTCAAAACTCAACTTGAGTATTAAGCACTTAGCTCAGTTAAATTTCCCAACACTACTGACATCATAAAGCCCTTCAGAAGGCTCTGAGTGGTATAGAAAAAAGGTTTGTCTGAATTTAAGGGCCTAATTTGTCTACTTTAGAAGAAAAAAAAATAATCTTTTTTGGTGGAAAAGCTTTTTGAGATATAAGCATTACACTGATTTGGCTGTAAGTTTTTAAATGGCAATGAAAAATGAGCCATGTCCTTTTTCTCAAATTCACACTTGGCCAACAGTGAGAATCCTTTCATACTGCTTCCTCTGAATAAGGGTCACTTTATTCAAAGGGCAGAGGGAAAGGAGAATTATTTAATATATAAGAGCAGCTGCAGAAAATGCCCGCACTGCCTTTGTGAGGCCCAAGACAAATTGGAAAACGTATGTCCCTCTGACATCAGTCATTTAACGTCTTGCTCACCTGAAGGATAACTGTCCTGGGTGACCATGTGTTGGCCAGTTTAAAAGCTCATTCACCAGTACCACACAGCAATACAATTAGAACTTATTCACTCTAGACATTTTATGGATTGTAAATAGGTATTTTATTTGTGGAAAACAAGGCCACAGTCCTTGAAACAACTTAATCATGGGCATAATTGTTAAAACAATTGAGCATAGCTGGATCATTTTAAGAGTGAGTGAGATTCCTTATCGGAATCACTCATCACCTAAGTTATGATCACAGTTACAAAATGTTTGCCATCAATAAAAAGGAGGGAGGGAAAACATCTTGGGAAAGATGTCATAACCCCCTTGATTTCAAGAACCTTAAGCTGGAGGGTCTTGTTTAGAAAATCTGAATCCCTAACGATGTAACCAGCCTTTGAATCTCCCGAGAAGCTACAGCACGGCTGTTGTTATTCACATGTATCTCAGCAAAAGTCTAGGAACTTGGGGACCACAAATTCTATCTGCGGCTCTGCCCAACCTTGAATTCTTGACACTGAGCAAGTCCTTTCCTTTCTTTTTTGTCTAGGTTCTTTATTTTTTTCCCCAAAGGAAAGAGAGAAAAGAAAGGAAGGAAGAATACGCAGAGGAATATTAACACAGAGGCATAATTCCCATTCATACCCTGGTTTTCCATTTTTTCACCTACCTGGGGGACTTTGGGTGCTGAAAGTACTGGAATATGGGAGACCACATTCAGCAACTTAGCTGATACACTATATATTAGAAGTACTATACTAAGGTGTGTTGAGAGCCACATGGTCCTGGAATATAGGAGCCTGTGTCCCGCTGAAATGTTAGACCAGTTTCAGTGACCTTGAACCCAAAAGCATTTTGTACAACAACTCAACCAAATGCTGACACTCCAGTCTGAAATCAGAGCCAAAAACACAGTTGCAGAATCTGTAACCGATCTGGGCCTTACCCTGATTCACAGAAACTCATGAATGTTTTCTACCGAAGCAGAGCCAGATCCAGGAGTTCCACTGAGGCATTCTTAATGTAAAGTAAATTTGAAAGAGTTTATAAAGGATTCAACCTGGAACTCTAAGGGAAATTGGAAATGAGTAGGAAGTAATTCTTTATGAACCAAATCAAAGAGAAAGCTGCCAGAAATCATGACTTCTTTTTATAAGACTGAGACAAAACCATTTTGACAATTGTTAAAAACAAAACAATGGGCCCAACATGGAGTCACTTGTGCTAAGCCCCATGTCACCAAACCAAGACTTAATTATGCTTCAGCTGTCCCAGAAATGGAATCTCAAACTAGTCAACGAGGTATCACCTGATCAGCCCTAGTTAGGTAGTCTGCCTGACAAACCCCTATCACCCCTAAAGGAAAGTTACCTTGTAATAATCAACCTGCTTTTTAACCTCATGCAACTTCTTTGTTCCTGCTCCCTTCTGCCTATAAAAGTCATTTTGTATAGCTCCTCAGAGTTCCTTTTTATCACTAGATTAAATGCTGCCAAACAGAAATCAATTTTTACCCAAATAAACTCTTAAAATTTTAAATAAGCCTTGGTTTATCTTTTAACACAATGAATTATTCTTTACTCAACTGATGAGTCACTCTTGCCAAAATAGTTCCCTCCTGCCTTTTTTTTTTTTAAACTCAGAATGTTTAGTCATAAAGTTATTATTGAGTCTTTTGGGTTTTATCCCTGTAAGTTGGCAACTAGATCTGAATTCTGTTCATAGATGTGGTAAAACCTGGAATTTGACTCAGGAGGATTTTTTTCTATTTGTTTGTTTTCAAAAATGCTAATGACAATAACAATTATAACTGCTAGGAAAACAGTTTCAACACTAACACACTGGTTGCTACCGAAGTATTGAGTTCCCTGTTTTTGAGAAACACACCGAGGGATAAACTTAGTATTCTAAGTAGGTCTTTCACAGTTAGAGAAGGGTCTTTTGTCTTTTCCCTTCTTCTTCACTACAAACCTTTCCCCACCAAAAAAAAAAAAAAAAAAGAAAGAAAGAAAGAAAAAGAAAAAAGAAAGAAAGAAAGAGAGAGAGAGAAAGAATCCTTTTGCCAATCTATTCCTTTGGGTTAACGAGATACTCCTAAGGGTAATGAAAATATGCTAGAGACAAACTTGCTCTAATTGACAACTTTGCCTAATATTCATTTTACCCTGGCAATAAGAGAAAATCTGAAATGGTAGGCTGGCCCCCACTATTCCAGCTCTCAGGTACAAGCCCTGACTAACCCCTGCCTTCCCCTTAAGTATAGGCAGGAAAAACCCTGTAAGGGACACTCTCCTGCTGGCCTGGAAGAAAGCAAACCACCATGCTGGGAGAGGAGAGGGGTTTCTAGGAGCTGAGAGCTGTCCCAGCCAATAGCTAGTGGGAAGACAGAGACCTTACTCATACAATCACGCAGAAATAAATCTGCCAACAACAGTGAGCTTGCAAGGGCACAAGTCTCAGCCAACACCTTGATTTCAGCTTGGTGACAGCCTGAGCAGAGGACATATCTAATTTGTATCCAAACTCAACCCATGGAAATGACGAGATAATAAATTTGTGTTGTTATAAGCCACTAAATGTTTGGTAATTTGTTATGTGGCAGTAGAAATGAATATGCTGACAAATGCATGTAAAAGTCAGTCAGCAGAATCTGTTAATGACCCTGCAATACATGGCCTACTTCATATTGGTGGCAGCAAAAGCAAAGGTGAGACACAGTATTCAACACTGTTGTCTTTTCTTTCTTCAATTACAACATTTGGCTTTTGGCATAAGTGTCTGGAGCAATATTTTCATTTCTTCTCTGCCATCCTCTTCAGTGGATCACATGATCAATTTCAGAGGGAATCATGGAATGATTCCTTTATAATAAGGTACTCAAAGTCAATATGCTATTGAAAGGAATATATGTCGCTAATCTGTTTGGATCAACTATAGAAGATTCTCTCTCATATATATATATATATATATATATATGGTATCTCCTCAAATACAATCAGAATTTGGTCAATCTAAAAAATGTGTTTGCAAAGACAGAAGCACATAGGATCCATTTATACATACAGATTATATTAAGATTCTAATCATTGGTGTGTTTGTTTTCCCTTTTCCATTTTGTAAAAATTGTAGTAGTAGTAGTAGTAGTAGGAATAGTAGTAGTAGTATCCTTTATAGGAGATTGTGTCAGCTGTTTTCTCTCTACTGAGACTCCGGGAAGAAACAGACTTAAGCTTCAGGAGGAGGCAGCATACTTAAGGGGAGACAGTGGCCTGGGTATTAGGAAAACTAGGCTCTATGACCTACTTTGACATTTATTAGCTCATGATTTTAAATATATCATTTTCTTTTCCTAGGTCTCAGTTTCTTCATATATATAAAGAAAGGGTTCAATCTGCTCTGTATAGTTTATGGTGTTTAAAACCTCAGGAAATCCCTAATGAACACATGGTGAAAGCAAAGACAGCAATGGAGAAAGGGAGATGGGAAGCCAAGCTGGCAGGTTCCAGGTCTCCATGGTCACTCCCACACAGGTTAGTTATTCTCTGTTTCATACCCTTGGGCTCCATGGAGGATTTCATATCAACAAAGGCTGCAGTGGTTTTAAACCAAAAATATGGAAAAGCATTGAACGTGTGGTCTATAAGGTCTTTCCCAGCAAAGACCATGAGTCTCTCAGAAGAAATAAACCAAGAGAATGAATATACAGTCATTCTTTCTTCGGATCATCACTCTGGTCTTAGATTCTGCTTAAGTAGGAATAATTTTTTTCTAAGGAAGATGGGATGGCCCTTCATCCACCTGGCATTTTGACTTTCCTTCTTATGATGTTCTTCGTTTTTCATTAAGTTGGTACATTTCATAGACAGCCCATATACTCAGAGCAACCAAGATGTTCCAGTACAGTAATTATTTTATTTAAGGTTAGCTGTGTGAATCAAGCCAATTCTTTGAGTGTGACAAAAATTCATTACATTGTAAAACTGCTTATATAAATAAATGAAAAAAATCAAGAAAAAAATTCTTTTCTGTCTTTCTGCCCAATTCCTGGCTCTCGTCCCTGAATTTATGTTTGATGCTGGGGTAAGACCTGCTCCTCCATCAAACAGAACAATTCCTTAGCACTCTAGGAAGCTGCATAGACTTAAAAGGAGTGGGGACTTCTAGGTGTGGGAAGTGTGGAATGACTGGGAGAAATGCACAGAAGTCGAGTTTCTAGAAATTAGGGCTGTCAACCATTAGGGAGCAGAAATGGAATTTTGTGTTATTCTTGCCACACCGCCATTGCACTTCTATCCTGATATAATACTAGAAAACCATAGTAAATACTTCCCGTCCCTTCTGTTGAATGGAAGCATGGCCTGATACGGACAAATACTGCTGATCAATTTTAACAGCAACTACATTATTACAATGATAATGGGTACTTTTGCCAATACTTGTTGACGTACTGTTCTACTGGAAAAACTGTACTGAGCACTTCACCACTGTCACCTCATTTAACCTGTACAACCTCCTATAGTGTAGGGATTATTTTCCCCAGTTTACGCGTGAGAAAACGGAGTCTCATAGGAAGTTACCTAACTTGCTCAAGTCGCATAGCTGACGAATGACAAGCCCACGTCTGTCTGACTTCTAGTACTTATCCACACGTAGTACTCTTCTCAAACCACTAGAGTTCGATCTGCTTTAGAGCAAAAGCCAAGACGTTTATTTTTGGGTGCCCTCATCACCAGCACAGTATTTTGTACCACAAATGGCATTCAAAATATTTGTTATTGAAATAACTATCCCTGTTATTATTGGTGATGGAATTGGAACTGAATGCATTGGAAGGTATGGAAATACCAATACACTGTTCAGTGGGACTCAGCTTTACTAGCTACCGTGATGGAAAAACAAAACACACACAGAAAAGCTTAATTTTAATTTATATCATCTCTTCTCTAAATGGATTTGTAAACATGGGTCCATTGTCCTCTAAATGAAAATTCTTAATTCTCTAGAGCAGCAATATCTAAAGAAGACTATCAAAGCAAGAGATCTAAAAAGTAAGTATAGTCTAATCCATATTAATTTTAATATATATAATCTCTCCTCTGAATGGATTTGTTACCATAGGGCCATGGTCTTTACTATAATGGAAATTTCTAATTCTCTCGAATACAATAATATTTAAAGAAGAAAATTAAAGACATGAATCTAAAATAATGACTGATACAGTCTGGGTTACTTTGGGATTCATCCTAAAATAACATTTAGCTCATTAGCAATAGCAGCCTGATCTATTCTCTCCACTTAGTAAGTGTTACATATGGTATCAGCTATATTTTCCAAACCCCGAATCAGAGTACATGACATAGGATTGCTAGGGAATATCCAGAACATATGGTCACCATCATATTAGGGAACAACCATGAGATACTTTGGAGTTGCTATTCCTATAACACATATGTGTTTCAGAGAATAACCTCTTATTTTCCCAAAGATATAGCCTAAATCTACCAAAAGCCTTTGAGAGCTGAAGTTAATTATATATCCAGGTAGGTGGGCCAGCAAGAAAGCTCAGAAAACAGCTTGATAATACAAGAAATCAACCCTTCAACCATTTTCAGTTTAGAGAAGCCACATCAAACCTTAATGAGAAACCACATGTAGTGGTAAATTCTGGCATTTAATTTTATGATTATTTACAGCCATTCTGGTGCATAGCATATGGCATAGAGTTGCCTTTTTAAAAGAACCAGGAAAATAAGCTAGAATGGACTAAATACATAGCGGTCGAGTTTTATTCCTCTTGATAAAGAGATGAGAGACATATTTAATTAAACAAAAAAAAGATAAAATTGTATGAGCTGTGGGTAATATTTCATACTTTTGGAACTGCTTCGCATCATGCCTTAGGCAAAAACTGGTAACAAATATTAAGAAAGTAACAAAAGTTCCAAAGTAATTTATTCTTAGGTGAATGTCCTAAAGTCTGCCAAAAGCCTCATTCTTTTAATTCTATAGTCATTTATCATTCTAATAAAATGTTATAAAATACACTGTAAAACCTTTCACCTATTTGGTTTTTAAATTATTTTCTGAAGTCTCACAGGAGACTGCAGGAATAGAAGCAACAGTAAGAGTCATTTTTTTTTCTCCCCAAGAATAGTAACTTTGCTCCTCCATATCCCTATGTATAAACATAACAGACTTGAGTAAATTTACTTCCCAAATCAACCATTACAGTTTGTTTCACTGAATGGTAAGACAATCAGATGGCACATGATACCACATAGTCATAAAAACAGAAGAGTTTCAGGTACAAAATCAGAGACCAGGGATTCACCTCCCTGTCCATCCAAAGTCCCACCCAAAAAGAGTATATCAGTACAAAAGAATACAGCCATATGAACACACAGAATGGGAAAAGAGAAGTTTCTCATATTTCTGGATAGAAGCAGATAGAAGCACAATTATGGATGAAACAGTGGAATAACCCACAGTCCAAAATCTACCACGGAGAGACATAATGCAAACCACTGAAAATGCAGTACAGAACAAGAGAGGCTCTGGGATAGAAGTAAGATTGTGGGGAGGAATGGAAAACAGGGCTGAAAATAGAGGAACTGGTTGAAGGATGAGAGAACTGAAGAATAACTCCAGTCAGTCCTTTCTGTCTCCCTCCCCAGATACTAAGGTGGGCAGGTTGAAGGGAGACTACTCTTTACTCTCAGGCAAAAATTAATACATAAATAAAAACTTAAGTAGAAAAAGATTTATTGGGGCTACCATTAAATTCTGTTATGAATTTAAGGCAGAGGGGAAAACATAATATAAAATTTGATGTTTGAAATTCAAGATTTTCATCTATTAACATTTGAAAACAATGTCCAAACCTTTGGATATATTTAGAACTCACTTTGCCTATGTCCAAATGCCTAATGTAGCAAAGTAGACACTAGCCATATGGGTGGGTCACCATTTTCCTGAGTTGGTCTGTTTACTTGAAATGCTCAATGGAAAACATGTCTTCTTTCAGTCACTTTTAGGGACCTGAGGCTAGGCCTTGAAAGAAACCAGTTAAAACTGAAGTCCATAGCATGGGGCAGCTGGATAACATACCAGTGCTGTTACCTTTTGAATTTCCCCAGCTGAATAGAAACACTTAATAGCAGGCAGCTGAGTAGCAAAGAAAAATGTCCCCCACATGCCCTCTGCTTAGACACCAGTCAACAAGTGCTCTGGAAATCCAGCTAGATTTCAAGGTAGGCTATTTTTGTGTAGCTTCACAAAGATCTTTAAGGTAAAGCACTTCACTTGCAGCAGTATCCACTCCCCTGACTTCCCACTGTCATTCCCACCACTCCCTCTGCAATGAGTTTTAACACAAAATCAAATCATGTTGAAATAAAAAATGTCAACAGTTGGGGCTCATGGGTGGCTCAGTCAGCTAAGCATCTGCCTTCTGCTCAGGTCATGAGCCCAGAGTCTGGGAATAGAGCCCTGCCTCATCATTGGGCTCCCTGCTCAGCAGGGAGTCTGCTTCTCCCTCTCCCTCTGTCCCTCCCCCTGCTCATACTCTCTCTTTCTCTCAAATAAATAAATAAAAATCTCACACTGGGTGGCTAAAGGAAACTAACTCTCAAACACATGAGAATATAAAATTTGCCTCCTAAGAAAATCTATAGTTGACTTATTCCAGAATTTTCTAACCTGTGATTCTCATCCTAGTTCTATATTAGAATCATCAGTGCCTACGTCTTGCTTCAGAGGAACCACATCAGAATCTCTGGGGAAAAAGCCAGGAATCTTGTCTTAAACGCTCTTCCTGTATTTCTAACGTGCATCCATGATTCAGAACCACTGAAGCGGCCTCTTGTTGTAAGATGACTGCAGGTTATTTGAATAAGGAGCTGCCAACACTGATGCAGGGCAAGAGTACACACAGGCATTTCAGGAGCATATAGCACTTCAAAAGAGCCATTAAAGAGGACTTAAAACAGAATATTCTCAGGCATAAAAAAATGAAAATTGAAAATCAACACAGAACCCCCAATTTTCATCTGGTGAATAACCCAACCCCCCACTATCAACTAAGACACTTTGACTTGACTTAATGGCAGGGGGATGGAGTGGCCACCTGATGCTGGTCTAGACACCTGCTGTTTCCTTTCTCTGGCATAATTATTATTCAAGGACCAAATTTGAGCAAAGAAGACACAATTTTTCGACAACTCTGAAACTCAGGAAAATGCTTTTTCTCATGAGACTTGAATCTGAAAAAAAATATAGGTTAGAGTTGGTAGAGCCAATAATTCCAACAAGAGAAAAAAACCTGTTGGGAGAATAAATCCAATAGAGAAGATAAGCTGAGAGACTCTGAACGAGACTCCAACCCCTGATTACATACTCTCAGTTCCTGTATTGAGCCAATCCTGAAACTAAACCTGCAACTGAATTTTAAGTTATGGGAGCCAATAAATTCCCTTTTAATAGGCTCAGTATGGAAACCCAAAGTATCTTAGGTAAAACACGTTCCCATCTACAGAACAGACACTTTCTTCCTTTCTCTGTCTCATAGTGTTCCTATTCCCAGAATAAAGACAGGACATTATTTCCATGAGTTCAGTACTCACATTCATAGACACAGAATCACAAACCAGCTCATTCACTCTCATTCTCAAAAATACTATAGTCCCATCTAGCCCCAAGATAGGCCCAGAAGGATTACCCCACATTATTGCACAAAGTAAAAGCTTGACTGGAAGAGAATCAGGCTGTGATTGCCTCATCAGTTGTTCCTATCATCAAAAATATTAAGACAAAGATTCACAAGGAGAATAAATACAAAAACGGGTAATAATAAAACCACTGAACACATCATAGTAAAACTACTGGAACCTAAGGACAAAGAGAAAATCTTCAAAGAAGTCAGAGAAAATGCATATTACCTTCAAAGAAATCCTAATATGATTTATAGCTAATTTCTCAACAATAATAATGAAAGGCAGAAGAAAATAAAATATCTTTGAAAAGTATAATAAATTGCCAACTATAAATGCACTAGGAAAAAATATATCTATACACATACATACATAAATCTGACAGCTTAAAAATATTTTTTAGCATGGGGCATCTCGGTGGCTCAGTCAGTTAAGCGTCTGGCTCTTGACCTCAGCTCAGGTCTTGATCTTGGGGTCATGAGTTCAAGCCCTGTATTGGGCTCCAATGCTGGGCATGGAGCCTACTTAAAATAAAAAACTTTTTTAACAATACACCAAGAAAGAAAAGAGGAATAGATCTGACCATATAAAAAGTATAAATTTATAAATTTTTATGTAAAAATGAATGCTATAAAAATGTAAAAGATATTTTCAAACTGAGGAAAAATACAGTATTTCCAGTATATAATATATAAAGCTATTATCCTTAATAGATAAAGTCTTTAAAGTCTTTACAAATCAGTAAGAAAAAAATGCAATCACCTGAGATTAAAGTGAGTAAAGGATATATACACAATTCACAAGTAAATAAATATAAATGTTTAATAAACATGAACATATTTAACTTCATTAGTAATAAAACTACAAGTTAAACAAAATTGTCACAGAAACTTCCAGCTATAAAATGGGCAATATATTTTTAAAATTTTAATGTTGAGTTTTTCAAAAAATATGCTGATAATTAGGCTCCTTGCACTACTGGAGGGCCATTTAGGAGTGTACATTTGTACAGTCTTTCTGGAGGGTAAGTGGTCAGCATGTATTAAAAAAAAAAATTAGGATATGTCCTTTGGCCTAGTACTACTAGTACTCTAAGAAAGAATCCTTAGTCAATAATCAAAAAGGTGAATGAAGATTTAGCTATAAAGAAGTTTATTATAACATAATTTAAATGAGTAAAAATATTCAACAATAGGAGTTATTAGAGTAGTAAAATATATTCTAAATATAATATTTTGTAATAAAAAATACAAACAGGTAAGCATATTATTCCATTTCTCTAGAAGATTTTTATAGGACATATGTCCCCTTTTGTAGGACAGCACAAATTTTAAATATGCTGCATTGAACTCAATTTTTGTGCCTCTCCAGATTTACTCAACCCCTCTGAACTCCCAGGCTGAACTGAAGACTGTTAACTGGACAGCGATGTAACCAACTTGAGTGAGTTCAGTGGTGAAGGTTTTGGGTGCAGCCTGCAGAGGGAAGACATATTGAGAACAGGAAGGCTCTTTGATGACTCTCAGGTCACATCCATTTACATATGGGGGAAGCCTCAAAGTGTGAAGGTTGGGTGTGCAGGGAGGGAAGAGGAGTCCAATAGGTCCTTGTCTTACATCTTTCATTTCCTTTCCATCCGTAAGTTTGGTGGGAAAAAAAGCAGTACTCAGATTTGGAATGATTAAGAGATCAGCCTGCAATTCAGTATCATTGCCAATTCACACAAAGACTCCTTGAGAAGAGTTTCAAAGCATCGTCTGTGTTTATGCCCTAAACAGATTGGCTCCACGGCTACCTACAGGCATCACCTGAGACGCTCCCTTCAGTGTTCCTTAAAAGCAATTCCTTCTGAGTCTTTGCCTTCTTAAATACATCCCTCTCCACCTCACCCCAGGTCTAGGTGGCCTTGCACTCTGATGAGAGGAATAATGAATGAGAGTGAGACAACAAAAGACAAGATTAAAGATTTCTTAAACAGATGTCCCGGAACACAGGCAAATGTACACAAATTCTGACCATGCAGGTGTGAACTTCCGTGTCCTTCCAGGAAAATTAGGTTAAATCTACATCAGCATCCTGGTGCAGATGATCAAAGTCAAACATTATTATCTTTGATGGCAAGTTTCTGTTGCCACAACACATGGTCCCTTTTTGTAATCTCAGCAGTGGAGATAAAAAAAGAAAAAAAAAAAACAGAAACCTCAAATATAGATTTTTACAAAGGGTGGCTGAAATTAGTATGAGATTACTAAACTGGGAAACTTTTCAGAATCTTAAAGTTGGTGAGTTTCCCAAAATATACAAGGCACGAGTTCATATACTGTCCAAGACTCAAGACTCTTCAATCATTAAGAGAAATCATGTATGTTAAGGAAAGGCCAATAAAAATCCGCCTTGTACAACTCCAGTCACATTAAAAATAAGGGTTTTTTAAATTGGTTTCAGAGGTAGAATTTAGTGATTCATCAGTTGCATATAGCACCCAGTGCTCATTACATCAAGTGCCCTCCTTAATGCCCATCACCCAGTTACCCCATCCCCCGACCCCACCTCCAGCGACCCTCAGTTTATTTCCTAGAGTTCAGCATCTCTTACGGTTTGCCTCCCTCTCAATTTTCATCTTATTTTATTTTTCCTTCCTTTCCCCTATGTTCATCTGGTTTTTTTTCTTAAATTCCAAATGAGTGAAATCATATGGTATTTGTCTTTCTCTGGGTGACTCATTTCACTTAGCCTAATACCCTCTAGTTCCATCCATGGTGTTGCAAATGGCAAGATTTCATTCTTTTTGATGACTGAGTATTAATATTCCATTGTGTATATATACCACATCTTCTTTATCCATTCATCTGTCGATGGACATCTAGGCTTTTTCTGCACTAACACTAATAAAAATAGAAGTTTTTTTAAAACCTGAGAGTCTTATCTCCACATTCGATTAGTGTGTCTATATTTCCTCAAGAGTCTAGAATTGTATCTTAACAGTAATTGTTTTCATCAACAACTGTGCAATAAAAATTCTTTTAGCCGCTAAATTTGCATCTAGGATTCCCTTCTAGTAAATTCTTGCATCATGCACTTGACTAACCCAAAAGCTGCTGTGTTAGTGACGTCACCCCCTCGAGGTGTGGGCACAAAACTCAAAGTCCTGGGCATGAAAACCCAGTAAATCCCTTCCCTGGAATGTTAGAACTTGGAAGAAAACAGTTTGTGGGTAGTGTCTGCCTCGGTGGCTGACAGTTTAGGATGCGAACCAGGGAGATGTTGGCAGCCATGAAGAGAAACTAAGCAGTGCCTCACAGAAATATGTAGCAATATGCAGAGAAAAACAGAAGTAGGGCAGCAGAAAGAACCTAAGGACATTTTCGTCTCTCACTGAGGTCCCTGCCATTCTTAGAGAATTCTGTCCTATCAGTAATGTCCCCCTTTGGTTTAAACTACTTCAGGTTAAATTCCTGTCACTTGCACCTGAAATACTTCTGACCAATTCATCATTTTCCCCCCATAAATCCTCTCATCCATTCCTTTTCTGCTCTTAATTATTGCCAAGTCAAGTTGTATCTCCATTGAAATAGTCAATTCACATTTTGTTAAAAAGAAAAGAATACTAATCCAATGTCATAATGAACCTCAAGTTTATCTTCAGAATATTTCATTAAATTGCTATTTTGTAGCATTGGGTATCACTCAAACCAAAGGCCTTCAGTTTAGATTTAAAGATGTTGTCCTACTGCATGTAACACTACAATAGTAATCTTTTAAAACATGCTCTAAACTGAGTTAATTGCATTCTTTATAAAATTCACTACCTAATTTTCAATAGGTAGATTTTTATTTTCTTTCCAATAACAAACACTAATATTTTTCTAGTACTCAAAGTTTTACAATGCCTTTCACATCTAATCATGTTTGAGACTCTCAATAACCATGTGGAAGGTAAAGTGGATATTGTCTGCATTTTTGTACTATCCCTGGTAGGCTAATTACTGCAATTCACAACCCCAAAAGCTCAGTGATTCAAAACAATCAAAGTTGATTTTTTGCTAATGTTGAGTCTAATGTACACCAAGCAACCTTCAGAGCTGCCCTTGTGATGTCACTATCATCAACACCAACACAGCAAAGGTGAAGAACGTGGGAAAGTACTCCAGATGGCCCTTTTCAGAAGTGACACGCACATCAATTCCACTCATAATCCATTGGCCCAAGCTAGTCACATGGCTTTGGCTAAAAAGCCAAAGAAGAGGGAAAGGTAGTCCGTGGTTGGGCATCAGCTTCCCGGCAGCAAATTCACACTATGGAAGAAAGCATGGGTTGGGAATATTCAGGTAGCCATCCTGCTCTAGTTTTAGGGGTGAAGACCCTGAAAATCACAGAGCAGGAACTGCAGCAGAACAGTTACTCCAACCCAGGTGTTCTGACTTTTAGGTGGTGCTTTCCCCTCAGCCCTAATGCTACAGGCAGTCACAATGATGTGCATTTCAAGTTATCCATATGCCTCTCCTTCTCAACCCACTCATTCAGATTTTTTTGAGACTTGTAAAAAACTCAATTATTTTCGTATTCTTTTTCTGACCTCCTTCCTTTCCCACTGTTGTCTTGCCCCACCACACTAACCACACTCCCTCTATTTTTGCATTTATTAGCGTTCACCTACACTGGAATGTGCTTTACCGAGGTCTCTATCCCCTAGCAGAACATGAGCACCTTGAAAGCGATCTTACTCCTTTATGTGCCTGGTACACAAAAAATGATTAATAAGTGTTTGGTGACTGAGGAAAGACTTTCTCCCTCTCTGGGTTTATTCAACACCTTGACCTCTCTTGGATTAAGCCTCATTCTCCTCCAGTAATAGGGAAGACCAAAAACAGAAGCCAGAGCACATGTTACAGATATAAAAATATAAGCCTGGAATTTTTCTATACTTAACACATTTTATTATGACTCCTATTCAGTAGCATCAGCAGCCCCCCCCCACCCCTTTTTAAAATGTTTGTTTAACCTACCATTCAACAGCCTCAAGAGTCAGGGCGCCTACATTAGCTCTGAGTTGATGCTTGAATGAGCCTTAAATCTTCATGTTTTTTGACACCATGCTGAGACAAACTCTTTGGTTCAGGAAAACTGCATACTCTGTGGAATAAGGCTGAAGCAATTAATCAAATATTTAATTATATCGTAACAGAACACACAGTTATCAAGCTTTTAACTAACAATGGTAAAGAGTCCCCAGTGACCCAGGCAATAGAAAACACTAAGACACAAAAGGCTACTTTAAACCTCACTTCTTCCAGTCTCAGTGGGAGTATGTGGAGGAGCCTGGAATGGATCAGCACCGAAAGGCTAAGAATCTAGCAGCCAAGCAGCCCCTTCAGTAGGAGACTGCCTGTTCCAGACATGCCTAATCACTGGCCCAGACTGACCCGCCCACTTCCACCACCTTGCATATTGAAAAACAGAGCGCCTCGGTCCTTTCCCCTTTGCTTCCTTTTTCACCCCTGAAGCCCATGGTCAAAAATCTAGATAGTATATGCTGACATTTTGAAGCATGAGATCTTGAAGGGCATGCAGCACCAAAGAAACCATCCTATCCTTGGCTGACTATAAATAAATTTAGAATCCATACAGTGATGCAAAACATTTATTTTCTGTTCTTTTTTTTTTTTTTAAAGATTTTATTTATTTGACAGAGATAGAGACAGCCAGCGAGAGAGGGAACACAAGCAGGGGGAGTGGGAGAGGAAGAAGCAGGCTCATAGCAGAGGAGCCTGACGTGGGGCTCGATCCCAGAACGCCGGGATCACGCCCTGAGCCGAAGGCAGACGCTTAACCGCTGTGCCACCCAGGCGCCCCTATTTTCTGTTCTTATCATGTCCATGTCACATGGATACCCAGAAGTCTCCACTCCTTGCTCTCTTTCCTTCCTTTTCAACCTCTCAGCTTTAAAGTCCTGGTTCAGTCTGTGGCTGTCCTGTCCAAGGCCAGAGAGATAGTTCCTGTCCCACTCTTCCTGGTAAAGTGAGGCTGGGCACGTACATTCCTTAGATTGGATAAGATAACCCAAGTCCTCTCTCACTAATATGGAGAGCATGTCATGGCATGACCTTGATGGATTGTTATGCTTAAACAACCCTTCACACCAGTGTGAGAATGGGGAGAAACCAAGGTGATAAAGGGACGGAGAGTCCCATCCTGCCACAAGTTTGCCTACCCACTATAATCTGGGATGTGAGACAATTTATCTCTACAACATAACCCTCTATGTCACACGCAGCTTACACCCACTTTTCCAGACCAATAAGAATTATTGCTGCTTCCCAATAAATGTATCAAGAGTTGTCTACCAGTGACCGAGTTATGATTTAAGGTTAAGGCTTAATTCTGAAAAGGTCTGAAAACTGCAAAGTGTGATAAAATAGATTAGTGCTCCAATTTTTCACTCTTTCCCCATCCAAAGATTATCTGTCCATACCCTTCACCATGCGATTCTGCGGTGCCACCAAGCAGAATATGCAAAATATACACAACTCTTCTTTCAACTTGGTTATGTGACTGGCTTTGGCCAATGGAATGTGGGCAGAAGAGACAGTGTGCCAGTTCTAAAAAGAGACTTTAAGAGGCATTGCTTGCACCCTTAACCTTAAGCCCCTACCATGAGAACAACATATCCCATAATGGCTCTTCCTTTGGCTTGGGTCCAAGAATGAGAAACAGATGGACCTGAGTCAAACTGAAACAACTCAAACTAAACCAAACCCAGCCAAACTCAACCAAGCCCAGCAGAGCCACGGGCAAACTGCAGCCCTCATGTAACACAAGCAATAAGTAAAATATCTCTTGAAGTAAAGCCACTGCAATTTGGGGCTTGTTTGTTGCTTGAATATGCAGCAGGTTCTGATTTGATTTTTGTAGACTGAAAATTTAAATAAATGAATGAATGAATAAATGAATGAATGAATGGTAAATTACACAATCCAATTGGATAAGAGCTATCGTAAAGCAATTTTAAAATAATTGTCAGATTAATAGACATGCATTTTTCTAAATTGTACCATGTAAAACATTAGTTTTGCTCAAGATATTAAAATGTATTTCTTGAGAAAATTGCTCCACAGTTAAATAAGTCTAGAAAATCTTGCATAAAGTACCTCCCTTTGGAGATTCATAATGCACACTAACAATTAAAGGCTCTGAGAAGTCATGTGATAAAGAACCCTATTTAACTTAATTTAGTATGCCCTAAAATTAATTGACCATCCTCTCTTCCCCTACTGGAATACCTATTACTATCCAGGGTTTTTCAGAACATGGTTTGTCTTGACTTGGACTGCCATAACAAAATAGCACAGACTGTGCAGTTTCACCAACGGGAGTTTATTTTCTCACAGCTCTGGAAGCTAGAAGACTGATATCAGAAGGCCAGCAATGGTCCGTTTCTGGTAAGGACTGTCCTCCTGGCTTGCAGATGGCTGCCTTCCCACTGTGTCCTCAATTGTCAGAAAGAGAGAGACAGAGAGAAAGGGGGACCTCTTCCTCTTCTCATAAGGCCACCAATCCTATCAGATTGGAGCACCACCTTTATGACTGCATCTAACAGTACTTACCTCTAAACGCTCTCTTTCAAAATGCAACCATATTGGAAGCTGCATCAGCATAGGGCTCTTGGGAAGGACATAAGTCAGTCTATAACAGTTTCAGAAGTAGTGGTAAAATAAGGAGTGTAACAGGAGTGTAGCAATGAGTTTGGTCTGTGTTGGTAGGAATAAGAAACACTTTACTGAAGAGGTAGGACTGAAATTCATCTGGGACCCAGGGGGGAATTAGCAAGTTGCTTGAGGGATCTATAATGGTCCATTTTAAGCTGACACCCCCGCCAAATTTCAGAAGTTTGAGCAATTTGCTGGTCCAGGCATGTATACTACTTTAGATATTTTACAACCCTCACAAGAGGAAGAAAGGTTTTTCTCCTCCCCTGGCAATAGCCCAGTTAATGAGTCTGTCACAACTCAGCCAATGAGAAGCCACAACACTTGGAACTCCCCGTTCACTCCAGTGGGCTTCCAGTTGCTAACAGCCTTCACATCCTCCCTTTTTCCTCTGTAAAAGAGAAGCCAGCTCCTCTCCTTTGTTCTCTGGATGTGCCTATGGTTTTGCTGTAGCTGCTTGTCCCAAATTGCAATTTTCTGCTATTCCCAAATAAACCCACTTTTGCTGGTAAAATAACCAAGGGTTTAATTTGAAGATTAACTGTTTGTTTGCTTTTTAGTTTGTTTTAAGGTTCAGGAGACTATCTAGTAGAAACTAACCTAATGTGGTAGAAACATATACAGGGTAGAAAATGAAAATTCTCCCAGGAACCAGCATGGCAAACACAAATGCGTAAAATTAGCCAAGTGTAAATGATAGGGAGGGGTGGGAATCGTGACAAACTGGGGAACGCAGTCCCCCTCTCTAGAATTCTAGCGTGTATAACCTCCTAGCTATGGAAACTGAGTGCTGGCACATCTCACTTTTCAAGTAAAACTGGAAATCTGGGCTTTTATGTAAACTCTCCTGACTTTGAAATGTTGGCAACTAACTAAACATTACTCAATCCTCTCTATATAGACACAAATATACTCCTCCATCTACACACACACACACACACACACACACACGTGCGCACATATGTATACACACTTGCAGGACAAGTCCAGCCCAGAGGCCATCAGTTCTTAACCTGCAACAGATGCAATAAATACGTATTGAATGAAGACATCAAAGCTATGTCTTTTCCTCCAATTAAGGGATAGATACCAGAGAAGTCCTGGTATCCAAGACCAGCAGAGGGGCTTGTCAGAATGGTACAGCATTAATTTTTATCTTTGCTCTATAAAGAGAAGTGACCACTAAAATTTATGGAAATGTCTGAGAGAAGTTGCCATCAAATATCTCTTCTCTGTTAAAGGAATACTCTATAAAGGACCCTCGTCCAGATGTCATTATAGATGGACTGGACTTCAGATGGCATGGACTTTTCACGGCCTCATTCAATGTCAAATTGAAAACATTGCTATTCTTTCCACGCTCTTAATGAATATTATTTCAAGATGATGACATAAGTCATGCATAAAAAGTTATACACACAATAATGTGTCATTAAGACTTAACTACAGGATGCATTACATATAAATCCATACCTCTCACAGCTAACCATGGGTTCTGTTTCCTTTGTTTTTTATCCAGAATGGTTTAATCTGAGGAGAGGATACCTTAATTGGGGAAAGAAAACTGCTACCAAATTTTGGAGGACACATTAAATTCTGGTTTTTCTCTGCATAGTTTTGTTTCCTATAGTCCTTGCCCCACCGCTGCTCCTCATCCCATCTTCCACCCCAAGAGAAAGCAAGATTTGAGGCATGGACAAAGTGCTTTCTGTTCATTTCTTGAAGAACTAACCTTTGGAAGGTCTTCCCAGCTCTTCTTCACTAGGAAGCTCCTCCTCTTCTGCTGGATTCCTGACCCTCCCCCCTCCACACCCTCCACCCCTTTACCCCTACAATGGCAGGGGGACTTCCCCTAAGCTAAACTGATCAGATTGTTGTAATTGAGAGTGAGATCTAAGAAACAGTCTGAGTTCTCCTGAGGAGAGGAGATATAAGATGGGTGTCTAAGGAGGGACCGTCAGATGACATGGTCTCAGCTCTAGAAGAGTGATGCAGAGGGGATAGAGCAAAACCTGGAGGCAGGGAGAAGGTTCCAGGGACTGAGGCTCATATTTCTAATTATGTCCTAAGGCCTGTCAGCTCTCCTGCCTTTGGGCTCCTTAAGACACCTCTGTACTCTCATGATAAACACTCCTCCGCTTCTTTTTTAAGCCAGTTCATCTCTGTTATTAGGGCCTGATGAAGTCAACGGGAGTTCTACTTTGCAAACCTTACCAACTTTAATCCAGAATATTACACAATTTACAAACTAAACAGCGCCCTTTTCAATTCAAAGGTGGCTAATTGGAAAATCAAATGTATAGGCTACCTTAAGAGGCCTCATCCCAAATTCAATCCATTTTTTACAGAGAAAGTGAGCAGATATACAACATGCTGAATATTTAATTGAAACAGGGGCTTCTTTATTTCAAGCCCTTGTATTTAGAGCACTGTACATAAAAATGTAGAGCTGCTGTGTCTCCTGGCTTTTCCAGAGAAATGAAGACGCTGCAGCAAAAGGGCAGATAGAATGTTTTGGCCCACCTGCACCTGGGTCAGCCGAAATGTGAAACCGGGGAGTCAGACGGGACTCGTTCCATCTAAGACCATCACGGATTGCTACTGTACCAAAATTTGATACCATAACCTTGCTGTGATTTACTCTGTATAAGAGGGCCCCTGCCTTGGTTTCTTTTGTTAGGCCTCAAACCCACCCCCAACTCAACCATAGCTTTAGACTTTTACTTTTAATTGCACCCAACTTTACTCTTAGCTTTATAATGACTTTAACTGTTCAATATTTAATGAACCAATTAATTAAATAACATTTATTATGCTGTAGGACGGTGGTTCTCATATTTTAGTATGCATCAGAATTACCAAGGGAGCTTGTTAAAAACTCCAGGCGCCCACCAACCCAGAGATTCTGATTCAGTAAGTCTGAGGTGCAGGGAGCAGGAATTTCATTTTTAACAGTCCTGCTGCATCTGATCTCAGTGATCGGTTGACTACATTTTGGGACGAACTACCCTAGGCATACAGGATTTTAGGACACAGTATGCTTTGTAGGCGGTAAAGAAGACTGACAACAGAGTGCAAATGCCTGGGTCATTACTTACTAGCCGTGTGGTTTTGGGCAAGTGATGAAATGCTCTGCAACGCAGTTTCCTCATCTGTAAAATGAGAACAATAATAATACTGGAGTCACAGGGTTGTGGTGGGAATGGAGGCGACACAGGTGAAGTCCAAATCTCATGCTACCCTGCCTGGGAATCTGGCTCATTCCAGATGCCTCCTCCTCCTTTCAGAGCCACTGGGCAAAAGGGTCAGCCTCTGCTAAAAGAATGTTGGAAAATCCAGGAAAACAAATATACCCCCCAGTCTGCCTGTGCCCTGGAGAAGAAAAGGGCAGTAGTCGGAGGTAAAAGAGGTGTGATGTGAGACATCCACCCCCCAGTCAACTCAAGGTAAAAGACTGTATGATGTGAAGATAAACAAGAATGGTCACTGTGACTGAAGGAACCAAAAAAAAAAAAAAAATCCCTTTGGGACAAGGGACACTTTCCCACCTAAATGGACCCATAGGTAGACCGTTTACACTGTGTATACACAGATTTCACTGTCCTATTTATAGAAAAAAATGGGTCACTGCTGGCCACTGACCTTCGCCAGCCCAGGGTGACCACCTTAAATCGAGAGCTTGCTGTAACACAGCTGAGCTTAGCAATTTTAATGAGAAATCTGGTCCTGCTGGATTACTGTTCCTGGACCACATCTTGTCAGCAATTCCTCAGGAAATTATTCAACCATCCCCAATTGCAAAGAAACAGATGGCGTACTAGAAAAAAAAAATTTTTTTCTGAAGTGTATGCGCTGGTAAAAAGCAAATTTAAGGACACAAAGGCCAGGGATGACACAAATACTAAAAGTACTTTTTCCTTAGAAAAATGGACTTGCGGATATTTTTGTTTTTCCTGTCCTTTTAAACCATGAGCTATGCCAGTCATCAGCATGCATTCTCAATGGAGAGATCTGCTTGACTTTTTAGAGCTGTTTAACAGGGACAGCTTGTTTTAATAATATGGAATAATACTGATCAAACACTCTCATGGAAGATCAAGTTTTAAAATTTGTATTAATGCCCTGCTTTCATTCCTCTAATATCCTATAACCAAAACTCCAGGATCACACTCTATTACGCCAACTGCCCATGAAGAAATGCTGAATTATTATTAAAAATTATCATGGCACCTGAGAAAATAGCAGTGTAACCCTCATGAATATTAAATCTCTTCATAATGATCAGTGTCATTACCATGAATACTAAATGTTACGAATTCATTGCAAATTATGCTTAGTGTGAAAACTTGGCCTGTAACCAGAAAGTCTGAATTATACTTGGCAAATGCTTGAACCGATTTAAGTTATAAAAAGCAGGAAAAGGAAAACGGATAAAATGTTGGACCTTCAGTCCCAGAAGCCAAAGGGTGTTAGGAATCTTGCAAAAGAAAAGCAAGCTGCAATTTTCAAATATTTCATGTGAATGTTAGAATCTTCATCAGAGTCCCCATATGTGCTTAATTACATCCTCGCAAAGAAAAGTCAGAGAACCGTGAGGAAGGAGAGACTAGTGCATTTAGTTTTTTATCAGTCTGTGGTTGCAGGTAGATGGCACTAACTTGTAGAGGTTCATACTGCCCCATGTCATGGGAGTGATTCTGACCTTAGAAGACATTTGTGGAAAGTAATCATTTTATGACAGAGCCTGCAGTTTTGAAAACTAAGCCAACTTGTAGTCCTCACATTTCCCACCGAAGTGTTCTGCTTCAATAACAGAAAGCCACATCTACACGAAAACAAACGTAAGGAGTGCTTTTTATGGCTAACTGATCACAAGCCTTCAGCCAGTGTTTTTATATTTGCATGACATACAGGCAAATAAAATGGAATGATTGATTCTCAAGACATTCCAAAGTCAAAGTAACAGACGGAGTTTTAGGCAAAGAGATCTTAATGAGAATCTGATGGGAAAGTGGATCTCTCTCAGGGGGATTCTGACCAAAAAACTGGGGGGCCATTTATAATGAACCGAAGCCTACATTTCATGAGCATGCCTTAATAGGGTCACTTACAACTATATTTATGAGTAGGTCTCCCCATTCTTGTTGAGTAATCAAAAATCACGGGAACCAGGCTTAGAGTTTACATCAAAGCAAAGAAGCTCAAGTCAAAATTCTCTCCTTGGGAAATAGGTTTTTAAATTCACAGATATTTAGCACCCTTCAAAATTAAGAGTGTGTTCAATATAGATTTTAAGTACTGTCATTTTACCCCAAAACCAGTTTGAGATCCATCTGAAATTTCCTTTAAAATATCCTGAAATATCCTTAAGATTTAGAGAAAGTTCTGATTGATGGACAGATTTAAGCAGCTCATAATTTCCTAAAACATTCTCTCACTGTCTTCAACAATAATTCTTTAAGGTGATGGAGAATACAGGACAGATGCTAATTTTGCCTCTGGGAATTTCTATGAAGTTATAGGATGGCACTGAAACTGCAAAACAGCAGGATTTAACTAAACAGAACATCAATCAGTAACGAACAGTATGGTATGCCTGGAATCCATTCAGAATGTCCTCGGGGCAGATTCCAAGATGTTTCTCCCCCTCTAAATTTTCAGTGTCATAAGTAATGGCTTACATTCTCCCAGTAATTTCTTGAATTATATAATCACGGCCAACCAAGTGGCTCCTGAGAGTTACTCAGCTAATGATCCACCGGTAAAAATTATTGGGCTCTTCAGAATAATTACTCTGCATTCTTCTTGAATTCACCCAGATTCCTTCAGCGTCCTCTGAATCTCCTTGGTTTCAACAATACTTTCTGGATAGTGTCAGAAGTCTTCAGAGTCTGAGGGACCCGGATTAGAAGTACAGACAAAAATTCTTCATATGTTCCCAGAGAATCATGAATAATATTTCTAAGTTCAAAAATAGCCCTTACTTACTTAACAAGGCAAGCAAATTGAGTGAAATTTTAAAGCAATACCATGAAGAGAGAAAATTTTCAATATTCCATTTTAAATGAAGTCAAATGAGAGAGCATGGTGAAATGGGGAAAAAAGACCATGGTTTTGGTTCCCGGGTCTTTCACATAAAATGAATGATTACTTCGCTTTTCTATGTCTCTGAGTCTTCATCTGTAAAATGGGTAAAACTATATACATCTCGCAGGGTTGTTGTTAGGATTATATGGAGGAGATTTTTTATAAAGACTCTATTTGAGAGTGTGAGAGACAGCAGGGAGGCAGAGGAGAAGCAGGCACTCTGCCAGCAAGGAGCCTGAAGGGGGGTTCAATCCCAGGACCCTGGGATCCTGACCTGAGCCGAGGCAGATGTTTAACTGACTGAGCCACACAGGCACCCCATGAAAGAGATTTGTAAAGCATGTAGCACTGTGACCAACACCAAACTATGTCTGTGTAAACACTTACTTTCCCCAGGTTTAGAATGTCTCCTCACAAGTGTGGTTTCTGTGTGTCCGCCGAGACCTGAGGCAGAGAGAGCCATTTTCAGGAAATCTCCTATTTATAAAGCCCACTCATTAAATAATAGCTTTACTTCCTCATCAGAGATCGCAGGTTACAAGTAACAGATGCCCACTCAAAACAGCTCAAAGAAAGGAGGACAACTGAAGGATGTGGGGAAAGCTCAAGAAGTTGTTAGTGATCAAAGTGGCTGGTCTGCTTCTCTCAGTCTCTGTCTCAAGCCTACTGGCCCCTTCCCGGCTTCTCTCTACTTGCTGCCTTCCCTCACCTGCTGCTCTCTGAGGGTAAGCTTTCTCTGCCTATTAAGGCACATGGTTGGCACCCCGGCCCAGGCCTGCTGCTGCGTGATGTCTGCATTCAAGAACACACCCCCCTGTGAATACCCACTGTCTTTGACAACAGACTCTCACAACAGGAAATATGGTTTGTCTCTGGCAAACTGGGTTTATCTTTGGTAAAAGAGGCTGTGGCAGGAATGGGAAACTGGAAAAGCAACAGCACCATGAAGCCCATGGCCCATCCTTTCAACAAACACTGTTAACTGGGGCTGTTCTAACAGAAGGAAGAACGTCCAAGGAAGGCACCCCAGAGCAGACCTACTCGAGCATCTCAACAAGATGTCGCCTGCTTCTTATTTATCAAGAGGCTGGAAGCATCAGTGAGATTGTGGCCCAGTGCTGTTGGTCAGTGGGCATCCAGAGCTGTCATGTCTCTCGAAAACTAGCATCATGAGGAACCCAGAAATGGCCTGTGAACTCAGGCCCTGAGCAACCATAAAAATTCTCAGCCACTTCCAGAATTAGAAAATGGTGCCAAGCTTATTGTCTTTCCTTTTTCTTCTCCCACACATCATAAATACCTCTAGTCACTCCTATACACATACCACACACACTCACCCCATAAGGGTCTACCAAAAACTCCCTGTCTGTAGCCAGTCTTGCTCTTACTCCCTTACTTGTCCTTCTTACATGTATCTTCTTCTCCCTCTTTTTTTCCACCTACTTTCCTTTACAATATCCACTATCGTTCTTTCATTTCCAAGTCCTTTAGCCCTCAATTCCAGAAAAAATGTGAATCTGTACAGAATATGTCATATAGTGGTGGCCAAGTTTTATAGAAAGATGCCTAATGGGTATCAATATGTTTGACACTCAGAAGCAAGAAACGTCACCTTATTATTTGTTCTAAATGGAGTTTGCTCTGGTATGGATGATGGAGCAGAAGGCACGCTGAGGACAAAGTACAGGCTGACACCCTGCAAACCTCCCCCCCAGTTCTGGGTAGGATATGTGAGAGGTTTCTCCAGGAAGCTCCCAACTGTCTTCATGTTACTGTCTTACTAGAGGGAAAAACAACCTTAACTTGACAGTGGTAAGGCCTCCAGTATCTTGTAGGTCCTCTTTAGCATATGAAATTTCTTTTGAAAACCTCCCTTTTTCCCTACCCTTAACTCCCAAGTATATAATCAGCCACCCCTCATGATCACCCCCACCACCTACCGCCAGCAACTCTTTCTGCCCCTGGTCCTGTCCCCGTGGTTTAATAAAACACCATTTTACACCAAGGATGTCTCAAGAACTCTTTCTTAGTCATCGGCTCTGGACCTCACCCCACCAAACCTCACCTATATTCTTAAACTACATCAATACTAAGCCTCCCACTAAACAGAGTGTTGATAAACTGAATCTCAGACGTATTTACGGAGGCCCTCCCTCTCTCTGGAGGATTATTTAATAGTCCCGAAGAGTGTATCCAACCCTCTATGATGGGGTTTTGGAGCACAGGTGAGGTTCGGTGGGGAGGAGTCCAGAGCTGATGACCAAGAAAGAATTCTTGAGACGTCTTTGGTGCAAAACAGTGGTTTATTAAAGCACAGGGACAGGACCTGTGGGCAGAAAGAGCTGCTGCCCCGGTTGTGAGGGGTGGCTGATTATATTCTAGGGGGTTGGGAGAGGTAAGGAAAAGGGAGGTTTCAGAAGGATTTTTAGGTGTTAAGGTAGATTCACAGAATACTGGAGGCCTTGCCATTGTCATGTTAAAGTTGTTTTTCCTCTAGCAAAGCATTAACATGAAGATAGTTGGGAACTTCCTGGAGGAACATTATACTCTGCCTGCTTCAAATATCCGTCAATGGGCTGCAGGTTATAAGGACATTTAATTGTATCTACATTTCCTTCTGGAAGCTGGGTTATTGATAGAAATGCTTTGTTCTTGTGGATAGCTAAGACATTTGTAAACTGAGGGAGACTCATGTCTTGCAGGATTGTGATCTCTGTAAGTTAACTACTTGTTTTTCCTTTCCTTAGATTTAGGGCAGCCAGGAGTCCCTGAGGAATGTCACAGAGAGCCCATGGGGGGGGTGGGGGTGTCAGCTTCTGCCTTGTCCTCAGCTTGCTTCCTGTTCCCTCACCACTCAACACTGGAGAAAGAGGCCTCTTGTCTTCAGACCATCGTGACTATCTTTGCTCATTATCCAGGACACAGACACAGACACAGACACACACACACACACACACACACACACACTACTATACCCGGGCTATCTCTTGCCAAGCTCAGCTGCAGGATCTTTTGCTATGGCTGGAACCTAGTGTGTAGATTTTTCAGGCATTTATGCTGCCATTCCCATCTGAGGTACAGCAATCTCAGGATGAGAGTGGGAAATCCATCTCTCCCTCCAAGGTCAAACCACATCTCCTTCCTCCAGTATAAGGAGGCCATCTCCCTTTCAAACAATCCATTCCCTGAGTCTAGATTCGCAAAAAACAAGGAATTGGTAACCTCCTCCTGAGGGCAATAAACGTCCAACTTTTGGGACTCTAAGCTTGCTTGCTTTCTGGAAGGTAGAAAAGAGACAAACACCTCTCATTTATTTTCTGACTCTCTTGTAACTGTGAAAACAAGACAGATATTAATACCCCTTGCTTTAGCAGCTCCCTATAAGTGAAACTTTTTAAATGACTGTGCTCGAGGCCTCTTCCCCAGCTGTTGATTCCAGGGTCATTTTCCCAGAAGCCGAAGGTGAGCATTTTGATCATCTGTTTGGTATAGTAGGGGTCGTGGAAGGGAGATGTTTCAGACACCAGTGCTCTCAAGCACTAGAATACAGAGGCGACCACACAGACTTCCTAGTCTGGCCCTCCAGTCCTTTATCCATTAAATAGTAACAGTACTTGTTATTATCGGCTGTTCTGAGAATTAAAGGGGACCACACTTAGAAGTGTAGCTCACGGGGCGCCTGGGTGGCACAACGGTTGGGCGTCTGCCTTCGGCTCAGGGCGTGATCCTGGCGTTATGGGATCGAGCCCCACATCGGGCTCCTCCGCTATGAGCCTGCTTCTTCCTCTCCCACTCCCCCTGCTTGTGTTCCCTCTCTCGCTGGCTGTCTCTATCTCTGTTGAATAAATAAATAAAATCTTTAAAAAAAAAAAAAAGAAGAAGTGTAGCTCACGTGATATTGTGCAGCAGGTGGCCTAAGAGGGTACTGAGGGGGTACTGAAACGTGTCACACAGAAAGCTTCTTAGGCTGAACCATGAGGGAGCCACCCTCAGATTGGACTCTAACCAGTCCATAAGCCTTCTTGCAAAACACAGTTTTAACACCGCCTCTTGAAGAGCAACAGCTTGCAAAGAATGCTAATCAGAGCAGGAAAAAAAAAAAAAGCAAGGTGAAGACAAAAGGCAGAGACCACTCAAGTTATCTCCACAGTTCACCAATAAAGCTGGCAGCCAGCATTTTGCAAAGCAGATTATCCGTCTGTCTACCCACAACACCCTCCCCCACCCTCTTCCCCATCTCTCATCTGAGCCAAAAAGGAGTCCAGAGGTGCCCCCGGGGCCAGAGTCTGGGAGCCCATGTCACACAAGGAAGTCAGTGAGCTGATCTGATGTTGCCATAGCTGGGGCAAAAGGAAACTTTTCTGTGTAAAGACGGGTTTAGGAAGCAAGGAAAAATCTGAGAAGGGAAGTCTCTGGAGTTGGCAGGGAAGAACTGAAGGCAAAGAGATGGTCTACAGCCCGAAATAGGCACAGCCAGGCTAGGCCAAGAATGTGGAACCAGGAAATGCTCCTGAGCCAACCTGACGAAGGTAAGGGCCCCTTTAACAGGAGGGTCCAGAGGTGAGAGTGGAGGACAGAGAGCAGGGTGGGGAGTGCTCTGTGGGCTCCGCAGCTAAATGCAAACCGTTTGGTGATAATAGTCACTTTGGAACAACTGATAAAATATAGCTAACATTTTTATGTGCTGGGCAATACTTGAAGCATTTTGCATACTTATGCATTTAATCTCACAAGACCCTGTGAGGCAGTTCTTTGTCGTCTCCATTTTATAGATGCGGAAACTGAGGCCTCAGAACTCGCCAAGAAGACACAGCTAAGAAGTGGCGGAGCTGGAATCCAAACAGAGGAAGTCTGTCTTCAGAGTCCAAACATGCACGTGGCTCTGAGGAGATGCCAGGCCGTCCCTGAGGCATCCTACACATGGTCACTTCATACTGACAGCACCCTACTACATACGTACTATCACAAATCAAGTACAAGTCTGCAGCTATTTATACAAAAAATACACTACTCCGCCCAAATTGCTCAGATCCGTAAGAAACACTTAACAACGTTCAGCAGTGAGTTGTATGAGCCCTGAAGCATGAACCAAATCCCAGGTTAGACTATCGTGCTTGCAGAGAAGCAACATGCCTCTAAAGACGACAAGCACTGGACCAGCACACGGGCTCTTGGCTCAGTTACACTTATTAAGGATTATCACCAACAACGTTGTGAGGAGGAACCTGAGACTCAATTCAGCCCCACTGAAGAGCACTTATTCAATCACCCACTGTATATAAAGATAAGTTCAGTGCATACGTATAACATAGACACATGCATACACACACATACGTAAGGTAAACACTACATCCTTACAGAATTCAATCTGAGTTCTGAACATGTTTTTAAAAAAATAACACAAAAATTTAAAAATAGAACTACCCTATGATCCAGCAATCACACTAGTAGGTATTTACTCAAAGAATACAAAAATGCTAATTCAAAGGGATAACATGCACCTCAATGTTTATAGCAACATTATCTATAATAGCCAAATTGTGGAAACAGCCCACGTGTCCATCAACTGATGAACGGATAAAGAAGATGTGGTGTATACGTACAATGGAATATCACTCAGCCATAAAAAAGAATGAAATCTTACCATTTGCAACAACAGGAATGGAGCCAGAGAGTATAATGCTAAGAGAAATAAGTCAGAGAAAGACAAATACCATATGATTTCATTCATAGGTAGAATTTAAGAAACAAAACAAATGAACAAAGGGGAAAGAACAGGGGAGGCAAACCAGGAAAGAGACTGTTAACTACAGAGAACAAACTGGCGGTCACCAGAGGGGAGGTGGGCAGGGGGATGGCGGAAATAGGTGATGGGGAGGAAACTGCACTTGCTGTGACGGGCACCAGGTGTTGTATGTTAGTGTTGAATCACTAAATTCTCCACCTAAACTAATATTACACTCTACATTATCTAACAGGAACTTAAATAAAAACTAAAACAACAATAACAACACACATACACACCCCTAGCGCAGTGTCTGAATCTGGTAGGAAATAAGCAAACTAACGTTTGTTAGGAGTTGAATTCTGTATCAAGAACAACTTTAGGAAAGAAAAAAAAAAAAAAGAACAACTTTAGGTCCTTCAGTCTGATTTAAATTGTTCATTACACAAAAGCATTATCTATTTAATCCAAGTCTAAGAAATTTTCTTTGAAGATCAAGAGCTAACCTTCTAAGGGGCAGATATTTAATGAAAAGAGGAACGCTAATGAATTTAAGGTATTCTAAGAAGAAACAGTTCTGTTAGAGGTACAGCTTAAAAGCAGTGGAGCTGAGAGACTAGGGCGCCTTAACGGGAGTCTGAATCTGACATCCCAGCACAAGAATGCCTTGCAGTTATACTGTGGCCAGAGAGACTGAGGACCATACAGGCAGTACGGTGACAGACCAGGAAAGCCATCATTAGTGTCACAAGGAGACCTGTGCATTGCCGAGACAGAACTAGGGTATTCTGCCTGGGTAGGCGTGCACAAACCTTCACACTGTCAAGCATGGGAAGAAGAAAGAAAACCAGAGATCAGAGAAATAGAGTGATGCTCAGAAAAATGGAAATGGAAGAACATCTCTGCAGCAGAGCAATGACGTGCCCTGATAGCTCAAACTCTGGCTTTTCAGACTCAAGGTTCAAAAGGGTATGGTCGTCCTTTCAGTGGAGGGGATGGTGAATAATTGTATCCTATCTACACTTCTCAAATTAGATGAATTTTAAGATATTATGCTGACAGGCAGGTTTCATAGCAATCATAATTCAAGATTTTGATGAAGAATTTCTTCGGTACTTCACTAGTGCTTCGCTGGCTCATCTTATGTGGTATGGACTCTGGGGAAGGAAGCTAATGCTGAAATGTGTTAGCTGACCTACCAAGTAGCCGTGTAAAGAAGACCTTCAGTCAATTGTAAAAATAAGATTTTTTTCTTACCTTTCTTTTGTTAAATAAAGTGAGGGGCCCCTCAAAGAGGCAAATGGCCTCCGACAGCCTCTTGTCTCTAGAACCCAGGCAGGGTAGCAAATCAAGCTAGTTCCAGATCTGGGTGCGAGGCCATAATTGCACTACCACTGATGTGAATCTTGACCCCATCGCTGAACTAGAACTGATGTCCTTGGCAAACCACCCGACTTCTCTAAGCGTCTCCTTCCCCCTCTGCAAAACAAGTAAAGTTACAGGTGTAACTTATGGGGGACTGGGGAGATTCTAAACCTAAACATAACTCGGTGTAGTTTTCGCTGTTTCCAGAAGGTTTAACTAGGGATCACATGACCAAACCAGCCAATGAACACAGGTTAACGTGAAAACCGTATCTAACAACTCTAATGTCAGCACTGAAAGACGAAAAGGAGGGGTTGCTTTAAGAATAATTTGTTTTGGGGCGCCTGGGTGGCTCAGTCGGTTAAGCATCTGCCTTCCACTCAGGTCATGATCCCAGGGTCCTGGGATCAAGCCCCACGTTGGGCTCCCTGCTCAGCAGGGAGCCTGCTTCTACCCTCTCCCTCTGACACTCTCTCTCTCTCAAGTAAATAAATAAAATCTTCAAAAAAACAGAAACAAAAAGGAACTTGCTTTTCTTGGCATGTATTTATTAATTTTTAAAATCCAATCTTACAATGCCTACAACTGTGATGTTAAAATAATATCCCTATTTTGAAAATGGTAAAGTGCATAAAAGTCTGCGTAAAAATTCTGTGCACATCCAGGCCTCATAGGAACAGACATTTGACAAAATCTGCTTGTACCTAACAAACCCTCATTTCATTCAGACAACTAGATATTGCTCTCTTAAGAGTTTGATTGTTGGATTTAAGTGGTGTATCTGAAAGAATGAGATTGTTAATTGGATTTACAATGAATTCTATGAATAAATAAATATATAGCATTAATATTTTATTAATAATTATTAAGATATGTTGGAAAGGCATATATCATACTAGATACTTAGTAATATATGTAAAGTATCTAGTACAATGCTGTCATAAGGCAAACACTCAGAAAATGATAGCTGGCCTCAGTAAACATCCTGTAGAAAATAAGACTATAGTTAAAATAAACTGGCAAAGTGTTCCAAAAGAACACACCTTGCCCAAATCAAGCCAGAACCGTCTGCCTTTTGTAAACTGTAGCACCTGACATTCTAGAAGAAATCATTTTATCTCAACAGGGGGGTATTTAACTTTTAAATGGTTATTAGAAGATCCACTTATGTCAACTGTGGATATTTTTGAGTCCCTAATTCTCTTTTTAGGCAACTCTGATTTTTTTTTAATGTTTCAGTCAGTATATACAAGTGTATTCTCTTTGGTTGGTTTCACCAATCTACTACACTGGAATCTATTATCCTTTACTAAAAACGTCATTCCTGTGTTTTTATGACTATGACCCTCTATTTTTTGCTATATAGCATACACCGCAATTGTCAGCTGTTGCTTCTCCGAATACATCAACTGGATAGAATTCATGGCTGCAAATTTCTAAATCACAATCCTTCACCTTTCACAGTCAATAAATCTCTTGTCTCACTTAATCAAAAATTATATCCTCCTCTTCTAGGACAATACATGGAAGCTTAATGCCATATGAAATCTATGTATCTATTAAATCTTGTTTTGTATTCATCTTGCTAGAATATTGATAGCCTGTGGTCCTTCTGAACTTAGAGCCCAGAAAATGTCTTACTTAAAAGTAGAGTGGTGGCTTACATTTCCATATGGCATCTACATTCATCTCCTCTCCCTTCTGAGACACCATCATACCGATACTGAAAAAAAACAGATAAACCCACAACAACAAAGGGAATGACAACGTAATCACCAGTGAGCAAGAGATCTCAAAATTTCTGTAAGACAAAAAACAGATGGATGAGTCTGAAGACTAATGGAGAAAGATGGAAAAAACCGCAAGCGAGAATACTAATGAAGTAGTCTGCAATCAATAAGAGAAAACAGATTTGCTCTGGAATACTCAGAAACACCAGGTATGGCGGAGGACAGATTTAAAGAATAGGTTTGAAAAGAGGATTAACTGAGAGCCTACAGATGGAACAGTCAACACTCTTCCTCTCACCTACTCCCATGCAGAACACTCCAAAGTGAGATATTTTTCTCCCAGGGGGAAAAAGGCATCCTCTGGATATGCTGAATAAATTATCTGTGAAGAACTAGGGCAGTCAGTACAGGAACCCTGAGCAAATCCCTCATCATCCTGGCGTTCAGGAATCCCAATGCATCATCTTTGCTTTTCTACCCCTTTACCATTATTGACTCGTTCCCCTTCACCAAGTTCCATCCACATACACAAGGCTCACAGTCTGGTGTTTAAACCCACCCATGATGGCATTTAAGAATGGCTGAAACATGCAACATAAAGACAATAGGCAAAAACAACTGACGATGAACCAGGATAATTCAGGAAGGGAGGAAAAGAAAGAGAAAGGAAAAGAGAGAACAAAACTACGTCTAGTTGGTGTTCCCACAGGGGACTGAGAAGATAACCATAAACCAAGAAGAGGATGCTATGAAAACAGCACAAAGACCAAAAAAACCCCTCAGAAATCCAAAAATTGTCATACTAAAAAAAAATTTGACAAGCATATTGTAATATTAAATCAAGCAAATCTCTCACAGGGTAGGACAAAGAGATTGAGAGAAGACATTGTTACACCTTGACTAAATAATATAAATTTTATTTATCTTCAATTCTTAAGAATCAACTGCAAACTGTGGAATATTATGCTGTAACTATCAATCAGAATGTATTGTAACCCAGCCAGTGTAAAAGGAAAGTTGTAACTGACCAAGGATAGAATGGGATGAAGGGAGGTAGAGGAAAGCGTGGGAACACTGGTGTCTCACCTTCACGAGAGTCAGTAAACATTATCCATGATGATGCAACAAGAAAGGGTAGCTAATTATTGTTGGGAGTTGAAAAACTGACCTGCAAAGAAACTAGGAATGATTTCAGATAGAAGTGGGGAGAAAGATATAGAGGCCAATATTATTAAGCTAATTCTTTGCATATTGTAATAGAGAGAACACTGACAAACTAAGAAATTAATAAATTAAATAAATTAAGAAACAGTGGTATGAACAGTTTTATATGAAGAAATGGAGAAAAATACATGAATAGACAAAAGCAAAAACAATGATAAGTAGTTGCCTTTGACAAGTGGGACAGGAGTAAGGAAATTACCAGAAGCCAAGAATTACAGCTTTTCATTCTAAGTGCCTCTATACCATTTGACATTTTAAACCATGAGCATTAAATAAAATATACACATTAATTTTAATGCAGTTTTAGAAAAACAAAACAGCTTCTATCTACCTCAGTCTCAAACCATTTGAGAGGCTGCCTCTGCCCTTTTGTATTTTGTGGATGTTCAACTTTACCACATTTCAGCATCGTGGGGGTCGTTTTCCAGCCATTTTTGTTATGATAAGGCCATATGTATCTGTTTGATAGTGCAATCTATCTACAAATTAAAGACAAGTAGTAGAAATAATCTCATCTGACCTGCAGAATCAGATATGCTCAGGAAGGATTTCAGTTTTTAGCGTTTGAAAATATGCTGCGTTCATTACCAATGAACTAAACTCTTGATCATTTAGAATCCTTAACCAGAATTGCTACTTTGCTCAATTTTACCCAAGAGGAGAAAGGAAACATAGATGTACACATCTCACTCAGCTCTGATGTAGTGGAAAAATAAAGTTCCTTCATTCTTCCCTTCCTTCTCCTACCAATCAATGAACGGGGGTAAACAGAAGGGGCAATGAACCCTGAGAGACTATGGACTCTGGGAAACAAACTGAGGGCTTCAGAGGGGAGGAGGGGAGGGGACTGGGATAAGCCGGTGATGGGTATTAAGTAGGGCACATATTGCATGGAGCACTGGGTGTTATATGCAAACAATGAATCATGGAACATTGCATCAAAAACTAAGGATGTACTGTATGGTGACTAACATAACATAATAAAAAATTAAAAAAAAAAAGAAATCTTCTATAAAAAGAAAAAGAAAAATGAAGTCCCCAGTATAGATTCATATCAATTTCCCTGGACTCACTGAGGTTCAGAAAGGTAACATGTTGAACTAGGAGGCATTTTTTTCTGCTTCTTTGTACCTGTTAATATTTTCCCGATTTTGCAAAATGTGGACATACTACTTTCAGTAGATGAAAAGATAACAAAAGCTCTCAGGGAGTTGGTGGAGAGCTAGGAATGAAAACTTAAAAGACCTCCGTTATCAAATAAAGGGAGATGCATTTCAATACATTTCAATTCCATATGATGCACTAATGAGGCAAGGAAGGAGGTGAAAGATTTTGATTTTTACTTGCATGGTGGGACAGCTTCCTAAGAGTTCTGGTCAAGGAGTGCTGTGTTAACCCTCCCCTTCACTGAGCTTGGAAACTGCTAAAATCTCTCTTGCCATGATTTTCCTCCTCATTTTCACACAGTTCCATGTCACTAAATTTATTTTTTTAAATTCATTGTGTGTAGTGGGTTTATTTGTAAATTGTTTACTGGTCACAAATATTCCATTTGGTACCTGTTTTATACTTTTCTTAGTCTTTTACTGTTGGATATTTCAAGTTTTACCAGTTTCTGACTATGCTTAATAATGCATTGGTAAATATCTTTATACATACATTTTTGTACACATCTCTGAGACTTCAGATAATATGAAATTACTAGATCAAAGGCCATATTTTTAAGTCTTCCATTAAATGTATTACTTAAAATATTTTTAATTCATTAAATTCATTGTAATCCACATCTTTCTTTCTAATCCACATCATCTCATCCTTTCAAGCTATGCCGTTATTAAATATAGCATTTTGAGATCAATACCTAGAAAAAAAGACTGGAAGAAAATACACCAAATATACTGGAAGTAAATATACCAAAATGTCTGTATTTGACTCTGGGTAATGAGATTATGGATGATTTTGTTATTTAACCTTTACAGAATTTCTCAAACTTTCTCTATGAGCACATATTACTTCTTTAATTTAAATTTGTCAACATTTATTGGTGAGGATGCGGAGAAAGGGGAACCCTCTTACATTGTTGGTGGGAATGCAAGCTGGTGCAGTCACTCTGGAAAAAAGTATGGAGGTTCCTCAAAAAGTTGAAAATAGAGCTACCCTATGACCCAGCAATTGCACTACTAGGTATCTACTATAAACATACCAATGTAGTGATCTGAAGGGGCACCTGCACCCCAAAGTTTATAGCAGCAATGTCCACAATAGCCAAACTATGGAAAGAGCCAGATGTCCATTGACAGATGAATGGATAAAGAAGATATGGTGAAATATTACTTGGCCATCAAAAAAATGAAATCTTGCCAATATGGGTGGAACTAGAGAGTATTATGCTAAGCGAAATAAGTCCGTCAGAGAAAGACAATTATCATATGATCTCACTCGTGTGTGGAATTGAAGAAACAAAACAGAGGATCATAGGGGAAGGGAAGGAAAAATGAAACAAGATGAAATCAGAGAGGGAGACAAATCATAAGAGACTGTTAATCATTGGAAACAAACTGAGGGTTGCTGGAGGGGAGGAGGTGGGGGGATAGGATAACTGGGTGATGGGCATTAAAGAGGGCACATGATGTAATGAGCACTGGGTGTTATAGAAGACTGATGAATCACTGACCTCCACCTCTGAAACTAATACACGATATGTTAATTAGTTAAATTTAAATTTAAAAAATAAAATAAATAAATTTGTCAACATTTAAAATCTAAAATATCAGCATTCATGTGTATAGTTTATACAGTTTCGATCTAATTCCATAACTAACTTCCCCTTTTGTCTTAATCTAAGCCACCATGGACCTTTGGGAGGATAACAGTTCTATGAAATTGGTAATTTGAATTCTCAGTTGAAAAAGTGGAAGCCTCCTCATCCAAAGGAAACCAATTCATAGGCCTGGCTGTCAATCAGATTTGCTCATTCTGACATAGAGACTGCCACTTGTAATTGGTAGGTTCTGCAGCTAAAAAGTCACAGAGAAAAGGAATCATGATAAAGGAAATAAGTCAGACTGAGAAAGACAAATACTGTATGATCTAACTTATATGTAGAGTGTATTTTTAAGAAACCTAATATTTCAAGAACAGATTGGTGATTGCCAGAAGCAGGGGGAGTGGGGACAAAATGTGTGAAAGGGACAAAAAGTACAAGCTTCCAGCTATAAAATAAATAAATCATGGGGATGTAGTGTACACCATGGTAACTAACCCTGGATTGCATATATGAAATTTGCTAAGGGAGTAAATCTTAAAAATTGTCATCACAGGAAAAAAATTCTGTAACTAGGTACAGTGACAGATGTTGGCTGGACTTAGTGTGGCGGCCATTTCATAATATCTACAAATAATCATGATGTTGTGCACCTGAAATTAATATGTTCTATGTCAGTTACATCTCAATTGTTTTCAAAAGTCATATAGCACCAGTCCTACAGCATAAGTGCCAGAGCCAGCTCCTCAGCTGACCTAAGCTTGGTCAGGCTTCAGATGTAGGACAGCAACCCCCAGAGACAGACAGACGACGCCAATCTGCAGGGTCAAACGGAGGTATGTGCCCAGAAAGGCAGAAACACGAGACTGTGTGTCCTCAGAAAGATACACAGGGAGATACCGCAATCCCTGACTTCTGGATCTCGGTCCTGTCCCCACAAATCCTGGGACAATTTCTTTTCCATCATGTATGGTATTTAGGAGACAGCCAGTTGTAGTCTTACCAAAAAAGAATAAGGAAAAAAAGAAAGAATATATATAATAATAACCATATATTTAATAAAAAATATATCAACATGAGTTTTTGAACGTTGGGCCCCCAGCCTGCTTACTTGAGCGACATCAGACAACCAACTGCATATTATGTTTGGTGTGAGAACACTGCCATTCTAAACCTGAAGTAGCAAAAGTGGAGCCCATGAGCCTCAGTTCAGCCTCAATCTGGACAAACACTTACATGTGGCAGGTTTTACATAAAATCTGAATCCTTATCTTCCTCTGAATACTCCATAGCGCGAGCGTCACCGAGCCACACATTTCTGTGAGGCCTGACTTGGCCTGAGTTGCACCGATGCTGACCCTGTTAGACATAGCGCGTCCATCGCGGCTCACGGTCTGTGCCTCTCCGGCTGCACCTGCTCGGGCACCTTTCCTGGCCAGCTATGTTCCTCTCTTCTACCGTGTAGACCCCCGTCGGAGTAAGAGTTCCCAGCCCCCTATTCTAAAAGATCTACTCTGAATTTCTCCCTCTCCTTTGCCTGCTTCTGAAGTTCTGATTCCTGGGTTTTTTTTATAAGAGATTACAGGCAACGCTCTCCGTCTCCTGTACCCTCGCCCGAGCATCCCTTTTTAACTAAAGTTAATGGCTTGTCATTAAAGGGTGATGCTGGTGCCTGAGGAACTAGGCATTTCATCTGCCTCAGCAGTACATCTGCGGCAAAGGATAAAAGCTAGAAAAATCAAAACTTTCTCATTTCTCCAGAAAACCTTCTTTTTTCTAAATTAGAAACATCCATTTGGAAAAAAAAATTTTTTTTCTGCAGATTCTTTGACACCACATCATTATCCCAAACCCAAACAGAAGCCATGAGGCTGAAGGATCTGATGAAGGATCTGATCTGAACATTAAAATTATTCATCTCCAATTATGAAATTGCCTGGTTTACAGAACTGATTAGATGGTGTTCATTTAGGGGCCATGAAAAACTGTTTTGAAGAAGCAAACAAGGCATCATGGTATTTCGCACTTTGGATGAGCAATGCACGCCGGCTTAGAGCACCTGCTGGCTCCCGAGTCTTCTTCACCCTTTCATGTGCCTTGGAATAACTCAGGGGCAGCAAGGATAACTAAGTGGGGCCACAAAGGAGATCTTAATCTCCAAAGTCTTGAAAATTTGAGGTCCTCGGCATTTGCTAAACCTCAGAGGAAAGGTTTTGATAAGAGTGGATGCTTCTGGAAGACTATTTGTAAAGAAGCAGAATGTTTTCTTTTACCCCTAACTTTTTTAAAGCTTTTGACCTGAACCACTAGTATCTTTCAAAATGAGCCCAGTCCCTGGCAAGCTAACACATCTGACAAAATAAAGTCTTCGTTCATGAGACCTGAATGAGGTTTTCCAATTTACCACTTGAGGGCAGGAGATTAAACCTGGAATGGAACAAATTCCAGGCTAATGAGGAATGCCCCACCTTTTCTCTATAAGACCAGGCTTGTACGAGGAAGGAGGAAAAGGCATCAACTAATGCCACTACCTCCCGTTTATCAAGATAACATATTTCTCAGCAGAAATATTCCAAATTGTGAATTTCAAACACTAATTCAAATTAGAGGTTCAGCCAAGCTTTAACCACAGTCAATATTACCCCACCTTTAACCACGTTATTTTCATTCTTAATAATAATAATAAATAGAAGGGAATAATAATAAGTATAATTGAATACCTAATAATAAAATAGAATAGATACATTTCTCCAACTCACCATTCTACAAGTCTCAATTGGACACAAGGAAACACTGGTGAGCTGATTCAGCAATGAACTGTCATTCTCCAACAAGAATACTGAATGTTAACATGCCTGACTTGGGACTACAATTAAAGGTACATCTAAAAGGCACTGCACAAGAATCTGGAGGGAATTCGACCCTTTCATTCCACTATAATGTCAGACAGTCTACAGCCACCTTAACATTATACACTGAATATGAAATGTCTGCTTGTATTCATCACGACAGAGATTTGCAAAGAGCTTTAAATTATAACCCCACTGGAGAAACCATAGGCTTGTTGCTAGGTATTTGTTTCATTTTCAGAAAATGGAGAAATAAGGGACTCACCAGACAAGGACTAATAGTCAGGAGCCCCCGGGATATGACCCTGTGACCTCAGCCAGGTTCCAACGTTCAATATCCAAGAAACCTGCCGGCCTCGGTTCAGGTCTCCACCGAGGTCCAAACCCTAGTACCCCAGCCTCACCCCACAAAGAAAGGTATTTCTATCCTCGGGAGGGAACACTTCTGACAAAATGTTAGGTATACTTTATTAACAGAAACGACCCTGGTGATGAGAAAGTGATTAAGCCAGTTCCTGATTTGCTGGTCTGCTAGAAAATACTCTTAGCTGACAGAACAAAGTGATATATTTTTTAAAAATATATACACCACTGTTTCTTCCCTGGCCATACTCCTTCATATATGAAATATCGAATCTCCGAGGGAAATTAAATCATAAAATGCTGAAATGTCTCATTTAACAGATACAGTCAAAGGGTATTAAGTTACAGGTGAATGAATTTTCCAAATAACTTGAAATTTATCCCATTAAGCATGAACCTTTTAAAAGTTTTCCAGGTAGATATATAAATTATAATTTTACAGTGTAATATATAAATTACAATATTGTATGTATTAACTATATGAGTTACTTTTTTGCCTTCTAAAACAAAAGGTATTGGACATGTGTGCTTCTTGATAACACAAGTCCCTAATCAGGAACGTGTGTATACAGTAAGTGTAGTACCCTAATATTGTCATGCATTTTGATTTGGTTTTTTAAAATTTTTTAGTCTCCTTTTCAACTTCAGCTGTTTGGTATCATTGCAGGATAACAGTCTTTCTCAGCTACCCAAAATCCCTCTTATACTAATTCCTTATTTCTAATTTGCTATGGACAAATAGACTAGATTTTTAGAACCGTGCGTGCACGTGTGTGTGTGTGTGTTGTGATGGTAAACCAGGCTTTAAAGACTCTCCCAAGACTACCACATAGGACTTTAAGTTACTGGAAACTACAGCCACATTTTTGACTTCTCAGAGTTCTCTTTTCCTGGTCCTTAGCTAAGCTCCCAGGAGTTGATGTGGCTGCTTACGTGACACCCTGATAAACTAGGTATTAATGAGGCATGATATTATATAAATTCTTTTCAATTGAAGATTTAAGAAAACATTTCAAGTTTCAAGACTGGCTTATTTCCATCCCCAAATGCTGCAACCTTGATGTGCAATGTAAATAAAATATTATTGAGCATAAAGCTTAATTTAACGCTTAAAGAGCAAAGTATTAATTTGGGATCACAAATGTTTGGGGAGAGAATAAAAGGCAGCATGTTAACAAACACTCTTCTAACGAATCTTCAAAGAATGAAACCAGTCATGCACTGCGAAGTCCCAGGTTTAACTTGTTGGCTTGTTCAAGCACGCCGGGGGCCCCAGCTGGAGATTCTGCTTCCGAAACCAAGGGAGGAAAAATACCCCGCTATGTTTTTAAACTCCCTTAGTTAATGGTGAACGAGGGTTGAAAACCACAAGGATCTAACCACGCCAGATTGTTACCCCCTGCAGGAACCCTTTCCTCTTATTAGATTACTATTCCTCCCCTTTCTCTCCTCTTCACCCTCAACTCGGTTGTCCTCTTCTTCCTCTGTTTCTCTTCTCTCCTGCCCCTTAGGCTGGGCAGAGGCTCTAGTGCTCTCTTCAACAACTGTGGGGGCTTCTGGTTTTTCTAAGGCACTAATATATCTTCTAATTTACTTTGCTCAAAAGTAATATCTGCCAGGGCGCCTGGGTGGCTCAGTTGGTTGAGGGTCCGACTCTTGGTTTCAGCTCAGGTCCTGTTCTCCAGGTTGTGAGATCGAGCTCACGCTGGGCTCAGTGCTCAGCTGGTAGTTTTGCTTAAGATTCTCTCTCTCCCTCTGCCTCTCCCACCCCCTGCTTGTGCACGCTCTCTCTAATAAATAAATCTTAAAAAAAAAAAGTAATATTTCCCAACTTCAGGGCTTCACCACACATATTGCTCTTTATTTATTTCCTCCTGCCTCATGTTATAATTAAGTATTTTTTACTTGCCTATATTCCCACTAAATTGTAATTTTGTTGAGAACAAAGATTATTTCCTATTGACCTTGATATCTTCCATAATACCTAGTGAACAGTGGGCATTAGCTCTATATAATGTATATTTAATTAAATTTATGTTATTTATACACAATATAATGTATATTTAATGTATATTTAATTAAATTTATGTTATTTATACACAATAAGAAAGAAAATATACTATATTTATATGTATTATTTTCAAAGGCCTTCTATACCCATGGTCTTAATTTAAACATATAACAAGACAATGGTTTAAATGAATCCAAAAAGCTACCTGCCTAGCATTCATTTACTTTTCTTCTGATGACAGCACTCTGATTTTTCCTGATGAATGATTCTTACACTTCTTTTATTCCAAGTGATACAGGTGGTACAAACTCCAGCCCTGGCTCCACACATGGTCATGTGATAGATGCGTGGTCTATCAGGGAACAACACTCCGCAGACTCTAGTGACTGATTCAGGGATAAGTACGTGGCGAAGGAAGGAAGGAAGGAAGGAAGGAAGGAAGGAAGGAAGGAAGGAAGGAAGGAAGGAAGGAAGGAAGGAAGGAAGGAAGGAGGGAAAGAAGGGAGGGAGGAAGGGAGGGAGGGAGGAAGGAAGGAAGAGGAGGGCAGGGGAGGGTGGAGGAGAAAGAGAAAGAGAGAGAAGGAAGGAAGGAAGGAAGGAAGGAAGGAAGGAAGGAAGGAAGGAAGGAAGGAAGGAAGGAAAAAAACTGAATTCTGGGACTTCTGTGAAATTGTTAGGAAAACAAAATAACTCATTTCTGGTAAGTTTCTGTGACATTAGGATGCAAATTAATTTGGCATTACGTGGGAGAGCCAAGAGGGAGAACACCAAAACTAAGAGAAAGAGGGAGAAAAAAAAGTGACTCTTAATGACATCATTTGAATTCCTGAATCCAGCCATACCTAAAGCCTACATAGAACATTTTTGGTAAGTGAACCAAAGGAAAAGGCTTCTGTACAGCAAAACAATCAACAAAAGATAATTACAGAATGGAAGAAAATATTTGCAAACTATATATGATAAGGGGTTGATACCCAAAATATACAAAGAACTCCTACAACTCAACAGCAATCAATAAATAAAATAATTCAATTTAAAAATGGGCAAAGGACCTGAATAGACATTTTTCTAATAAAGACGTACAAATGGCTGACAGGTACATGAAAAGGTGCTCAGCATCAACAATCAACAGGCAAATGCAAATCAAAATCACAATGAGATTTCACCTCATACCTGTTAAAATGGCTATTATCAAAAAGACAAAGATAACAAGTGTTGGCAAGGGTGTGGAGACAAAGAAATCCTTGTACGCTATTGGTGGGAATGTAAATTGGCACAATCATTATGGAAAACAGTATGGAGGCTCCTCAAAAGTTAAAAATAGAACTACCATATGATCCAACATTCCCACTCCTGGGCATATACCCAAAGGAAACGAACACAGGGTATCAAAGAGATATCTGCACTCCCCTGCTGATTGCATCATTATTCACAATAGGTAAGATATGGGAATAACCACAGTGTCCATCTATGAATAAAGAAAATGGATATGTATCACACACACACACGCATACACACACACACACAAATATGAATATTATTCAGCCATAAAATAGGGAGACCTGCCGTTTATGACAACATGGACGAAGCTGGAATGCATTATGTTAAGTGAAATACACCAGACACAGAAAGCCAAATACTGTGTTATCTCACTTACAGGCAAAATCTACAAAAGCAGAACTCATAACAGAATGGTGGTTGATAGGAACCAGGGGGTGGGGGAAATGGGGAGATGTCAGTCAAAAGATACAAACTTTCAGTTAGAATAAGTTCTGGGAAATCTAATGTACACCATGGTGACAACAGTTAATAATACTGTACTTGAAATGTGCTAAGAGTAGATCTTAAGCATTCTCACCACACACGCACAGACAAATGATAACTATGTGAGGTGATGGTTGTGTGAATTAACATGACTACAGTAAGCACTTTGCAAGGTATGTGTATGTTAAATCATCACATTGTACCTCTTAAAACCACATTGTACAACCTAAATACATAAAATTTTTATTTGTCAATAATACTTCAATAAAGCTGGAGTTGAAAAAGAAAAACCATTTGAATAGGTTTTTTTCTACCTCAAAAAAAAAAAAAAAAAGTTCTGCTCACCCAAAGATTAGTAATATCATTGGGGGTCCAGGTTGTTATATGACCCATCTCTCACTCGTGGAATTTAAGCTGGAGAAGGTTCTGGGGATCCTGCTAGTTCTCCCTCTACCACCCTGTTCCTGGTACCATTATTTCTCCTCAGTGCAGCATCATAAAACACCAACATTCCTATGGCAACACTTAGGGAGAGTCAGAAAACAACTTTCAAAATAAGTTAGCCAATGGTATTTTTGAAAAAGCACATTTTTGCTACAAATTTATTTTACACAGTTGAAATAAATTTACTAAACAGTGACAGCTTTCACAATGTTACTTATCCACAGTATGGGTGAGTATAATGACCTGTTGTTCCCCATACTGTTTTTTTTTCCCCTCATGGTAACAAATTGGTTTGGTCTTTCCTTCCGATTCAGGAGAGTCATTGTGCCATGTGACAAGAATAGAAATTACACAAGCAGAATACACTTGTTAAATGTCATGAACAAGGACAAAGAAATGAAACAGATCAAAATCTGTCTATGTGCCCTGACTAAATATTTCAACAGTGGATGGTTCTGGAAGTTCAGGCGGCCCTCAGGAGGCAGGAGGAGGCTTGCTTCAGCTGTTTCAATAATACCTACCCATTATCAGCCCAGATTATTGGTCACTGGGTGCTTACCTGGCTTCTTCCATAAGAACTTAACAAGAAGAGAGGAAAATAGAACTGGAGGCTCATGTGAAGGCTAAGAGCTGCTACAGCTCATAGGAAAAGGATCTGTCCCTCTACTTGGTAGAAGGTCAAGGTCAAGCTTCTCAATACACACATGTGAAGCTGAAACAGTCACGAAGCTTTGAGAATTAATTTTGTTTTGCTTTCCATTTGCCCATAATACACACACACAATCTTCATTATTTGCAGGTATCGTGTTTGCAAGTTTGCCTACTTGCAAAAATTCATTTGCGACCCCAAAATCAATATCAGTGGTGCTTGTTGAACATGTGCAGACACGCACAGAGTAGACCAAAAATGTTAGCCACGCGTGTTCCCACCCAAGGTAAACAAGGTGATGCCCTGCCTTCTTATTGCAGCTGTCACACTATAAACAACTGTCCTTTTCACGGTCTATTTAGTGCCACATTTTTCACATTTTTGTGGTTTTTTGTTGATGATTTCACTGTTAAAATAGCCCCCAAGTAGAATGTTGAGGTGCTGCCCCACGTTCCCAAACACAAGACGCTGCGATGTACCTTATGGAGAAATGTGTATTCAGATATGAGGGATAGTGTTGTTAGCTGTGAATTCAATGTTAATGAATCAAGAATATATGTTAAATAAATTGTCCCAGAAAACAAAGTTATGAATTGAACCGTTAACGATAATGTTGTGACCAGAGCCTCATAGGAGTCTAACCCCGTATTTTCCCCAGAAGCAATGGTTCCGTGACTTCACAAAACATAACTAGTGCGAATAATGAGACTTAGCTGGACAAACATACACAATACGCAGATATATACTGTATATGCCCAAATACCTTTAATTGACATTGTGTACAGATATAGACTTTCACTCAAACAGCCATATTTTAGGGGAAGGGCTACATTACCCTTCCCATATTCAAACGGAAGGTCCAGAGATAGAGCTGTGGTGAGAACATTCAAGGCCTGCTACATCCGGTTCCAGCAGACAGGAAGGTTATAAGTACCTAGTGCAGGACAATCTTGCAGTGGACACACAAGATGAAAGAGCCGACTTTGATCACTTAATCCCTGCTTCACTCATGAGTCCCAGTAATGATATTCATGGAGGAACCATGGAAACCACTTACCTGAGAAACAAGGTACAAGTACTAACTACTACCATGCTCCCTTTCTCTGAACCTAGATATAACCTTCGAATCTGCTCACCACAGGTGGCAATTATGGTGGCTATCTTTGTGTCTGCTCCCTACCTCCCAAGTATAAGCAAGTCATGGATTTTTCTATCAAAATCTAACAGATTGTAGTCATAGTGACCGGAGTTCTAAGGTCAGCATCGTCAGCCACAAACACATATGGCGTATCTGCCAGGTAAAGCATGATGCAAGATGGTTTGAGAAAATAAAAGAAAGTGCAAGGTAAGGTCGGTACCTTCAAAAATCTTCTAAGGATAAAAGGAAAAAAAGCTTAAAATTCCAATTTCAAGTTTTGAGGACCTTAACTAATTTGACATGTATATGAACTAATTCAGAGTCCCTATTGAAATCATGGAATGAGCAGTGGCAGGTCCAATGTCATGGCTCAAGCAGAAAGTATTAGCATATGAGCCTTTTGGAAAAGAGTGTACTATTTTACTTTTTGTTTGTTTACTTCTCTTTCAATGGCAGTTACATGCCATGCACATAATTGGAGCTCAATAAATATCTCTTGAATTAAATGGAAGGTACCTGGTAATTTGTTGATATTATCCTAACCTAAAGCACTGGCCTTAGACTAAATCAGACAGTTTTGAATCTTACTATTTTTTGGAGTGTATTCCATAATGACTTTTTCCGAATTGCTCAGGATGCTAACGGAAAACAGATCTATCAAACAGGTGTCCCCCAGACGTGGTATGGATATGGCAGAAGGGATACATGAAGAAAGAGAGGGAGACAGGGGAAGGGGGAAGAAAGTTGAGAGACAAGCACCAAGGCTTTATTAGGTCCCAGCAATGTTACACCTAGTAGAACAAGGTAGCAACCAGAACATCTGGTTAAATATTGTGCACTGAACCTATACATTTACGTGAATTCCCTCCCAAAACCTATTAACACATTAACAAATTATAAACACACAAGCCCAGCAGTGCCTGAGTTTTACTCATACTCACCAACTTTAAAACCAGTTTGAGCTCCCCTGTCCTCGCTAGGAAGAGAAAAACTAAGGTAACCAGAATCATAAGGAAATTCTCTAACATGAAAGAAAGTGGAAAAACACATTAAAAAAGACAAAGATGAAAAGTGACAAAAATATTATCAGAAGATAACTTACAAAATTATTATGATAGCATCAGCGATAAAACCAGATATTGCATCCATCAAAGTACAGGGTGCCATGAAAAGAAGAAGTATTTAGAGAAATAAAAGAATGCTTGGAAATGAAAACTATGAGAGCAGGAATGGAAAGAATTCAACTGAAGGGTCAGGAGAGAAACTTAAGGAAATTTCCTAGAAAATAAACAAAAAAGACAAAAATGTGGAAAAAGAAGAAAAAGCACCAGAAAATTAGAGAAACTGTCTAGAAGCCCCAGAAAGAAACTGCACAGACAAAAAAAAAAAAAAAAAAAAATAGAAGGGAAGAAATTATCAAATTAGTAATGTAGTCCAAATTCATAAAATGGAAAGATGGAAGTTTCCAGATTTAATGGGCTAACCTAGTACCCCAGACAATGAAGACAAATCCAAGACCCATCCCCAGTTCATCAGTGAAAAAAAACTGTCATACAGCAGAAGTCAGGAGTTAGATTGGCCATCAGATGGCTCAATACCAGCACCAGAAGCCAAAATTCAAAGAAATAAAACATCTTCAAGATCACGGGGAGGAATGATTTCCAAAATTCTATACCTATCCAAATTATCAATTAAGTGTGATCATAAGGACTTTTTAAGTATGCAAGTCCTCAAGAAATTTACCTGCCATGGCCCCCTACTCTAGAAAGTACAGGATGAAAAATGTTCTCCACCAGAATGAAGGTATAAACCAAGAAAGACATGGAAATAAGGAAATTCAGGATCCCACAGAAAATCAAGGCAAAATGTGTCCTAGCATGGTAAAAAAGGGAAGTCCAGAGTGACTGTTAGGTCCAGGCCCAGAACTGCAGCAGAAGCAGAGAGGGCTCCCCAGTAGTCCCTCTCCAAAAAAAGTAATTAAAACTGACATATTACCTAATATGTCTCAATGTATTAAGAGTTCTTTAGATGGGAAAGTTAATAATACCGTATTACACACTTGAAAGCTGCTAAGAGGGGCACCTGGGTGGCTCAGTCGGTTAAGTGTCTGACTCTTGATTTCAGCTCAGGTCATGATCTGAGTCATGGGATGGAGGCCCATGTTGGGCTCCACAGTCATGGGGAAGCCTGCTTGAGATTCTCTCTCTCCCTCTCCCTCCCCTGACTCATGCACATGCGCATGTGTGCACTCTCTCTCTCTCAAATCTTCTTAAGAAAAAGAAAGCTGCTGAGAGTAAATCTTAAATGTTCTCACGACAAAAAAAGAAATGGTGATTATGTGACATGATGAAGGTGTTAGCTGATGCTATGATGGTAATCATTTTGCAATTTATAAGTATATCAACACAATACATTATATACTTTATACTTATATAATGGTATGCCAATTATATCTCAATAATGCTTAAACATTTTTTAAAAGAATTTTTGAAGACAAGAAAAAAGAGAGAGATCTAGATATGACAGAGTTTGGGGGTATTTTTATCCATAAAATAAAGGAGTAGATTAGCAGATCTCTAAATCTTTTCCAGCTCAAACAACTTATGATCTCTAACCTATGATCCCAAATTCTTTAAAGATGAAAGTCTATATTTTAGAGCCAAGGTCAATGATGTATGGTTCATGCACTTACCCAGGAAATGAGCCAAACAATAATAGTTAGAAAAACATTTTAGTAATGTCGAGATTTTAAAAGTTGGCTATTTAGCCAAATAAGCTGCTTCCTCCACTCAAACCACAATCCACTCCCCACCCTCTTCCAGGCACAGACTTCTAAACGTGGCTCCCAGAGAAGGAGCTGGAAACGGGTGACAAGAAATGCCCTTGCTAATATTGGCACCTTTCACAGACAGGCCACTGGTCTGCAAACTAAGAGAACTTAAGGATTAAGAACCCACTTCAGCTAAGACTCACATTAGCCAACTTATCCTTGCATTTGCTAATGACCAAAATTAAACCTAATAAATACCTTGAAGTGACTGAGAATAAATGGGCATTTCCTGTGAAATCTTCTTTTCAGCCTCCATACAATCCTAGGGATCATGCTGGTCATACATTTCTTGTTGAGGAGAAGTGAATTTTCAAACTACACGATGAATACAAAAGCATGAGACCAAGAAACTTTTCATTCTTTTTTCCTGGTTTCTAGCTTCATACCCCTCTAGCTGTTACCCTTAGTTGTATCTTCCCGTTGCTCCCCTCGCCAGATCCTACCTGCCACACTTCCTCCCTATCATCTTTGTGGGTCTCTGATCTCAGATATCTTCTCTTTGTAGGATGATTTACACCCCTACCATTCCTTAAACCAAACCACTGGGGAAGCACGATCAAGAAGTCCTAGGACAAGGACGATGGCCAAGAAATCCACTGAAACCCACTCAGCTGTTTCAGAAAATCGGGACAAAAGCTGAGCGCCAATTCTGGGCCTCCCCTCTTACTTTATTCAGAATCATCTCCATAACGTCACGTGAAACCTGAGGGATCAGGTAACCCAGGAGTAAAGCAGTCCAAAGGTAAATAATTGACCCCATGTGACTTGGCCCTGGGGAGATATTCATCTAAAGCTTTGCAAGATGTTGCATTCACATTAAAGCTGTATGTATTTTTTAAAGATTTTATTTATTTATTTATTTATTTATTTATTTGAGAGAAAGAGAGCATGAACAGCGTTGGGGGCAGAAGGAGAGGGAGAAGCAGGCTCCCCACTGAGCAGGGAGCACAACTCCAGGCTCCATCCCAGGACCCTGAGATCATGACCTGAGCTGAAGGCAGACGCTTAACTGACTGAGCCACCCAGATGCCCCTAAAGCTGTATATTTTTAAATCTGGCCAAACTGGGATTGTAAATGTTTGGGGAGACACCATCTACCCTGAGTGTTTATAGCAAATTAGGGGGCAGCTCAACAGCCGTAAAGTGTTCATGCAGACAGCAGAGGGTACAATTTATTACACTGGAAGAACCTGATTCTTCTAGATCAATATATCTCTGGACACAAAGCTTACATGAAGAAAAAGTTGAAGTCCATAACAGGGACTGCAAATTCACCTGCCTGCAAGGGTCAGGAGGTAACATCAATGACTGGCCACTGGCCAGCACAGGAGAAAGGGGAACCATAGGGAACTGGAGCAAGCAGGTCCCATCTGAGGGGCAGCAGCTAATTTGCTCGAACCAACTGCTATCATGCAACAGCATATGCATACTGTCACCCTATGTTTTGTTCTTGAACCATGAAATGTTCCAACTTTTAAAACACTGGAAAGGAGAAAGAAAAATCTGTAAACTTAAACCAACAGAATCTATCCCATTATAGGGAGCCACACAAATTTTTATCTTTGCCAGCCAAATGGCTCTTCAAGGAGAGAGCAGTATTGGGAAGGTTTAGATAGCCCTCTGGGAGACAGTTCCAAATATCAAATACCTCAAACGTGACTTGTGGCATGCACTTCGCTCTCATCAACGTCAGCAGGAGTTAAGAATTTATCAGATCAATTATATCAAGATTTTCAAATGGAGGCCTTCTTTTTATCTCTCCTGGATCAAACATTTATTTCATAATCCTTGGAAATATGGATGTTAGCCTAAACAAAAGATCCTGATTTTTCTATTTAAGAAAATATTTGTACTAATAAGAGGCCAAAAGAGACTTTTTGTAAATTGACAAAAGATCCGTTTTCTGTGGCTGGCATTAAAACTTTCGGGAAGGATTTAGGGATGTGAATGTGCCACTGAGCATCAGGACGTTATTGATGTTTGTCCTCAGCCAGTGTTTGGCAGACGCTGTTTCCACAGGATAGGATTGTCCAGTCCCTTCATTTAACTCGAATTTTAAAATTAAACTAGTATTTTTAGTGGGGCACATGGATTAGAGGAGATCATGAGAAAAAGAAATGGGTTGGCAAGAGATAAAATTCAAACGCCAAGCAACATATTAAATTGAATTGCCTTGAAATAACCTAACAACAAGCTTAGAAAAGTTTAAAACATTTTAAGGGTCAAAAGCTCAGAATCCTACAGCATCTCTAATTAGCCAAGTTTAGTTCATAGAAGGAAGCTAAGCTCTCAAGATTAAATCCAGCTGACGTTCCTGACCACTTTCCACTTAACCAGTCCACCTGACTGAGCCATGGGCTCCTTTCCTCTGCAAAACATCTGACTGATTTTACATAGGGCAATTACCACTAGTAGGTTATTTTCTAGAAGGTCCACACACTCATGTTATGTTCACTTTGAGTTCCCTACATTTTTCTCAAGTCAGTTTATGCCAGTTCTCTTGCTAGTGCAATTATATAATTTATAAATGTTACACAAACTGATGAAATAGGAGTGGGGAGAGTTTTGGGTTTCTATGAAAACCTAGTTGAATACTTTGGAAAGAGTTGACAAAGGCAAGAAATTATTGTAGGTAAGATATTTGCAAAAGAGTATGAACTATCTGTAAAAATCCAGATAGATTCTGGACCACCCCAGACCACCCCACCAACTCTAGCTCCTAGCTCTGCTTTTAGTAAGCAGGACACATGGGGATGCCCGGGTGGCTCAGTCAGTTAAGCATCTGCCTTCGGCTCAGGTCGTAATCCCGGGGTCCTGGGATCAAGTCCCACATCTCCCTCTTCTCCCTCTCCCCCCTGTTCGTGTTCACTCTCTCACTATGTATGTCTCTCAAATAAATAAATAAAATCTTAAAAAAAAAGCAGGGTCTAGTAGACAATGCATTGTGGATGGGCTGGATGCAAGGAAGATGACTGAGCTCTCAGTGTACTTACACTCAAAGGAGAGACCTTGACTCATCAAAATATTAGGGAACCACATGAATATATTTAAAATACGTGTATATTGTTTTCATGAGTCCCTTTTCTTTTTTTCTTTTCTTTTCTTTTCCTATTTGGGTATAGTCGACACACGATGTTACATTAGTTTCAGGTGTACAACATAGTGATTCACCATCTCTATATGTTATGCTGTGCTCACACAAGTGTAGCTACCATCTGTCACCATACGACGATGTTATAATACCATTGACTATATTCCCTATGCTGTATCTGTTATTCCCATGACTTATTCATTCCATACCTGAAACCTGTTTCTCTCACTCCCCTTCACCCGTTTTGCCCATCCTCTCCAGCAACCATCAGTTTGTTCTCTGTATTCACAGGTCTGATTCTGCTTGTTTTGTTGTTCATTCATTTGCCTTTTTAGATTTTACATATGACTGAAATTATATGGTATTTGTCTTTCTCAGCCTGACTCATTTCACTTAGCATTACACACGCTATGTCCATCCATGTTGTTTCAAATGTCATGATCTCATCCTTATTAAGGCTGTGTAATAATTTTGTGTGTGTGTGTGTGTGTGTGTGTGTGTGTGTGTGTACTGCATCCCCCTTATCCATGCAAATATCCATAGACACTGAAGTTGTTTCTATATCTTGGCTATTGTAAATAATGCTGAAATAAACAGAGGGTATATCATTTTGGATTAGTGTTTTTGTTTTCTTTGGGTAAACACCCAGTAGTGGCATTACTAGATCATATAGTATTTCTGTTTTTAATTTTTTGAGGAACCTCCATACTACAGTGGCTACACCAATTTACATTCCCGCCAACAGTGTAGGAGGGGTCCTTTTCCTCCATATCCTTTCCAACATTTATGTCTTTTTGATTCTAGTTATTCTGACAGGTATAAGGTGATACCTCACTGCGGTTTTGATCTGCATTTCCCTGATAATTAGTGATGTTGACTAATCACTAATCATGAATCTCTTTTCAATTTACTGACACACTTACTGGTCAATGCCCATCACATCATTTAATAGGGCTTTTACTATGGTCATTCCAAGTAAACCCCTATGTTCAATATCAACAAGCTAACTCTTCTACGAAAATTTGTGATGTTTGTAGCCTTTCGGTTTAAAACCATTGTCAAGATAGAAACTTTCTCCTCAGCCTAACATCCTAGCATGACAATCAATTGCAAAGTTAGCATTTCAGTGGACCAAAATCAGGGTAATACCTATGGAAACTCCCCACTATTAAGTTGCTTTTTCCTCCTTGATCTCATAAAAATGTATATGTTTGTTTCATAATTAAGATAAGGTTATCAAGTCACTTCATATTATCTAAAATGAATTATGTTCTACAAGTCTGTGAAATATTCATAATTAGGCCACAATTTTGAGAAGTAATAATCATTAGTAATTTTATGTGCCAGACCCTACTAATGAACATAGACACACCATCTACATTTATACAGTTATTTTTCACAACACTTTATACCTCAGAAACTTAAGTGCCCAGAGATAATAAATAAGTTGCCTGTAGTCACTGTCTAATGTCTAATGTGAAAGGCAATAGCCAGGATTTGGCCTCTGGTCTCTTGAGCTCCAGAGCTGGTACTCATCAAAACAATGCTATCAAGAGCCCCCAGATTATGTCACTTTGTTGCTACTCAACTAAAGGCTCCCAGAGTCTTTAGAACACCTAGATTTAATCTTTTTTAAATGGCTCCATGTAATTTTTTAAGTCACGGTTATAACAATTAGTTATATAATTTAAAAGTACTAGATGCTCCTGCACAAAATTTCTTTGGAACAGAAAAGTATACATATGTATTACTAGTAAGAAAGTACTTCAGATAAAAGAAGAAAGTATTTCAAAGGAAAGATATAAAAAGAATAATTCAGGGATTTTTAACTCACTCATACAAATACCTACTCTGGGCTTATACTCAACACTGAGAATATAAAGGTGCCCAAGACAGTATGATTGTCCTCAAGGACAATCAAGTCCTTGACAAGTATGCCAAAACAAATATGATTGTCCTCAATCTTCCTGGGTGAGGAAGAGATAATTAAGGAGTTGTGACAAAATATCCTAGCAGTTCTAATAGAGATCAACCCTAAACACTGCAGAAGACAGAGGTGATGAAAACCCTCAACAAACTGGGTATAGGAGAAACATATCTCAATATAATAAAGGCTGTGTATGACAAGCCCACAACTAACATCATACACAACAGTGAAAGTTTGAAAGCTTTTCTTCTAAGATCAGGAACAAGACAAGGGTGCCCACTCTCATCACTCTTATTCAACAGAGTACTGGAAGTCCTTATGAAAACGATCAAGCAAGATAAAGAAATAAAAGGCATCCAGCACAAAGATAGACATATAGATCAATGGAACAGAATAGAGAGGCCAGAAATAAACCCACACTTAATGGTCACTTAATCTATGACAAAGGAGGAAAGAATATGCAATGGGGAAAAGACAGTCTTGTCAACAAATGGCACTGGGAAAACTGTACAGCTACTGGCAAAAGAATGAAACTGGACCACTTTCTTACACTAAACACAAAAATAAAATCAAAATGGATTAAGGACCTAAAATGCCAGGCCTGAAACCATAAAACTCCTAGAAGAAAACACAGGCAGTAATTTCTTTGACATTGGCTGTAGAAACATTTTTCTAGATATGTCTCCTCAAGCAAGGGAGACAAAATCAAAAATAAACTTGGGGATGATACCAAAATAAAAAGCTTTCTGCACAACGAAGGAAGTCATCAACAAAATGACAAGGCAACCTACTGAATGGAAGAAGATATTTGCAAATGATATCTCCAATAAGGGATTAATATCCAAAATATATAAAGAACTTATACAACTTGGCACCAATAATAATAATAATAATAATAATCTGTAAAAATGGACAGAAAACCTAAATAGACATTTTTTCCAAGGAAGACATACAGATGGCCAACAAACACATAAAAAAGTACTCAACATCATTAATCAGCAGGGAAATACAAATCAAAACTACAAGATATCACATTACACCTGTCAGAATAACTAGAACCAAAAAACAAGAAACAACAAGTCTTGGTGAGGATGTGAAGGAAAGGGAACCATCATGCACTGGTAGGAATGCATTCTAGTACAACTAGTGTGGAAGACGATATGGAAGTTCTTCAAAAAATTAAAAATAGAGGGGCATCCAGTGGCTCAGTCCATTAAGTTCTGCCTTTGGCTCAGGTCATGATCCTGGAGTCCTGGGATCGAGTCCTGCATTAGAAAAATATATGCACCCCTATGTTTATTTCAGCATTATTTACAATAGCCAAGATATGGAAGTCCAAGCATCCACGGACCGATGAATCAATAAAGAGGTGAGATAGATAGATAGATAGATAGATGATAGATAGATAGATAGATAGATAGATAGATAGATAGATAGATAGATAAAACATATATAATGGAATATTACTCAGTCATAAAAAAGAATATCTTGCCATTTGCAACAACATGGATATATCAAGAGAGTATCGTGCTAAGTGAAATAAGTCAGACAGAGAAAGACAATACTATGTGATTTCACTCATGTGGAATTAAGAAACAAAGTAAATGAACAAACAAAAAATGTGACAAAGAGAAACCAGACTCTTAAATACGAAGAACAAGCTGGTGGTTGCCAAAGGAAAGGTAGGTGGGGGGATGGGTGAAAAGGTGAAGGGGATTAAGAGTACACTTATCATAATGAGCACTGAGTAATGTATAGAAGTGTTGAATCATGACATTGTATACCTGAAACCAGTATAACACTGTATGCTAATTATACTTCATTTTAAAAAAACAAATAAAATGCACCCAAGTTGGAAAGGAAGAAATAAAATCTCTTTATTTGCAGATGATATGATCTTATATATGAAAAATCCTAAGGACTCCACCAAAAACGAATCAATGAATTTAGTAAAGTTTCAGGACAGAAAAATCAACATACTGAAATCAGTTGTGCTTCTATAAACTAATAATGAAGTATCTGAAGAAGAAAACAATCCCATTGATCATAGCATCAAAAACATTAATTAGAAATAAATTTAAGGAGGTGAAGATCTGTACACTGAAAACCATAAACTTTGATGAAAAAATTGAAGATACAAACAAATAGAAATACATTCTGTGTTCATGGGCTGGAAGAATGAATACTGTTAAAATGTCCATACTACCCAAAGCAATCGATAGATTCAATGCAATCCCTATCAAGATTGTCAATGACAGTTTTCTCAGAAATAGAGAAAGCAGTTCTAAAATTTGTATGGAACCACAGAAGAACCCAAATAGTCAAAGCAATCCTAAAAAGAACAAAGATGGAAGCACTATACTTCCTGATATATTACAAATCTATAATAATAAAAACACCATTTGATACTGGCATAAAAGTAGACACATAGACCAATGGAACACAATTGAGAGCCCAGAATAAAATCCCAGCATATATGATCAGTTAATATTCTACAAGGAAGCTAAGAATACCCAATAGAAAAAGGATAGTCTCTTCAACAAATTGTGCTGGGAAAACTGAATAATCACATGCAGAAGAATGAAATTGGATCCCTATTTTATACCACTCACAAAAATTAACTCGAAATAAACTTAAGACTTAAACATAAGACCTGAAGTTGTAAAGCTCCAAGAGAACATAGGAGAAAGCTCCTTGACCTTAGTCTTGGCAGTGATTTTTTGGATCTGACACCAAAAACACAAGCAACTAGGCAAAAATAAATAAGCACTACTACACAAAACTAAGAAGCTTCTGCACAGCATAAGAAACAATCAACAAAATGAAAAGGCAACCTACAGAATGAGAGGAAACATTTGCAAATCATGTATCTGATAAGGGGTTAATATCCAAAATATACAAAGAACTCAGTAACAAAAAAACAAGCAATCCAATTTAAAAATGGGCAGAGGAAGAGAATAGACAGTTTTTCAAAGCAGACATAAAAATAGCCAACAGGTACATGAAAAGATGCCCAACTAAGATGCCCTAATCCTCAGGGAAATGCAAATCAAAAGTACAATGAAATATCATCTCACACCTGTTAGAATGGCTATCATCAAAAAGACAAGAGATAACAAGTGTTGGCAAGGAAGGGGAGAAAGGGGAACTCTTGTACACTGTTGGTGGGGATGTAAATTGGTACAGCTATAGAAAAAGCATGGAGGTTCCTCAAAGAATTAAAAATAGAACTATCATATGACCCAGCAATCCCACTTCTGGATATATATCCAAAGAAAATGAAAACAAGATATTGAAGAGATATCTGCTCTCCATGTTTATTGCAGCATAATTCACAATAGCCAAGATATGAAAAAAACCTAACTCTCCACCAAAGGTTAAAGGAGATATGGTATATATACATATACACAATGAAACATTATTCAGCCATTACAGAGGATAAAATCCTGCCATTTGCAACAATGTAGGTATATCTTGAGGGCATTATGCTAAGTGAAATGAGTCAGAGAAAGTCAATTAATACTGTATGATATCACTTATATGTGGAATCTAAAAAAACCTAACTCATAGGTACAAAGAATGGTGGTTACCAGAGGACTGGGGATGTGGGGATGGGGAGAGGTTGGTCAGAGTACAAACTTCCAGTTATAAGATAAATACACCCTGGGGATCTAATGCACAGCATCGTGATTATAAATAAGAATCCTCTACTATATACCTGAAGGTTGTTAAGAGAGTAGATCTTCAATATCACCACAAAAATAGAAATGGTAATTATGTGATGTGACAGATGTGTTAGCTAACACTATGGTGATAATCATATCATAATATAGAAGTGTATCAAATCAACGTATTATATACCTTAAACTTAGACAATATTATAATGAGATACACAATGTTTATTGAAGTATCAATTACAGGGGCACTTCGGTGGCTCAGTCAGTTAACCGTCTGACTCTTAATCTCAGCCCAGGTCTTGATCTCAGGGTTATGAGTTCAAGTCTCATGTTGGGCTCCACGCCGGGCATGGAGCCTACTTAAAAAATATATATAATTATATATATATATGTGTATATATATGTATGTGTCTATCTATCTATCTATCTATCTATCTATCTATCTATATATCAATTATATACACACTTGCACTTGACTTCTGTTATCAATTATGGTGATATATATCGATGACATATATCAATTATATCTCAATAAAGCTGGAAAAAAAAGAGGTGACAAATTTGCAGGGAGTATGCCACAGAAAGGAGTCTTTTGTCACTGACACTCTGCAACTGCTGGCACGTGGTACTAATAAAAAGCAGATTTTTAGTCAGTTTTGTTTTGTGTTAGTCTACAGCCAATGCATTGGTTTCTGCCTATACCCGGGTAAATGGTTCCTACCACCACCATCACCCTCCCCACCCTGGCATGCCATGCGAATTTGGGCTAGGTCTTGCTAAACAGAGAAGACAGGCAAGGTCATTACAGACAGAGACAGTCCTCTATTTGAGCAAGCATGGTGGTATGAAGAAACAGGCAGGGCAAAAAGTTTGATAGAGCTAAGCACAAGGTACGAAGAACAAGGCTGATACAAAGACAATCTAAAGTCAAGCCAGAAGCAGAGCTGACTGGCTCAGGACACTAGACTTTATCCTACAGGCAACGGGGAGACTGGGTAATCTGATGCTCTCTAGAGTCCTAAGTTCAAATCCTGCCTCGGCCATTTAGCTACTACATGATCCCAACACATGAACCTATCATGTCAAGGGAATCACAAAATGACTACTCCATACAGTTGTGGGGACTGAAGGTGATGATGGGTGTTTAATGTCCTGTATGGTATGATGGGACAGTACAGAAGAGCCGACTGAAAGAGTTTAAACAGAAGAATAACACAATTATATCTGTGTTAGATTTATAAATTATATCTGTGAAAGATTTATAAATCTTTCTAAACAGTGTGAAGTCAGGGAGAGGAATAAGAAATTCTTGTACAACTATAGGTAAAGGAAGGAGAAGATAATATAACCCAGGTAGCAGCTGTAGTATTCGAAGCAGGAAATAGGTTCTAGAGATATTTAGAGGAGGGGGAGGAAGTAAATATGAGGAAAGTCTTGCGTGGATCCATTCAGCATTTTATTAGCCCACCAACAACCAAAGCAATGATTCACATAATATATATATATAATGATTTCTTTCACTCTGTACACTTATTTGCATCTACCTCTTAATAAAAAAAAATAATGCATTTTGATTAAAAGACCTCAGGGTCAGGAGTCAAGTGCACCAAGTTCAGTTCTGACTCAGCCCTAGCAGGCTCTATGACCTGCGTCTCAACTTTCTCTTTCAGAAACATGAAGAAAATATTCATGCTGCCTAGTCATAGGATTTTCGAAAAGAATGAAGACTATTATTACCAATAATATTTCTAGTTTCATAATAGGTATTGAAATAATAAGAATTCAATTCTCCATGGTTATATACAATGGTATTGTGGGAAAAAATCTCTATGCTATTTTTGTAACTTTCCTGTAAGTCTGAAATTATTTCAAAATACAAGTTAAAACAGTTATAAGGGTGTGAATGCACTTGCAACCCATGTGTGAATCTAAATGGCTGTTCGCAGAGATGCAATCTGCAAAGAACTGGGGACTATTCAAGCTCAGCTTCAGTGAGGTCCCCAGCAGACTGAACAACTGCCCCAGGACACACCGACTCTTGGAAGCTCCCTTTTGGCAGTGTTCTGAAATCTGCTCTTGCCAAACCTTTCTTTTCATGTAAGAATGACAGTAAACAGCCAAATCAAACAGGAAATCTTGGGCTTGTTTTAAAGAAGCCTTTGGAAAACCGCCTTGAGTAGCCATTCGTCATTGCCACCAAGCCCCAGAGATGCAGGGAAAGGCTCCTGGGGTGTCACACCTCAGCCCATCTCCAAGAGCCTTATTCTTTCACAAAAGATCAGAAGGTCCATGTACAACTCTTCCTGGAACCCAAATCTCCAGCACAAGAAGAATAGATGAGCATTTTTTTTTTTGAAATAAAAATTATGCTAGACACTATTAGCAGCTTCCCTTTCCCCTCCAATGGAAGAGTTGTTTTTTTTTTTAAAGGTTTTCATTAGTAGGAGACATTAACAGGAAAACGTTTGCGTGTGTGTCCTGCATGCTGGGGACATTGTAATGAGCACAGAAAACTTTATAAAAACAGCCACTGCGTTGCCTACTCTCCTAACCAAAGAACCACCTTATGGATGAGGAAGCAGCAGTTGAGGAAAATGAGGTGTCTTGCTAAGGGTCTCTCCTCTTAAACTTAGAAGAATCTATGTAACTTCAGAACACCCATTCCTATCTAACAATATGCAGCAAATAGTCATGGGTGGATCTGGGTAGAACTTTAAACAAGAAATAAACATGCATGAACAGCTACCATCAAAACAGGCTTTCATTGCCGTGAAACTACTCTGGGGAGCATAACCTAAAATCACCCCCCCATCCAACCTTAAGAAAAATAAAGCTCCCTCTCAGCAGAGCCCCTCCAAGCACACATAATCACTGGATTACAATTCTCCTCACATACACACGTGCAAAGAAAGGTCTTTCGAATGAAGCAAATAATCCATTAAATACTCAATTAAAGCCATTTCCAGAATGTACAAGAATGCGATTTAGGTCACACACATGATGTCAGAACTACGGGTTGAATCTCATCAATCAATGAAGCAGAAGAAAATAAGATTGAAACCAGTTGTTTGGCTTCATGTAGCTAAAACAACTGCGCGATTAACGAAATTTTTCTCTTTCTAACTGGTTGTCATGGTATTGTACAGATAGAATCTTAGACTGAGCCTGCAGACAACAACAAATTTGTGACATTCTTCCTTGACCCTTATATTGCAATTATATTATGGCTGTCATTCTCAGATGACACAGAATCACAATACAGTCTCTTAAAAATCTCAGCAGTTTGGGGATGGGAAAGCCAAGGAGTGGGTGGAAGGCCATATTTTTAATCATTTTAAAAGACGGTTTTATTATTTTCAAATATTGTACACGTTCAAAACTCTGATATACATGAGTACTAAAAATAAATTCAATTAAGACAATGAAAAAATGGTAAAAGTCTGCAATGCATAGTAATATATCAAAACTATACAGTTATTTCAGTGTACAAACATCAACTGCTTTGCACTGGGATAAAGGCACTTTCACTCAATGAGAACTGCAATAATGCTGATAGTCATTAATATTTATTGGACATTCATAACAAACTAGAAGTTTTACACGTCTTTTCTCATTAAACCTGCCCATGTCCATTTAAGATAGGGTCTAAGATGATCCCAATTTTACAAGGGAAGAAACTGAGTTCAAGGAGAAGTGCCTTGCACACGGCTAGCAAGGGATGGGGCCCCTATAACCATGAGGCTCCAAGGCCTGAAGCCTTAACTCCATCCCACACAGCCTCTGAATGCACACACTCTAAACTGACAGATGTCCAAAGCTGATTCCTTCAGTTACATTTCTTATCCATCTTTAGCCCCTACTTTCAATCTCACTGAGACCAGAGGGCTCCTTTCACTGCAGCATTATTTACAGTAGCCAAAATAGAGAAGCAACCCAAGTGTCCATCGAGAGATGAACAGATAAAGATGTGGAATATATATGCAATGGAATATTACCCAGCCATCAAAAAAGAATGAAATCTTGTCACTTTTGACAACATGGATGGACCTAGAGAGTATCATGCTAAGTGAAATAAGTCAGAGAAAGAAAAATGCCATATGACTTCACTTGTATGTGGAATCTAAAAAAAAGCAATACAGATGAGCAAACAAAACAAGACAAACAGACACATCGATACAGAAAACAAGCTGTTGGGTTACCAGAAAGGGGAGGGGTTGAGGGCAGGGGAAATCAGTGAAGGGCATTAAGAAATATAAGCTTCCAGTTATAAAATAAATAAGTCATGGAGAAGTAATGTACAACATAGGGAATACAGCCAATAATATTGTAATAAGTTTGTATAGTTACAGGTGGTAGCCAGACTTATCGTGGGGATCACTTCATAATGTCTAAAACATCAAATCACTGGGACTTATACCTGAAACTAAAAGAATAGCGTATGTCAATCATACATCGATGAAAAAAAAATCAATGAATAAGGAGCAGTTAACAATTTTGAAATGTAAAAACAACGCCTGGAATCTAAAGCAACTAACAGGAACGTCCAACTCAAAATAAAGACATTTTTATTTCAGCAGTAAAATACAGGATTTTAATCTACTTCCACCATTTTTAAGAAATCTGTTTCTTCCTGATTTGTGGAGCTATTAAAATGAAGGCTCTAAAACAAAGAATAATGATCCTTCCCTGAACCAAGGACATTAGCACTCCTTGGATCCACATTCAATCTGACCTTTTCTATAACATATTTTGGTTAGTGCTTTGGAGATGTGCACAGCGGTTATCGAAGTCTCTCTCCGGTCTCACTCCCCAGATGCCGCACAGGGAAGATGGCAGCGACGCCATGTTCGCCAGTACTCTAGAGATGCAGATACTAAAAGAGAATTAAATCAGCAAACACTGCCGCACAGGGATTCTGTATTTACCTGCCCCTAGAGGTTCAAAAGTGGAAGACTGACAAAGGATGCACCATACCTCAGTTGGCAGAAGCAACAACTCATTATCTTAGAACACAATTCCTAATGTTCATGACTTAAAAATAAAAGGAAAGGGCAATAATTTTTCATCTATAATGGGTTTGATAGATCACACCTCTGATTTCCCCTCCCCACTGGATTATTAAGGAGAAAGTCAATACGAATATGCAACAGAGTTGTGTCCTGCTTTCTTTTTTTGGCAAACTGGTCTTGGCTCCTAATTCCCAGCAGAATCAATTAACAATGCATAATTTTAATAGAATGCTTGAAAGTACAGAACTGGCACTGTAAAAATTAATTGTCTTGAGCTGATTTCCTGTAGACACCATTAATCAATATTACGCCATCCCACAAGCAGCTGCTAGCCTTCTTCCCAGTGATTCGAGAGAGGAAGGAATGTGAATAAGGTGGCCACAAGCTCTGCAGGTGTGTGGGTGACATTTGAATATTTAACATCTTGGAACGTAAAATCCTGGAAAGAAAATGAATAGTTTTGTTTCTTAAGCTAAAGCTGAAGTTCTTAAGAAGATTTTAGAGTGGTTTAGATTAAATGATTTAATTAAACAAGATATGAATGAAGATTTCTTGTTAAAATGGTACCTAAAATTCGATCGCTTGTTTGAAGCCCAAACTCTGGAAATTACACCCATTTATGTCAAGGACTATTGCATATAATCATTTGCTGTGTCCAGAAAGAAAATGATCACAGAGAGTGTTTTTAAATCTCTGGATCTACATGAATATTTGAAAAGAGCATTCACTTTAGAATAACAGGAGTCCAGGCCTGGCTCCGCCACCTCTTATAACGTTGAGTGGAATGATGTGGAAACTAACATTCCCCCTTCTGGAATCAAAGTTGGAATCATTTATAATGGGAGGAAGTGGGTAAAGGATCTCTAAAGGTCTAGGTCTAAAGTTCCTTGATTTAAAAGCAAAAAGGCTGAGGCACCTGGGTGGCTCAGTCGGTGAAGCATCTGCCTTTGGTTCAAGTCATGATCCCAGGGTCCTGGGATCGAGCCCTGCATCATCTGGCTCCCCACTCAGAGAGGAGTCTGCTTCTCCTTCTCCTTCTACTCCTCCCCCACTTGTGCTCGCGGGCACGTGCTCACTGTCCCAAATAAATAAATAAAATCTTTAAAAGTAAATAAATAAATAAAAATAAAAGCAAAAGGTTTGGAGCAATTCACACAAAGATGGAAACACACATATTTTTCAACAAATGTTGACTCTCCGGGCATGCTCAGTTCTCTAGGCTGGTGTCCACGGCTGTCCTGCAGCCATGAGCACGTGGGACTATGGAGCGCCTGAGATGCACTGTAAGTGTCCCAACACACATCAGATTAGAAAGACTTAGTATGAAAAAAAAGTGCAAAATACATCAATAATTTTATACTGATTATGTATGGATACAATAATATAGGGGATATACTAGGTTAAATAAAATACATTATTAAAATTAATTTTACATATCTCCATTTCCTCTTTCTAATGTGGCTACAAGAAAACCTGAGGGTGCTTACGTGGCTTGCACTCTGTTAGTGGACAGCACTGGTCTAGGTCCTGGCAGCTTAGCAGTAAGCTCAACAGACAAGTTCCCAGGAGTAAGGAACTTGCACTCTAATGGAGGCATGAGATAATAAACAAGTATAATAAATTTTAGGTAACAGTACTGTAAAGATAATAAAACAGAAAATTGTGCCTAAATATTTTTCTTTAGATAGGGTGGTCAGGAAAGATCTTTAAACCAAGGGGACACTTAATCTGAGAACTAAATGGTAAGACATGGGAACTTACCACAGATTTGTGAGAAGAATGATCCATAAAGGGCCCCAAAATCCTGAAGTGAAGCAGACTTGGGATGTGTGCTTTTACTAGACACTGAAATACTTGCATTTATTTTTTTTTAAAGCTGTATTTATTTATTTGAGAGGGAGAACGCGAGAGCAAGGGGCAGGAGCAGGAGGAAAGGGGGAGAGAACCTCAAGCAGACTCCCTGCTGAGCTCGGAGGCTGACGCAGGACTCGATCTCACAACCCTGAGATGATGACCTGAGCCAAAACCGAGAGTCAGATGCTTAACCGACTGAGCCACTCAGGTGCCCCTGAAATATTATCCAGGCTCCGTAATGGATTTATCTGGTACCGAGCATTGTTTCCGGAACTATCGCAAACATCATGCCATTTCATCTTCTCGATGACTCTATATAAAACTGCAACACAGCGTCCATGGCACAGACAAGACACTAAAGCTCAGAGAGTATGAGGGCCCGGCCCAAGGACTTCCAACGTGAAAGACAGCATGGGGACTGAAGCTCCCATTTCATGCCTCAAATCCAGGGCTCTTTCTCTATGGTGTCCTCTGTCATCGTTCCCCAAAGTACACAGCACAGGCAAAAGAGATTTCCCAGCAGATAGAAGTGTGACGTCTCTGCCACTCTGCTTGAGCTGGTCCTTATTACTCCGTGGCTCACAGGAGGAGGAGTGAGTTTGGAGAAATGCAATCACCACCATCAAGTGTTTGACAAACATCAAGTTTGCCCGCAAGCAGCACAGTTACGAAACAACATTGTTCGCATTTACAAAGGAAGGAAGAAACAGACGCTTAATCCCTTTCCCCTTCTCCTCTCTTCCTCTTCATGACCGAGCATTCATTTTATTCTTTACATTTGTTAGTTGCTTACCAAGCATTTTGTTTGTGGTTGACCTCAGAGAGACAGCGGAATAGTGCAGATCCAGAAGTCAGACGGACCTGGTTTGAGCCTGGCCACTTAGAGGCTGTACGATCTTGAACTATGCAACCTCAACACTCTCTAAATCTCAGTTTCTTCATATGAAAAAATGGCATTAAAGTACCTGCTGATAGGGTTGCAAAGGTTAAATGTGAGAATGTGGAGCAAATACCCATCCCAAGAGCTAAGGGCAGCCCCTCACAGCATGAGATACCCTTGCAGGTGTGACCTCACTTTAAAAGGGGCTACATTGCCCTCTTGTCCTGGAAAGCTGAGGCCTGGGCAGTTTGAGCCTACTAAAGTCCTTGGGCACCCAGGGGTTAAACGAAGACGACCCTTTATCCTTTATTCTGCGATATAACTGATACGTTTCTATAAACTAGAATCTTCTCACCCTGGGTCCCAAACAAATCTATTCCCCATCCGGCATCACTGGGGCAATGGCAAAATTAGAAAGCACTCGTTAGTCACTGAACCCTTTTCCTGTGACTAAAGAATAACTCCATTTAGGAACTGACACATCCCCAAGTATATAGAGTCATGAACTAAAGCAGCTTCTGAAAGATTTATTTGAGATTCTGATGGGAATGCCCTAATACTTTCAAAGAGCAGCAGCTTCAAGCCTTTGTACTGCAGCTCTTTTTCCAAAAAGAGCACACAGCTTGAAGGTCTCCAGTGACGTCCCCTTCAGGCTATGACGCAAACAGCTAAGCCAGGCTCCTGGGAAAGCGCTCCCTGCTTTGCAAGGATCTTGACCCGAGCAGTTAGAGCAGAGGTTTTTGAACCGTGAAGTTATTGGGAGCAATGGGGGACAGCAAAGGGCACAGAGACACAATCTCAAACAATTTTATACCTATATACTGATGAAATACAAACAGTGTTCCCTGCTTGGTACTGATTCTGTTTCCGGGAATTTGTCTTACTGCGATGATAACCAACAAAATCCAAATGGGTTCGGGGTGAGAGACAGGATGTTTTCTCTCTTGTCTAACTCTGTGAGTTGTCCCAGTGAGCAGATTTTTCTGTTAGGGAAGTGTCTAAACTTGTTCAGTCCCAAAGACACCCACTCCATCCAAAATGTCTGACATAACCTTCTGTCCATCTACCAAACCACTTTTCTTATTTCAATTCTAAATCACAGTCTGTCAATTACCCACATACAGCTTTCCATAATTCCAAACTTTTCTGCAAGCACTAAATTGGGTATGGGGTTTGGGAGGGATTAAGAGGTACTTTATTTATTTGCAGTGAAATGGGGTGGGGAAATCCTTCAATATCAGGAACAATCATAGGAGAAGCTGTGGAAAGGGACCCTACCTTTCTACCACTCCACGCCTTTGTCTCATCATTATCGGGGTTGAACTGTGTAGACTACAATTGTGTAGACTGAGCTTCAAGAAAGCCTTGGTGTCTCCTTCCCTGATTACTGCTCTACCTCCTTTTATAGATGCCTCAGAACGGAAGTAAGAGGGCATTTGTCCCGATTCCTTCTTCCTGGAGCTCTGAAAACTCTCTTGTAGAAAACTCTTAAGCATTACTCTAGCTCCTATACACAGATCGAGAAACCCATACTTAGAAAGTATACCAAAGACCTGGTACCAATATGACCAGTACGTCCTTAGTATAAGTTTTTCTCGTGAAGTGACAGAGATCTCTGGGAGTGTTTTGGAAGACCCATTTGCTTCTCAGCAGAGATCTGTTTCACACTAAGGAACATATGCAAACCCAGTTCACTCAAAATTTGACCTTTTACTCTAGGTAGAGCATCAAACCTGAACCTGAAGTTTTTAGCTTGCAGTACCAATGGACATGGGCCTCCCATTTCTTTCTGAAGGCAGTTGTTCTTCTAGTTTTTATGTCTACCTTCTTTGTTTCCCGTTCCTTCTTATACCTCGATATGATTGGGTCTCTAAGCTGAGAGGTAAGATTGAGAGGTCATTTACCCAAAATATCCTATCAGAGTTATGCCCAGAAATGTGGAGATCTGGGACACACAGGAAGTGTACACCATTAACCCTGACAGTCTGGCTGCCAGCCAGTGATGGGTTTCCCACCATCCCCCAACTTTATATCCAGGTAAAATACCTTCAAATGATTTTCGGGAAAGCCAAACGGGGGCAGAAGGCAGTGAAGAGGGGATAGAATATAATTTAGAACCAGAAAGAATCATCTAGTCCAACCTTATCATTTTACAAGGAAGGAAATGAGGCATAGATTGATCATGATTTGTCCAATGAACTGTTTATAAGGCCAGAGCTTAGGACCATACCCCACATCTCATGACTTACAGGCTAATGTTCTTTTCCACTATCCAATTTACCAACCCCAGGAATAGCTCTGACTCTTATCCTAAGACTATCCTCCAGCTGTCCATAAGAAAAATTTGGAAGACTTCAGCATTGTGAACTGAAAGGACCTTTGAAGTCAGACCTGGGGTAAAGTCCATCTGTGGGTAACTTCCTGGGAAATTAAAAGCAACCTCTCTGAGCCCCTGTTTTCTTATTGGTCAAGTGGGGATAATACCTGCTTTTGGTCCTTTCTGAATTGTGAAAAATCAAAGGATACAGGGAATGTGAAATTGTTGTGAAAAGTGTTAAGTGTAATAATTCTCCAATTCCATGGCCCTAACAGAGCACTGGATGCCTGAGAAGAACAGATATAACACCTGTAAAAAGTCCCCAGATCCTAACAGAGCTGGAACTAAAGCAAAACCTCTTCCCAGCAGCCCTGGAATGGGAGAAAAACCAGGAAGGGAAAGGAAGAGGGGAAAAAATCCTATAATATAGTGTTATACATGACCAACTGTCCTGGTTGTCATGATTTTAGCACTCAAAGTTCCATGTCCTGGGAAGCCCTCAATCTCAGGCAAACTGGGATAGTTGGTCATGCTAAAATACAGTACTTTAAAAAAAAAAAAAAACAAAAACTTAGAATGTGAATCACATTTTATTCTATTAAAGGAAATCTAAAATGTTTCAGTTAAAATTTTTTCAGTAGCCAGCTGTGAACTTTACATTACCCCTCTTCATGAGGTCAGAAGAGGTAACCTTCTGCCTCTGATGGCCAATGGTTTATTATATAGAACATTGTACACAGCCAAAAAACAACAGCAAGACAAAATGGGTGAGTAAAGAGGCAAGATAAGAAGATTAGAAGACAACAAAAAAATACATAATTTTATAACTCTTCTGCTCTATCCAGCTAACTGGAGTCTTGCATCCTCCCTGTTTGTGTGGAAGTTAAGAAGCTTATCAAAAAGATGGTTCAAGATGGCAACGTAGTAAGATCCTGAATTCACCTCCTCCCAGGGATACAAAAAAATCTACAGCTACATATAAAACAACTCCCTATAAAAACGACCTGAAAACTAGCTGAACAGCTCCTCCACAACAAAGGACAAAAGCCCAAATCAAAAGGTAGGACAGGCAGAGATGCAAACTCACCAAAAACCTTACCCCAGCATAGCAACCCACAATCAGGAGGAATCTCACAAATACAAACCTTCTCCCTGAGGAGTGAGGGGTTTGTGCCCCTCAACAGCTACCCAAACCCTTGGGACCTGCACCACAGAGATGAGCCCACAAAACGTCTGGCTTTGAAAACCAACTGGGCTTATATGCCATAGTGCTGTAGCAAACAGACATTCCTCTCTTACAAGGCCCATGCACAGACTCATTCACCCTAGGACCCATCATAAAATCAGCAGTTTGAAAAGCATCTAGACCATATGTAAAGGAGATTCATTTGCTAAGCTTAAAGCATCTGCCAGGGGGGAAGAATCTGTTGGGATTCTCTCTGGAGACAGAGGTGCTGGCAGGTACCACTTTGAAATTCTCTACCTTGCTAGTGCTAGCACTGGCCGCTACCATTTTTGACTCTCCCTTGAACCTGTTAGTGCTGGTGCACATACCCACCCACACCCACCCCCCCATGCCACTCCCACAAGTCCACCAAAGCCCCCAGCAAGTGCCCCACCCTTGCACTGCTCCTGCAGGACTGCCAAAATCAGAGGGCATGCACAGCCCACAGGGATACCCTTGAGCTCCTGGTTCTGATGGCTGGCGGGGACTACATTTCTGGGTCCCATGGGTCTGAAACAATCAGAGAGATAGTTCTTGGCAGAATACCACTCCCAGGGCACTACACAGACAGCAGACTAAAACACACCCTTAGTGAAAAAAACCTAGTTACTTATCCTAGAGCTTCAGCCTGGTGGCAGACTTCAGCTTAACATGCATCTAGAGGTTATGGAAGTGCTCTCAGGGAACATAGGCTAGAAGAAAATATTTTTGTGCTCTCCCTAGGCCTCACTAGAGCTCACTGTTACTGCCCAGAAAGGAGCTCATACACTCATCAGGAATCATGATTTTTGCAAATGTCACCAAGGGGACACCCTCCAGATCATGTGGCCTGGAGATCCAGCAGGGTTTACAATTGTGGTCCTGCAGGACTACATAGATTTACATACCTTACAAGCTGCTGCCTGAGAGACTAACTTCCAATCATCCTGAAAGTAGACACTGACTGAAACACCCTCAAAAACTGGGACCTATCAAGAATAAATCAGGCACCTTAGAAAAATCACAAAGGTTCAAGAGACAACCACAAGCTATAGCAAGGTTCAACAATAAGGTTCATCTCCTACATGAGACCACTCCTTCAAGACTGGGAGAGATAGGTATTTCACAGAATACATAGAAACAAACACAGAAAATCAAGCAAAAGGAAGAAAGAGAAGACTATGTTCCAAATAAAATAACTAGAGAAAACCTGAAGGAAAAAAACCTTAAATGAAATAGAGATAAGTAATTTACCTGATAAAGAGTTCAAAGTAATGGTGGTAAAGATGCTCACTAAACTTGGGAGAAGAATGGATGATCACAGTGAGAACTTCAACAAAGAAAGAAAATATAAGAAAGTACCAAATGGAAGTCACAGAACTGAAGAATACAACAACTGAACTGAAAAAATACACTAAAGGGGTTCAATAGCAGACTAAATGAAGCAGAAGGAAGAATCAGTGATCTGGAAGACAGGACAGTGGAACTCACCCAAACAGAACAGTAGAAAAGAAAGAAAGAATGTTTTACAAAAAAGTACTACAAAAAAGTAAAAATAGCTTAAGACAATATCAAGTGGAATAACATCTGCATCACAGGGGTCCCAGAAGGAGAAAGGAATGAGAAGGAGGCTCAAAATTATTTGAGGAAACAATGGCTGAAAATTTTGCTAACATGGGGAAGGAAATAGACATCCAAATCCAAGAAGCCCAGAAAGTGCCAAACAAGATGAACCCAAACAGACCCATACCAAGACACATTATAATTAAAATATCAAAAGTTAAAGAGACAATATTAAAGGCAGCAAGAGAAAAACAACTTGTTACATATAAGGGAACCCCCATAAAACTGTCAGCAGATTTCTCATCAGAACTTTGTAGAGCAGAAGGGAGTGGCAAAATATATCCAAAGCACTGAAATGAGAAAACTTCTAACTAAGAATTCTCTTCCAGGCAAGATTAACATTCAGAATTGAAGGAGAGATAAAGAGTTTTCCATGCAAGTAAAAACTGAAGGAGTTAATCAACATGAAACCAGTCCTACAACAAATGTTACAGGGACTTCTCTAAACTGAAAAAAAGGGGCATCAATTAGTAACAATAAAAATATATGAAAGTAAAAATCTCACTGAAAAAGGTAAACATATACTAAAGGTAGTGAATTAATCACTTACAAAGCTACTATGAAGGTTAAAAGAAAAAAAGCAGTAAAAGTAATTAAAATTACAATAATGGGTTACAGGATACACAAAATAAAAAGATGTAAAATGTGACATCAAAAACATAAAATGAAAAAAATTAAAACAAAAACATAAAATGGAGGAGGTAGTAAAAATGTAGAATTTTAGAATGTTCCAAAACTTAAATGGCTATCAACTTAAAATAGATTGTAATGTGCAAGGATGATAAATGTGAGCTTCATAAATGTGAACAAAAAGCAAAACTTACAGTAAATGCACAAAAGAAAATGAGAAAGAAGTCTAAACATAACACTAAAAAGTCATGAAACCACAGAGGAAAAACATAAGAGAAGAAGAAAGGAACAGAGAAGAACTATAAAACAGATATTAAAAAATTAACAAAATGGCAAAAAGTATATACCTATCAATAATTACTTTAAGTGTAAATGGACTAAATTCTCCAAATGGATAAAAAAATGAATGAAGGAAAAAACAAGACCCATCTATATGCTGCACACAAGAGATTCACTTTATATATAAGGACACATAGACTGAAATTGAAGGGATGGAAAAAGATGTCCCATGCAAATGGAAACCTGAAGATGCTGGGCTATCTATACTTATATCAGATAAAATTAGCTTTAAAACAAATACCGTAATAAAAGGCAAAGATGGACATTATATAATGATAAAGTGGCCAATCCAAAAGAAGACATAACATGGATAACATTGTGTGCATACATAACATTGTGTATTTTATTATAGGCTCACCTAAATATATAAAGCAAATATTAACAGACCTAAAGGAAGGAATTGACAGCAATACAATAATGGTAGAGGGCTTTAACACCTCACTTACATCAATGAATAGATGATCATCCAGACAGAAAATCAGTAAGAAAATATCAGCCTTAAATAACACATTAGACCAGATGGACTTAATAGATAATGTACAGAACATTCCATCTGAAAGCATGAGGACACATTGTTCTCAAGTGCACAGGGAACATTCTCCAGGATGGATCATATGTTAGGAAACAAAACAAGTCTCAAAATAAATTTTAAAAGATTGAAATCATATCATGCATCTTTTCCAAACACAATGATATGAAACTACAAATCGATTATAAGAAGAAAATTGGAAAAAGCACAAATACATAGATTAAACACTGTGCTACAGAACGACCAATGGGTCAACAAAGAAATCAAAGGAGAAATCAAAAAAATAGCTTGAGACAAATTAAAATGGAAATACAACATACCAAAATCTTTGGAATACACCAAAAGCAGTTCTCAGAGAGAAGTTTATGGTAATACAGGCCTACCTGAAGAAACAGGAAAAATCTCAAATAAAAAATCTAACTTTATATCTAAAGAAACTAGAAAAAGAGGTACAAATGAAGCACAAAGTTAGTAGAAAGAAGAAAATTATAAAGATTAAGGTGAAAAATAAATGAAATAGATGCTAAAAAAAACAACAGAAAAAAATTAGTGAAACCAAGAGCTGGTTCTTTGAAAACAAAATTCAAACTTTAGCCAAACTCACTAATTAAAAAAGAGAGAGGTCTCAAATAAACAAAATCAGAAATGAAAGAAAAGTTACAACAGACATCAAAGAAATACAAAGGACTGTAAAAGTCCACTATGAACAATTGCATGCCAACAAAGTGCATAACCTAGAAGAAATAAATAAATTCTAGAAACACAATCTTCTAAGACCAACTCACTAAGAAACAGAAAATCTAAGTAGTAGAACAATTACTAGTAAGAGACTGAATCAATAATCAAAAACCTTCCAACAAACAAAACTCCAAGACCAAACAACTTCAGTGGTGAATTCTACCAAACATTCAAGGTTTAATATCTATCCTTCTCAAACTCTTCCAAAAACTGAACAAGAGGGAACACTTCCAAACTAATTGTATGAGGCCACCAAACCTCAATACCAAAACCAAATAAGAACACCACATGCACACACAAAAATTTTAGGCCAATATCCCTGATGAACATGGATGCAAAAACCCTCAACAAAATATTAGCAAACCAAATTCAACAATACATTAAAAGGATCATAAACCATGATCAAGAGAGATTTATTTCAGGGATGCAAGGACAATTCAACATCTGCAAATCAATCAACATCATAACCCATATTAACAAAATGAAGAATAAAACTCCTACAAACCTCTCCAAAGATGTAGAAAAAGCATTTAACAAAACTCAACATCTACTTATGATAAAAAAAATCTCCACAAAGTGGGTATAAATGGAATAACCTCAATATAATAACAGCCATATATGCAAGGCCCACTGCTAACAGTGAAAAGCTGAAAGCATTTCTTTTAAGATGGAACAAAAGAAGTATAAAAAGAAGTATACCCACTCTTGCTCCTATTATTCAAGATAATATTGGAAGTCCTAGCCTTAATAATTAGGCAGGAAAAAGAAAGAAAAGACATCCAAATCAAAAAGAAAGAAGTAATACTCTCCCTATTTGTGGGCAACATGATTTTATTTTATTTTTTTAAGATTTTATTCATGTATTTGAGAGAGAGAGAGAGAAAGAGCAAGCATAAGTGGGGGGAGGGGCAGAGAGACAAGCAGACTTCCCACTGAGCAGGAAGGCTGGCTGGATCCCAGGACCCTGAGATCATGACCTGAGCTAAAGTCAGATGTTTAACCACTGAGCCACCCAGGCACCCTGGCAACGTGATTTTAAATACAGAAAACTCTAAAGCCTTGACCAAAAAACTGTTAGAACAAACAAATAAATTCAGTAAAGTTACAAGGTACAAAATCAATGTACACATGAACTATCAGGAAGAGATGGTAAAAAAAAAAATCCTATTTATAATTCCATCAAAAGGAATAAAATACCTAGGGAAAAAATGTAACCAAGGAAGCAAAAGACCTGTATGCTGAAAACTCTAAGACATTTATGAAAGAAACTGGAGAAGACAAAAATAAATGGAAAGACATTCCATGCTCATGGATTGGAAGAATTAATATTATTAAAATATCCATATTACTGGGGCATCTGGGTGGCTCAGTTGTTAAGTGTCTGCCTTCAGCTCAGGGCATGATCCCAGAGTCCTGAGATCGAGCCCCACACTGGGCTCCCTGCTCCGCTGAGAGCCTGCTTCTTCCTCTCCCACTCCCCCTGCTTGTGTTCCCTCTCTCGCTGGCTGTCTCTCTCTCTCTCTCTCTCTCTCTTTTTCTCTCTGTCAAATAAATAAATAAAATCTTTAAAAAAATAAAAAAATAAAATACCCATATTACCCTAAGCTACCTACAGATTCAATGCAAGCCTTATCAAAACTCCAATGGCATGTTTTACAGAAAAAGAACAAATACACCTAAAATTTATATGAAACCACAAAAGATCTCGAATAGCCAAAGCAATCTTCAGAAAAAAGAACAAAAGCTGAAGGCATCATGCCCCTGATTTCAAAATATATTACAAAGCTATACTAATCACAACAGTATGGTATTAGCATAAAAACAGACACGCAGATCAATGAAACAAAGGCCAGAAATAAACCCACACTTATGTAGTCAATTAATTTATGACAAAGGCACTAAGAATATACAAATGGGTAAAGGACGGTCTCTTCAATAAATGGTGCTGGAAAAATTGACAGCTACATGCAAAGGGATGAAACTGGACCACTATCTTCCACCATATATAAAATTTACTCCAAACGGACTAAAGCCTTGAATGTAAGACCTGAAACCATAAAACTTAGGTGATAACCTACTTAATGTCAGTCTTGGTATGATTTTTTTGAACCTGATTCCAAAGGCAAGGACAACAAAAGCAAAAACAGGCAAATGGGACTACAGAACATAAAAGCTTCTGCCCAGTGAAGAAAAGCATCAAAAAAATGAAAAGACTACCTACCTAATGGGTGAAGATATTTGCAAATCATTTATATCATATATTTAAAATATATAAAGAACTCATACAACTTAATAACAGCAAAAACAAACAAACAAACAAAAAACAGTATGATTAAAAAATGGGCAGAGGATCTGAACAGACATTTTTCCAAAGAAGACACCCAGATGGCCAACAGACACACGAAAAGATGATCAATGTACATGAAAGGAAATGCAATCAAAACCACAATGAGATCTCACCTCACACCAGTTAGGGCAGCTATTATCAAAAATACAAGAAATGAGTGTTGGCAAGGATGTGGAGAAAAGAGAACACTTATGCACTGTTGGTGGGAATGAAATCTGATGCCACCAGTATAGAAAACAATATGTGGGTTCCTCAAAAGATTAAGTAGAACTAGCACATTTTCCAGCAAATCCACTTCTAGAGACTTATCCAAAGAAAACAAAAACACTAACTTGAAAAGATATATGCATCCCCATGTTCACTGCAGCATTATTTGTAATAGCCAAGATATAGAAATAACTTAAGTGTCCATCGATGGATGAATGAATAAAGAAAATGTGTGTTGGGGAGGGGGTGTAATGGAATACTACTCAGCCATTAAAAAAAGAACAAAATCTTGCCATTTGTGACATGAATGGAACTTGAGGATATTATGCTAAATGAAATAAGTCATACAGAAAAAGACAAACACTGTATGATTTCTCTTATATGTGGAACTAAACATCAAAACAAACAAGATAAAACTCATAGGCACAGGGAACAGATTGGTGGTTTCCAGACGGAAGAGATTTTGAAGGGTGGATGAAATAGCTGAAGGAGATCGAGGTACCATCTTCCAGTTATAAGATACATAAGTCAGGGGGATTTAATGTGCAACGTGTTGGCTATAGTAAATAGCAGTATATCGCATATTTGAAGGCTGCTAAGAATAGATCTTGAAAGTTCTCATCCTAAGAAAAAAAGATTTATAACTCTGTATGGTGACGGATGGTAACAAGAGTTACTGTGGTGGTCATTTTGCAATGTATAGAAATACAGAATCATTATGTTGTACACCCAAAACTAATATAATGTTATATGTCAAGTATGCTTTGATTTTAAAAAAGAAATTTTAAAAGAAAAGTTTTAAAGAAAGAAGCTTGTCAGAGCATAGTATCCAATATGTTAGTTTATCTTACATTTTGCTCCCATTTTTCTAAAAATTACAGAGAAATGCAGTCACTGGTTCCTGACTGTATGGAATATCTCTAATATTTATATCTATTGCTTAAAAGAACACTTTTAACATGCAACACAGTAAAAGGCATCGTTTCAACTCTATTTATTCCAATTGGCTTTTCCGGTCAAGGCCCTTTAGGGTGTGCATTCCCTTGGCCAAGACTGGAAAGAATGGCATATTTAATATTCCAAACTATTCATCCCTCATCCTGAATTCAGATCAGTCTGCCTGAATATACAACCATGCTGAAACCTATTCCAAAAAGGTAATTTGGAGGTGGGACAAATAACTTCTTTAGGACTGTGTGCAGAAAGGTCCCGAGATAAAGGAAAGGCTTTGGAAAACTTCTGGTGTGCAACCACATTCAGACCTTTCACCAAAATATTTATTCCAGTTCTCCCATCTCTCTAGAGCAGATTTTTGAGCATATGGCTTCAGGACATTTTCTCTATCTTCTCTTTCTCCCTCATCATCTTGTATTCCAGTTTTGTAAGCAGAGACATATATGAAAACGATATGTGGTTTTTTCCCTTCAAAATATGGGGAAAATAAAATACACTAACAAGTGGCACTCTTAAAGGACTTACATAAAAACCTTGCAATGAATTCTATTGACATACGACGTACAGCAAGCCCCTGAGATTTCTTCCAGCATTATTCTTTCCACGATCCTTTTAGATCACATACAATTATGCCCACATGGAGCTAAAAATAGTTTTAAATTCTGATGAGGTATAAAAGCAAGATAAAATGACAGGCATGGTACACTTAGTAAAATAATCAATAGTACCTCATACAACTGTACTTTCAAATCTCCTTGAGAAGAATGATCTATATATACCAGAGTGGATTATTGGGTAGCGGAGGATAAAAGAGGGACCTATTTATCCATGATGAATTCAAAAGATGATAAAAAGACATCGTCTTTAAAAATACATCCAGTAACCTGCACACTGCACATCCCATCATCAGACATACCTTTATGATGTGCCTTGAAAAAAAAGTGTTATGTTTTATTTTTTAAAATATCTTAGCTATGGCTTATTTCTCCGTGTGAAATCCCCATGTGCCTTCTGGGCCTGTGTAGATAGGCAGCCTCATATTAACAGTACTTACGGGAGTACTTCCTATGTATGAAGTCCTGAACATTTTACAAAGGTGAACTTAATCATCTTAATTGCTATTAAGAATAGTAGATATAATTCTTATGCTTATTATACAGATGAGGAAACTGAGCACAGAGAGGATAAGGGACTTCCCCAAAGTCACAGAGTTAGGAGGTACTGGAACCAGATTCACACCCAAACAGTTCGGCCATGGTATTCACCATGGCCTCTTAGGCCACACCATTTGCTACCCATACTACAGACACCTGCTGCTTTCCAGTCCCTCAGAGGTTCTTGCCACCGCAGTGCCTTTGCACATGTTCCCTTTGCCCGAAGAATTCTTCTCTGCTGGTACATTTCCTCATTACCCTCTGAGCCTAAATGCTGTATGTGTAGAAACTCTTCCCTGCACCCCCTCTACAGTTAAGTGTCTCTTCTCCATCATTCTCTCTTTCTGTTCCTTGTTTATATCTTTCTAGCATTTATCACAATTTGTCATTATTTTCTTTCTTGTTTCCGTCAGATGGCCCCACTGGAACATTCTCTCCTGGAAAGCATTACCTATCTTGATCCTCATAGTTTCCCCAGAACTAAGCACCCGTAACTGCCTTGTAGGCAAAATCAATAAATATTTGCTGAATAAATGAATATTTAAAAACTCTCTACATAGTCTGAACTAATCACCTAACTTGAACTCTGGGGCTAATGTGAAGCTATGTCCAGGTATAGGTTTAGGAAAAGAGGTTCTGGGTCAGGATTATTTAGAGATCCTCTCTCACAGTCCATGAATATGGGTCCAATCTCAAGACTTTTTGGCCGTCTGCTCCCTGCAAATGGCGAGGTCATGTTACAGCACAGGTCTCTGCATCAGGTGCCAAAGGCTACCTGGACACACACCAGGCAACTGGTAAGTGCAAATCTAGAAGTAAAGACTTGGCTGGGGGGGAGCCAATCTGTGGCCCCCGTCCTCTTGTGCTGCTGACAGATGGATGCAAAGTTTTTGCCTTCAAGTCTAACTTTTATATAAAGCCTATCTAAAAGTGGGGTGCTATAAAGGCTTAGGTCCCCAATTATTTCTGTCAACCTCAAAATGAAGGGAAAACTAGAAAGTCTCACTTCTCAAAGTATTATTACATAAGTATCTATCTGAACTTCCAAATTGAATAGCCTCTAGTCCAGAGTTATGTGGGGCAGAAATTACCACTACCAATTACCAGTGTTACAGGCCTTGCCTGAGATCAGAGGTCCACTCCCTGGTCTTCATTCCCTGAAAAAGAGAAGTTTTTAACTGCAGGATCTGTTTGCTCTCACAACATGCTGCTAAGCCATGCCATCCCTTTGCATGGGCAGAAGTCAGTCTAACCACAAAAGAGCATCAATTAACCAGGGACTATATCAGTCATGGTCATGGCAGGAAAGAGATGGAACATTCAAAGTGGGTAATTGGAAGAGAATTTAGTAAAGGAACTGTTTATAAAATTAAGGTCAGAGCCTAAGGAAACTGAAATAGAAAAAAAAAAAGTATAGTGCAGTACTCTAGGACTAGCAATAGTGAGTGCTATTAGCACCCCTAGACATAAAAGGTAAGAGCAGCCAGCAGTTCCCAGATCAGATTCCGGAACAACTAGCATGGAAGTAGGTATATGGCGTATGCCAGCTGACCAGGAGTTGTGGCCTTCGGAGGGATGCAGACAGCCTACAGCAGCTATGCAAGGAGGAAGCAGGGGAATACACACCCCCACCTACTCCTCCTCATACCAACCACTGACCCAACCCAACTGGGACCCAAAGTTTCTGAGAAGTCATGTGACCAAACAATGTGACCACAAAAATATGTCCCCCTGCCAGTAACACCTTATAGCATTGCACAGAAGTGGGTCTTCGTGGTACAGACTTTGAAAAATGCTGGAAAAGATGACTTCTGTTGTCACTTCCAGCTCCAGCATCCTGCAACTCTGACCCTAATGAGTGGGAAGGCATAGGACATAGGCATCTAAAAACCAAGTAATGGTGCTGTCACCTTGTGTTAACCAAAGTTACCTGTAGTGTTACAGCAAGACCCATGATTCAATGTGAAGTCCTTGGCCACTGGATTAACAACCTGGGGGGAGGGGGGGCCTTTTTGGATAAAATAGCTGAAATTCATCCAAATTTCTTTTTTAAATGAGGCTGGAGTTTACTGAGAATTCACAAGAACCTATTAATTGCCTTCCCAGAATCATGATTGTGACAAGGGGCTCATACCAGATGTTCCTAAATATAATGAGACTAATTTGTAAATGTTCCCATAATGCACTCACTCTGAAGGAGCTCGCTGTCAGGGGAAAGTTTCTTCTGACCTCAGTTAATGACCTCCTTACATTGTGAAGCATGAAGATTGATAGATCTTGTAATTTTATCCCTGTTAATTTAACTGCAGATGCTATTCTTGGGCAACTTGGTGATCACAAGATTTGAAATATTGATAAGAGTCTATAGGACAGCAGTAAAGAAATAGCGGTTTTTAACAGACTGTGAAGGAACTTACAGCTTGTTAAAGAAAACTGGCTGAAGCTCAAAAATGCATGGGAAACTGACAGAGTGGGAAGCATTTAAGATAGAGTCAAGGAAGTAAACCATAAAATTTATATTTATGAAGCCAGCAATGCCAAATGAGCAACAGAAACCAATGTGGCTGAGTGCGGAAAAGAACACATATACACACCAGCAGAGAAGCAAGGAATATTAGAAAAATTAAAATACACACATATACTATACAATACTTCACCACCTCACATTTGCAACGAAGAACTGCAGGGAGCACTCCTGACGGGGAGGCAGCTCTGTCTGGGATGGGGATGGACTGCCCAGCACCCAGGCCATCCCAGCACCTGGGAAGGGTACTTACTGGTGAGCCCTGTAAGCCTCCTGGGCCCCGCTCCCCTCATTCCGCCACCACGCTGGCTCCTGGGACATCTGTGTATCAGAACTCCCAGTTGTCATGTTAGGAAATTCAACTGCACAGCCCACAGGCTATGAAAGATAACAGCCTTTGTGAGAAGAAGGCCTCAGAGTATAAGGAATGCTCTTCGTGCCGAATACATTTCTTTCAAGCTTTGCCATGGGATGTTGTTGTTTTGTTCAAGCCGTAACCTGCCCCTAATATACAGGGGAATTATAACACCCAGGCAAGGGGGAAAAATGGTTGACAATTATCAAATTCCTTGCCATTCTACTGAGATATCAAGTATTATCTCTATCTCAGAAATGAAGAAACCAAAACAAAGAGGTTTCAGCAATGTGACCAGCCAGCTGAACTGTGAGCAGTCACCGCTGCGGCCAAGAAGGGGAAAGCCTGCACATCCTCATTATTTCTGAAGCCTTTACCCCTGGAACCAAGAAGGGGAATGAAGGAAGGAGAAATGGTACCCCGAGCTCTTCTCCCATCTCCCTTTACTCACTGCGATTGACTATCCCAGGAAGAAAAGACCAGGAAAGGAAAATCTAAGAGGAATTATAAAGTAAGTGTGGAGGAAAGGAGGAAGAGACAGTTGGCATAAAAGTAAAGTGGCCAATCTGGCAGTTACAGAGCCCCAGATCTGTGCTGTGGAGCTCTCTGGGAAAGTGGTTCAGACCTGCTCCAAAGCGAAGAGATAGAATGACCTCTCCTGAGGTCGCCGTTATAACAAAGGCAATGGGCCGGATTCTAATCCCAGTTCCGCTCTCTCAAGGTCTGTGTGACCGTGAGCACATTGCCAAATCATCTCCTGGATCTGAGGTTGTTTGCCAAAGAACCAAATCCCCTCCCGCTTCTACCTCTGACCCCTCAGGCTCCGCGCATCACTGAAATAGATTTAAAGCAAATGGCTAAGCAGAATTGAGCTCTTAGCGTCTCCCTCCACGCAGTTGACAAACCAGCTGCCTATGGTTTCTGTTAGTCAGAAGTTAGCCTCGGCAGCAGAAGCCCCCTGAATATCGACCAGTATTCCTCATTTTGCTAACTTCTCTGAGATAACTGAGTTCCTGTCTGTCATGACAGGGGCCACAAGTTGCCTGAAAGGGGCCCAGGGTGAAAGTGCTCACACTTCCTAAAAAATCGGGACAGGATGCTATAACATCGAAGAATTCTCAGAAATCCAAAAATCCTCCACCGCTATAATGGAGCCCAAGCTTCTACTCCATGTACCAGAACTCACAATAAATACAGTTCATATGCTATTTTTGTCAATCTGTTTTCTTAAAGTTCTGACGGTCTTGGATTCAATATTAAAGGTTTCCTTTGTTCCCTTGGAAAAGACATTGCCTGACAAGCACAGAGAAAAGTATAGTGACATGTTTTTATAGAACATATCACCAAAGACTTATTACAAAGCTTGAAGCATTAGGTTTTTGAATATATATTTTAAATAAATAGAAAAGTAATGATGGGCTCCCAACAATTGTAAAATTAGAGGTTCCAACATTATTCTAACAGATGGCATCCTGCTTTGTGTTATCGTGTTCGAGTTAGCAACAGTCTTCATTATACAGAGATATTCTTCATTGTGTGATCCTCATAATAGGGATTAAGGAAAGGATATAAATGCAGTAATTTAGCAGATCTTATTGTTGGAAAGTGCTCATTTACTTCTAACTTGCAGCATGACTCTGTTGCTTAAAAAAATGTTTTCCTGCTGTTTTTTAGCAGCAGGGAGAACACAACACATTGTTGTTAAGGTTGTTGATTCTAACTAGCTTTCATTAGGTATAAAAACCCATAAAGAATCAATAAATACTTTGTGTTTTTCTAAAGAGCATTCAAGGGTGGGTACTGTTAATGTGCTCATTGTGTCCAAACAGTATTAGCCCAAGAGAAATAATGAGGAAAAACATGAATAGAAAGTGGAAAATACTCTGTTAGTAACGCTTTCCATGCAATAAAGCATTCCAAGTCAATAACTTGCTTACTACTTACAGGCCAGCACAATATTAAAAGAATTCCCTTACATAACTGGCCATCTATGTTTAATGGGATTTTCTGCACAAATATTACACAGTCCCTGAAGGAGCTATTAGCTGTTCATGGCAACTGTCCATCTTGACCCTATTCCTCTAAGCTAGCCTTACCCACCCCCCACCACAAGGATAGTAACCAATTAAAAAAAAAAAATGCCATGGCTTCTTCAGCTCTATCTCAGCGTTGCCTGTTGACCCTGCCAGGCTGATTACAACACAATGAACATGTTAGGTGCTCAATAAATGCTCTGTGTGTAGGAATGAATCCTCTCTAATAACTGTAGCCTATTTTCTCAAAAATGCTTGCTTCTGGGAAAGTTGGATTCATAAGAATACTATTTGTAGACAGTGGACTGAGACAATAAACTCATTTTTATTATTCTAATCATTTTTAAGATCATAGATCCTTTTGAGAAAATAATGAAAATAATGAACTATCTCCCCAGAAAAGTTTACACATACACACACACACACACACACACACACACACACACAGAGAGATACAGACACACACACACACACTCGATTTTACATATAATTTTATGTGGTTCCATAAACCTCTTATCACATAACAGATTCTAGGTTAAGGATCCCTGGCCTTCCAAGGCGGCAAGATGATCATGGAAATATTGGTGAGCAATGTTGAGCAAAGGATGACAAAATTCTTTGCAATGTTACATAATTCACCTTTTAAGGACATCCATTATATGGATCTTACAGGGTTTGGAGGCTTTTTGCTTCTCAAAAGGATTTTCCAATCTACCAAAGACAGTAAATGTCCTGAAGCCAGGCGGTCCGTATCCTTGAATACACAGTCCCTGCCACAAAGTTGGCCTTCGGTAAGTGTTTGGTAGATGTCTTGGATGAATATATGGTTCTCTTGCCATTTCTATAAATAGCTATGCTTCATTTAAGTGTTTGTATTTAGGTCATTAAATGCTTGCACGAAGTGCAAAAAGCCTCTCTCAATTGAAGATTACTCAGAAAAGAAGATAAAGCATATCTCAAATTGTAATGTGAGTCAATGGGAAAAGTGATTTACTTTACAAAAATGAAATTTACACAAAACTAGTGCATAAATCAAGATCTCCTCTTTCTCATGAATAATTTGAGTCACCTAGTATAATTTATAGCCTTTGTCATGAAACCAATTTAAAACCCTATTCCAATTTTAGCATGTCTTCTGTTGAAGCTAGCACAAATCCTGATGTGGGAAACTTGTCTGAATTGCATAATTTTTTTTCTGGTGTAAGGGATGTGAGCTCTTCAAACATCAGGCATTTTGTTTTGTTTTGCTTTTTAGCTCTTTGCTGAGACAGATTTTGAAATTTGCTACATCATTGCCATGAACAATTCTCTTTATGCGATGGTTATATGTATTAGCGGTTCCAAATAAAGAAGCTAATAAGATATTGAGGAGAGCGACTTTGCTCTTCTTCTGGAAATATTAGAAAATTCCAACATCCTGATTTTGGGGGAAATACTCATGAGAAAGGATTTTTCTTACTCCAAGCAGGAAAACCTTATTATGGCACAATCCCCTTTATCAATAAGCCTCTCAGCTTTGAGGTACCAAACTGATTATCCAGGAATTTAGCTTCTTCTATGTATTAATTTGTTTGCTAGGACTGCTATAACACAACACCACGGATTGGGTGGCTCGAACAACAGAAATTTATTTCCTCCCACTTCTGGAGGCTCCAAGCCCAAGACCAAGGTGTCAGTAGATTTAGTTTCTCCTGAGGCCCCTCTGTGGCTCACAGATGGCTGTCCTCTTACAGTCTCTTCATATGGTTGTCCCTCTGCACACCACCCTAGTGTTTCTTCCATTTTTTATGAGGACATCAGTCCTATTAGATGGGGGGGGAGGCGCCCTAAACAGCCTCATTTTAACTCAATCACCTCTTTTAAAGACTATATCCCCAAATACCATTACATTCTGAGGAACTGGGAGATAAGGCTTCAACAAATAATTTTAGGAGAGAAGCACAATTCAGCCCCTAACACTCTGAAATCCAGGAATCTGACCACTTGCCTTCTCATAGCCCTGTCTTCACAGACCACCTCTGACTAAACCTATTGCCCCAGGATAAGTAGAGAATTCAATGACTTCTTTCTGATCCCAGGATCCATGGTGTCTCTGATGCTATTAAATAGTTACTTCCACTTACTTTTCCACCACTGCCAAAGTGGGCCACAAAAGAGAGTTCTATGTAGGATTGTTTTTTTTTTTTTTAAAGATTTTATTTATTTATTTGACAGAGATAGAGACAGCCAGCGAGAGAGGGAACACAAGCAGGGGGGGATGGGAGAGGAAGAAGCAGGCTCTTAGCGGAGGAGCCTGATGTGGGGCTCGATCCCATAACGCCGGGATCACGCCCTGAGCCGAAGGCAGACGCTCAACCGCTGTGCCACCCAGGCGCCCCTCTATGTAGGATTCTAAGTGACTTGCTTATTCTACTGGTCTGTGTGATATGTGCGTGTGTGTTCTTCTTGATATAGAAAACAGACCCCCAGGGGCGCCTGGGTGGCACAGCGGTTGAGCGTCTGCCTGCGGCTCAGGGCGTGATCCCAGCGTTGTGAGATCGAGCCCCACATCAGGCTCCTCTGCTATGAGCCTGCTTCTTCCTCTCCCACTCCCTCTGCTTGTGTTCCCTCTCTCACTGGCTGTCTCTATCTCTGTCAAATAAATAAATAAAATCTTAAAAAAAAAAAAGAAAAGAAAAGAAAAAAAGACCCCCAGTTCCTTGTTTAAATTTAAGCATCAATAAATCAGTCACAATTTCTCTGACATTGGCCATAGCAAAATTTTTCTAGATATGTCCTCTTGGGCAAGAGAAACAAAAGCAAAAGAAACTCTTGGGACTTCATCAAAATAAAAAGTTTCTGCACAGCAAAGGAAATAATCAACAAAACAAAAAGACAATCTACTGAATGGGAGAAGATATTTGCAAATGATATATCTGATTGGGGTTAATATCCAAAATATATAAAGAACTTCCACAACTCAACACCAAAAAATAATAATAATCCAATTAAAAATGGGCAGAAGACATGAACAGATATTTCTCCAAAGAAGACATACAGATGGCCAACGGACACATGAAAAGATACTCAACATTACTCATCATCAGGGAAATGCAAATCAAAACCACAATGAGATATCACCTCACACCTGTCAGCATGGCTAAAGTCAAAAACACAAGAAACAACAAATGTTGGTGAGGATGTGGAGAAAAAGGAACGCTCGTGCACTGTTAGTAGGAATGCAAACTAGTGCAGCCACTCTGGAGAACAGTACAGAGGTTCCTCAAAAAATTAAAAATAAAACTACCTTATGACCCAATAATCACATCACTGGGTTTTTACCCAAAGAATACAAAAACATTAATTTGAAAGGATATATGCACTTCTATGTTTATTGCAGTATTATTTACAATAGCCAAATTATGGAAGCAACCTAAGTCTCCATTGATAGATGAGTGGATAAAGAAGATGTGGTATATCTATATATATACACAATAGAATATTACTCAGCCATAAAAAAGAATGAGAGCTTGCCATTTGCAACAACATGGATAGACCTAGAAGGCATAATGCTAAGTAAAATAAGTCAGTCAGAAAAAGACAAATACCATATGATTCCACTCATATGTGGAATTTAAGAAATAAAACAAATGAACAAAGAAAAATGAGACAACAAAAAAAAAACCAGACTCAACAATAGAGAACAAACTGGTAGTTACCACAGTGGAGGTGGGTGGAAGGATGAGTTAAATAGGTGACGGGGATTAAGGATCATGAAGAGCACTGAGTAATGTATAGAATTGTTGAATCACTATATTGTATACCTGAAACTAATATAACACTGTACGTTCACACTGGAATTTTTTTTAAATAATAATAAAATAAATCAATCACAATAATTCCACTTACATTTCTGCAGAATTCTACATTAAGAAGAGAACTGTGAAAGAAAATCCAACAAAAGCAACTGAAAAGGAACAGCCAAACAGAGGGGAAGAGAACTGTGAGAAAAACAATGTTAAATGAAGAAGGGAAAAGGAGATTCAAATGTTGCACAGGCACCTTGAAGGATGGTCATCAATGAAAAGACAGAGTTTGGAAATTCAGAAATCATTGATAATCCTAAGAATAGTTTCAGTGGAGCAGATTGGAATGTGGGAAGCCAAAACAGTTGGTTCAGAATTTAATAAGTAGTAGTTAATCAGAATAGTGAACATCGAACAATATTTTCAAGATACAGAGAAAAGTAAGATAGTAAGTAGCTTGAAGGGTGGCCAGTGGAACGTGAAGTACCAAGAAATGAGTGTAAAAATGGGTGAATGTGGTCATAGGTTCAGGATGGGAAGGAAATGTGAAGAAATTGAGAATTAGATTAAGAGAGAATATAACAAATGAAGAAAAAGAATATCCAAGGGATAATAAAGCACAGTCCAGGAAACACTGGGATATTGTGTGGGAGACTTAGTAAAGAAGAAAGCCCACATTCCTCCTTCCTAGGGCACATCAAAGAGAGAACAATTGTCAGCATGGCGACACCTTTCCTGGGGTTGATAATACCAGGCAATTTTAACGGTTCCCATTCAATGATTATTTGATATGACACATGACATGTTTCAGATGGCAGCTAGGAAAAGGAGGCCTTTTGGGAACTGGACTCATCTTCAAAACATCATCTTGCTGAAAAACTAATTAAGCAAAGAGTCAATTCACCAAATTTATCAGTTTGTTTACAACTTCTTTCTCTTAACTATAAGTTTACAGCAATTAGTACCAGATGAGATTTTACAGATTTTTGAAGATTTGGGGAAAGTTTTGGTTGACTGATTTTCATTTTGTTCTTTATGCCACCATTTTAAGGAACATTTAATCTGTCAAAAGCAAAGTGTCATGGAGTGCTTTCATCTAATTACGAACATATATAATATTCAGAAAAGTTTATTTAAATACTAGTAATCAAAATGTCAGTGTTTCCTATAGGGTTTTAGATTATACTGATTCTAATATACCTTACTCATCCCTTACTTTGCCCACTGTCTGTCCTATTTGAGAGCCTTTTGCCAAAATACCAAGTAGGAGAGCCCACTTACATTGTTATTATAACAATTACTAACCAAAATTTAATATGTGATATAGTTGCTCTTACTGATTCATAGTTACTTTCCATCCTAAAGAAAGTACAGTATCCCCAAGATGCAAAGGATCAATGAGCCTGTCAGCTATTGAATAAAACTCATCACAAAGAATTGCCCCTTGTATTTGTGCATCCAATTCCATCACTAACATTCCTGCAGTGGCCTTCAAAAGCTAGAATTTTTTAAAGTATATGTCCATCACTTAGTGCATAGCTGTGTTAATTTGGGCTCTTTATGACTGCTGGAAGAGGCGAGTTCGGAATTTGCCCCAAGAGTACTGGGGACCAAGGATAGCATCAGCTACAACATCACTGGCGTACCTGTGATTCCAAGACCAGGATGTGTGATCAGCTCCACAGAAAGCTGGGACATGAGCTCAACGCAGCCCACGAAAAACCTGAGCAGGAGTGACCACCTGGGGGCACTTTTAACTAATGTATTATTTGATCTCTCCATCACAATGTTGTATTTCCATTTAATGTAGCTCTAATCTGAAGTCCTAATCACTCGGTCCTTTATAATAATCCTATCTAAACAGGCTCACTTTCTTCACATCTTTGAAGAGTTCCAACCTTTCCTTTTTCTGCAACTGCAACAAGTCTATGCTTTTGGATGCTTTTACAGAGAAGCAAAAACATTCACTTCCTAAATGAGCGCCAAGACAAACTTTATTTGGGCCTAAAATATACTTCTCATTAATGAGAGAATAACAAATTGGATTATATACACATATTTATAGAGTCCTTAGGGGATGGAAGAGGCTACCTCTTGACCCATCCATTTCCATGATGGGCCTCATAAGGAATCTGGTGCATGGCCCCAGATCGGAATGCTGGGCCACCACACTCATGAAGTCAGCCAGCAAGCATGCAGATAGGATGGTTCTCCACTGTGGTTAAAAACTGGAATAAAGCTTCCCAAGTTTAATTTCTGGTCACTAATATGTTCGTATAACTTATTACTTAATAGCTGACATGTTATTTCATCTCTTTCTGCCTTTGTTTTATCTTTCCTGAAATTGGTAAGAAATAAATGAGTTTGTGTGTGTATTCTATACATGTATGTGCATACACACACACAAACACATACACACACACATATGGTACATTTGGCACATAGTAAACACCCATGTTAGTGGTTTTGTCCACCCTGGAAAAGTCTCTAGATCACAGCTTAAGGTCACACACTTTACTGTGGAAGTTCTTCCCTTCTTGCTTTTCACAAGGCAAACCAAAAAGTTGAACTTAAATTAAATGCTATTACTTCTCTGACATATAATTTATTCATCCATTTGAGAACTATTTATTGAGGGCATACCACATGTCATGCTTTGTACTGAATGATAATCAAATATAGTGAAAAATAAGCGCGGTCTCTGTCTACCCTCAAAGGGTTTACAGTCTAGCAGGGAGAACCTCAAACTATCAATAAAGCACAGTGAGAATGCACATGGTGGATAAAAGGAAGGAAAAGAGTGGATGTAAAACAGACACAAAATTCAAAGCTTCCATCAGGTCAAACCTGTGCTTACGGTCGGTGGCACCCAAAATAGCCGCTGGGCAAGAACAGAAGGACTTTATTCTTTTCTGCCCTAACAGATCCCCTCACAGAAATTAATCATGTCCAGAGTCAGTCCCCTTTAGTACACTTGCGTCTGTATATGTCAAGCTCTAGCAAGATCCATGTATCTCATGGGAGAGTCAGCTATTAAGCAGTGAAATCCTTCCCTAAAACAAAGGTACAAATAGAGAAAGAAGTGGGGAATATGTCGTGAAAGAGGGGAGCAGAAAATGAGGAGAGATCAGAAAACACTCCTCCCACCCTATGCTCAGTCTTCTCTGCCCTGAAGCCACACTTCCACGCTGTTTCTACACCCTCACAGGCAGCTAGGAAGGCTGAAATGTGCACTTCGAAGAGTCTTGGGCTCCTCCACATCCCTGACCCCTCTTCAGTGTGGGCTTCACAGAACTCACGTGTCAGGGGAAGCGCGGGTACCTTGGACACGGTTGTGACGGACCCAAAGGAAACACAGATTTGCACTGCAGTACTGCTGACCAACTGTCCTGCTTTGTCTGGGACTGAAGGGGGTCCCAGGATAGGAGACTTCCAAAGCTGAAACTGGGACGTTCCCAAGCTAACCAGGACGGGTGGCCATCCTAACAGCGGAGAAGTCCTACAAAGGCAGGTATGCTTTCTGCTCTGGAGCCCCTAGGAATGCAGGATGCTGGTTAAATATGCGGGTGCTCTGGGTTCAGACAACGTGTGCTCAAAGCCAGATCCCACTTACAAGCTGTGGAACCTCAGGCATTTTACCCTTCCTCTCTGAGTCTCAATTTCCTCAACTTCCACATAGTGACACACTTGATAAGTCGCTGTAAGGATTAAATTTTTAAAAAATGGATGCAAAGCTTTCTACACACATTGCCTGGCACACTGTCACCATTGGCCACTAATTTTACTACTTTGTAGATCCTCAACAAATATTTGTTAAGTGACCATATAATTGCATATGCTTTTGACAATTCTATCATGTTTCTAACAGTTACAAATGTTTTTTTCCTTTGGAAGTTGGGTAGTATGGAGTAATGAATATGACACCCCCCACAGCCCACCAGATCCATCTCAGACCACTCCACACCACAGCTCTCCTTACACCTTTCCACAATTCTTCTGGATCCAGTCATATTCCTTCAGAGTCTCTACATCCCACCAAGGCATGTCTTAAGCAGAAGGACACTTTGTTGTCCTAGCAATAGACAGAATCACATTCTCTCCATCCCTTCCTTACCCTCAACCCACCTCCTCAGGAGCACCGGTCTACCTTGTAATCATTATTACTGTTAACATGGGAAATATGTGGTTGATTCAGCCAGGATCCAAGGAGTGAACAGAAAGGAAAGAAGACAGGGCAGGACCACTCGCACTCTTTCAAGGATGTGGGGAAATGTACAGCCAGGAGCCAAGTCACATCTAATGTGTCAGGAGAGACAGGTTGAGTTTCCTCAGGAAGCAAGTTGGCCTTGAACCAAACCAAAAAGATCAATATGGCAAGGGGATCGCTGTATAAATGAAGCAACCAACGTGTATTATATAAATAGTAAGTCTAACAAGGAAGCACTTTAGCTTCCAAAGTAAAAGATTTCTGGATTCCTAGGAAGATGTAGGAAGTATAGAAGGAAAGATTAAGAAAAGTACAGAAAATACATTAAAATACTACCCATGATTTTTCAGAGTTCTTCTCAGAGCATGTTAGAACTACACCATAATTCTATAACTACACTCAAATTCTGATACCACTCTTTAGAATCTTGTCCTCCCACATTCACACATATATACACATCCCATGAACGTCACTGGTGTTGTGATCCATGCAATTTGTGTCTCATCTAACAGGAGTGATGCCAGTGGACAAGCATGACTGGTAGACAGAACACGGGACTAGCAGACCAGAAATCTTAATTTCAGCTCAATCCATTTGTGACTATGGCAAATCATTCACTTCTTTGTTCTTGAGCTGCTCCGACTCTAAAAGGATCACAGCCATCTCTGTCCATTTCTCCTGCATAGGGAACTCATAACAAGGAATAAGATCAAAGACATGGAGACACTCTTCAGAAGAGGGGAACATATGCATACCTTATATTATTAATAATAAAAATTGGATTCAATAAGTCTGCTTAGAAACCTTTGTCAAAAGGCCGGGTAAGGGTAATTCCTCTGTAATAATGCCAGCAAGGCTTTGGAAATGTGAAGATATCTTTAAGCAACAGGAGGTGCCTGCATAATCACTCTCTACTAAATATTTTCAAGAGCCTTATTCAAGTTAACTTTAACTTTATTTAAATAATCAGTTGGAGCTTTAAAACAGGTATCAATTTTAAAACTCCCTTTCTACAGCAGAGATTACAGAAGCTTATTCTTCCTTTATAAAGCATTCAGTGCACATTGAGAGAAACAAGTAGTTTCTGATTATAAAGCATATTGAAAAATACAACCATCATCAGATAGTGTATGTTGGATAAATAACACTCAATCCTATGAGTCAGCCAATGACTGTGGATACAAATATATTTTTTGAGTCATGCTGGCTATGAATCAGTGGGAACACCAATGAACAGAATGAAAGATTTCACCCCAAACTGACTGTTGACGTGTGTCACAGACTATCGCCCATTCACTCTCCATACAATTAGTCACACTGCTAACTTTGATAAGGCGTTTGGTTTCCTATACCTTTTCTGGGTTCTTGTGTACTGAACAGCGTTCTGTGGGGAGAGCAGAGCAGCATCTGCTTTCAATTCTGCTTGTGATTGGAAACTTGGCTGACATGAAAGTCACACCTGGAAGAACAGGTGGGGCTGTACTCTAAGCCTTTTACGAGGATATCAGTTCGGATGTATCGAGTAAACATCGTCATCACTAAAAAGCACACACTGTTTTCTGAATCACTGTGCCTGATAGCATTCTTTTGGAAGAATGTCAGCAGTAAGGAGTCCATATCTTAACCTTACAGAACCAAAGGCCAACTTACCATATGACTGTGCTAATACTTAGACCTGCTACCTATTTATGTCCGGGTTCCTGACTGGTTTGCTCCCTTGAGTGTTAGACACCAGACAGAATTAGCAATGCATCAGTAAGGATTGGTAGAGTGCCTTTTTCAGGAGCCGAGCACTGATTTTATCCATGTGGATTTGGATGTGGCTCCTCTGTGAGATAAGATACTTTTCCTCCTCTTGAGGAAATCATGTGGGGGAGCCAAAACAAAGACCTGGAAAATCAGATGACCATGCAAAATGGAATAATGCAGCTGGAGTGTGAGAAATGTCAAAAGACAATAACTGAATAAATGCTAAAGGAATGATATTAAGAACAATGGTTTAGGGGCACCTGAGTGGCTCAGTCAGTCAAGCGTCTGCCTTCGGCTCAGGTCCTCATCCCGGGGTCCTGGGATCGAGCCCTGCATGGAGCCTGGTGTCAGGTTCCCAGCTCAGCAGGGAGTCTCCTTCTCCCTCTTCTGCCCCTCCTACCCTACTCATGCTCTCTCTCTCACTTTCTCTCTCTCTCTCAAATAAATGAATAAAATCTTTTTTAAAATTTTCTTTTAAAAAAGACCAGTGGTTTAGAAGCAGTGCTCCAGGGAACCCCAAGTATTCCGGTGTGGGGAGCTCTCAAGGCTGCAGCAGAAAAGAAGAGAAGCTCCAAGTAAGTGGGGCTTCAGCCACGCCCCCTCCCACCCCGGCCCACATCCTGGCCTCCACCTCCACCAGAGTAACTCGTGTGTTTTGTTTGTTGTTTTCCGTCTGTGTTTTTTCTACTTTGTATAGTGGATCTTCACATACAATTTCACATCAAGAAAGGATCTCAAATTTGCATTTTAAAAAAGCCACTGATAATTTTTAAATACTCTAAATTTCAAAATCCTGTAGTGTAATCACCATGACCTAGTATGGTGTCAGAAGTTTCCTTGGGGGAAGAGGACTGAAGACTTGCCAGAGGGAGAGGAGTTGGGCAGTCAGAAGGCTTCCAGGTTAGTGGTTATATACAAACACTAAGATGCTCTAACAAGTGGCAGTCCCAGGAGCTGGTCCATGGTTAGGGGATAGTGCCAACTGCCCACAGACAGTGAGAAGGGCGACTTCAGAGGCATGATCTTGGAGAGGAGCCATATCAAAATCCAAATAGCCAGTCATCATCTCATAGGAAGAATCCATGTCCACAGATACAAGACAGATAACAGAAAGCTCAGAAGAGAGTAGGCGGCTTCCCAGTGAAGGGGGCAGAGACTTGAAGGGCTGGATAAGGAGTCAGTACGGGCGGGGCTCCTGGCCCAGCTAAGGCAAACATCAGAGCTAGATCAGTTTCAGAAACTAAGAGCGTGAGCCCTGGCTTGCCAAGAAACACTGGAAAGGCAAAATACGAGGATTGGGTCCTTTTCTCTCCAAAATCCTTTGCTCTTGAATGGAGTAGGCAGCAGAGGAAGCTCTAGAAGATGTCCTGACACCACTGCTGTCTTCAGCCGACCTTTGGATCTAGCAACCAGGGAGAATCGATTCTGCTATTCTGACTAAAGAGACAGAGCTGTAGGAAGTCAGACACATTCCTTAGCACTTACAACTAACAATAGCAGAACCGGTATCTATTATCTAAAAACACAAGTAATGTGTTTTTCTAAATTACACAAATAGAACAAAATAATAAACAAACACATCCTAATTATTCTTGGGCTACAAGCACAAAGCATGGATCATTTAAGCATAAAAAATTATTAGAGGAATCCAGGACTGTCTTGTAGAATCAAAGATGAGGAACAACCAGTCTTGGAAAGGACAGAATGGGGCTGACATGTAGGGACTCTCAGCAGCAGAAGCCTAAGGAGCCCCCTTGAGAGGGGCTGCCTTTAAGGATTCAGCTTGCTTCCCTAGCTGCATGACTCCAGTCCCGTTTTTGCAGAGCATCCAGGAAGAATCACTAGCTGTCACCAAGGAGTTTTAACTCATGATGCAATCAACCTACAGCGAGGAGAAAGGGGAAGTAAAGCTGGAGGAACTCCATGAGCTGCAACACCGCCACGGAAGTGACCACTGTGTATGCCATTTCTCACTGGCCTAGAAGTGATGGAAGAAGCCATCTGTGGGGTACTGGAGTCCAACGAACTCGGCCAACCAAATACAGTGGTCATGATGACCGTGATTTTGAAAAACAGAAATAAAGCGAGTTGCTCTGCTTTAGACTGTGTAGACTGTTTACTGAAACAAGTGCTCCTCCAAAGGGTCCTTATAACATGACCGTGCTTCCCCCATTATTGTATATACTATTATAATTACCTATTTACCTTTTTTTTTGTCCCTGGACTGGAAGCATCTCAAATATAGGGGCTCTGTCCTGCTCACGTTTGCATCTCTAATGACTGTACCAGTTAGGTGATCGATAAACATTTCTTACACGTCTGGAAATCATGCCTGTCAGACTCGAAATGGACGTAGCTATTCGTCAGGAAAGGTATGTGTTCTTCAGGCAGGGGTTTTGAGTAAAATAACAGCAGAATACTGGAAGATGAGACCCTTGCTCCACGATTCATGCCATGACTGTGGTTGGAAGGCTAATTAGAAATCAGTCAATACGAAAAGTGTGTGGGAAGCGGACCTCCACAGCAGAGGCTAAAGCAAATGAGCCCTTGGAGGCCGTCCTGGTCCCTGCCCGCCATCCTGGCTCCTAAGGCAAAGCCTGGCTAATCTTATTAAAGGTTGGGGCTGTTCTCTACAAACAGTTCTGCAACATCATATTCTGGGTTCTCTTCGTTTTCTAAATATTTGTCCTAAAACTAGGACGTAAATGGAGAGGTGCTATGTGATTCGCCTTGAGCTTCATCCCCCACCCAAAGAGAGAGATTTCATATTTATTTTCTGTATAACCCATCCCATCTATAAACTGTTTATGTAAAACCAGATTTCAGGCAATTTGATGATATCTTCTACATCTCAGGGGGGTTTCTTCCACTCTAGAGGTGAGAAGCTTTCCTCTTCAAAGTCAAGGATCGTATTAATCATACCCCACCACCACAGATGGAATTCAATAATTGTAAAACCATGTCCAGCCCAGCAACCACTGAGGCCCATGGGAAACCATGGCTTCTTTGAAGAATGTTGCCAATACAGCTGACCCTTCCCCCAAATATTAGCAAATATCCAAGTCATCGGTGATCATCCTTAGAGTTAATGGAGGATGTCACCTCATGGCTCATACTCATCCACTCAGAACTGTTTTAAGATAGAAGAACATGGGTTACAACACTATGAGCTCTTTATGCAACTTCTTAACAATACTGCTCATGCTAATTAATTGCCAGATCTTTGGAATATGATCAAAACCAAAGTACCCTAGTGGCCAGAATGAAGGTCCACAGCTGATGCAGAAAACAGAGAGCCCCAGAGAAATGTCATCTGTGTTGGCAGGGAAACACAAGAGGGAATTGGGGTCAGAAGGCAGACAGCTTCTACAGTAACATTAGCATCAAAGAAAAGGATGAGAATACTATTAACTATAGAATAAATACATAAAATGTAACAATATTTGAAGCCAAATAGCAGCTCTGTCCTTTAAAAAAGCATTATATTGCTTTCTTGGGAAGCATATATCTAAAATTACAATAATTCAGATTGCTTTAGGTTTCACTCAGAAACATTTTGTTAAAAGATTGCCTTACATCATATTTGAAAAACATAAGCAGACTTTTACCAAATATAGAAACAAGGATCATAAACTGAAAATAAAAGCCAGAAGACAGACTCAGTGGAAACTAAAAGAATATTAACATTGTATTACACTTGGCAGTGAAGAAATAGAAATATATAGTGATTTACTACCTTTACAAAAGAATAAAAAATTAGGTGAAAAAATATTCAAACTATCAGAAATCATAAGACACTTTTTGGCAGGAAGTACAGAAGAAGATTTATTTAACTTTGGAGAGGGCTGGCAGAAAGGGACTAAAATGAGAAACAATAATATCACATATTAACTTTGTTCTTAAACATCTACATTTAATGTATCAACTTTGGCTGTTGTTATATGCCTTGGCAATTCAATAAAGTTACTGGAATGGAAAATTGAAAATTTTTATTGTGATATTTCCAATTTCTCCACTAGTGGAATAGTTTAATAATAAGCCATTGCATATGCTTTCAGCATTCTCATTAAAATGAGTGAGCTATCATTTTTCTTTCTATTCCTAGTTATCAGCAACTTTATTTACCAGTGCATATTAAGTAGAACACAAAGCCCAGCTAACCATTTGTGGTTATCCTCTCTGAACAGGCAAGGATTACCTATTGGAAAGGCATAAAGGTTTAAAGCTGGAAAGAATCCTAAGTGGTTTCATATTCCATATTTCATAGTGTCAACAAGGAAACTGAGGCTGGTTAAGTAACTTGTCCTAGGTCAACAGCTCATGGATGGCTGAGTAGATGTTATCCTTCTAAAATGTCCTATGACAGCAGACTATCCCAGAATCCAAATATTATTTCAGTAGGAGCCATTGAACACAGGCCTACACATTCTTGTCTGGCAAAAAAAAAAAAAAAAGAAAGAAAGAAAGAAAGAAAGAAAGAAAGAAAGAAAGAAAGAAAGAAAGAAAGAAAAGAAAGAGAAATGGCCAAAGGAGAGTCTTAATTTATTAAAAGTCTACTTCAGCCATATCACAAGGAGTTCCAGATTGCAAAGGAACTAGATTCCATTTACATTCATCCTTACTTGGGAATGAATATTTTTCCTTTTGGCTTTTCTGAATCTGTCCCTGGTTTTTACATGTTTTAATGTTTTCTAGAATGTCTCTCTGCTTTCACTTCAGACTCATGGAGTACTGAGGACTCCCCAATTTGTAAGGTGATCTCTTCATAAAGCTGCATTAATTCCTTTGTTGGTCTTTGCAGAGTAAATCTACTTCTAATCAGTACCTGCAATTAAGCTGCTCATATAACAATTTATTCCCTTTTAAACAACAGTTTGGGCATGTTTTCTTTGGCTCAGGCACTACGTAAAACATTTATGTTAACTATTAACCCTCCTGAGGCAACGTACTTGATAGGAAAAGAAACAGAGTGGAGCTGAAAGGACCAGGGTGGGATCCAATTCTCAGCAGAGTTGCCAATAAACCATGTGGCCTTGAACAAATGATTTCTCTTCCCTGAACTTTGTGTAAAATGTACAAGGTCATTTTCATGACCCTGAAGATCTAAAACCCTGCATTTCTAAATTAATCATTTTTAAGCCGACCTTAACGATAATTATTATGCCTACACCCTAAACTTCCATCCCACTTACTTCTATGCACCTGGTATGTATTGTGGTCCCACCAGTGAGAAAAGTAAATAAACTGCAATATAATGTGATGTCTCCCTTACTATGCCGTGAACTCCATAAAAGGTTAATTCATTTTTATAGGCTTGGTGCCTGGCAGAGTTGACATTCTATAAATGTTTGATATATGGATGGATGGATGGATGGATGGATGGATGGATGGATGGATGACTGCCACAGCATAACAGTAAGGAGAACTTAAATATAAGTTTACGTTATCACTGTAAATAGCCCAGAGATCATTATCCTGAACCTTATCAAAGAACTAGCACTTATACGTAATTTTGCCTATTTACAGCATAATGTTCATAGTACATCTCTTATAACCTGATCTCTTCTTGCCTAATCTCATACTCCTAACCTCCCTTCTTGACAATAAGTCTTTTGAGAGAAAGATCTGTGTCTAATTCATCCCACCACTCTGTACCTATTCATTGAGCTTATGAGGCTTCCATCAATTTTAACTAGTTAAATGAATTTAGAAATTAGTTTCAGTACAATAGTAACCAAAAATAAATGATACATTTTGTACCAAAGTAAAAATCTTTTCATGAAAAGGGTTTGGAGCTAGTTATCTGTGATAATAAAATTCTGACTTTTTTGTCCTTTTACCCTTTATTAATCTCAAAATTTCACCCCCTATAAAAACCATTCCTTCTTAGTGACTTTATTTTGCTTCATATAGGGTGGGTTCATAATTAACATAATAAAATTAGGTCTAATGTAACCTAGTAAGATGTCACTGGAGAAGAAGCACGAAGACCGGCAATTGCAAACAAAGTCAACATTAGAATTGTATTTGCATGGTTTCAGTTTACATGAAATCCAGTGGGAGGGCAAAAGTATTCCCCAGACCTTGAATGCAAATTATCTCTATGTTGCCTCAATAGAGTCTTTGTCAAATGTTGACAGTCCACAATTGAGAGTGATACAGAATAGCCTACCCTCTTCTGACTTATTATCATGTGGATTACAGGATATTTACTTTAGGAAGCTGTCCTTTTGTTCTCAGGCGGGTCCATTTCTCCTGTCAAGGGAGGCTTTCCCTACAAGCGTTCTCTTTTTCAGGCAACATAAATTTCTTGATTGCTATCTTGTAACTTTCACAGATTCACAATTTCATTTTGGCATAAACAATCTATATTAACACATACATAAAGTTAATATTTTCTAACTCAGTTTTTAAATAGTCATCACAATTCTAATTATGCTATTAACCCATTATAATTATACTCATTATTACAAATATGATTTGTTCATGGCGGTCTTCATTATTATAAACAGTACATTACTGTTATAAATGTTATCAATAAACCATAATTGTTAGAACACCCTTAATATATTTACTATTTGTTTCATCAGGTCCTACATAATTCATATGGGCATTTTTATGTCTGTATAAACTCCAAAGGAACCAGATCATCTCTTACTCCCATTGAATTACTGTCATGTTAATAAAAATAATAGCTAAGATTTACTGAGTGCCTGTCTTTTGTCAGTTACTGTGCGAGCACTAAATGTGTTAACACAGATCATCTCATTAATGTTCCCAAGGATCCTATGAGGTAGAAGCTTTTATTAGCCCCATTTTACAGATAAGAAAACTAAGGCTTATGTAGGTTAAATAACTACTCAACTGTTTAGAGCTAATAGATGGTGGAGATAGAACTGGAACCCAATTTCGCTCCAGATTACTGTGTTTTGGATAGCAGATGAACTTGCTCATTTTGGAAGATGCCTCACTTTTTGTATTTGTATAATTATTTCTCTAAACTCAAGTTTGCATATCGTTTTCAATTTTTGTCTTAAAAGCAAAAATGTATACAGAATACAAGTTGAAATATTTGCAATAGGAATTACATGCTATCAAAAAATAATGAACATTATTACTATGAAATTTAGCAAGTATACTATATCAAAGTAGGAGGATAATAAATGTATTATATAATTATCAGCATAGTTTTCTGTGAATTTGCTAGTGTTGACTGATTAATTTTACAGTTAGTAAACCTATTAACTGTGTACCTTAACAGCTTTTTCTTTTTAGTGTGTAAGGTTTAAAGTTTAATTTCTTTTCCAAAGATTAAAGATTTTCTAGCTGCCAAAAGATAATAAATGATTAAAAGTAAATTTAACCACAAAGGTTTTGATAGTACCACATTACATCTCATCCATTTATGAATTGATTATTTATAAAAAAGCAAATATGTAATATCTGATATTCATTTCCTTCATTATTTTCCATTTGCTGTAGCCCAATTAGTATCACATTCATTAAGATTAAGTGCATAAAATAGATTTGAAACCACATTCTCTCTGAAAGTTTAAAAAAAATCTATGAGCATTTTAAAAAATATGCCTAACATTATCCTAATAAAGATAGCTTACAAATCAGAAATATTTCCTGGCTTTATGACTGAAAGCCACAACTATATGAAACTTAAGAGCCATATACTTCTTGTTTTTAAAACTATGAAAACTAAAATGTTTAAATATTTACACTGGGAAGCAAATAAGTACTTTGAGACTATAAGAATTCACCCAAATAGCATTTAGAACACAACAATGCATTCATTGTGATCCGTTTCACGACTGCTGCCATATTTACAAATCAAAAGCTTATTGAGGGTTTGTCATATTCAAGACTCTATAAAGCATACTCTACGGGATATGTCTTCAAAGAGCTGTCTTTGGGACTGTTGTGTTTATTTTGTCTGTTTTTAATTGTGAAAATAAAACAGACACCTGTTTCACAACACGTAAAGAAAGGATTAGTATTTCTTGGCCTATTTTCATTACATAAAAATCCAGCTGAAGATACTGGAACCAATAACTCAATTTTTCATCTGGAATTCCTTACACTCAGACCTTCTGAGGCCTATGGGAGTACTACATTTTGGTTTGCAAAGCCATCTACTAAAATCTCCCTTCAATTGAAATAGAAACAATACTTACGAGAAAGGATGATTTTCCATGAGTGCATTTTTAAGAGGTATACTGCTTTTTAGAAGAAACTGAAAAGAGAAGCAGGGGTAACATAGTGAGTGGTATGAACTCAGGGTCTGTAAGAGGTGGAGCCAGACTGCAATACTGGTTTTGCCACCTACCAGATACACAGCCTTGAATAAGTCATTTGATTTCATTAAACCTCAGTTTTCCTCATCCGTGAAATAGACATAATTATGCTATTTCCCTAGTAGAGGTGCACTTAGCAGACTGCTGAAAACAAAGCACATATTCAATAAATGGTAGTTATCCTCACAGTTAGAAAAGAGGCAAACAGGTAAAGCCAATATGTCTTTTTTCATGGATGTTGCAACAACAACGAAAAAACCATAACAGAAATAAATTAGATGGCAGTTGATCCTTCCTGGTGTATTACTGTAAAATGACTAAATTCGTGTTGGACTAAAGAAGGAAGTACAAATATCTTTTATCACCATTAGCCATGCAGTTAGGAGAGATGTGCAATGAGTACTTGACCTAAGGAAGAACCACACGCTCTGAGGAAACTGTGGATAACTAACTTGTTAAATAATTCACAAAAATGAACCACTTGGTTATGGCTGAAGAGGTTGTAGAAAACAATGATGCTTACAATTCAAAATTCTATGTGCAAAATTCCTTACTTGAAATGACCTCACAGATCCTCGTGCAAGATCTAAATTAGGGTTACACCAAGGCAAATGGGTTTTAAAAAGGGGAAATGACAATACTGTAACCATTTTTTATACTTAAGATTAATTATAAGAATGAACCATATAAAACAGCTTTTGTATGTTAAATTTAAATATCAGTAATTTCATAATAGCAGAATGTGAAATAGCCTAAACCTCTAACTCATTTTAGAATCACCGCAAAAATGGGAGGTTAGACAAAACAGCAAACACAAAACCAATTTTCTAAAGGAAGCTAAAGAATATAAGTAAGGTGACAGTATGAAAGTAGACTTGGCTATTTCACATCTGCCATAAAAATGTATTTTTTTAGTGCAATCCTTGAGTAAACCTGGAACCACCAACTATGCTTAAGAGGCCAATAATCCAATTTTTCCAATTATAAATTTACAAAAGTGTCAAGGCCCTCTTTTGAATAATTTTGAGCTCTGAGCTAAATTCCTTGTTTTAAAAAAAAATTCAATTTCAGGGAATAATACACACAGCTAGTCCACACTAACATCAGGTGCCTCGCTCTTCCAGGGCACACGGAAAACCTCACTTCCCAACGCACTTGCAGTTAGGTGGGACTACACGAATAGTTTTGGCCAATGAAATGTGAGCAAGAAAATAAGTATCACTTCTCAGTGCTGAAGAAATGCAAAGTCCCATATGGTTTTCCTTATTAATGCACTGCAATAATCAAGGAGGTGTTGAATTGAAATTACAGAGATACCAGATAAAAAGAGCTTGGATTGCCGAGTCACCTCTTAGAGGATAACTACCACAAACAGACACCCAAACTCAGTGGGTCTTTGTTTGAGCAAGAAATGAACTTTTGTTGTGTTAAGGCATTGAGAGTTTGGGGTTATTTATTACCACAGAAGAACCTAATGTAACTTAACCAGCGGGGACAATTTTAGATCTCTAACCTGCTAGTGCAAGCAGGCTCACCCTTGCAGCACAATCACACATCACAGCTAGATCTGTTAACAGACCAGACCTCTCCTGGACCCCATTACAGTTGTGCATCACAACCAGGCCAGGGGACATCCCGATTTACCCTGCACTAGAATACAGCCAAGTGGGGCACAAGCCCCACTCACTCCTCCTGCTGTAAACATAGCCCCTCCACAGCAGACCAATGGGCACAGTGGGCACAGGAGACAAACTTTGAGGGGCCCAGCTCACACAGAAGGGATTGCACTTCTGGGTTGCATACGACATTTCCTACACAAAGCTCCTCCTTTTTTTTTTTTTTTTAAAGATTTTATTTATTTGACAGAGAGAGAGACAATGAGAGAGAGAACACAAGCAGGGGGAGTGGGAGAGGGAGAAGCAGGCTCCCCGCCGAACAGGGAGTCTGACACGGGGCTTGATCCCAGGACCCTGGCACCCACAAAGCTCCTCCTTCAAGACTAAGAGAGGTGGTTGATTTGCCTAATACATAGAAATAAACACAGAGTCAGGCAAAGTGAGGAGACAGAGGAATATGTTCCAAACGAAAGAACAAGACAAGCTGTAAAAAAAAAAAAAAAAAGACATTAATGAAATGAATTCAAAATAATGGTCATAAAGATGTTAACCAAACTCAGAAGAATGGACAAACAGAGTGAGAGCCTCAACAAAGTGAGAAAATATAAGAAAGCCCCAAACTGAAGTTATAGAGCTGAAGAATACAATAACTAAACTGAAAAACATTCAACAACAGACTGAATGAAGCTGAAAAACAGATCAGCAAGCTGGAAGATAATACAATATAACTCAGCCAGGCAGAACAGCAAAAAGAAAACAAGATTTTTTTTTTTAAAGGGGATAGCTTAAGGGACCTTTGGGAAAACATCAAGCAGATAACATTTGCATTATAGGAATACTAGGAGAAGATAGGGAGAAAGGACCAGAAAACATATTAGAAGACAGAATGGCTGAAATCTTCACTAATCTGGAGAAGAAACACACAGGCCCAAGAAGTCCAGTGTTCCAAAAAAGATGAGCCCAGAGAGATCTACACCAAGACACATTATAATTAAAATGGGAAAAGTCAGAGATAAAGAGTGAATCTTAAAAGCAACAAGAGAAAAACAATTTATTTCATACAAGAAAAACCCAGAAAATGATTGCAGGCCAGAAGGGAGTGGCACAACCTACTCAAAGTGCTGAAAGGAAAAAAGTCCAACCAAGAATTCTCTACGTGGCATTCAGAATTGAAGGAGAGATTAAGAGTTTTGCAGATAAGCAAAAGCTAAAGGAGTTCATTACCACTAAATTAGCTTTACAAGAAATGTTAAAGGACTTCCCTAAACTAAAAATAAATGGCACTAATTAATAACAAGAAAACATACAGAAGTAAAAATCTCACTGGAAAAGGTAAACACATAGTAAAGGTAGTAGACCAATCACTTTTAAAGCAAAAAAAAAGTCAAAAAACAAACACAGTTAAATTAACTAAAATTACAATAATTAGTTAAGGGATACATAAAACAAAAGGATGTAAAAGGTCACATCAAAAATATAAAACATAGAGGGGCGCCTGGGTGGCTCAGCTGGTTAAGTGGCCAACTCTTGATTTTAGCTCAGGTCATGATTTCAGGGTCCTGGGATCAAGCCCTGTGTTGGGCTCCACTCTCAGTGGGGAATCTGCTTGAGGATTCTCTCTCTCCCTCTCCTTCTCTACCCCTCCCAACTCACGCCCTCTCTCTCTCTCTCAAATAAATAAATAAATAAATAAAATATATACATATATAAAACATGGGGAATATGTTCAAATTTAAGTTGCTATCAACTCAAAACCAACCATTGTATACATAGGAAGCTATTATGTGAACCTCACAGTCACCACAAAGCAAAAACATATAGTAAACACACGAAAGTAGATGACAGAGAACACGAAAGAAACAGCCAGAAAACAATTAACAAAATAACAATAAGTAAACACGACCAAAAATTACTTAAAAGGTAAATAAACTAAACTCTCCAATCGAAAGGCAAGGTGTGGCTGAATGGATTTAAAGAAAAAAAAAAAAACAAGACTAATCTATAAATTGCGTACAAAAGACTGACTCCAGTTGGAAGGCCACACAGACTGAACGTAAAGGGAAGGAAAAAGATATTCCATGCAAATGGAAATAAATGAGAAATAAAAGAAATTAAATAAAAGAAGAAAAGAAATAAGATAAAATAAATAAAAATAAAATAAATAAAATAAAAATAAATAAAATTTAAAAGGTAAAATAAAAAGTAAAAGAAATAAAAGCTAGTATAATTAACAAAAGGATGGATAAAAATTATATGATGATCTCAATAGATGCAGAAAAGGCATTTGACAAAATTCAGCATCTGTTCATGATAAAAACCAACAAAGTGGGTATAAAGGGAACATATAAACATAATAAAGGCCATAAATGACAAATCCACAGCTAACATCAGACTCAACAGTGAAAAATCAAAAGCTTTTCCTCTAAGAGCAGGAATAAGGCAAGGATTCCCACTCTTACCACTTTAATTCAACACAATATTAGAAGTCCTAACCACAACAGTTAGACAAGGAAAAAAAAAAAAAAAACAATATGAAAAGGCATCCAATTTGGAAAGGAAGAAGTAAAACCCACTATTTACAGATGACATGATACTACATATAGAAAACCCAAAAGACTCCACCAAAAAAAACCTGTTATAAATAAGTAATAAATTTATTCAGCAAAGTAACAGGATACAAAATCAATATACAGAAATCTGTGGTGTTTCTACACTCTGCTAACAAATTATCAGAAAAAAATGTTTAAAAAGATCCCATTTACAATTGCATCAAAAAGAATAAAAATACCTAGGGATAAGTTTAACCAAAGAAGTAAAAGATCTGTACAATGAAAACTATAAGAAACTGCTGAAAGAAATTGAAGAAGATGCAAATACATGGAAAGATATTCCATGCTCATGGATTGGAAGAATTAATGTTGTCAAGATATCCATATTACCCAAAGCAATCCACAGATTCAATGCAATCCCTACCAAAATTCTAATGATATTTTTACAGAACTAGGACAAATAATTCTAAAATTTGTATTGAACCATAATAGCCAAAACAATCTTGAGAAAGCACAAAGCTGGTATCTTGCTCCCTGATTTCAAACTATACTACAAAGCTACAGTAACCCAAACAGTATGGTATTGGCATAAAAACAGACGCACAAATCAGTGGAACAGAAATGAAAGCCCAGAATTAAACCCACACATATATGGACAATCGATTTATGACAAAGGATCTAAGGACATACATGGAGAAAGGACAGTCTCTTCAGTAAATGGTGCTGAGAAACTTGACAGCCACATGCAAAAGAATGAAATTAGAAATATCTTGCTCCATACATAAAAAATAACTCAAAATGGATTAAAGACTTGAATTTAAGACCTGACACCATAAGATTTCTGGAGAAAAATATAGGCAGTAAGTTCCTTGACACTGGTCTTAGCAAAACTTGCGTGGATGTGACTCCAAAAGCAAAGGAAATGAAAGCAAAAGATAAATGGGACTACATCAAACTAAAAAGTTTCTGCACAGCAAAAGAAACCATCATCAAAACAGGAAACAGTAACCAAAATACAAAAGAAGTGTCTTCTCCTACTGAATGGGAGAGGACACTTGAAAATCGTATATCCAACAAGGGTTCATATCCAAAATATATAAAGTATTCACAACTCAACAACAAAAAAGCAAATACCCAATTAAAAAATAGGCAGAGAAATTGAACAGATGTTTTTACAAAAGAGACATACAGATGGCCAACAGGCACATGGAAAGCTGTTCAACATCACTAATTATTAGGGAAATACAAATCAAAGCCACAATAAGATAACACCACAAGTGTTGGCAATGTTGTGGAGAGAGGAGAACCCACCCGCGCTGATGGGAATGTAAACTGGTGCGGTCACCCTGAAAAACGGGATGGAAATTCCTCAAGAATTTAAGGCTAGAACTACCGTATGATCCAGCAATTCTGCTTCTGAGTATTCATCTGAAGAATACAAAACCACCGATTCAAAAAGATAAATGCGCGTTTATGTTCACTGCAGTGAAATGTAAACAACCTAAATGTCCATTGACGGGTGAACACACAAAGATGTGGGGTATATACACAATAGGCTACTTCTCAGTCATAAAATATAATGAAACCTCGCCATGTGGGACAACACAGATGAACTCTGAAGGTGTTATACGAAGTGAAATAAGTCACACGGAGAAAGACAAATACCATATGATGTCACCCGTATGGTGGAATCTAAAAGCAAACAAAACAAAAAAAAGCAAAACAAAAATAAACTTGTAGATACAGAGAATGGAATGGCGCTACCCCAAGGGAGTCAGACGGTGACACAGGTGAAATGGGTGAAGGGGCCAATTATATGGTGATAGATGGTAATCAGACTTTTAGCAGTAATCATTTTGGAGCACGCACAGATGCCGAATTCTAATGTTGTACACCTGGGGAAAAAAAAAAATTGTAACTCATAACATTCTCCCAGCTACCACTACCACACACACTCCTCCCACAAAAGATTTGGTTTTGTGGTTGTATGGTTTTGGTTTTGGTTTTGGTTAGTTGATTTAGTTTTAGGGAAAAGTTATTTGGGGTTTTAGACTAAAAATTTGGAAGTGGGAGCCAAGATGAATCTAAAACCCTCAATCGTGTTTTCTAAAAAATTTCTAGAGAGGACTGAAATAAAACCGTTGGAGGCCCACACACTGGAGATACTTTGTTTGACCCTGACCCCTTCACCCATAGGTAATTCGATATGAGAGAGCAAAGTCCTATATATGTGTAAGGAATTCTAACAAAGTTCTGACTTCATTCCCATGATAATTATACTGTTCCTTCTTTTTCTTTTTAATTTTTTCAACATCAAAGGTTAAATCCTTTTCAATCGGGCTTTGTTTGCCCATTATTTGCTAGTGCCTATATTAAGTTGGGACCAACTACGATCAAGTGATTACAGTAGGTTTAGCTCACCTTCAAGTTTCAGAATGAAATTAGAAAGACAATAAATATAAGAGGATAGTTTAAAGAATAATCAATGGGGCTCTTAATTATTTAGAACAGGATATCCAAAATAGTTTCAAATATTAACCAACAAAGTAATACACATTCCAACTATGAAGACAATCTGTTTCTAGCCTTGTTCCTGGGATTTTAAGCCAATAGGGTTATCCATGTGCAATCCTACCAATAAAAATGGGCTCTGGGCACTCCGATCGATTCTTTTGGTGGCAATTGTCTTAAGCCTTCTGCCTTTGTTTTGATTTTGCTTCTTGCTCTCACCTGCTCTACCCAAATTCTTATCTTTGGAGGTTTGTACTTTTGAATTTAATCAAAGAATTTGCTTCCTGGCTTTTGACCCCAGGATTCAGAGTATACTTAGTATCTGGCCCGTCCTGTTCCTTTCCTACTGTTTAGTGAGTAACGGTCATGTTAGGCCTATGATAGGCACTTTGTATATATCACTTCAACTAATCCCCACAACAGACCTCACTGTTAAGTTTTTTTTTTAAGATTTTATTTATTTATTTGAGAGAGTGAGACAGACAGAGATAGCAAGAGAGAGCATGAGCAGGGAGAAGAGGGAGAAGCAGACTCCCACAGAACAGGGAGCCCGAGGCGGAACTCGATCCCAGAACCCTGAGATCATGACCTGAGCTAAAGTCAGATGCTTAACGGACTGAGCCACCCAGGTGTCCCACTGATTAAGTATTTTTATCACCTTGTTGTGATTGAAGCAACCGAGGAACTTGAGAAAGGTTAGACAGCAAGAGGCCAGTATTTAATCGCAAATCTCAATCCTACGCTTTTAACTACCGCTTATACTATTGCTGCGACCGTATTCTCACTAAAAATAAATATTTACTGGGCACCTACTATGTTCCAGGTTCTGTTCTAAAGAATGACTAGACAGATGTGAACAATACAGATAGGGTCCCTAATTTCTCGCCAATTGTGTTCTCATCGAGATCATATTGTAAAGCAGCAAACATAATATCATTTCTGAAAGTGGTAAGTGCTATGAAGGAAAAAAAATAAGTTAAAGTGCTGGATAAGGGCTGGAACGGGGATGGCAACATTAGATGAGGAGGAGGAAAGGAACACTGGGAAGGAACCAGTCACTAGAAAATCCGGGCTAGGAACATTCCAGACTGAGAAACATTCCACTCATAGGTGCAGGGGTCAGGAATTAGTGTGCTGTCTTCAAGAAACAGAAAGACATCTGGTGTCACTGAGCTTAGTGACCCGGGGGGGAAGATATATAGAAGAGATGAAAATGGTATGCAGAGCCAAGTCCTACAGGGCCTAGCTGCCAAGGCTAAGAGAGCTCAATTCTACAAGGAATAGGAGCCACATTTGAAGGAGGGAAGTGACATGATTACAACGTAATTTTTTAAAGCACAGGTAATGCGCCATTTTTAACAATGAATATGGAGAGAGAAACTAGAAAGACACTGAATGCTTAAGGGATTCCAAAAGGCCAGGGCTCAAAAACTCTAAAAGCAAATGGACTTTCTGCACCCTCTTCAATCAGTTCTATCCCAGGAAATAAGGAGCTCATCGGTAATGTAGCATCAGATTTTAATTTACTAATATTTAATTATATTTATGAGTGTCATGTCTTCAGGTTGGGGATATCCTCCCAAGGTGAAATGCCCTCTCTTGTATTGGCACTCTGAAATTATGGTTTCAAAATTCAAGACAGCCCCTGCAATAAATTCCAGCCTCTCCTGTTTCTATTCACAAAGCATGTTACAGGTGGAAAACAAATAACACGACCACCATAAAATAATTTCATTAAGCACTGCATACTGAGAAAGAGAAACATACAGATTCCTACAATCAAGGACTTGTCTTCTCTTATGAAAGGAAAAAAGACGGTGTCACTTGTACAAAAGGCATCTGGACAGACATTACAGAGGTGTATTTTACCATTCAGTGTTTTCTTTTGTAATAAAGCCCAGAAGGCAAAGTACTGTAAAAATATAAACTTTACAAATTCTGAGACTTTGCTAATAAGAAAATATAATAAAATTTTTGTGCAATCCATGGAATTTCGTTATAGAATTTACGTCACAATGATAAGACCACAGATAAATTTCCAAATTCCTTTCAAAAATATTCCACCCTACTGCAACTTTCAAAGTTTGAGATGGGGAAAATATCCAAGTTCGATAAGATTATAATCAAATTTTAACATTTTCTTCCTTTAATTCAGACCATAAAATCTAATATTAACCAGCTTATCAGGAATATCATGAGAAATACAACTAACAAATTTAAAATCTGGAGTCAAGAGCCAGAAATTCAAATGCAGGCAGAAAACACAAGAACTAAGGTGAGTTCCAGAATAAATATGAGTGTCCTAGAAGTAACAAAGAAAAAATATTCAGCGTATTTTAACAACTAAACTGCAGGGTAACTTCATGCCCCTGGGAAAAAGAAAATCTTTATTTTCTCATAAAAGAATAAAGAACACACACATTTTGAGAACCATAAAAGCTGTAACTAAGGAAAGGCCATCTGGGCAACTAGATTATCTTTACAATACACTCTTCACTATTTTATTTGGTCCTATTTTATGTACCTCAGGAAATTAGGTTTCCATCACTCTTGAAAATTTTCTACCAAACTATTAGATATTATTGCTAAGTAGTAACCAATAATCCCCACCAAGTGGTTTAAAGGACTCTGCCTGCCTGTGTCTTACTGATATTTTTATTATTATTTTTCATTAAGACTGTATTACCAAAATAATATTATTTCATGAAGGTTAAAGTTCTAATTAGCAAAATAGGAGCTGGCAGTGGCTTAGTGCGGAGTTAAATTTTGAGACCCCCAAGGAGAAAAATAGAATAAATAATATAAAAATAAAATAATTTCTAAGGTCTCCTCTCACCCTTTATTAATTGCAAAATAAACAAATCTCTAGGAAAGAATGATCCCTTTTCCTTCATGGGCACCCTCTGGGGTAGGGCTCTTTGGGGAATTAAAACACCCTGGCCTGCCAGACACATGTGTACGGACACAGTGAGGCATAATCCAAGGTGTCCTACATTCTTGCAAAGAAAAACGACATTCTCACCCAGCTCACTCTGCAGTAACTTATCACAGTGAAAAATACTCAGAATGACAAGTGAGAAGGTTTGGAATCTAGTCTTTGCCAGGATCCAGGGCTCTGACCGCAGGCAGGCCCTGTGGTAGGTGTTCCAAGCCTCGGCTTCTTCTTGACAGCCTCCCTTGACTCTCCAAATTGTATGGTGTCATGATACTCATCCAAGAGAACAGAACTAAACAGTCCTCCTGCTAAAGATATGCTGAGCTCAATCGTTACACAATGCTGTGGCTGAGCAACTGGAAATTTATAAATGCATCCCACAGATAAACATGGTAAGTCTTAGGGCGGGGAGAAGGGAAGTTTTGGGGAGCTTGAAAAAAATAGGGCAAACCTTTCTTAGGTGTAAGCAGTAAGAAGAGTTTGTGTTTTCATATTATTTCAAATCCCAGGTTCTGTGGGTGCATTCCATTCTAAAAGAAAAGCTAACTAATTTAAAGAAGACAGGTGAATATAAAGTCATACTATTAGACTAGAATAGCAGGGTAAGCAACACTCCTAAGTAGACCCCAAACTACTTCTATTTGGCAAGTTTAATCTCCTCTGCCAAATACCATAGTAAATTAACAAGGTCTCTTCTTACTTCTCTTGAAATTGTGGAATGATCACAAGACAGAAAAGAGAAGGAAGACAGAAAGAAGGGGCTGGATAGGGCATCTGGGTGGTTCAGTCGGTTAAGCACCTGCCATCAGTTCAGGTCATGATCTTGGGGTCCTGGGATTGAGCCCTGCATTGGGCTCCCTGCTCAGCAGGGAGTCTGCTTCTCCCTCTACCCCTCCCCCCTGCTCATGATCTCTCACTCTCTCTCTTTCAAATAAATAAATAAAATAAAATTTTAAAAGGTGCTGGATAATACATACCCTGAAGAGGTATTCTGTGATTAAGAAGATTTTTATTTGTTTTGTTTTTTTTTTTTCTTTCAGGAGCAGGATTGTGGGTTCTAATGAATTATTTTACCCCTGGTTATATAAATCAGTGTTTCCAAACATTTCTGATAGACAATCCACAGTTAAAAATGTTCAGTATATATCCCCAATATTTATTCATTTATTAATTTATTAATCAGGTCATGTATTGCATATGCCATTATACATTATAAAATATAAACACAAATGGAATTGTTAAAAAATCAATGATGAACTAGATCATATTTGTTATTTTCTTGCTAGTTACACTGCTTCATATTATCATTAGCCTATGTCTCAAAGTATAATATATACTTAAGGTAAGGCTCATTGCTAATAAAATTAGATATAAATCCTTATTTCATATGTCTTCTTGATCATTTCAGTGAGAAGCAGAAGCTGACTTCTGGTAAGACTGAATTAAGTAAATCGTCAACATTGTTAACCTCACATTATGGCAAAGAATTCTTACTACAGTCAGAAAAGCTTCAATTCTACCAATTTCCTGTTGTTTGCTTATGCTTGTATTATTAGCATTATCTTCTTTACAGAAATCCTTTTAAGCCACTTTGCCATTTTCTGACTGCTGGTTTGGTTAATACTGAATAATGGAACCCTTAATTCCTTAAGTGAACACACATAAAATCAGTAAGATGCAACACAATGGAAATGAAAAAAAGAGCAGGGATCATATGTTAGCGCCCCCCCCCCCATGTGTGGGATCTCCCAGTATTTCCTCAAAATACCTCTGCAAGGGTGGAGAGGAGACCAACTGGTGCCAGTATCAATCCGTATATTATATATTTGCAAAAGCTTAGGGTGTTGTTTTTTTTTTAATAAAAAAAATGGAAGTTCTAAGTTTACTGCCCATAGCCTGTTTTGGAGATAAAGGGTAGAAGCAGTTGTGGTAGGTAAGGAAAGCTGTTATCTGAAGTATCTGATACTTTGCTTGAATATCAATGGGCCATGACTATGTTCTAGGCACACGGTAGCATAAGAGCCCTTCCCTGGACCAGTATGAAACTTTTATGCAGTTTAGAGGCTGTGCTCTCTTGAAACAGCATTTTTCACCATGGTGACCATGATCAGACCATTCTTACTCCTCTGAGCTTCTGCCATTCATGACCTCAGAAACAAACAACAAGTTGTAAAAGACTTTTGTGTACATTAAATACTTATTCTCTGTTACATGCAAACAATGAATCATGGAACACTACATCAAAAGCTAATGATGTACTGTATGGTGACTAACATAATAAAAAATAATAATAAAGTAAATAAATAAATACTCTATTCTTGGGTCCAGATAAGATTAATATTCAAGCCTCAATTATTTTAGGAAGTGCTGCAAAGTTTGTTAATTGGCTAAAGGTCACACCATCACACCATTTCATGCATTAGTAATCCTGAAATGATTAGTTATAATGTATGAGTATAGATTGTATCTAAACTCTTTCTTTTACATTCTATGTAATTTATCTTAGTTGGCTAAGGCTGTCATAGCAAAAAACCATAGATGGGATGGCTTAAACAACAGACATTTGTTTCTCACGGTTCTAGAAGTTGGGGAGTCCAAGATCAAGGTGCCTGTGGGCTTGGTTCCTGGTAAGAACTCTCTTCCTGGTTTGCAGACAGTTGCCATCTCTCTGTGTGCTCACATGGCCTTTCCTCAGTACTACAGAGCCCTTCCCTTACAACTTCATTTAATCTTAATTACTTCCATAAAGACCCTATTTCCAAATTTGGTCACATTGGAGGTTACAGCTTCAACATATTAATTTTGGGGAGACACATTCAGTCCATAACATAATTTATATGCCTTCTTTTTTTAAAGATTTTATCTATTTGAGAGAGAGAGAGAGCACAAGTGGGGGGAGGTGCACAGAAGGAGGAGCAGACCCCCCCACTAAGCAGGGAGCCCAATGCAGGGCTCAATCCCAGGACCCTGAGATCATGACCTGAGCCGAAGGCAGGCACTTAACCCACTGAACCACCCAGGCACCCCAATTTATATGCTTTCTTTCGAAATATTTATTTTGTGTCTTCTATGTGAATGACACTATAACCAAGTTGCTCTCATTCTAAAGGAGAGACAACAAACAATAAATGTGTGCATGTGTATGTGTGCACATGTATATTACAAGGAAAACAAGTAGAACAAAGAGAAAGTGAGAGGGTTTTGAGAGGAGGCTATTTTAGAATAGGTGGTCAGGGATTACCTCTCTGATACAAGGACGAGGGAGCAAATATCTGTTACTGAGGAGCAAACCTCTAAATATTTAGAAGAAGAGTTCAGGCTCAAAAAGTCCAAGAGGCAGGTGCCTGAGGGATGAGAGAAGAGCAGAAAGGCCAGAGAGGGTGGCCGGGTTGGGCAGGGGACAGTGTTGGAGATGGAGGTAAAGAGAGGTGGGTGGCATTTAAGGCCTTGATGGCTAAGGTCAAGTTTGTACCGTCACAATGGGAAGTGACTGAGAGTGATGGGAAGGGGGCGCCTGGGTGGCTCAGTCGGTTTAGCATCTGCCTTCAGCTCAGGTCATGATCCCAGGGTCCTGGGATGGAGTCCCACATTCATCAATCCATCAGGCTCCCTGCTCAGCGGGAAGTCTGCTTTTCCCTCTTTCTCGGCCCCACCCCAGGCTCACACATGCTTGCGTGCACTCTCTCTCTCTCAAATAAATAAATTCTTAAAAAAAAAAAAAAAGTGATGGGAAGCCGTTGGGTGGTTTTTGAGCAGAGGATTGGCATGAGCTAACACATACCATTTTAAAGGGTCACCTTAAATTCTCCATGGATAATAGACCATAGGGGCAAGATTGAGAGCAGGAAGACAAGAACAGAGCCTTTTTCAGAAAACCAATTAGGCAATGCTGCTTTGGGAGAGTGGTAGTTAGGGTTAGAGTTGGAAAACGTTTTAAAGTTGTAGCTAATCAGGGTTTCCTGATGGACTGAATATGTGACACGAAAAAAAGGATAGCAAAACAAAACAAAACAAAAAACAAAACTTTGCAGCACTGAAATAACTCTAGCATTCAAAACAAAATAGGAATCTAAAAGTCAGACCACTTGGAGGGTGTCCTCTCCTAGCACTCCATACTTCCACATACTTTTCACAGGTGCAATTATGTTTGCACCTGCCTGTCTAGTGGCTGTCTCTCCTCCCATAGAATGTGAGCTACTAGAAGATAGGACTTGTATCTGTCTAGTTCATCTTTATATCATCTGCACCAAGCTCAATGCCAGGCAGTTTTTGAGCCCTCATTAAATACTGTAAAGAATGAATGAATATCAAAGCTTTGAGCAATCTTTAAGTTACAACTTATTAGGAGCAATTAGAAGAAAGAGGGAAGCTAAAAAGGCACTATACTCATTAGATGGCAGGTAGGACTAGAGAGATTCTGTTTTCTACCTTACCTTTCTCTATCATTTAACTTCTAAGACAAAACCAATTTTATCTCACCAAAAAGATGTTGTGTCTCCTATCAGCTGGTGAACACATTTTTCTGTAAAGGGAGTTTTACCCTGATCCGACATCATAACCATATTATACATTTAATCTGCTTAATAATTCTTAAAAAAGTATTATTTCTGCTAAAAATAAGATACCACTAGCCTTCCACAATTCAAACTCAAGCAAAATGGTAAAACTGATGAGTGAGATCTACAGATAATTTTCGAATCTTATTTTCAATGATTGCAGACTGTCTCTCCCATAAACTTTTATACCAACCGTTAAAAGCTCTTCGAATTGTTTTTGTTGCATTTCATTTTCACCCCTCCTCCATATAGCCAGGGAAATAAAAAAGACGACTAAAGAGAGGGAAAGTTCTGGAGATTTGGAAGTGCAAGGTAGCGACCAGCCTATGTAATCCTGGTCACTGAAAGGTCTGAGTTATTCAGACCTGACCATGCTTGGAGCTTGGGACAGAGCTAGCATGTAATGTATTGGTTTCCAGCATCCACTTTTTATTTAAAAAATTAAGTTCCTTTAACCCTTCCACTGAAATGTCACTCGGCTGAGGTTCTGAAGGGCGAACGTGCAGCCGGCTGCAGTAATGATACGGAGTCTTTGTGTAAACTACCCAACACGACACCGAGTGATGTGTGGTTTGTGATGTCAGCAGAAACCGCAGATAAAATCGCTTGGGTTTCTATCTCTTGGCTAGAGAACGTCCCTACAAGAAAAGACTGACCCTTGACTCCGCCAGAAACTTTCCCCAGACTTGGCCTCCATTGGTAGAAGGAGTCGCCCCCCTCCTGGCACCCCAACGGGAATCCCAGAGGTGGGTCGTGGGGACGCCGACACTGGGGCGCAGTACCTCCGGCCCTGCGCAGACAAGGGCGGGGTCACAGGCACTTGGGCTGACCAGGGCTCGGGGACGCCGAGGGTGGGGGGTGGAGCCGGCTCCGCGGAGTGCCAGCTCCGGGGGGGGGGGGCAGGGGGGGCGGGGGCGGCCCAGGGCCCCGCCCGAAGGTCTCGGAGCAGGCCTCGAGGGCGGGGAAGGCCCCGCAGCCCCCGCCCCGCAGAAAGGCGGCGGCCGGCCGCGGCGAGGTGGCCCAGCGGGGCGGTTGCTGGCGGGCGGGGGGCGCCCGAGGTGGGAGAGGGTGGGGTCGGGCTGCTTAGAAAGCCCGAGCGTCCGCAGGGCCCACGGCCGGACCGCCAGCCGTAGCCGCCGCCGCGCCTCCAGCGTCTGCAGGTAGAGTCGGCGCGGGCGGGGCGGGGCGGGGCCGCGTCTGGAGGAATGGGGAACGCGCCCGGGTGGGGGGTGTTACTCAGAGGGTCTCTCCGTGCGCGCTCTCGCGGTATCTGCACGCTCGGGGGCCGCGAGGGCTTGGAGCATCCCTTTGCACCCCTGAAAGGGGGGTGACCTGGTTACCTTACGCTGACCTCCTGACAGCTGTCTAGCTGCACTGAGAAAGTACGGGGCCCCAGAGGGTGCTAGCTTCCAAGATACTTTGGGTGTTTTCTGCACCCTCCAACCCAACTGGCCTCCCACACACACACACAACACACACGCACACGCACACACTACGCAGGAGGAGGCGGAGGCCTGAGGGATTAGAGGGATAGAGACCCTGTCACTCAGAAGAGATTAGAATCTGGGCAGGACGTGTCCACGCTGAAGTCTTCAGAAAGTAGGTGCAGCATCTGCGGCTCCTCGCGTCCAGCCCTCAGGTGATGCGTGATTGATTTTTCTTGGTTTGGTAGCTCTGGAAGCCCTAGGCTGTAAAAGGTTCGGGTCAACAATGCGATTTTAATCCACAGAGGCTTTCTTTGCTCTGCTCTCCAACACCTTCTCGTATCTGGAGGAGGGGCACATTGGAGGATCCTAAAAAGTTTGAAGTGAGTGTTCAAAGTTGCTTCGTGTTTTCCATTTGTGACTTTTTGAAAAAAGAAAATACAAACTCTTAGTTTGAGTAGGTTTTACTTCTTTAATATACATGCATGCATTCATTTGAAGAGAACTGGTGATATCATTAGAGAGTGAGTCCAGTAAGTACGGCATCATTAGAACTGACAACCAAGTTTACTGCATAGTTTTAGAAATATTGCTTCCTAATGTGTCTTTTTATGTGCTCTGTTACTGGGATGCGTCTTTATTGGGAATGCTGTCAATATCACCTTGGTGTCTTGTGAGGTTTCCCCTGATGTTGGCCACCTGACCTGGGACGGAGCCCAGTATGCTCCCTTCTCTTTGTGTTTCAGGTGGGCACCAAACTGCTTGCAGGCCTCTACCCTTGGTCTCTGGTGAGAGGAAAAAACTATCAAAAAATGTGCTCTTGGCAAGTTTGGGAGCAAGGAGGAATGCAGATTTTTCCCCCTTTTAAAGTTTTCACATATTGGCAATTTAAAACCCAAAGCATTGTTTACCACCTGTCAGACTCACTCGTAAGTGAAAGGATTAACTAATAAAAGATTTGTAAAATGCTTCCTGAATATAAAATTCCATAAATATGCAAAATAGTAATAATCCACCCATTGTTAAATTTATGTAGCTGCTTCTGCCATGCATACAAGATGATTTAGAATGCATGTTTCCTGTCAATTAAACAATGAGTTTGGAGTAAAATAATGAGTTCAATTCACATCCTATGAAACTTCGAAATAAAATTTCTCCCATAAGGCACCATCGGCAGAGAATCATAAAGTAAGCAGCATTTCAAAAAGTTATATATGGAATGGCACTTACCTTATGGCTGGGGGAAAAGGGACCCAGTGAACTTCTGAAACTAAGAAATATTCAGCCCTGTTTCAAATGTGCTTGAACCATAAATATTCCCTCACGTTTTGGGTACATCTAAGGGGAGAGCAAACAGGTTTTGTGGGATGGCCTTAGAGCTAGCTGTCCGCTTTAATCCATGAAATATGCCTCTCAGTATTTTAAGGCTTTAGTTCAATCTGTGGTTTTGTTCACAAGAAAATCTTCATAGTTACTTAGATAAATTATTCATTCTTCCAATATCATGGGCTTGGTTTTTAAGTATCCTTAATACCAGCAATCATTTTAATATCCTGCAGATAATTAAATTAATTTGTTCCCAGTGGATTGAGTGACATGTTAACATCACACTTTTCTCTTTATGTGTATTTAATAATAAAGCATATCATTTTTCTGCTTACTGGTCTCCTAGAGTAAAACCTGTTTCTTCATGCTAATTGTAGTATAAATAATCCTAGGGATGGTCTTTTCTGTTTTATGAAGACAACTGTAGATTCCCCACTAGCAGAGTAAGCTGTGAGCAGAACCACGAAGTTGGGGATGTTTTTCCTGACATCTTCCCACCTTCAGTGGTCCCTCCTCATTTCCTCCACTCAGCCCTCAGATGGGTAGCTGCTGAATGGGCCCCAGCCTGGCATTCCGGAACCTCCCCTCTTCTAGCGCTCTTCCTTTATCCAAATAACTTAACCTCTGCCCTACTTATTTTCCAACAGTTTGGTATGGGTGAAAGAGCACTCGGTGAAAAATCAAAGGAGTCTGTATTTATCAAGCACCAAGCCTGTGATATACCAGGCACTGAGCCACATTGTCTCATTCAATCCCTGTAACAATCTGATGTGCAGTCAATGTCATCTGTGTTGCACACAAAAGAAAACTGAGTCTCAAAGAAGCTCTGGTGCCCAAGGACGAGCAATTGATGAGTCAAAGAGCTAGGATTTGAACCAAAGCATTGTGGTGCTTCCTGCTGCATTGTGATCCTGATCCCTCAGAAGGGCTCACGTTCTGGACTGAGGCGTGGAAGAATTCTCCCATTGACTAACTGGCCATTTGACCTCAGATAAGTCCCTTAAACCCTCGGGGCCTCTGATTTCCTTTCCCTAGTTTTGGATTAAATTCTCTCTCAGAGGTGGAAGGGACATTTGGATGCAAAGCACATAAACTGCTCCTCCCACGGGATTCCAGAATATCTTCTTCCCTGCCCTGGCCTTTCCTCCAATCCCCTCCCCGGTCTATCTTTTTTCTTCTTGCGGGTCCAAGTAAATATCGCCCCCTCCAAGAGGCTCTTCCCAAACAGTCTTCTATTATTTTCTATCTCAAGCTCCATGGTCCCTTTAAAACACTGATTACAAACTGCACTTATTTTATTTACACATCAGTTTATATGTGGCTGTTGTTCTTATCTTCTCCATCATTCCCCCCATCAGACTGTAAGCCACATGAGGCCAGAACTCTTTCTGCCTGACCTTTTTCCATTATTGTATTCCCAGGGTCTGGCACAGTGACACACAACATATAGCTGTGATCAATACATGTGTGTTGAATAATTATTCATTATATGATGATAATTATATAATGAATAATTATCTCCTACAAAGGGCATGTGCTAAGGGCCAATATATTGTCCCATCCCTGGGAAAACCCGAATGAAGCACCCTTGATCTTACACTGTTACAGCGAGCCTGAGTTATGAATGGGGATCCAAGAATAGTACTGGAGACGGCACGACAACCCTGGGGCACCCTGGACAAATAGACACACTGCATATGGTCCAAACCCCATATTTTACAAAGAAAAAAACTGAACCTCAGAATGATAATAGGAACTTGGGTTCAGAAGGCACACTGGAGACCAACTACTGGTCTAAACCATTGTTTTATGGATGAGGACACATAGCACATATAGAACCCATGCGTCCTGACCTCCACACTAGCACAAATCTCACCAAGGAGTCAAAAATCCCAGGGACCACCCAGTCAACAGGGGTAGGGAGCGTGAGGCAATGACACTTTTTTTTCCCCAGAAATTCCAAAGAGCCTTCGGTTTCCCAGACCAATCCTGGATAGCAGCATTAGTACACAGCAGAACACTCTACTTCAGATCATCTTATTTTTTAAATTTTGTATGGCCTGTTTAAATTTCAGTGACTCATTTACTATTTTAATGATCCATCAGGCAGCCTTTTAATACCTATCATTAGTTTACCAGTTCTGTTTAAACACTGGGGAGCTCCAAATGGCAAATCTACAGGGCTGAGCATTTACCACTAGCATGATAGATTCAAGATACGTTTAAAAGATGATTGATATTTTGAACTCCAAATGATGATGGCTTGTTTTTAAGGACTAAAATAACTTTTCTTCTCTAACTTAAAGAGCAATCCTTGCTAGAGTATTACATCCCATAAAAAAGCAGTCCTTAAACTTTAGAGGGCATAAAAATCATCTGGAAGGCTTTTAAAAACTCAGATTGCTTAGAGCCTTTCTGCACATTTCTGAATTAATAGCTCTGAGATTGGACCCAGACAACTGCGTTTTTAACACCTTTCGTGATTTTCCCGATCAAATAGTCTGAAGACCTCACTTTGAGATCCAATAATAATTTTAGTATGTTTTGAATTTTCCCAGGTTCCTTGTAAGTGGATTTTTTTTAAAAACAAAGATAATTGGGGAAAAGTCTGATGTGTTTGAAGCTAGCAAATAGCATACTAGTATGATGGGAATTTGTTTTCTTGTAGGAAAAGCCATATGCCATATGTATATAATCATGATACAGCTACTGGGTTTGATATCGGCCCCAAATCAAGAATGTTCCAGAATGTTTCTGTTGGACCACAAAAGTAAATCAGTAATTAGCAATAAAAGTTAAGTGTTAAATTCTGTGGAGCAATAATGAAGCCCCTTGCCCTCCAGACGATTACATTCAGTATAGTAGAGAGATAAGATTAATATCCACAAAAGTTTCAAGGAAAGGGTTGCAGATCAAGTACACGATGCCCAGTTAAATTTGAATTTCAAATACACAACAAATCATGTTTCAGTATAGGCATGTCCCATATAATATTTTTATTTGCTAAATCTGGCAACCTTGCTCAGTGAACATTAGCATTTAATGCCATTAGTTTCCAGAACTTGGTGGTGGGGAGGGGAGACAGTAATGTTGAGTGGTTGTTAAGCTTTGAGAAACTGGTAAAAGCTCTGAACATGCTCCTGAGAAAAATGCCCAACAGCACTTTCCAACAGAACTCTCATAGTATTCCATGGATCCCAGGCTACCAAAGCTCTTGGGGACATCAGGATCATCTGCAATGTAGACAGTAGAGGCCAGCTCTTCAAACTACTTCCTCTGGGCTGGTGAGTCTAGAAGGTAGCTTGGATAAGTGGAATGTGAACGTGGCTTTTTTTTTTTTTTTTTTTTTTTTTAGATTTTATTTATTTGTTAACTTGACGGAGAGAGAGTACAAGCAGGACGAGCAGCAGACTCTCCGCTGAGCAAGGAGCCCAATGTGGGACTCTATCCCAGGACCACAGGATCATGACCTGAGCTGAAGGCAGACACTTAACTGACTAAGCCACCCAGGCCTTTAAGCGCAGGAGAATTTAGCTGGATTGTGGGTTTAGGAGACTTCTTAAAGCTTTGACAGAAGGCAGGTTCCCTTAGGCTTTGGGGATATTTAGTAAGGAATATTGAGAAATTAGTTGGGACTGGTTTTTAGAAAGTCCAGATTGTGGACAGCCTTAAATTCTAAAGGGTTTTTAGACTGCCTATATTGGGAAACAGTTCATCCTTAGTGATGTATCGGTTAGGGAGGAGAAGATGATCAGACAAAGGGAGATGTCAGAGTGATATTGTAGGCAGCCTGGGCTCTAGGGTCAATAGGCCTGGTGTAAACTCCTCCATTAAGCTGGGAAGCCTTTGGTGTGTGTGCAATTTCTGTGGGCCCCAATCTCCTAAAATGGGAATTGGGAATAATAATAGGAGCTACTAACAGGGCTGTTGTGAGGATAAAATGAAGTGCTTGGCACAGTGGGTGATACGGCATAAATATTCAATCAGTGGCACCTAGTGCTGGATATACTACCACTGCTACTACTGCCCTTGGCATTCCAGGGGGATCGGTGGCTCAGCAGCCTGTAAGAACGGTTTGGGGGAGTAAAAAAAAAAAAGGAGAGAAAAATGATTGTTTGATCTGGATTTAGATAAAGCTTTAAAATCTACCTTTTCTAAGTTAAAATTTCATTATCAAAAAACAGTAAGTGCAGAAACAAGTTAGTAAAATAATGTTAGTACTTTTAATTGAGGATCTTAAGATGAAAACATTCAACTCTTCATTATCTTTCCTAGGAGAGGGAATATTATGGACAATCTAAATCATATACTCCGATCCAAAGTCAAGGAAACTTTAATTGCATGCGTTACTCTTCATAGCAGATTTGCCATCTTAACTGTTCCGCTTTGGCTAATATTTAAATTAATTTGCACACGATAAGCTCAGACTAATCATTCAGAGAGTTGCTCCCCAGGGACGCCTGGGTGGCGCAGTCCTTAAGTGTCTGCCTTCGCTCAGGGCGTGATCCCGGCGTTACGGCATCGAGCCCCACATCAGGCTCCTCCACTATGAGCCTGCTTCTTCCTCTCCCACTCCCCCTGCTTGTGTTCCCTCTCTCGCTGGCTGTCTCTATCTCTGTCAAATAAATAAATAAATAAATAAATAAATAAATAAATAAATAAATAAATAAATCTTTAAAAAAAAAAAGAAGAAGAGGAAGAAAGTTCTCCCCAAAGCCATTTAAACCGCAAAGCAGATCAGTTTATCAGAGAGAATTCAAGCAACCACCTGACTGATAACGCAGGAAATGGGATCATCAGGGCTCTGGAGCCCGACCGTTTAGGTTCCAACCCCAGCCTTCTCCTGTGACTAGCTTTGTGACCAGGCAAATCACTTTGCTTCTCCAAACCTCAGTTTCTCCCTCTCTGCAAAACAGAACGAACAACAGCCCTTCCCTCCCAGGGCATGAGCACAGAGCTCTCACGTGGTTTCCAGTACCCAGTAAGTGCCCCATAGAATTCTGTGACCTCATGTCATCTTCATCTATCGGTATGTTATTTCTTTCACATATGCATAAAGAATTTAATCCAGGAAAACATCTAATAATGTGGGAGATATTTAGGATCTTTAGTCACATCTTAATTTATTGATTTACACAGCCAGGGCTATTTAGAGCATTTTCCAAACCACAGAGTACAGTACTCTTATTTCAAAGAATGTTTAATCCCAGTTTTCATGATGTGTCGCTTTCTCCAGCTCATCCATCTTCAACCTTTACAGGGTGATTGGTGCCTTTCTAAAGAGCTTTGGGTTTCAAACTGTATATTAAAGCGTCTGGGCCCTAGAATTTACTTGGCTCGTAAACCTATGGTACGGAACAATAAGGGATTGGTTTACGGTACATTATAGCTACGTGTATGGCAGTTATATTTTATTTGGTCTGTGCTGAGCACCTTGAGGGCATCTCCCACAGTGCCTTAAAGATGGGAGACTCAAACACTTACTGAATGAAGTTAAAGTATAATAAGTTATATCACATTCTTTTTCTGAAGATACGTTTTCCTCACATTAGGAAATCTAACTTTTAAAAAAAATGAAAACAAGGGGAAGACTTCTGACTTTCATGCATTAGAGCATTAGTTTGATATTTCTAGACTGAAGTACTGAACGTGAATCTGGAGATCTACCATTCATATTTCCTAGAAGAGCTATGGATTATAACATCTCCCTTCTTCGCATTAGTTGGTCCATCTCAAATAGTCTCCCCTCAGATACTGCTTGTTTGTTTTATGTTCGTTTTTTTATTATCTACCCTTACCCCACTGGACTAGAAGCACCCTGAGGTCAGAGGTCAAGCCTACACATTTATTGCTGTTTACTGCTCTAATAGCTACTGAGTATCTATTACAGTGCCAGGCACTTAGTGCGTAGTCAATAAATAGCCTGTCAATTAGTAGAGTGTCAGAAGACCAAGGTCTGGTCTTCTGTGATTATTCCACTGCAAAGCAGTAACCTTTTGTTTTTTTATCTTTTGGGTCAAAATCACCTTTCAGAATCGGACTAAAATCATGAAACACCTCATTAATAAAATTTTACATGCTCAAAATTTTGCATATAATTTGAGTCCACCTCAGGCTAGGAATCCCAGTTCTAAATCCCAGTTTCTAGATTAAGAAAAATCTAACTGAAATATTAAACTAAATATCACAAAATATTTAATTACTATGAATACCAATGTGTTAATATTCATGCATCTATAGTAATAAATTATATGTTGCCTTGGGAAAATTCTGCAACCCTCCAAAGGAAAAAAAAAAGGCATCTATAAATGCTGAATGTTTTATTTATACTCTGGAAAGGATTTAAGGCTTATAGAGAAAGGCTAATAAAAATACATACTGTACAGCAATATAAAATATATTTCAAATAGGTAAGAAAAAAATGAGTCAAAGGAAAAAAATAAGGCTGAGAAAATAAGATGGGGCCAGGAGAGAGATTCATACTCAAAATTTATGCCATGAAATTCAACACTCTGGCTAGAAGATAGTAACAAATTTTGTTCTCAGTTTTTTAGCAGCCAATGCGAAGGGGAAAAATATAATCAGTTATGTCCTGCAGAAGGTCATGTTTTATATATACTTATATATTAATGCATGGATATGTATTTAATAGCAAACTGCTTCTTAAAAGAAGTAAGTTTCAGTATCTTAATAAAGAATGGAGATTATATTTCCAATGTTTATTTGTGGCAAGTGTCCTTGTACCTGAACCTGAAATGACCCATAATAAATGTTCAAAAATAACTGGCACTTTGGAGGTTTACAATGAAGATGTCATGGCTTTCCATGCAGGAAGAGGCTTCATGAGGTCAGTGAGACCCTTGTAGAGCTCAGAGGAGAGGTGAGGGACAGACAAGGAAAACAGAGGGCTTTCTCCATTGTCTTACACCCCATCAGTCCCTGCAGCAGTCCACCCTTTCCACTGCCGCACATTATTTAAATAAGATGCCTGAAGCTCTCGTTCTTTCCTTGAAGGCAAGGTTAGGATGTTGACTAATGTAAGTTATTCCCCCTAACTTTAGTTTCCTTGGATAACAGTCTGTCACAGGAACTTCTACGCCTTCTCTCTTTGAGAAAGCAAATACAATAACTAGCTTCTCGGAACATTATGTGGATTTGTGGCATTCTCAGAGGGGCTATAAATGGATCACATTGACAGCTTTATTTGTCATTCTTAAATGGAATGTGTTTTTCCCCCTTTGAGTTAAATCGAAATCAGATGGCATTTCTTATTTCAATGTGGAATGTTTTTACTCTCATAATTGCAAAATGGCATTCATAACTGATACTATTCTAATTTACAAAATTTGTGTTTTATTATTGGGGGGGTTCTATTTGCAAAGTAACTGAGGGAAAACAACTTATGCAACATTTTCGTTTTGCCTATTTATTGAGATCCTGATATAGTTGCTAGAATTTTGTCACCATATGGAAGCAGAGACAATTATATTGCATGTAATGACATGGATTTTAGAAGCAAGGATATAAAAAGGCATACCCAGCAGAATACCCACAATCCAGAGACTAAAACATTTTTGAAACCTCTTCTCTCCTTTGCCTCCCCAGCATGTCCCTGGTCTCAATCTCTTCCTCTCCTTACAGTGGCTCTTGTTCAATATATGTAGGGGCAAAAATGGCAAGAATAAGGTTGGAAAGCACTATTTTCATACCTTAGCATATTTCTTATATTCTTAAGCCAGTTGCTTCAGTCCAGGTGGAATTTTTCATTAAAAAAATCCCCATCACTGGGGGTCCTGGGTGGCTCAGTCAGTTAAGCATCTGCCTTCGGCTCAGGTCATGATCTCAGGGTCCTGGGATCGAGTCCTGGCATCAGGCTCCTTGCTCAGTGGGGAGTCTTCTTCTCCCTCTCCCACTCCCCCTGCTTGTGCGTGCACACTCTCTGTCTGCGTCAAATAAATAAAATCTTTAAAAAAAAAATCCCCATCACTCCCATCAACCCACTACTCAATCTGTGTGAGAAAAGAAGCCCTCCTACTTTAATTTCTTAAATCCTCCAAAAGTTCCCAGTGCTCTTGTTACCGATCTCAATGTTGTGCTTATCTTTAGAATTTTCAAATGCTACGCAATGGGTACATTTTTCACACTGAATTTATATGTGTTTATTTTCATGCTCATTTTATACATGTGTTCAATAAAGTCAACTTTACCAAGTACCCACTAAGTGCCAGACACCGTTAGGATACAATGAACGGCTTCAGGTATCCCCTGCTCTCATTCGGCCTACAGGCCGGCTGGTGGGGAAGATAGACAGTAAAAGAATGACACAAATCGGTATGAAACTGAAACTGTTGTAAATATGACACAGAGAAGAGACACAAGGTTCTGGAAAGTGAGCTCTAAATGACAGAGAGGAGTCAACTAGACAAGGAGTAGAGGCAGAAGGCATGCTGTGGAAGGTGTGGAAAGCTGTGATGTGCGGCAAGAAGAGAGCGGAAGCAATGTGAGAGCCTGAAGGAAGGTCAGGTGGCTGGAGTACACAGAACAGGGGTGAACAGCATGGGTCTGGAGATGTGATCAGGGGCCATCACCATGAAGGCTTTTTAGCCATAGCAAAAAATATGTCTTCATCCTAGAACCAATGAGAAGGGTGGGGGGGGATTTTAATTAGTTACATCATCAATTTGGTATTTCAAAAAAATATTCCCAGCTACACACAGAGTGTGGGTTGCCAAGGGGAGAAAGTCATGCAGACCAGTTGAACATTTTCAGTACAGTTACTGGTAGCGTGGCCTAGGGGAGGAAGGATGAGGTGGTGGTGATTTCCAAAAAGTGACTGGATTCAAGAGACATGGAGCGGTAAACAGACAGGCCGTCTTCTGCAATATTGATGGGGCGCCCATGTGGAAGTGTAAAGGAACACTGGGGAAGGAGCAGGTTTGCAAAGACAGATACTAACCTCAGTTGGACATGCAGAGTTTGAGTTCTGTAGGAAACATTACAGGATGGAGCAAAAGACATTGGATTATGGGTGTGGAGCTTGTCAGAAAGCTCTAGGGTTTGCATGTAAACTTGTGACTCATCTTTAATCCACAGTTCTGGCTCTGACGAATATGATCCATAGATGGATATGACTGCCTACAGGAAGATTATAAAGTGAGTGGTGGAACCAAAGTCTTAAGGAATTCAAATCCATAACAGCCAAGTAGTGAAGGATGAGCCTGTGAAGGATGAAAGGAGTAGTGAAACAGGCAATTGCTGGATCATGGGGGGCAAGGGAGCAATGAAGCGAGGATTTCATTTCAGGAGGGTGGGAGTGGTCAGTTGGCTTAAATGTGAAAGATTGAGAACTGTTTATTTTATGTAGCAAGAGTGGAGAGCACCGATCAGGAGAGAATTGTTTTGAATTAGAGAGAAATCTCTAAGGGATATGTATGGGAAATAGAGTTCTAACTGAGTCTATTTGCAGTCATGCCTGTTGGAGAATATTTCACATTTCATATTTTACATCTCTCCTAACGACATAGCTAGGGAGCTAGCATGATAGAGAAGAAAGCCATTCTGACATGTTGGTGACCACGACAGAGTGGCACTGGGGTGGAATTTGAGCACAGAAGAATCTGAGGTCCTGGGGTCTGAACGGGAGAGAGAACGTGAACCTGACAGCAAGGAATTTTATGAGCACAGACAGCACTGCCTCCTCCTCCACCCAGCGGTGCGTGTGCGCCCAGGGTAAATAAACCAAATGTTCATGAAGCAGTATTGATTCGCCTCACCCACGTGCTGGCATCCCTGTTTAGAAGAAGTATGCTGTGGGCTGACACATCACACAGCACGTTCTCAGCAACCTCTCTGAGGTGAGCTGCAGCCTCAACTTCCCTCCCAGCGCTGGCTACACCACAACCATCTGCGCATGCGGGGGCCGGGCCGGGGGGGGGGGGGGGGGGGGGGTTAATACCTCAGCCAGGGAGCACTGTGATGAGACAAAGGTCAGACTGCAGAGGTGTGAGCTGCCAATGGGAGATAAGAAAAGAAAGATGACTACTGGTAATTATTTGCAGTAGTTTGGCTATAAAAGGGAAACGAGATTGGAGGGCAGCTGGACAGAGGTAACTGGATGAGCAAGTGCTTATTCAGTCAACAAATATTAAAATATCTTCTATGGGCCAGGCACTAAGACAGGTACCAGGAAGATATTTTCCAGCCCTAATGGGAGATCTGCCATGAGATACATTTCATGTATTAATCTCAAATGCACAGTGACTACATGTTTTGTGACCTGATTCACTGAAACAAATGCAACATCTTCCCTGAGATATAAACCTTACTTGATCTTTATAAAATGATTAAACAAATTTGTGTTAAAATAAAAAAGAGAAAAATAACATGTCCATCTGTATTTTTTTCCTAATCCTCTCTCCTTCCATTCCTTTAAGTGTCCCAAATTTGGACAGTCTTGCTATTGTCAGTTATTCAGAAAATATTTTCTAGAATGGTGTTCTGAACCCTATGTTCAAGAGCCTCTCATAGTGCTATTTGATGTTTCAAAATCATCTAATCTATAATTTATAGAACACCCACGTAATGAAATATGAATATTACCCCATGGAAGTTAGAAATGTGAATAAATCAGGGTTTCCCTAGCTAGACTATAAGCTTTGTGAGGGCTTTTGGCACTGCTGTGTTAAGAGCATATAGTCAGAGTACTATAAATGGGATTTTTGTGGTAAGGTTGCAGTTAAGGATCCCTGGGTTTGTAGAGAAAGGTACACTAAATTCTTACACAAGAATTCAGGAAGATCCCTGAAAGAGGTAATATTTGGGTGTTAAATAATGGGTGTTAAAAAATGAGCATTTCAGACAGCAGAAAGCTAGTCAGCCAAATCACAGAGGCAAATCATTTTTTGGAGGAGAGGAAGAGTGAAGAGAAAGGGTTTGGTATGGTTACGTGGAAAGTAGTAAGTGCACTGATCTGGGATCTTGGGAAGCTCTGCTGAGGAGTGCCTGGACTTGATCTTACACTGACTGGAAGTGTCCGAAGTTTTCAAGCAAGTGGGGAAGCATGAGGTTTAGGAAGGAAACTGGGATCATTAGGAGAGCTAGGAACTGATGGGGACTGGAAGCAGGGAGTACATGAGATAGGAAGGCCACTGTCTGGATGGGAGATGGTGGACGGCAGTGAGTTTCTGCCATGATGATGGCCTTGGACATGTCAAGGGAAGTTGAGCTTCTTGTGCATGAAGTCATTATAATCAGTTAGATGTGTGGGTTTGGGAGGTGCAGTGATGGGGGAGAATGAAGAGGACATCACATGTTCAAGCCAGGGAGAGTGGCAATCCCATTGATTTTAGGTACGGAAAGAAAAGCAAATTCAGGAGATGATAGGGATGAAGATCCAGCCCAGAAAGCATGAGAAAAAGGTATTAATTTAAGACATGGGTGTGAGTGAAATTGCTGCCAAGTGGAGACCCTTGACGAAGGCCCACATTAAGGAAAGGAGAAGAGCCAGAAGAGGAAAATTGAAAGGAGTTTCCTGCAAAATTGGAAGTGAGATTTCAAGGAAGCCAAGAAAAAAACATGTGGATTTCAAGGATGAGGACTCAAGCTGTGATTTGTTTCACTTATAAAGGTGATCTTTGAACAACGTGGGTTTGAAATGCAGGAGTCCACTTAGAAGCAGATTTTTTTGATAAATACAGTAGAGTACTATAAATGTATTTTCTCTTCATTATGATTCTCTTAATAACATTTTCTCTAGCTTACTTAGTTGTACAAATACAGTGTATAATGCATGGAACATACAAAATATGTGTTAATAAACTGCTTATGCTATCAGTGAGGCTTCCAGGCAACAGGAGACTATTAGTAGTCACGTTTTGGGAGAGTCAAAAGTTATATGCAGATTTCTGACCATATGGAGTCAGCATCCCTCACCCCTGCGTTGCTCAGGGGTCTACTGTATAATCATCAACTAGTATTGTTTTAAGCAGTTTTCCTCTTGACAATGAAACAGTCCATGCTTCTATCTCCTCCCCAGATTTTATAACATTCAAGAAGCACATGAAAGAGGCCTCTCTCATCAAGTATTCTTGATTAAGTCACGAAAATGGAATTGAAGCTTGTTCTTCCCCTTCATATGGTAAGTAACCACTAATTTGGGTAACGGGTTTGCCTTTCCCCTTCTCCTAATTTCCTTACGATTTTTACAAAAGAAATGGAAATGCTTCTGGTGTGAAGGTAGCATGATTTATGAATAATATCCAGATCTGTCTTCAGAATATTTCATTAAAAAGGAGAACATTCCATTTTTAGTGCAATTGTGGTTTTTATAAATTCTAATTTAATATGTTTTATCTGGCTTAGAACTGGAGTCATTTTGAACTACATATGAGTTTTGATAATTAAAGTAACATAACTCTTCTACCCACTTTATACACGCTTTTAATTCTTTGGTGCAAATTGACATGTGGACTCTGAAAAGTCATGGCCACATAAAAGGAAGATTTAGAAATGCCAGATTGATGGGCAGTGGCATTTCTCTTCATTCCAGAAGCCCTCGTTTGGAGTATCCACCCCTTTTGGCCTGGGCACTGACTGTCTTTAACTGGAAAAACATCTCACTTTGCAAGTGACTAGAACTGAGTCACCCCACGTGAGCAAAATCAGCCCTTAAAGAAAGGGCAACATCATTAAGTTCTTTCACCAGGATATTGTGCCTGCAGGACTTAAAATGATTTGAGACAGTTCACTCCTTTGTCCACCCACAAAATCATTTGTTATTTTTAACCTTCATTGTACATTACTTTTCTTTATATGTTCTAATGCATGTTTAAAAGAAAAATTCTGTATGTATAGCTGTGAATATTCATTAATGCATTTCATTTATTCTGACAAATTAGGAAGGTGGGCATCTCTGAATTTGTGGGCAGGCTGAATTAAAGATAACTTTCAAATAAATGTGGCCTTTATTCTTTAAACTACATATAGTAACTCCAACAAAACATTACAAAGTAGAAATCCTTAAGGAAACCTGTAATAATAAATCATATGAACATTTTGTTATTAGCATATAGATTGGATGTATGTAGGAGCTTGTAAAGTGCCTGAGGTTCACTGAAAATAGTTTATTCTGTGTCTACAAAGTATATGCAAGATTGAAAATAAATGTTTAAAACACCATATATTATCTACCTATAAATAAAGTGTTTGCAAAGCAAAGGTAAACGTCAGCCCAGCTCATGAAAAAAATATCAAAAGATTTTAAATTTATTGAAGCCGTAAATTAATGAGATATTACCATGTGTGCATAAATAACTTAAAGAATAAAATTTGCTGATCCTTCTCTCATATGGATATTTGTGCTAATGAATCAGGATCCTATTTACTCTATTAGTCCCCAAAGTAATTGCTTATTTGAAGAAGTTCTGTCTTATGGGTTTTCAGTTAATTAAATCCATTTGCATTTTATGCACACATTTTAAATTCTCAAGCCCTATTTTTCATAAGCCAGATTCAAGTATGTTCATGTAATAATACCTCTCATTAAGGCATTAGTCTTTCATTTTTAAAGGAACTTTCAGAATAGCCATATGCATAAAGTGCTTATTAATGAAATCCAATCAATATTTTAGAAAAGTCAACCCATTAAATGTTATTTTTTTAGTTTAAATTTTCCTATTTGTAATGGTGATTACTATGCTGAACATACTTCCAATTTCTAATTTTTCGGTTAGCTTAATTTATTCAACGATTTTTTTTTACTTTGATTTTGCATGGCAGGTTTTAACTTCTAATATGCCTTTAGAATTACAAGCAACCTTTTCCCAAAGAGTAGCTTTTTCAAGGTATGTGCATATTAACTGATTGATCTTGCCAACCCAGTTGGGAGATCACTAAAACATGAAGCAAAACTTTCCTAAATCTAATACTGAAGAACAGAGTATGACAATTCACCAAGTTAGGGATATTTTTAAAAGTATCATTTTCTCATAGTTTTCAAATATTTGAGAAGTTGGGAATTAAAGTCCATAAAGTACTTCCTGGCTTGGAAGTTTGAAAAAGCTACCAAATTTAGGAGAGTAGAAGAAGTAGACAGAAGAGAGGTCAGAAAGAGCCACGGGATCCACACAGTGGGCCCAGGTCTAAAACCAAAGCATGTGGCAAAGCCAGACGCTGGGAAAGGCACCCGGGGGCACAGTCTGGAGAGCTGACTTGAAATCCAGTTTGAAATCACACACAACTGAACTATATCTAGGTGGTCATTAGACGTTTATCTAGTTTACAGTTTATCTAGGCTTAGTAGTTTCTCTGTGCAAAAAAGATACAGAATGCAGAGTCTGGGTGCATTCAAGTTCCAATTCCAGCCTAAGATTATATCTGAATCAAAAAAGGATAGAGTATCCAAATGAAGAAAAAAGAAGAGGAAGCAAAGGAGGGAGAGAAACAGGAAGGATATCCTGAAGCCAGGATGAGTATGAGTTATTTTGACCTTTTTGGCAATATTGGACAGTAATGTACTTTTGTTGACCTCTTAACAGGAGATATAAGTAGAAAACGGAAAACATTTTTGATACACTGAAAAACTCTTACACTTTATAATAAACACATTTCATTCAATTAAATCTTATTAATTCATTGAAGCAATGATCTATGTAAAGTGTAATGCCAATAGTATCCTAAGAAGATAACATTTTCTTGGTAACTGGAATCGCCCTAAGGAAGCATTTCTTCTCATTTAGACAAAGTAAGAATAAAGCACTTGTATTACCACTTGTATAAATTTTTAATACTGAATAAAATATTAGTGTTTAGTGTAATATTGATTCTCAACATAATACTCCTCCATAATAGCATGCTAATTGGTTAGAATTAAATCAGACAGATTCAAAAACCCTGAAAACAGACCATCTAACACTTGCAATTTTTTTTCATTAGTTTCCAGAATTCCAATTAAGATGGAATTAATCTGCCAAATAAAAGGCCATGGTACAATAAAAGTTCCGCGTACTATGTCATGTGCACGCCTTCCTCCTTCCTGGGGCTGCACCCCCATGATGAGATCTAGAAGTGAGGAGGGTGGGAGAGGGCACATCATGACTTGTGGGTTCCAGCCACACCGAACAGCCTTCAAAAGAGGCAGGCAGTCTCTGTGCGTTCTAGCTCTGTCATTTCCTACCAGTGAGACCTGAGGCGTTTTACTTGAAACTCGTAGAACCGCGGTTTCCTCACCAATATTACTAGTCTAGCAGTACCAGCCTGCTGGAGGTGTTGAGGAGGTGAAACAGAGGTTCATGGCAACTGGGGTGATTTTTTTTTTTCCCACCAGGAGACATTAAGTAATGTCTGGAGATAGTTTTGGCTGTCACACCTGGAGGCAGTGGGCGTGACACGGGTGTCTGGGGGTCGAAGCCAGGGATGCTGCTCTTCAAGATGCACAGGATGCCCCCCCCCATAACAAAAAGTCCTCTGGTCCAAAAGGTCAATAGTACCAAGACTGAGAAACCCGGGAGTACAGTGACATCATGTCTGTGAAAGCATAATGTCTGATACACAGGAGGCCATCAGAAAATATTTGTAGAATTACATTGTTATTGTTGTCATTATTTGTTGGACAAGAACTCCGAATCACCCTCATGGTATCAGGACCGAGTCCTATGAGCGATTCCGTCAGCCCGCCGCAAATGGAGTCGGGCATGCCTATCTGCTAGGTCATCCAGCTGGACTGCTCAATTGTTAGGGGCCTTCGGGAATGGACTGACCCACTTAATACTTGACTGGTCTACCAAACGCATGGGCAGGACTGTACCAAAGTTCGTGGGCTATCATTTAATTTGCACCTTCTTAGAAATTAGAAAAAAATTAGGAAGAGACAAATAAAAAGTAACCTACAGTACCCGGGGGACTATTACTTTTTAACTCCTGCTGTTAGAATGGTTCAGGAGTCTCCTAGTGATCTCTGACTTTACAAAATAAACTCATGCCTGGACAAAGGGCTAGGAAATATGGTCTTCTTGTTAATATAAGATCTCAACTATATCATACACAAATATTATCCATTTCAAAATAAATCAAATGCGACGAAATGGTCTTAGCTTCGTGTTAAAACAGTTCAGAGGGAAAACTCTGGCTTAATGCAAGACTTTCAAGTCAAACAGACCTGAGTTTGAATTTCAGCTTTATAACCTCCAAGCTGTGTGACCTTGAATAAATTGCCTTCTCTGAGCTCAGTTTCCTCATCTGTCTAATAGGCAGAAAGTTATGTCATTGGGTTGTTGAGAGAATTAACGATACAGCATTTGACATATGTTAGGAGTGAATAAATGGTACTTCTTGCTTTTTCTGGAGACCTTGCATTGCCTTGGGGTTCTTATCATAGCTGTTGGTTCTCATTGTAAGAATGGTAACTATGTGTAGGTACTTTTTATTAACAGAGGAAGCTCAAAATACATCCATTATCTCAATGAACAAAAATCTGAGACTTACTTCAGTAACAGTGATTTAAGAAGAAAAAAAGAAAAGATACATATTATACCTGGAGTTTCTCAGTGAGAATTTTTTTTCAAGGAAAAAGTGGACTTCCTAAATTAAAGAATGAATGATGTGCACATCTTTCTGGCATATTTTAATATAGTTGATAATCCACTTTTTAATTAGCCACCTAATTATAATTCAACAGAAATTTCCCTAGGTGAATGTAGTAACCTACTTCAGAGAGAGAAATGGAACTCTGAGTGGGCGCTCCTACTGTGAATTTTGACACTTTTTTAGGTTCAATTTGTTCTAAGCCTAACTGGCCCAGGAGAGATGGGGAGAGCTCTGTTTCATAACCTAATAATTCTGACTGCCAGGAAAGTTGACTATAAGGCTAAATTCACCTTTTATTAGTATTTTTATTTTTCTCTTTTCTTTGTTCCCTGGAGAAAACCCAACTCTCTTTATCTTCCCATCATTCAAATGTTTTAAATTTGGAAGTAAAAACATTTATGCATAATCCACACTATGGTTCCCTTCATTTTCTTGGTGGTTTGCTTTCTTCTTAACTCAAGGTTCCCTTACTTCCAACTCCTGAGAAGCAAGGGACTGAAAGGCATGTGAGGAGACCATCTCAATGTCATAATCCACACCTGCTTAATTCCACAATTCAGACCATGCTAAGGAGGGAGATTTTTTTATCTATTAATTAGCAATAGATATTTGAATTTCCCAAACCCTAATGGTTATTTTTTATCATTAGTTGCTCATGACCTTAATTTAAAATGTTTTCAAACTCACCAACTGGTGTTGTAGAAATGAAAATGATTGCTTTATTGAATTCTCTCTTTCAACCAGTTTTAGCTTTGTGTAGTTACAACTTCAGTATGTTTGCCTATAATTGTAAACTTTTGTCTCTCATTAATTTCTGGCTCATATCCATTAAATGTATGCAGAGAGGAGAGGTGAACTGTTCATTTTAATTAATTGATCTCCTTGCTTTCACCCTTGTGTCCTACAGTCTATTTTCAATAAAGTAAGAGTCAAATCATTTTGTTCCTTGACTCAAAACTCTCCAGTACATCCATTTCAATCTGATTAGAAGCTAGAGACTAACAATGGTCCTCAAGGCCATATATGCTTTAGCCCACCATGACCACCATCTCCTGCCCCGACTCCCACATTCACTCCACTCCAGTCACTCTGGTTTCCTTACAGTTCTGCCAATACACCAGACATGTCCCTGCCTCAGGGCCTTTGCACTTGCTACTTCCTGTCTGAGACAGTCTTCAGGAATCCACATGATTTGCTTTTCTTCAAGTCTTTGCTCAAATGTCAACTTCTCAATAAGACTTTCACTGACCACCCTTCTAAAAATGCATCCCCTTCCCACACTTAACTATTCCTTCCCTGATTTATTCTTCTCCATAATACTTGTCACCTTCTAATAGTTTCTATAATTTACTAATTTATTTATTTTCTGTCTCCCTCCACTAGAATGTAAGTTTCATGAGGGCAGCAATTTTTGTGAGTTTTGACTGGTATATCCCAAGCACCTACTCCGGTGCCTGGTATCTGGCAGAAACTCGATATGTATTAATTAAACAGAACTGAAGTAGAATTACACACTTATTGATCTTACTGCATTTCCCTCAAAGCCTTAATTCACCGTCTGTTAATAGCCTTTATCTTCTGCTGTTCTGCCACTATAGCTACTTTAGGAAAACTTTGATCCCCCAACCCCCAATTGGATTTTGGAAATGGAAGGAACACTTTTACTGTGTTTCCTTTTGATCACTGATAAGCTTTAAGTGGGATAAGTTTGCTTTTTAGCCATATTCCTTTCCTATTAGATGAGAAGACTATTATCACCAAAATGGTGAACTGACTGGGATATAAACTAGGTTCCTGATCAGAATTCTTCTGGGTAAATCCTGATCCAAAATAAAGGGGCGGGGGATGGGAGAGAGATACAGATAGAAATGCTAAGCTTTCTGAAAATAGCTAAATGAAAGAAAATATGGAGAATTATTTTTCTTTGGACTCAGGTATACTTTTCTTAGCACACATGTTCCTAGCATAAATATTAGATCCTTAAACATGATTCAAGAAAATATGTACTTCCTGATGACAAGAAAGCCATAAATACCGTTCATGACCAAAGATTAGTCACTGTTTATTATTGCTGGTGACACATGATACATTGGGGAGATTGGACAATATTTCAGACATCTCCAGTCAGCCATTTATCATTTCATAGTGGAAGATGAGGAGGTATTTCTATATTAACAGCCCCTATAAAAGGAAGTGAATGAAGAAACATGTGATGTGTTTTATCATTGAGAGTCAAAGGGATATTGACAGTGTTAAAAATGTGCTGAGTAGATTACAGGTTTTGTACAAGCTGGTCTTCTAAACAATAAGACTCCTTTAAAAAATGCAGAAGAAGAAGAAAGGAACTATGTGCTGTGTTGCTTAGTTCTCCCTCGTGTCCCTGAATGGTATTTCTGGACTTGAGCTGAGAAACAGCAGCTTGATTTATCTCTAAAGCCTGTAACATTTTGAGCAGCGAGATGGCCTCGGGACCCTGCTGCTTCGGGCCACGCTGCTGTCCCAGCACGGGATTACCCTGCAGTTATGCAGTCTGCAGAGACCCAATGCTCCCACCCTGCACCCAGTCTGACAACACTTCCCTATTTCAACCTGTAATTTAGAATAAACCAAAGCACAGCACATGTTAACAACTTCCGCCTGATTAAAAAATTCAAGCTTATGTTCCCTTCATAACTACTATATCCTTGCAAGTGAAAGACATAAAGCTATTTGGAAGAGGACTTTAAAAATGGGATCAGGGATGTGAATGGCCAAGAACTTTATCTTAGAAATGGTGGCACCAAGCCACCAAAAAGTTTTTAACATAACCCATAACTTCTGCAATGCTTTGCAGAACTCTAAAGACACATTAAAAATTAAATAAAGAGCCTCAGCTTGATTTTGTGTATGCTTCAATAGGCAAAAAGATATATTTAATGCAGAGGGTGTTGAATTTGAATTAGTACAAATATTATTAATTTAATGTTCATACTGCATTTTATGGTTTATAAACTGCTTAGCAATAATTTTATATATTTCCCTTCACAGCACCACTGTAAAATGTATCAGCATTTTATTTTTCCCATTTTATAGATGAGGCAACCTTTAATAAGTGATCTATTTCTTTCCTGTGCATGTTGGTTAACTGGTAAATGATTAATTTATGCCTGCATGAACTTCATCATGCAGAGTATTTATTTTAGTGTGAGTTGGTATTTATTTTACCCGCAAAGCATTACAGTATCCAATTATATATGCATGTTTTAAAGGCAGTAAAGCAGCCACCAGTAGTTAATGCAACATTAAGTCAGAGATTTTAAATCCACAGTAAATTCTCAGTTAGGGTATTTAAATCAACCAGCCTCCTTGCTCCCTGCTCTCATCGATGTGGGTAAGCAACGGCCCTTCTATAAAATAACCACGTGGCACGTGTCCAGTGACATGGAAAAGACATGTTGAGATTTTCAGAGCTTAAAATCTTAACCATAAAAGAAAGAACCAAAAGGTTTATAATTACATTTGGCACAAGGGGAAGACTAAACAAATCCAATCATTGACATCTGCCCGTGGAACAGCCTGCAGTGGGGGGCCTTCATTCATTCCTTTCATTCTCTTCATCAGCTTTTGCATCACTGAGATGGTTGTTGTGGCTGCTAGTATGAAGAAGTATGACCACACAGGACTGATAGGTTAAGGTTTAATAAAAAGGATGCCATCCCTACAACTCTATCATTTGCATTATCTCTCCGAATTGCACTCTCCTGAGTTGTCAGCACTTCTCAGTGGTTGTGAGATGGAAGTCCAAGGTTCTCAAAACACTCCCAAAGCACCAACTCAGTACTACCCCTCTAATACCATTTCATACTTTAATCCTGTAGAGGACAAAGCACCAGAAAGTTCATTCATTCATAAGTCAAATTTTTTAATTAATTAGAAATATACTTTCTTTTCATAGTAATTTATAACATGTAATTTTCCCTTGTTTATTGATCTCAAGACTCTTAAACTTAGCCAATAAAGCTAAGAATTTTTTAAATTCATGGCAAAGATTCCAGCCCTAATTTCACATGCAAAAGTTTCTGATAAAGTCTAAATATTGGCATGTTAGCTGTCAAAGGCAGATGATTTAAAACACATTGTGTATGTTGGGTACTTAAATGCTTTCAGAATCCAGAAATTGTCTCTTTCAAAATTAAAATGTACTTAAAGATCCAGGAAGTGATACCCATTTTGTGAAAATATTTTTATTATTAAAAATTTGGTACATATTGAAATACAAACTCCATCACATCAGATCTACCAGTAAGATAATATATTATGAAGTAATATTTTTTCATTTGTGTGATTTGCTATGGGGCCTATTGAACAGTGCCTACTTATCAGGGCACAGACGTTTTAAAAATAAATTTTTTAAAACAAGGAGCATTGGGGCACCTGGGTGGCTCAGTCAATTAAGCGTCTGCCTTTGGCTCAGGTCATGATCCGTGGTCCTGGGATCAGGTGTGTGGGAGCTTCCTGCTCAGAGGGGAGTCTGTTGTCTCCTCCCTCTGCCTCTCCACCCCCCCACCCCCACCCCTGCTCATGCTGTCCCTCTCTCTCTCTCTCTCTCTCTCTCTCAAATAAATGGATAAAATTTTTTTAAAATAAATAATAAAATAAAAATAAATAAATAAAAGCAAGGAGCATTAGTACAGAGGAATATCATTGAAATACTGTCCTCAGGCTTCCTACTTAGAGACCAGTTAAAAAAGGAATGCACACTCCAATGTGCTGCTTTCTAACTCAGAGTTAGATGCACTTGGCCCTTAAATGAGTACAGTGGATTATTTTCATATAATGAAAACTTATTCATATATATGTCTATATACATATATACACATATATATACACACACACACACACATACATATATAAGGAGATTTTAGCCATCTTCTCTGTTATAAAAATAGAAAAAAAAATGTGTGATCAAAAGAAACATTCCAAATACTCGAATATAAGTTAAATGTATGAAGTATAGAAATTTCATCTTTTTAAAAATCCTTCCAACTAATAAAATAGCCAAATGAAATGCTATTATAGCTCTTCTTACATGCCACAGTTCCAATATTTAACACCCCAAGGCTTTTCCCAGTCTGAGACTTTTCCAATGGCATTTATTATTCCAATTTACATTTATTTGACCCGTATTGCAGCTTCTAAATTGGTTATATCCTTTTCCCTGAGAACTCGGTGTCCTCACGTAGCCTTACAGGAGAACTGTGAATTTATATCACTTTCTGATGCAACAATGAACTAAATGGGCAGAAGACCAGATAAGACTCCCTCACACCCCCTCGTTTTCCACCACCCCTCACAGAACATGAAATACAAGTGAGCAGCCCATTATTGTAAATGTTGAACTGGGCTTGATTCCCAGTTCTCAGTCTTGTAGTCCCAGAATCCATTATTATGGTGTTTCTGTTTTCATCGATTGTCATCTTTTTATATAATTCTGTTAGCTTTTGCCAAAAAGAAGAGTTTCAAGGAGGGATTCTTATATGGAAAAACTGAAAAACAATGTTTATGCTAAGTAAAAGCACTTATTCTTTTTTAAAGAGAGAACTTTTCACCAAGTATCATGATTTTCCAGAACTGCATATATGGACAAGTTGCTGAAACTCAATCTTGCTTCCAGATAAAATCAACACAGCATTCACACAATTATTACCTAGCATTTCCATGCAAGCTAATAAAAAGTATTTCAGCTTAAAATTTCAGCTTTTAGTCTATACTTAACTTAAAAACTCTTACAAGTAAAAACTCTTGCAAGTAAGCATTCTTGTCCATCAGAAGTTGGTACAGAAAAAGCAAATTCAAAGGTGCAAATACGGGAGGTGCCTTTCCAGCCCTAATGGGGTAAGAAGATCCTGGCCCAAGATCACGGATCTCTAGACCATGCAGCAAATTTATCCCTGAAGAGAGAAAAATCCATTAGGTTGTCATGGCTTTGAAACATCAGCCATTTACACCTTCCAGGTTATGAACCCAGATTCACTTGGTAATCAGTTCACTGATTGGAATTCTTCTTCCCAGGTACTTATATCTATATATCTAAACCTACAGGGAGAAAATACAGCAATTGGTCAATATAACTCATTAGCTTATTGGATATATTTCTTATTGTAAGTTAATATATTGGAATTTTGCTATAAAGAAGCTTTTTAATTAATGTAAATATTGTCAATGACATCATTTCAAAATCATAAAACTCTCAGCCAACAGAAGTAGAAAAGCTCCATTTCTGGAACATGAGACTAAAGAGAGTCATGTCTTATCCATGTTTGCTTTTAAAATATAGCCACTCCCATACATGCTATCACAATGCCTTCCCCACCCCACAGGAAAGGGAACTAATGCGAAGCTTACACACTGTCCTCAGAGTGTATTAATTAGGCAGGTTTACCCAGCCAGAGATAAAACTCAGGTCTGACAAATGCCCCTTCAACTAAACTTCTGTCTTTACTTAGAATCCACTAATAGCAACACAGGCCCTAACTAGGAGAAGCAGATAAATGTCCCCTGGCTGCTAGAGAATAAACACTGGTCCTATTGGCTATTTCCTCTGAACAAGTCTAAACCCAAATCTCACACCCAAGAAGTTCTGTAACTGGCACATTTATCTTCATAGACATGTGCAAAAACCTTGTCTGGTAATTAAGCTGTATATAAATTTTGGAGTCAGGTTTTTAAAATAATGCAGCACAAAGACATTTGTTCATAGTAAACTTAAAAATTCATTGTATACTCCCTACCAGGGATCTGGAAAGCAAAGAAAAATGTCCATTCGTTTACCAAGCAGTTTCATAGCTGTCTTTCATTGTCTATTCATATCTCTTTATTTGGTCTGACAACACAGTTATGTGCCCAGTTCCCATTATTACATTTTGTTAATTGAAATACAGGTTTAATTGTTTCCAAGTATACATTTATAGTATTTACCTAAAACTAATCTGAAAAAAGATCTTAAACCCATTTAATTGGAACTGGTAGGGACAGAGGTGACGGCACTCCTAACTAATTATGAACTTAGTGATACACAGATGAAATATTTTGGATTTTGACCGTGCATGTCAGATATTAGGAGTATTAACATTTCTTGGGGTGCCTGGGTGGCTCAGTCAGTTAAATGTCTGTCTTTGGCTCAAGTCATGATCCCAGGGTCCTGGGACAGAGTCCCAGGTCAGTCGCCCTGCTCAGCAGGGAGCCTGCTTCTCCCTCTCCCTCTGCTCCCCCCAACTCGTGCGCGCTCTCTCTCTTTCTCACTCTATCTCAAATAAACAAATAAAATCTTTTAAAAAATAGGGAATATGATATCTCCTGTTATGAAGATGGACAGAAAATTCTGGAGATCATGTTTTCATTTTAAACAATCATAGTTATCAAATGGTATTTATTAGGTCAGTTTGATTTCATTTAATGAGGCCATCCTTCCATTTCCCAGGAAACGATTTTGCCTAAACTAGTTCCAACATTAAAACCTTTCTTTAAGAAAAGACCATCCAGGAAGATGGACACTGTGTAACACAAACAGGAACTCACTGCAGTGTTTTGCGTACCTCCTCGATTTGAATAAGTTCTTCCTGATATCTAAGTAGAGTCCCCCCCAAAATGGCCCAGACCCTCTCCTCTGCAAGTCAGGTAGTACTAAGTCATTCTCCTTACTCTGGGTTTTTCATCCCTTTCATGCTTCGTTTGAATCCATATTCTCTCCCGTTCTCCCAGGCCTCCTTTCTTTACGTGTTTTCCCGTGTTTGCAGACGTCAGGGTTGTTTCTTTTGAGTATAAAACCCAAAGGGTGTTGCCCTCCTCACTATTTCGATGTTTCTATGATACAACCCCCTAAATAGTTTTTTCAAATTTCTTTCAGAAACGAAGTACTTACTAAAAACAAAGGGCAAACAAAAGAGGGCTATATCAGACAAGGCTCGAATGCAGTTTATGCTGAAAATTTTCAAAAAAAGGATGATCAGTTTTCTCTCTTGGATGCTATTCTGAATGGAGACAGGAAGATGAACTAAACCACCTCTTGATGATCCCCAGCCCTGTGATTTTGTGATAATCTTAGCTTCCAGCATCTCATTTTCTCTAAACACTAAAATCTAATCTGCCCCAAGATATGAGAGTGTTTAACAGATGAAAACCTTTTAATAGAGGAAAGATTCTCCTTGTTTTCTTGGAAGTAATTTTCTTAACAATTGCTTACATTTATATTCAAGGCAGCCTATACTGAATCATTAAATCCAAAGAAAATCATAAAAGAAAAATTAGCAGACATATTATATAACGATATGCAATTTATTTCTTGACTTTTGCCTTTATTGCTCTGCATTAGAAACATTTACTCCTATAGATGTGGTTCAAGGATTCATGAACTCTACTTTCTTAAACCTAAAATCATTCTTGCTTTCTGTACCACAATTGTTTCTATTTAAAAAGGAGACCTGTGTTAACACCAGTAGACATTTTACTTCCAAACGAGGCTGCTTTCTGAGCGGGACTGCCATAGAGCAAATTACATCTGACAAGGCTGTTTAGTAAAGATTAGCAATAGTTAGATTAAACAGACCTTGAGCCTGCCATTTAATCCCCCACTACTGGTTATGTGCGCTGAGCCAATGATGAAACTTGGAGGCACAGCAATTAGGTTATTAGTTTGCATTACTTTTTAATCAACAGTTTTTGAACCAGTGGAAAACTTTAGATATAAAGTGAAAAACAGCCCTCTCACATATCAAACGATGATCTCCTTGACTCTAGATTCAGGTGCTAATATTATTAATTACACTATCACTACTAATGATGATGATGATAAGAGCGTTCCATAGAAACCAGCTGCCCGGAGCTAATCTCTGGCAGAGCTGTCCATAGATTATTTATAATAAATCATCACAACAGTTCCCTGAAGTTTTACCAAAATAAAAATGGTGAGTTATGCATATATTCTGGGACATTTTTTCTGATATTGACTTGGAGCAACCATGAATATTTTCACAATGAGTTGTTCAGCACTCAGTTGAGTATTTTTTGTTGTTGTTTGGTCCAACTGCAGTTTGGATGATATAGAATGAACACAGAAAACCATAGCATTAATCTTGGACTGTAAAAGCCCTATTTGTATTGTGACACAAATATAAATGTAAAGCAAGCAGAAAAAATGCTACGTAAGCTCTTTTGTGAGCTTAGTATTGTTCGAAAATATTTAACTCTTGTGTTGTTTGGTAGTTTTTCTATTGTGTGTACTGTAAGTGCCAAAAGGAGTATACCAGACTCAAAAATGAGTCTGAAGTTTCATAGTGAACTATTTTTATCAAAAATGTAGTAGTTCCTCCAGTAAATGGGCAGCACTGAACTTTATACAATTACCAAGAACCAAGAAATACAGAATTAATATTCAACATGGACCTGAGTTGTAATGATCAGCAAATATTTGACATAAGGTACTAAAAAGGAAGAGCTATATATTATCATCATCATATTCCTTGTCTCTTGAATAAATACATGTCTCATGGGTAAAGTGGTGGGTCTATATACCTAAAGAGGGTAGCATTCAGTTGTTCCAAATATAAGCTGTGACTACCACTCACATCACCTAAGCCCCACTGTATTCAAACCCGGGGAAGCATTCTTTATGCAATGTGCGTAATTGGAATAGAATGGCCAACAACCACAACCTGTATGTTTTCTTTATTATAGCAGTGAGAGAAGGGTTGATATTGACTATTACAGGCAAACAATTGCAGATGACCATGACATTCTGCTAAATGACAGACAGCAAGCTTCATTCATAGCACTGAATGAGCCCTCTGCCAGATACCACTGGAGACCACACTGGAAATGCAGTTTCCAGGTGATGGTTTTATCCAGTTGGCCTTGTGTGTATCAAACAAGCAGTTGCCCTAGTTTTCCAATTCTTTCCTCACTGACATCAGAATTAGATTGTTAAAAATGTCTGAAGTCCTATAGTCCCTGGGGCTTTCACTTGGGATAGAGGAAAGGATTATATGGTCTCAATTGCTCCACTTCCCCAACTTCTAAAAGCTCAACCTGAAAGTCACCGAAAAAGCTAAGTCAATGTCATTGTACAATACATGGCTAGCAAGCAGCTCCAGGTTGAGAGGAACCTTAAAGGTAATAAATGATGACCCTACAACTCTTCTGATGACAGAAGTGATGTTGAAACACCACTAATGATAGGAATGAAACTCTTGGCCTCCCAACTTCACACTGCCCTAGTTGATGGAAAGCCCTTACATTTACTATACTGTGGCTCCCTGTAAATCCCCCTTATTGGCCCTAGATGTAACCTTTGGGATTATTGAAATGTTTACGTCCTCTTTGATACCCTAAGAAGCTCCTTTCCAACACTTCCTCGTTCTCTCTGGTATCCTTCCTAAATGCCCTAGTCACTTTCCTCTGAACATGTCTGATTTTTTAACATTTTTCAAATTCAGAGTATGATCTGACTTGCACAGGATAAAATACAATTAGCAATAGCCTTATTCCAAGCAGTGGCTTACTGTTAATACTGAATTTGCTTTTGTGCCAACTATATCAGACTGATACTTGAAATTCCTAAGTGCTTCTCAGGTGTCAGAGCTAAGTCACATGCACCCCATCCTCTACCTGTGTACTTGGGTTTTTGTCGCTTTGCTTTGGACCATCATAGTTGACTTGACATTTATTACCATTAATGTTACCTCACCAAATTTGTTCCATCCCACCAACTTTGATTTCTTTTTTCATTTGGAATGGAGAATGTATTCTACTTGTATCATCTCACTTGTTCACTATGTAAAATCCTCACTGGTGTCATCAGTAAATCTGACTTCCATGTTCTCTATGATTTTTAATACCTGATCTTTTTAAATGTTGGCAATAACAGGACTGAGACATCACCATCAGAAATGTCCTTCCAGACAGCCATTGACCATTCATTTCTATCCTCTAGGTGTGGCTATTCAATAAATTGCCAGCACGCTGGATTTCTGGCTCGTATGTCTTCTCCTTGGCCACATGGATGCTCTGCAATGCCTCAGCAGATATCTTGCAGAAATCCAGTTACACTAGTTACCCTCATCGGTTCGTCCATTAGCCCTTTCAGAGAAGGAAATGGAGTTCGTTATCTACTTGATCTTGTTTCTGTTCCGTGGTGAATCATCTGAAATCCAGCTGTGAGCCTCAGCACAGTGATTTGAGGCTCACTGATAAGTTTTAAGAAACTGCCTCCTCCCCCTTTTAGAAATCAGATCCACATTTGCCAATCCTCTACTTCTGCCAGTTTGCCAACCTCCACTTCTGTTTTCTACAGTCCCTCAAAATGGTCAGCAGTGGTTTTGCTGGTTTCATTTGCTATAGGGAGCTCGGCTTATTCGTTGTCCCTAGAACCCAGCACAGTGTCTAGAACGTAAGAGTCATCCTACTATTTTCAAGAATCAAAACACTCAAAACTTGGTATTTTGGTGGTTATATTCATCTTTTAAAACTCTGAAATAGGGGTGCGCCTGGTAGCTCAGTCAGTTAGGCATCCAACTCTTGATTTTGGCTCAGGTCATGATCTCAGCATCATGAGATCAAGCCCCGCATCAGGCTCCACACTCAACGTGGAGTCTGCTTGTCCCTCTCCCTCTGCTCCTCCCCCTCCCCATTTTCTCTCTTTCTCTATGTATCTCAAATAAATAAATAAAATCTTTTTAAAAAGAGGAAAAAATAAAACTCTGAAATAGGAATCACATATGTCTAAAGATTATATTCATTTATACATTACTTTAGAATTTTGAATTGAACCAAGAACACTCTGACAACTGATCACATGCCACACTTGCTGAACACCCTTCCGGATTTTCTTCCTGTGGCAGTAAATGACATTTCCCAGGTTTCCAGAAAGACGATTTGGATTTCACTTGGAGACTTTCAGGCACTAGTATTTCCTGCTGAGGCCCAGAGGAAGCCATATTTGAATTATTTGGGGGTGGGGAGAGGGGAAAGGGTGGAGACATTAAAGAATGTAAGAGGAAGGTAAAGCAGGGCTTTGAAGAAGGGAGTTATGTTTCCAAGTCAGTCCCTTGAGGCCTCATCCCTCTGTTCCCCTAGCACTGCTCCCTTTTTCTGTTCTGCTCTCTGTTTCTCCTCCAGGGCCAAATTCTCTTAGGACCTGGCCCCTCCTCCACTAGCACAATAAACCTGCACCTCTCCTTTTATCAGACTCCTTAAGGAAATTTAAGCCAGAAGGAAAGGAGAATTTCAGGTGGAACAAGCTTATTAAGTAGGTGATAATAACCAAATCTCACATTTCAATAAAATCCTGGTAATTAATTGAGATTACTCGAAAGAATTCTAGAAACACCAACACTGTCTCTTTGCCCCAAGGTCACTTCTAAGGGACTGAAAAAGAGTGATGTGCAGGAACACAGCTGCCAGCACTGAGAATCCTCGAAGACATCTAGAATGTCGGCAACCTCTTACCCTCTCTCGACTCATCCTCTCTTCCCCCTCGGCAACAGCAGTCTATCATTTCCAGTGTCTCCTTGACACACACAAAGGAAATAGAAGTCTTAGGATTCTGTTCTCTTTCTGATCCATCAGTGTTTACATCATCTCTAAGCTGCACGTCCATCTTTTATTGGAACAGTGTGCTCCCTGAGCTTAAAAAGCAAACCACCACCACCACCACCAACAACAACAACAACAACAAAGTGAACAAACAGAAACCATATGTATCCTGACATTCTTTTCAATAGGTCTCAGGTCATCTGCAGGTTTCCCTTTATATTTGCTATCCTCCTCTGGACAGATTTTTCTTCACCTGCCTTTTCCCAAGGCCAGTTCTTAGCATTCGAGCCTCTGATCAAGACCGGCCCATTTCTCAAAGAGAGCTTCTTGATCACCGTGTCTGAAGCAACCACACTGTGTTGCTCCTTCTCCCCTACTCAGCCTGATTCTTCTTAAAAGCACCACTGCTGGGGCGCCTGGGTGGCGCAGTCATTAAGTGCTGCCTTCGGCTCAGGGCGTGATCCCGGCATTCTGGGATAGAGCCCCACATCAGGCTCATCTGCTGAGAACCTGCTTCTTCCTCTCCCACTCCCCCTGCTTGTGTTCCCTCTCTTGCTGGCTGTCTCTCTCTCTGTCAAATAAATAAAAAATCTTTAAAAAAAAAAAAAACCACTGCTGCCTGGAATTAAAGATGCACTTTGTTTATTTGTCCTTCTCCCCCACTAGAACATTAGAATATAAGCCCTCTACGAACAAGGACTTGGCCTCGTTCACGTCAGTGTTCCCAGTGCCTAGAACGGTGCTGCTACACCGAAGTTTCCCAGTAAACATATGCCCAATGAATGAAGTGACAGAAATACATGAAAACTGGAAAAAAAGGTCATATTAAGAACCACCAGAGGGGTTTCTTCTTTACATTCTCCAACTTTCTTTCACTTCAGGATTATGTGCAACTAATTTCTATAGGGTAGAAATGGCTTATTTTAAAGTAAACCTTATTTTGTACATTATAATATAATCAGAATTGCTTTGGGATCATCTGAAAAATCACTCTACAGCCAAGTTAAAAATACAGAGAGGTAAAATTTAAAAGAAATTACTCATAAGCCTAATACTAGAGAAAACTGGTCTTAAGAGTTTGGGGGTATGTTTAGAATTTCTGCAAACTCCTCAATCTTTTCAAGGCATTTTCCCTTTCAAATTCTTATGCTGTAGAATTCTTCTAATCTGTTCCCTGAACTTTTAAAAATCTGTTCTCATAAATTTGCCATATTTGTCTGATATTTTTCAGAACTTTCTATCCCCATCAGTTTTTAAAACTATATTTTTATTGTTCTATAAAATTCCTGTTACTTCCACATGGCCAGCCAGTTTCCCCTTATAAGTTAGAATTTGATTTTTTTGAAATATCACTTCCCTCATTCGTCTTCTCAAAGTTTTACACAATAAAATTGCCAACAAGGCAGGTCAATAACCTATCAAATATCCTGAGTTTAACTGAAATTGCATTTCCAGGATAGCTGGTTAGAGACTACCATCACCATGGCATCTCACAAAACACTTGCTCATTCGGTCTTAAGACTATTCTACCATTATGGATATACCATAAGAATTAAGGTAGTGGGCAAATACGCAAAAAAGACTTCCCAAAAAATCTTCATTCATACATCCATTCAACGATTACTTATTGAAGACCCACTATGTGCCAAACTCTGTTTGAAGCACTTGAAATACCAAAGTGAAGGCAAAGAATACAGTTGACCCTCAAACAGCACAGGAGTTAGGAGCACCAACACCCCACACAGTCAAAAATCCACGTGTAACTTCTGACTCCCCACAAATGTAACTACGTATAGCCTACTGCTGACTGGAAGCCTTACCAATAACATGGTCAAGTAACACATATTTTGTATGTTATAGTCATCATATACTGTATTCTTACAATAAAGTGAGCTAGGGAGAAGGAAGGTTATTAAGAAAATATATTGGAAGAGAAAATAACATTTACTGTACTGTATTTGCCAAAAAAAAAAAATCCATGTTTAAGTAGACCCACAGAGTTCAAACTTGTGCTGTCCATTGCACACTACTGAGGTAAAGCACACCAATTAATTATTTTACAAATAATTACTGAACACCTACTAGGTGCCAGGTGCTATGCTAGGCACATAAACAGAAAGGATCCTAATGTCAAGGACACAGACACACTTGGGTTTAAATCTCTATTACATGCTAGGTTAGAAATTGCCAAATAATTTACTTCATCTATAAACTGAGAATAATAACACAGACTTAAAGGACTACTATTAGACTCGAGAAATTAAATCATCCACAGTATTATAATCCAAAGATGAGCAAAATTCCCTATTCTCAAGATACCTGAAGTCTAGTACATAATATACATAAAAACTGAGCATTTCAATACTTGTTGAATACAATTAAATACAGGGCAAAACGTGACAGTGTGGTACACTATCTTTGTACACCTAGAATCCCGAATGTTATGAGGATCGGAGTACTCAACAAATGTCAAATACGTGACAAAGAGATGTTTTATAAGTAATTTTTCCACCATACTGCCCTAAAACGATGAAATTCTCTCTTAAAGCAGAACACTTACTTCTAGAAATTTCATTTTAGTATTAATCATATCAATTCTCCTTTAAGATTTTAGAAATGAAAGAGCAGATTAATTTCTGCCTATAAAGTAGGATTATAATAGACATTATCCACAGTTTTTCAAGTTTTATATAAAGAAGTTTGAATGACCTGAGGGCATTTTAAATTGGACCTGCCGTGTAAAAATCGCAAGTTGATCTTTGCTCTTCACTTCGAATTAGTGAAGCTTCTTTGTCCAGAAATAAGTAACAATTTCACAACTTTGGAAATGTTTACACATTTTCCTCAGTACAAACTAACTTTATAAGGAAGGTCTGAAGGGGCTGGGGTTTCTGGTTTCTGCGGCATTGAGACCTAAAAGCTGCACGTATAAACAGTGACTAACGTGTTAGTCACAGTAAGCAGCTGTTTCTTAACAGGACAAGAAATAACATGTTTAAATTGCTGCAGGAAAATTAGGAGAGACAAAAGAAAGAATTTCTTATCTGCTGAAAGCAACTCTAACTCAGGTGATCCTAGAAAAACAGGCAACATGAAAATCTTTTTGGGATTAGACAGCTATCCTTAAAGTTATTTTAATTAGTTTTTAATTATGTCTTCCTTAATAAAAAAAAAAATGGGTGGATGAGATGATTTTCCAAGGTCTTCTCAAATTTCTGGCAGCTGAAGAGACTTTGCTTATTTTCCATGTGTCCCCTAGAGGGCAGCGGTGGCCCAAACAGGAAGGGACCTCACTCAGGCTTGTATCTCCTCTGGCGCCAGCCTTTCCTCCAGTCTCTTTACCGTTCCTCACAGAACTGTCTTCTGCAAGCAAGTTGGCAGTGGTATTTGAGTGTTGATTTCTGAGTACCTAACTAGCAAAATCATTCCGTATTAGAAAAGAACATTGCATGAAGTATATTTTTAGAAAGAAAAGAAAGTGTATATATCCCTTAATACACGTACACATCCTAACTGGTCCTTTCGTGTATCTTTCATGCGTTTTAGAGTAGGCAAAGGCTTGAGACAGTTGGGGGGGAAACTGTAAGATGTGTCAAAGCAAAGAAATCAAAGTTTTTTTCCTTTAGTTGGTTTGAAACAAACCATAGTATTACTGAATGCCTACTCATTTATTCACCCAGGAGTTACCTAATGTGTAAGAACCATGTATCAGATGCTGCATTTAGTAATTGTGGAACAGAGAAACTACTGCAGGGAACTTGTAATTAAGAAAGAGATACTAAATTACATGATACAGGGAAGGATGACAGGAATGTACCCAACTAGCTATGAACTGTAGTAGCAGTGTAATGTAAAAATCTTTGCTCCTTTTGCGCATGTTCTGGATTTCTTTTGGAGGCCCACAGGTCTGAAGAAACCCTTGTCCTATTCCAACAGAACACATAACTTTATATTTAAAAGGTGATGACGAACCACAGGAAGCTTCCCAAATAGGGAGGGAGAGCCTGAGTGGGCACTTTTCTGATGCTGAGGTTTTCTTTTTTAGTTAATGTTGCTGTTTAAATATTTTATTCTGCTCAGAGACATTTTTATGCAAAGGGTGCAAATTTCAAAAGAGACTTTGCAATATTGCCCTAAAAGCCTCTTATAATACCTGTGAATTTATCTTCTGGGATCTCTTTTACTGTATTTGGATTCTTTGCTGATTAAACTTCTTTATTCACTTTCATCTTGTGAAATTGGGAGCAATATGCACCTCAAGTATGTGAAGAGAAAGATTAATGATGTCAGAATTATAATTCAGTCAATATTTGCTGAGCCATTTGGGTTTTCTTTATAAAGCAGAAGGTAATGAAAATGGTCTACCTATACAGCAGTGAGTGGCTCTGAGAACATTCCTGCCATAACTTTCAGTCACACCAAAGGTGTGGTCTGTTTATGGGATTGCTTGTTTATGCAGATCACTCTGGCTGGAAATTATACATATTTGTGATATTTTCTGGGAGAATTCTGCCATCATATCTGTCCCTGTGGTCTGCATTACAACCAAGATGTTAGAATATGGACTTTGAGTCCTGACAATGTGTCTGATAATCATTTATGATGTTCTAACTCTAGATTAGGAAGGACATATTTGTTTAAAGTACTTTGGAACTGGTGGATAATTTAAGGGACATTGAAGAGGTAAAGTAGCAGGATCAGAGCACTGTGTCAGTGAGGTTGATGAAGCCAGGACCAGCCCAGGAAGGGAATACAATTGTTACAACTGGACCAGAAACCATAGCATATTTAAAACTATTTCCATTTGCCCAGAACTAACGAAGCCAACTGTTGTTTCCAGAGCTACTGTGTATCATCTCAAGACCTTATCAAAGGACAGATAAGTTTCTAAATACTTGTCACGTAGAAAACTTCTTTAGAAGAAAACAGAAAATTATAACTGTTTGAAAAGGATCTAGACATTTACACTAGACATTTTATGAGGAGGAGAAAAAGCACTATATAATTTGCTTCTTCCCAAGGGTGTGGAAATTTCCCCTAAAAGGAAAAAAAAATTTTTTGTTTGTCGAAAGAGTAGGTGTAAGAGCCAATTTAGACTCCTAACTTTATTTTGCATTTGCAGTTTGAGAGGAGTCTATAAAATGGCTTCTGGTAAACAGTAATCATTCCTCTCTCCTCTGCTCTGTGTGCTTATGTTTAAAAGGAACATACAACCATTGTGTATATTTTGATATATTATCTGTTATAGGAAAGTGTCTCTTTTTTCTTTTGGGAAGAGTTACATTGGATGCCAGAGATAACCAGGTGATTTTCATGTTGGTTCCAATAAGAATTAGACCACTAACTGCATATAATCAGCAGACACTTTCTACCATGTGGCTCATTTTGAAAGTTTCCATTCACAGTGGTCCTACCAATGGATCTCGGGTGCAGAAAAATGGCCAATTCCTTTTGAAAAGAATAAATGATCACTACATTGAATGGCACTGCAATAACATATTCCTAGAATAACCTAGCTTGCTTAGAATTTACAGCTTGTAAAAGCACTTGCACATAGAGCAGTGCATTTGAACTGGGGATAGTTAAGTCCATTCGAGACATTTCTAAGAATTAGGAGCTTGGGGGAGTTTCCCAAGATCGCATAGCTAGAAAACAGCTGAGCCCTTTCTCAGGCGAGGTCTCCTCACTCTGCATCTAGATCTACGAAAATTCCAATGAGGCTGTGTTTATACCACATGGTTGCGTTCGTTTTCTTACTAGCAGCCTACTGATAGGTTGATGTAACATACACACAGAGGTGCTGTTACTATGTGCAAGCAATGCACGGTTCTCCTTTTTAGGGAGGAGGAGGCAGAGCCCCACCGATGCATCCAGAATCATACAGCTAGTGAGCGGAGGAGTCAAAGTTCTGATGCAGGTGTGTCCAGCTCCACAGCCACACTGCTGCCAGAAAAGCACTGTTCTCTCCAGCACCACTGTTCTAATCAGGGCTTTTCACTCCCCTAATTGTTCTACTTTAAAACTCTGTCAGGCAGCTCCATGCTGACTTTTGCCTCACTACTGCATATTTTCACTGAATACAAGGCTTCCTACATGCCCCAAATTGGCATGGCCCAGTGCCCCTTGAGCATCAACGGAAGACAACCAAAATAATCCAGAAAGCCCAGGGCCCTTTAAGAATGGCAGCTGCCCCTCCCTGTTCTTTGCCTGACTGAGAGGTTCTGAGAAAAAGAGGGCCTGAGCAAAGCACTTGACTGTCTGAGAAAAGGACAGACTTAGGACTCCCCTACCCACAAACCCAACCCCAAGTCAATAAAAAAATGAGGAAGGGCTACAGAAAGAAATTTGAAAAAGACTCCACAGTCCTGCTGTCAGCCATGTGGACACAATGGTGACAGGGTGCCTTCCCGAAATGGCAGGTCCACGGTTATTGGAAGTGATAGGCAATACCGTAAAAGCCAGTGGCACCCAGAGGACAGGCCCGTGGAAGTTGCCAAGCCACCAGTACTGCCCAGAAGATCCCAGAAAATGCCATCCAGCTGTAGTCATCACCAGTTCTTCATGACTTGGGCTATGATTGCCCATAAATAAGAAAGAATCCAGTGTATGATAGGGCCATGATCCAAAGGTAATATCATTTAAATCTCTCTTGTGAATATTTACAGTTTGAATGTATGGTCCAAACAAGTCATTCAAACTCTCAGATGGATGCTATGAAAATGACTTTCAGGAAAAGCAGTCATTTATTTGATACAATTTGTGAAGCTGCAAATGCAGCTATTAAATTTCTAGTTCTCTAAGGGGGTACTCTGTTCCTGTGAGCAGCTTACTTACAGCTGGCAAAACCACATGTCTGTCTATGGACGTCAAACTCTGTTGGATTACTTAGATAAACATACTATTTGATTAAATTCACCACCATAATCAATAGGGGGTTCTGGTTGTCACATTAATTACTTTCTATGGAAATGCTATGGATGCATCATTTAATTAGATTTTTCACTTAGTACTTATCATAGTATAAGAAATGCCATCATAGTTTTTTGCACATGGTAATGAAATCATTGGTACATTACCAAGATTAAATCATGGAAGAATATCTACCCTTCTGTTTTCCTTCCTGCTAAAATTATCAAGCTTCTTACCATACCACCTGTGATGACAGGCAGGCTACGCAGAATTTCAAAGCTTTCCGCAACACCTACCAATCTCCATGTCAGAACAAATTAGTATTTCCAGTCTACTGTTTATCATTATGGCATTTCAAAGGCTAATAGCTAATTCTTAAAAACATTAATAACATCTTTTATTGAGAGCTCACGATGTTCAGTGAATGTGTTAAGAGCTCCATTTACACGAGCGTATTTAATCTGCAGAGAAACACTTGGAGGTTTCCTTTCATTATACAGATGTAGAAACTGAGGCACAGGTCACACAGGCAGTAAAGGCTAGAACCAGGACTGAAACCTAGATCTGACTTATTCTGTGGCCCACCTAGATTAATCCATGTATTTCACAGGTACAGAAATAAACCCAGAGCAGGAACCTGTCTTTCTACAGGGCACATAGCTGGATAGTGGCAGGCAAAACTAGGACTCGGGTTTGCCCCGCCATCTTTATTGCCATCAGCCATCACTATCGGCCTGAGCTATTCAGCTTTTTATTCTCTTATTTCTGTTACGGTATACAGCAGCCAAGCTCAGAGACATGTAAACAATATCCATTAGCACTGCTGCCTGTGATGTGTGGAGCAATCACATTTTTAATGGACTCTGTCTGAGTCCTATGCTTGTCTGCATAGCTCTTAAAGAGGTCTGGAGTAAATCTATTGCTCACTTGGCAGTCAGCATTTGGCACAGTTCCTCAAATGGTAAAGTTGGATGTCTGTGGATTTTGCTTTCTCCTGTATCTCTGGAAACTTCTCTTAGAGAATGTCATCCTGTAGCTCCCCATTCCAAGGCCAAGCACTATGACTGCTTCATAAGAAGTCTTCTACTCCAAACAACGCTGATATGGCCATGCCTTTCCCTTGCTTTAAATACTCAGATAAAAGGTTTTATCATGAATGGGTGTTGAATTTTATCAATTACTTTATTTATATCTATTGAGATGATCATATCATTTTCTATTCTACTAATATGGTGATTTACTTTATTGGGTTTTGAATGTTAAACCAACCTTGCATTCCTGTCCACTTGGTCTTGATGTATTGTCCTTTGTTAAGTTGCTAGATTTGTTAATATTTTGTTCAGTATTTGTGGGTCTGTGCTCATAATGTCCTGGTCAGGTTTTGTCATGAGTATTAATGCTGTCTTCATCTTGATCCAGGTGGTGGTCACTTGGGTATTTCCATATAATAAAAGTAGGGGCACCTGGGTGGCTCAGTCGACTAAGCAGCCAACTTTTGATTGATTTTGGCTCAGGTCATAATCTCAGGGTTATGAGATCAAGCCCTGCATTGGGGCCTGAGTCCACTTGAGATTCTTTCTCTCTCCCTCTCCATCTGCCCCTCCCCCCACACACTCTCTCTCAAATAAATTAATCTTTTTAAAAAAGTAAAATGAAGAGGGGGAAATCAGAGGGGGAGACGAACCATGAGAGACTATGGACTCCGGGAAACAAACTGAGGGTTTCCGAGTGGAGGGGGTGTGGGATGGCTTAACCCAGTGATGGGTATTAAGGAGGGCACGTATTGCATGGAGCCCTAGGTGTTATATGCAAACAATGAATCATAGAACACTACATCAAAAACTAATGATGTACTGTATGGTGACTAACATATCATAATAAATAAATAAATAAAAGTAATTGAGCATAAGTTGTAGACATTCTACTGTACATGAATTACATCTCATTTAAGTACAATTTTAAAAATCATTCATACAGGGGCGCCTGGGTGGCGCAGTCGTTAAGCGTCTGCCTTCAGTTCAGGGCGTGATCCTGGCGTTATGGGATCGAGTCCCACATCAGGCTCCTCCGCTAGGAGCCTGCTTCTTCGTCTCCCACTCCCCCTGCTTGTGTTCCCTCTCTGCTGGCTGTCCCTGTCACATAAATAAATAAAATCTTTAAAAAAAAAAAAATCATTCATACAGCTTCACTGTGTCCTTAAGCAAAATTCATTAGAGTGATATCCAGGCTTTTGTTTGCTTGGATAGCTGGGTAATCTTTTGTTTCTTCACCTTGCACCCTGGCCACACAGACTCCTTTTAGTTACTTTAAACTATCATATTCTTTCATTTGCTAATGCTCTTCCTTCCACACAGAATGACTCTCCTGTGTACCTCTTTCTCCCCCTGTGATGATTCTTTTCATCTTTCAAGGCTTAACATAAATGATGTTCCTTCTAGGCCATTTCTTGGAAGACTCTTTTTTTTTTTTTATCATTAGGGTTTTTTTTTAAGATTTTATTTATTGTCAGAGAGAGAGAGAGCACAAGTGGGGGGAGCAGCAGGCAGAGGGAGAAGCAGACTCCCCACTAAGCAAGGAGCCCAATGCAGGACTCGGTCCCAGGACCCCGGGATCATGACCTGAGCTGAAGACAGATGCTTAACCAACTCAGCCACCCAGGTGTCCCTTCTTGGAAGATTCTGATGCCTTCCCCACCCACAGGTAGAAGGAGTTGGTCCCTTCTCTATGCTGCCATTGCAGTAGGCACTCCTACTCTATTCTCTCTGTTGAAGGTATGGTTGATGTTGATATTTTGTGAGATTTTTCTGAAATAAAAATATTTTAGAAATTTATATCTAGACAGTATTTTGTTTCCAAGTTTTGCCTTAAAGATCCAGTTACGCTTACTCATCAAATAAAAATAATAAAGCTCTCCTCTGACCTGTGTAATATCAAAGTCCCAAACTCTGTTAAAACTAAAACCTGTTGAGTTTCTTTTGCAAGAGGGCCAGCTCAGAAATTTTGGGTTTTAAAAGAGAGTTTAGCATTTTTCAGAAAACTTAGGATTGCATTAGCATTCTTTATAATATGCTGTGCTTAAAACTAAATGTTTTCAGGCTTCAACTTTATGCATATAAAAATGAAATCCAGTCAATTTCCCTGTGATTTCTTCCTCAGAGGTGCTTGACTTTTCCACCTCCTTTAATTTGGCATTAGCCTTTTTGTTCCCTGTACTGAGTCTTTAAACCACATGTTCTGAGCATCCAATTACTGACTTTTTAATCCGATTAATAGTGAAATCTGTGTCTGGTCTGGCAAAGCACAGAAAATACACTCACAAGTGGTGTCTGCTCACAGTGAGTCCTTCCACTTTGCAGCAGTACTGGACCACAGTTAAACGAATTTCGGATTGAATTTAGACTTAAGAGTGCTAATCCTTGAACTCCTCTTCCTAGGGATGTGATCTTGCACAAGTGGCTGAACTTCTCTCAACCTCAGCTTTCCCACCTGTACAAGAGGATAATAGTACCTCGCAGGGTTGCCCTGAGGATTGCATGAGACAAAGCATGTAAAGCACTGAACAGTGCGGAGCCATGGAGTAAGCATTCAATAAATACTGCTGTGTTATTACCACTGCACAAATTATTAAAAATACTCTTTCAGTTTCTCAGAACTGGATTACAAAATCTGTGATTATCCAAAAACTTCTTGGCATTCCCCCCCCCTTCTACTTACTTACTCACTCACTTGGACCTGCATTTTAGCATTCTCAGTATCAATTAGCATTTGATTCCGGTTGGCTTTGAACATGAGAGGAAGAGAATTTGAGTTGACTCCTAAGACTTAGTGGTGGTTACACCACAGCACCAAATTGTTTGGGAACAGCTGCAGTCACTCAGAAGAGAACTGCCAGCCTATACATAAATGAGTCCCAACTCTAGAACATTTGGGGATCCCACAGGAGAGTAGTTCAGTGTGTCCACTGAGAAAATGAATGGCTAAAAATTGTTATGAATTTAAAAATCTGTTTAAATTTAAACTACCTCATCAACCCTGAGAGCACGCACTTCATGTTTAAAATAACACCATTCTTTGCAAACAACAAACAAACTTGGAGCACATATGGGTTCCTATCTCCATTGCAATCAAAAACTGGGCCCTTCTGAGTATCTACCACTGACCACAAGTTATAGACCACAAATTCAGACTAAGAGAACGCTTTCTAATACTGGGTCATTGCTTCTAGGCTCCCCGAAATAATTAGTACTTTATAATCAGCACAGCTGACATACACTGGACTGGCTATTTAAATGAATGTATTTATGCTATGTAATGTGGTATGTAATGTGCTATGTAATGGTAGCTGGCAATTATCTGTGGTTTGGGGTAACCCAGGATAGCTACTCCTTGAATAATTGACCACAGTGACCCACATGTCTGCCTAATCAGAAGGAAGCCTCCATGTTAAGTTCTTTGGAATGAATGACCCTACCCACTGTTTTCTATTATTTACCCTGATGCTCACAAAGTGTATTCAGTGGAATACTGTGGATTGTTGATAGGTATTCTAATATCAAAAGAAGGGTTCCCTCATCAAATAAGTATGGATAGCTCAACACAGACTTCTTCCCTCCTATCAATGCATAATTTACTGTCACATATAAACATCCTGAGAAGTCTTGCAATAAGAATTATAACTAAGAAGAGGATAAAATACAAGGTATTTCCCAAACTTGACCATTTATAAATAAATAAAGGACTATTCCCCTTTATTAACAGAGTTTCCTTCAGGGCCCGTCCAACAGGATATACTTTGAGAAATGCTACTTGATTAATTTATCTCCTGTTTACTATTAAATTCAATATTCAGTAATTCCAAAAATGCTTTTGTCTACTTTCTTTCCATCTAATTTTTCTCCCTGTTCCTCATCCTTTCCAACCCATTACATTGCCAGATTTAGCAAATTAATTAATCAATTAAAATAAAATAAAAACAGGATACCCAGTTACATTTGAATTTCAGACAATGAATAATTTTTTAATATAAGTTTGTCCCAAATATTGCCTAGGACACTGGAATGTAACTGGGTGTCCTATATTTTATCTTGCAACCCTAACTCCAAGCCAAATGAGGGCTATCAGTAATTAAAGAAATTCAGTTTAATTTACTAATAAGTACATGCAAAGCAGTCATTCGATGCTTGCTGAATATGTTTCTTGAATCTTTCATAATAACAAAAGTGTGAGGCAATTTTTGAGACAACTATATCTTTGGTCTTTTCATAATAATTTCAACATGAATAGTGGAATCACTCTGGAACTAAGACTGAAATAAATTCTTTCACTCCAGTGTGAGCTCTTTGATTTTATATAGATGAGGAAACTGAGCCCTGACAGGAGTGACTTGACTTGCCCAAGGAAATTCTCCCACAAGGAGTAGATTAACTGTAGTCTGGTGTTCTCATTACCTAACTCGCAAGCCAATGGACTGGACTCACAACAAGGCCATCTTAACTGTTATTCACTATATTTGGTAGTGCTAAAAAAAGTTGATGAACTGGTTAATCAAGTGTTCTAAATTATAGTTAGCTAAGTTTACCTAATTAAGTTAGCTACATTTTAGTAATGAAGCTTAATAAAATCATAATATAATGGAATACATTAAAATAAATTTAAAGCCTCAATTATAGTGGATAGAAGTGTTTCCTTTATCATTCAGAAGACCCTTCAGGGGCGCCTGGGTGGCACAGCGGTTAGGCGTCTGCCTTCGGCTCAGGGCGTGATCCCGGCGTTATGGGATCGAGCCCCACATCAGGCTCCTCTGCTATGAGCCTGCTTCTTCCTCTCCCACTTCCCCTGCTTGTGTTCCCTCTCTCGCTGGCTGTCTCTATCCTGTCGAATAAATAAATAAAATCTTTAAAAAAAAAAAAAAGAAGACACTTCAATATCTCCCAGTGCCTCAGTCCCTCATTATCGTATAGTATGCAAGAGTGCAAATTTACGAAGACTACCAGAGTGTCTTTTGTGTGCCTCATGTTTCTATTTATAAACTATTGTGCAGGATACATATGCCTGTTTCATCCATTAGCCACCTCAAATGTGTTATTGAGAAAAAACATCAAGTCCAGCAATAATCTCACAGTACAAACAGTACTGCTTATAAGAGCAGGAGTTTTTGTTTTATAGAAAGTAGAACTACCTATATTCACAGTAGATGATATATCACCTTTTTAAAAAGAGGTATTGGGGGTGCCTGGGTGGCTCAGTTGGTTAAGCATCTACCTTTGGCTCAGGTCATGATCCTAGGGTCCTGGAATGGAGCCCCATGTCGGGCTCCTTGCTCAGCAGGGAGTCTGCTTCTCCCTCTGACCCTACCCCTGCTTGTGTGCTCTCTCTCTCTCTCTCAAATAAATAAATAAAATTAAAAAACAAAAACAAAAAAAATTAAAAGAGGTGTTGTTTGGATTGGACCCCACACAAATACCAATGTCCCTTTAGGTGCCATGTAACTTAGAGAAAGGAGTGAGGGACACAGGGTCTTCAACAGGGATTCCAGATTGGCCAAAAATTAGGAAGAAGCATTGCTTTCAAACTAATGAATTGTTATGTATAGAGCTTATTCCCCCACTAGATAGATGTGGATATTTAAACATCAAGGAATACTCTTCACTTGGCAATTGAGAATGATATGCTCACTAGGAGCCTAGTCCCTGCCTTATCTGTATTACCCATATATTTAAATCAGACTTCATAATCAAATCATCTGTTAAAATGGGCTGGGGTTTTTTCTGCATAACCTTCCCCTCTTATCTCATCAACCTGACATTGCTGGCGCAAGGTGAAACCATTATAGCACACACTTGTTCCATTAGGAAGTAGAGCAATAATTTAATTTCAAGAAATATCAAGAAATGAGCTAGAGATTCCATTGTATATTTTTCCATAAATTATGTGCTTTCTATGCCATGGTAGTAGTGAGAACATATCTCTCACAGACAACTGACCCCCAGGTGTTGGCTGTCTTGTCAAGGACCCCATGAATCCTGAAGTTGTCATCTCATAAAGATGAGCTCTTTTCAACTCTCCTCAACCTTTAGCCTACCAGGGGTGTCTCAAATACAAAGGGTTGAGGTAGTGTCCCTGAGTTTGATGTCAGAGTTTAAGAGAAGCTGTAGCCCATCAGTGTTCCAATCACACAATGCAATGTCCTACGTTGTAATCAGCATTACTTTGGATGAATAAGGAATCCTAAGTGTGAAGTGCTAATTATATGAAAGTAGAATCCTTCTCTATCAGGAGTTCCTATTTTATTTTTTTTTAAGATTTTATTTATTTATGTGACAGAGAGACAGCCAGCGAGAGAGGGAACACAGCAGGGGAGTGGGAGAGGAAGAAGCAGTCTCCCAGCGGAGGAGCCCGATGTGGGACTCGATCCCAGAACTCCGGGACCACGCCCTGAGCCGAAGGCAGACCCTTAAGGACTGTGCTACCCAGGCACCCCAAGAGTTCCTCTTTTAAAATGAATAATACTGGGGCACCTGGGTGGCACAGCGGTTGAGCGTCTGCCTTCGGCTCAGGGCGTGATCCCGGCGTTATGGGATCGAGCCCCACATCAGGCTCCTCTGCTATGAGCCTGCTTCTTCCTCTCCCACTCCCCCTGCTTGTGTTCCCTCTCTCGCTGGCTGTCTCTATCTCTGTCAAATAAATAAATAAAATCTTTAAAAATAAATAAATAAAATAAAATGAATAATACTTAAATAGGGGTTTGACCTCTGGCGAGTGACCTGATCTTTATGGTCCTCAGTTTCCTCTTCTATAAAATGGGGAGGGCAGTGGTACCTCCTTCATAAAGTCATTGTAAGGTGTTAATGTGAGTGTGAAAGCATTTCCCACCCACACATAGTGGGTTCTTACTCAATACTGACTAATATAATTATGGATTAAAATGTCTGGTGGCGATCTTGGAGTTTATTACTAGTATTTGTGCACACTAGTACCTTCCCTGTTTATTACACTTTAATCTTTGCAAACCGTTTTCATGATCTCAAAGTGCCTTTTCAATGTAATATTGGCAGTGATGACAGTGGAACAAATGAAACCATGAAGGGCAGTTTTCCCTCAAAATTGAAGCTTTTTCATAAGTAACATAGATGCCTGTATATGTGAGCAGTTGGAAGTTAGAACTAATAACGTGTCTTGTACAACTTTATCATTCACCATTATTAAAAATCATTCACTGTGGGCTTTCTTGCCCACACTGCTGTTCAAGCTCTGTGGGGATGGAAACATGATGACCCTGTCATGCCCATCATCACCACCTCAGTTTTTTTCTAGGATGGACACAAGGATGGGAAGTGAGATTTTGTGCCTGACCCCAGGAGTCCTCGGCTTATGTTTACAAGCTAAGGAACTGGGCTCCATCAATATTGATCTTAACCTGTTTAACTGCTTATATCACTCACATGTGATACAGTTAACTACTTGTCCATAAAGGGGAGTTTACCAAGTGGTAAATTAGAGGTCATGTGAAATATGACGGTAAACATAAATATTTACAGAACTCAGGAGAGACTTGGTTGTGTGCACGAAGACAGATGTTCTCATCTCCAGGGAAAGGAGTCAGCTCCTTGGTGCTTTCAGATAAGGAACCATTATGAAAAGGCGACTAACGCTAACTAAGGAAGCCTCTATGATTCAGCTTTTTTCTAGGGGCTGACTGGTGCGTCGCCCTCCAGGTTACTGGTGTTTCTCAAAAAAAAAAAAAAAGTATTCCTTTTAAAGTGGTATCTATACATATGTTAGTCTACTGTGCACTGAATTACCTCAGAATAGTTACTTTCACATGGTCTGACGATCAGGGTTAGCATTCTGGGTTAGAAAGAATTCTGGTCCCCCCTCTACTCACAGAGCAAGTCACCCTCTAGGAAACTTCATTTCCCCGTCTCCCATACTTGAGATAATAATTCTCAAGCTTGTCATGAAGATTAAGTGACATGTATATTAGAGATGCTGGGTAAGCAGGAAAATGTGATATGCATATAGGTGGAATTATTCTTCTGAAATGGTCTCTGTGTGTGTGTGTGTGTGTGTGTGTGTGTGTGTGTGTGTGTGTGTGTAGCCCGTTTATTTTTCTCGTTTCTGCATGTAGTTTAGCTCACTTCTACAGTGGGAGAAAATGCAGCAATTGCAAGTCACTGGCAGAGCAAAAACGTCAAGTCTCAAATATTACACTTTCTACCTTATAGAGAGAATTTGGCGGAGGCTATTATGTATAATACTGACAGTCAGCACTTGGGAAATGAGTTGCAGGAATGATATAGTTCCTCTATGATTGATCTTTGGTACTCACAAATCAAGGGATACACCGTGGGGTACAGTATTTTTAAACAGTCTCCTAATGAGTCCATTTTCACATTTACTCGTTTGTGTAGAGCTTCATACTTTACATTTTCCACAAACATTTTTTCACTTAGTCCTCTTAACAACTTTGTAGAAAGTTATGATTCTTAGCCTCATTTTATATAAGGAACTTTGAGGTGCAATGGATTAAAGGACTAGCACAGAATTATGTGGCTTGTTAGTGGGAGAGCCAAAATACAATTCTATTTTCCTACTGTTTCCACTACCTTGAATGTGTGTTTGGAATTTTTTTGGTTTTAAGGTTTTGGGGTTTTTTTTTTTTTTTCACTTGTTTCATGAAAAGAAACACAGTTTGGTATTTTTTGTATGAAACCGTTGGTCAGGCAAGATAGCCTTAAATATGCTATGATACATAAATCTTGTCATTTATTTTTAATTAAGTAAAGTTGAAGTCTAGCATTAACACCTTTTTAATATCAGGAATACAGCTTATTCCTGAAACAAATGTCCCTTTCACATGCAGATTTTTTATCATAGTTCTACTTTTAAAAAAATCAAAGATACACATTGTGCATTAGACTGTTGTGTTTTTCTTCTTTCTAGAGGTATGATATATATGTTTTCATATTTTTATGAAAGAATCATACTTTTACTTTAAAAATAATATTTTACTTTAAAAAATCAAAGATAAACATTGTGCGTTAGTTTGTTGTGTTTTTCTTCTTTCTAAAAGTATGACATGTTTTCCAGTTAGTAACACCATACTAAACAAAGACATGTAGATAACCATAAAAGCTGTTTACTACCTCCTCATACACATGCTGAGCTAGACCAGTAGAACACCATCTTGGTAAGAGAAATTTTGACAGGAAGAAGAAGGTAGTTAGATTTGTGGAGCTTGCAAAATCACATTTTTACCAAACTCACCCCAACCCAACAGAAAACCTAATGAATGGATCTATACAGAAAGGATCTTTTTTTAAAGATTTATTAATTTATTTTAGGTAGAGCATGTATGAGCAGGTGGAGGGGCAGAAGAAGAGGCAGAAGGAGAGAAGTGGACTCTCTGCTGAGCATGGAGTCCTACTCGGGGCTCAATCTCAGGACCCTGAGATCATGACCTGAGCCAAAATCAAGAGCTCGATGCTTAACCCACTGAGCCACCCAGGCGCCCCCACACAGATTTTTATGCAAACCGGCACAAATACATTTAACATACTACAAGAAAAGAATACCTTTGTGTAGATGCCCAGCACAGAGTCTATATCTATCAGTGCCTGGTAAAATAGTAACTCCAATAAGAAAAACCTTTTTGCCATCACAGAACAACAGTATTTAATGCTTCTACCTTTAAAAGGGTAATCACAAAAATTCCAAGATTAGATCCACTAGATTATGTTGAGTATTCATCTATTCATCTGTCCATCTCTCTATACTTTCTAGATCTATCTATCCTTTAATGGTGCTTTAGAAAAGTTTGTCATAAAAACTAAATCAGGACTGACAGTGGTAACTGGACTACAAACTCAAGGCTAGGAGTTCATTTCCACTTGTAGTTTTCAGGTAAAGAACATCTCTTCCAGTTGATTTCCATAGCCAAGATTGGCTCAGATTTCCCCAAAACGGTGAACAGAAAATAGAAGCTTCAGAGATCTCCAGAGTTTGGTAACACCCAAGATCAATTCCCAAGCAGTCAAAAACCACACAGCTTAGCCACTTGGGCTTAAGGGTTTTCAGTATCTTACCCAGATGAAAAAGCTATGAACACACAGATTAACGCAAAGCCTGCCTGTAGTATTTGGGACAGAAAGCGATCTTGATGGCAGGTGCTTCCATGTTGTGGAAGCTGGGGAAGCTGGGGAAGCGCCCCTCCCCTCCATATGGAATGCTGGACAACATCTGGCCCCAGAGCAGTCGGACATCTTGGAGAAGCCGCTACTCTGGCAGAAGCACCAGAATTCCTGAATACAAGGAAAGGTCTCAGGAGACACAGAGGTCCCAGGAGGGTCAGATCATTTCCTTTTGGGGCCTTCAACGCTTAGCATGAATGAAGAGCGACAGAACAGAGTCAGTCTTACCTGCCTGTCCCCAGCCTTTCCGGCGACCCAGCTGCCTGGCGGTGGGTGTCAGAGCCGCAGTTCTAGGGCTGGCACGCAAGACGATACGTCCAAGCAAGTCACCGCTAAACCACTGCTTGAGTCCAGGGCCCAGAGCCCTTTTTGTGCTCTGGAGTCCAGAAGCGTTTCTTTAAAAGCCAGAAAACCCCAAAACTGATGACCAGCAGATCGACTTATACCACCAGCCACTGCATCTTTACGGTGCCACAGTTGTTGGCTGTTACGAAAGCCGCATGGTAACGCCAGGAATCTGCTCCAACAGCTATTTTTTAACATCTTTCTACCAAACGCATCATCTGTAGTTGAAACCAGGCACATGGATGGGCTGATTCTCTCCCACGTGCTCAAGCCTTGGTAGTACCTGGCCGTGAAAATTCTCAGTAATACCTGGAACTCGCCACCCAGGAAACTCTCCCCTAAACAGCCAACAACAACACCAAATTTTACATCCACGGAGGAAGAGACCGCCCCCGCAACGCGGTCCTTCTCTCTGGTGCCTCTGGCCTCACGCAGCTGCCTCTCCAGGCCTAGGTGCCCGGAGGCGCAGAGGAGCGTCTGCGCCTGCGCGGAGGCGGGGCCTTGGCCCCTTGGGCTGCAGCCACGTGCTGGCCGTTCTGTGGGCATCTGTTACCCACGGCTGAGATGCGGGTTTATAAAATAATCCTGAAAAGGCTCTCTCTATAGGAGTTTCATGTAAGTACTTGAGGATGCTTTATGTATCTGAGAATATTCTCTATAAAACTCATGGCAACAGAAATGTTGAACAAATGATTGAATTGAAAATAGAATTATCTTGCGGTCGTCTTTAATTTGCAATTTTAAAATTCTATGATCCTAGAATACATTTTTGAAAAAACTCTAAAAACTCAATAGTACAAAAAAAAAAAGTAATAATCCAATCAGAAAATAGGCCAAAGACATGAACAGATATTTCAGCAAAGAGATATGGATAGCAACAATGAACACGAAAAGATGTTCAAAATCATTGGCCATTAGGGAAATGAAAATTAAAACAATGAGTTTTCCCTACAAAATTACTCAACAAGTGAATTTAAAAAAAATAGTGATAACACCAAATGGTGAGAATGTGCAGAAACTAGACCTCTCGTACATTAGTAGTGGGAATGTTTATGGTACTCTGGAACATAGCTTGACAGTATCTTAGTATATGACCCAATAATTGTATTCTTTGGCATTCATCCCAAAGAAATAAAGACTTGTGTTAATACAAATATCTATGTACAGGAAGAGTTATTGGTAATAGCAAAATACTGGAAACAAACATCCTTCAATAGGCAAATGGATGAACAAACTCTGGTACATCCATGTAATAGAAATTTACTCAGTAATAAAAAGGATCGAGCTAGTGATAACAAGCAACTCCCTGGATAAACTTCAAGGGCATTATGCTTAGTTAAAACAACAACAACAACTGTATGCTCCCTACTAATATAACAGTTTCAAAATGGCAAAACTCTGGAGATGGAGAACAGATTAATGTTGGGGGAGGCAAATACAAAGAGGATAGCATGTGGAAGTTCATTTGTGATAATGGAACAGTTCTGTGTCTCAACTGTGGGAATTTTTTTTAATCCTATGACTTTGTAAATATTTACCATAAAAGCCGGTCATAAGTTTCTACACTGCTTTTGTGCAATACAATCCCAAAAGTGTTTAAATACACACTGTTGGTTTAATTCAGCTTAAGTACCAATTTTGAATATTTATTAAAAGCTAATAGCATTGATTGTATTAGTATGCAACAATTTTAGTATACGAATGTGGATTCTTTTATGGCAATAACAAGAACAGGAATACATTCATGGCAGTGACTCAGGATTCTTTGTATTGTTCCTTTTCTCTCCTTTCCTACTGGCATAATATAGTCTATACCTTTTGCTCATTTTCTCCCACTTTTCCAGAATCAGGGGTTTTATGTGTAAAATTTGGGGGCTACAAAGCACCATTAAGGCAATCTCTTCCTCAGATCACTATTCCTGTTTGGAAGGACTTTCTAGAACAGTGACTTTTCCTCTGCCTTATCTGAATTACCATTTACACCAGTTTATTTTCCTGAAAGTTCTTCCTATCAGTTTCCCTCAGATCGAGGCATCAGACTGGGTAGTTCTATGATGACTGTTTGTTCTTTGGGCCCTATAGAAGAAGCATCTTCTGAAGGACCTGAGCCTCGGTGCCTCCTGGGGATGGATGGCAAATGGTAGCCTGCCAACTTGGTATTTGTATAGGTGTCTTTCTGGCCCTAGCAACTGCCTGCTGCTTAAGAATGACGCTTAACTCTTTTAATTTATAACTGAGGAAATGAAAGTGAAGAAAGGCAGGATGTCAAAAAACAGGTTAGTGATAAAAGAAGGCTTTGGCACAAGCTAACACAGGTGCAAATGCAGCTGTCAAAATCTCAAAAACAAAATTTACTTCTGCATGCCTCAGTTTCTCATATATAAAATTGTTATGATGATAATACCATCTACCTCATCAGTTGTCGTATTAATTGAGAAAATTATTTTAAACCTCCTAGACCATTGCCTACCGTATATGAGCTCCACAATACACGTTCATTCTGTTTCTTTTGAGTTTCTACCCTATCTCTTAGACCCCAGGGCAGTTTGAAGAGAAATAGCTTGCAATAAAAAGGGCTGATTGCTAGGAATGAACAGGGTTAATTAACTTTTCCCAAGAAATGTGTTCCTGAAAAGAATCTGTATTGATTAAACCTTTCAAGAAGGGGTCACTTTTAAATAGACTAAGGAAGTTTGTTTTGTGCCAAGTAAATTATCGCCCCCTCATGTCTCTGTCTTGAAGTTCTTAGAGTAGACCCCCATACTTGACTTTTCACTACCCTCTCTTCTGGGCATCAAAGATTATGAACCAGTAACTCCATTTCCAAAGACAGTTCAATGGGGATGGCTTAAACAAAACAGGATGCCCTTAAAAGGCTCCGTTTCTCCCAGCCCTTCAGCATCTCAGAAACATAGTACCTGAGAACTTCTTGGGGACTAAGGACACATTTTTGCCCTCTTTGTATCCCCTTGGTACGCAGCCGCCTCCACACAGATTTATTAAATGAATGAATTCCTTAAGGTAGCTGAACACATAGATACCTTTATCCCCCAGTCCCCTCTTTTTATAGGCTGGGGGTGAGGGCAGTTTAAGGGAGTTGAATGCACACTAATTTCAGCAGGCTGACTGAAAGCTGCTTGAGGGCCGGGACAAGGCTGGCTTTGCGCATTGTCACTTTCTTGAAGCTTGACAGGATACCTAACATACTGTGGGCACACAATAAGTATTTGTTCTGTGAATGCATACAAACTACCTCTGGTCCTATCCTCAGAGGTCATAGTCAGCCTAGAAGAGCAAGAAAAGTTCACCAGGAGGGATGGACTGCCCTGGGCTTTCAAGAATTCTGACAACCCACGAGCACCCAAAGCCAATTTCACTTCCTCTCTCAGCCATTTGCAGGAGGTTGTAAATCCCCTCCTTCCTCGGGTGGGGGGACAGCCAGGTCGTGCTTACGCCCCCTGCGGGGACCCCAAGTCACAGAAGAAGGTAACCCAGAGGGGGGAGCCCGCCTGCACGTGCAGCCTCCCAGGAGAGGAGGAGGCTGGGCTAACGCAGTACTTAGTCAGCAGCTGGGCTCGCTTTTGAAACAAAAGCCAATGTCCTCCCTCGGAGTCCGCGGCCGGTCAGCTCCTAGGGGGAAGAAAGCCATGCTGCCCAGCCGGTTAGTGGCCCAACTTACTTTTCCAGAGCCTGGGACAAAGGGCCAGCAGTTGTACGGGTGTGGGTGGGACGCCGGGGATAGGGACGGGGGCCCAGATCGCCCTGACCCGACCCTCCCGGCCGCCTGAGAGAAGGGTCGGGGTCTCCCGCGCTCCGCGCATGTTCTTCCCGGGCAGTCCGCCTCCCAGCGCCAGGCCCCCCGGGTCTGCGTAAAGCTGAGGCACCTTTGCCACCGGCGCCCCAGCGCACAGACACACCAGGCCCCGGTTTCATGAATGAAATCCAATCGTGTGGATATAAATAGCCGCGAAGGCTGCTAACGTCACAGTGCGAGCGGCGGCCGCCACGGCGGCGGAGCTCGGGGCCGGGCGCTCGGTTCCGCCCGGCTGGCCCGCCTGGGAGCGGGGTGGGGGCAAGAGAAGAAGGGGAGGGCCGGGGTGGGAAAGGGCGAGCCCCTCTCCCCCGGACGGGAAGAGCGGCCGCGGCGCTGGGCGAGCCCGAAAGGCGAGGCAGTGCCATGCTGCCTTTGTGCAAAGTTGGGCGGCGGGCGGCACGCGGCGCGCAGGGGTCCCGCACACCCGCGACCGCGCGCAGTCGTGGCTGCTGCTGAGTGGCGGGGACCCCCCCGCTCCCCCCAACCCTTAAAGGCGGAGAGAGCTCGCGTCTCGCTCGGCTTCAGGGTAGGTTTTGTGTCGTGAATGCGCTATGGTATGAAACTTATTCTTCGAGCAGCCGCGGAGCCCCCACCGCCCGGGCCCCCAGCGGGTGGCGTGTGGGGGCCCCGAGCCGCGCCACGCGGCCAGCAGCGTCCCGACAGAGAGTTGTGGGACCGAGCTGCTGGGGGAGCCGCCCTCGCCTCTCGGCGAGGCCGGGAACCCTCGCATCAGAGGCAAGCAGAAGAGATTTCTAGGAGCGCCCGCACAGCCGCACCCCTTCTTGGAGCTGAGAAAATGTACAACAGGCACCCTTAGCGGGCTGGCTGCGCCAGGGAGGGGGTGGTGCCGCGTCGGCAAGAGGGCTCTTTTCCTTCGAAGAACAGTGGTGGGAAGCCGGAGGACCCGAAAAGGTGGATCGCTCGTCCCTTAAGCGCTTGCAGCCCCTTGAGAGTTGACTGGTCAGCCCACAGTTTGGCGCTCCCCACCCCCAACCCCGTGTCTATGGAGTCTGTTGTGAGTTGCTGTGACAACAGTAGGAGCGGCCATGAGGGGCTTGCAAAACACCTTACCTTGTCTCTGTGTGCTCAGCTTTTGGGGAGAACAATGGGGTGAGGGTGGAGAAGGGAGATGTTGCAGACAAGGGAATCCAACCCCCTCTCAAAAAAAAAAAAAAAAAAGGAAGTGGAAGGGGAAGGAAGGCACAACTATGCAAAAATATATCATTAGATCCTACTTTTAGCTGCGCCTTTTCTATCCTCAACAGTATCAAACATCTCAACTGCGGAGCAATGTCAATATTTAGACTTGGACAAGCCAGAAAGTTAGAAGGGAGCGCCAAGCGCAGGGTTTTGACTTGGCTTTGCACGTCAGCACACAAGCTGTGCCTTTCGAGCTGACTGTACACATTTGCTGGGGGGAAAAATGCATGAAGGTTGATATATATACAAAGGCACCCAGACCTAGGAAACTGTAGGAAGTTAAGACCTGAAGAGTTGCCTTGACTTTGAACTCCCCCCCCCCCCCCCCACCTGGGCTGTTCAGGCAGTTCTGTTGGACCCCAGCCAGAGGCTGAACTTGAGGTTTCTCTAGTTTGGGGCTCCCCCCCTCCTCAACCAGGGTTGTGCTGTGTATTCTACGCTGTACTGTGTATCATCTCTAAACTGAAGACAATAATGTTATCAGTAGTTTTCATGTTTGTATAAAGTCCTCTCACTATCAGCAGATATAAATAGCCAATAGGCTGTGTTTGTGTGACCTCCGGCAAGCTCTAGGCTTTTCTAAACATACATTGATAAGTTTGTTTACAAACACTGTTTAGAAATTTGGAATTACATTTCCTTTCCAATAACTTTGTAGATGCCTAAGAGTCACTGGTTGCTAGAAAATAAACACAAGTTCTCTTCAGTATAAAGAATGTCTGACCGCTGCTCTGCAGGTGGGGTAGGCAGTAAATTATTGTATTGGGTTGACTCTGAGGTTCCTGGATCATATTTAGACATACTGGTGGGAAAGGGGTTTAACCAGTTCCGCCCAGTGTGGAAGACTTTGAAAAATCATTGGGAAGCAATAAAATCATGGTCAGCATTCTCCTAAACTTGCCCATTGGTTGTTATTTTCCCAAATTTTGAAAGTAGTGTAAATTTAAGTACATAGGGCTGTGTGTGATCGCAGAGGTGAATATGGAAACACAGGTAATTTGATGCCATTGTCTCAATAGCACAACTTGTAACTACAAAAATATAATTTAATAGGAAAATGTAGAATTGTTTCATCTTTTTCCTATGGTATTGCCCCAAAATGTTATTTTGGAGGAGTAGTGTGTCAACTTGTATGAGTTCTGTATGGTAAAATGCCTGGAAGGTTCTCCTTGTTCCCATCCATGGGTTTAGGCGAAGTGCTTTTTTTGTGTCATCCCCAAATGTTCAGAAATATATTTTCACAAATGCTACAAAATGTTAACCTAGCTATTTCAGGATATATTTGACCCAAAGAAATGCCACTTGAACACTGGCATTTAGCAAAAGTAAAGCAGATTCTGCCCTTAGGGGGTGGAGGGGAGAAAATTGTGTGTTGAAAATTGTAGTGGCTTCTCATGTGCTCCCGGCCAGCAGTAGGACTTACAAGTGTTTCTCTCTTTTATGTAGGTAAGTCCAGCTGTGAGCAGGGTGTTCTATTCTTCGCTTCCAGAAAGCCAGGTCAGTGTCTCGGGGCAAACCCATGACTGTAGATTGATGACATTTTGTGTCTAATTCTGAGCATGGATTTCAGAACAGGTTTCTCAGTCATTTGTCTTAAAACAATTTCTTTACCATTTTTTCATGGACTCAGTTATGAACATCGCAAGTTCAGTAATTAATAAAATTATTCTCTTTACTCTGTAAGTAAAATGGTACTAAAATGGACCTTGAATCGGTTTGTACTTGAGGACTGTTTTGGAGGGGTGGGGATCAAAGGGTTGCCAGACTCACTGAGGGTGCTGGGGATCTGGGTGCTTGATAATTAAGGTTTTCCTTCTATCCTAATCTTAGCATTCTAGAGCTGAAAGAAACTTGTTGTAATAATAGCTCATATTTTTTTTAGCATGAACCAATGTGTTGCATTCTTTACATTTATGTTCTCATTCTGCATAAAAAAAAAAAAAAAAAAAAAAACCTGTGAGGTGAAACTACTCTCTTGATCCCCAAAAGACAGGTAAAGAACTGGAAGTTCAGAGAGGTTAGATAATATATTCAATTCCTACTTCTAGGAAATGGAAGAAACAGGATTTTTTTTTTTAATCTGTCTCACACTAAAACCTAGACTTTCTAGTTGAAAAATTTTTCTCTAGTAGGGAAATTGGAGCCAAGAAAGGTTGAGTGAGTTGCCTAAGATAACTTGGTAATTACAGCTCATATAATAACATGAAATGACCCAACTGTTGCAAAAGAATAAATACCCTTCTCTTAAATAAAATGGTGTAATAGTAAGTATTCATGTGTACTTTCTGGCATAGCACTAAGATTTAAGAAAGTTTTTATCAGGAGATCTCTGGTCTTAAGGATCTTGCAAACAGATTTAAAAGCAAGATATTAAACATTCATGTATGAAAACTTAGAGGATAAATCAGATCATAGATGCCAAAAGGCTGAATTGGGAGGTCAGTGGTACATTTACAAGAAGTTCAGCATTTTCCACTCTGTGGGATTACTTTGCAATTCCATGTATGCGTGGAAAAAATTTCAAGCACATATTTTGTCTGAATAGATGATAAATGAGTGAGAGTTTAGGAAAAGACAGAAGGTAGAATTTCAACCCAACAGGGAGAGATTATGCAGTCATCTAGAACTGCTAAATTACAGTATCTCAAACTCAAAGGTGTTATTGCTTCAAAACCATTGTAACAAAATTGTGAGCTGTTTGAATTTGCACAGCGTCTTTGAGAAAGCATTACTATTTAGCATGATGCTTTACTCAATTACTTTTAGAACCTTAATTTGTCTAAAATGTGCCACGTAGATAAATTTGGATGCATAATAGATAAATCCCAACCAAAGTCCTGAAAATGACCAGTAAAGATTAAGCAGGACATTTTCAGTTTTTACCAGGATTGACAGCCTTCTCTTCCCATCTTGCCTACTTTTTGTAGAATAATTTCTAGCAGTTGTCAATCCGTCTTTGGGAGTATTATATAAAGGAGTAATAAAAATATGAAATGGGGAACAAATTAGTAAAGAAAACCTTAATACATCATCTTTTTAAAAATGTACTGATATCCCCAACTCAAGCTAATAGCCCTAAAAGCTTAATTAGCTAAGAGATACTTTTAAGCATTTAAGGGATTTTTATAAGCTGTCCTATAACAGCTTTGTCCTGTACAAGTTGTTCTACGGTGTATCATTACAGAGTGGATCACAAGAACACGGAAAGGATCCCATTGCCGGTTAAGACCTCACCATCGACTGATACTTAGTTAGCTGTGACAGTGCTATGTCATAAAAATATCAGTATAGCAACTATAAACCTGTAGTTATTTAAAAAGTAAAATTAGGGGCACTTGGCTGGCCCAGTCAGTAGAGCATGTGACTCTTGACCTCGGGCGCCTGAGTTCAAGCCCCATGTTGGGCACAGAATTTACTTTAGAAAATCTAAAAATAAATAAATAAAAAGTAAGATTACATTCTGAGTCATATGTTAGCAAGACCTTATAATTAGCATGTTATCCCTAATAATAATTTAAATAGCAATCGTTCGTTTGCTTTATTGGATTTCAGAAGGCTTTGGTTCATATGCTTGACCTATCTTGAAACATGGGTGGAAACACTTGAAATTATATTGTTCTTCACTCAGGAAGTTTGCCTGTAGAAAATAGAGGAATTTTTAAAAATCTTTTCTTTTGGTCTTCTTTTAGAAAACAGGCAGTTCAGTCACATTGTTTGAAGGCCTCACTCTGGCTTCATGTAATACGGTTCAAAGAGTACAGGTGATCTGAATTTGATTTTTGTGTTCATCTTCTTTTCTGCACTCAGGCTTCCCACCAACCTCACAACACCAAAACAAAACTTGGAGAAGGAAGGAAACTTAAGTCACAAAAAGTGGCTTATGTTGTAGAAAAGGGTAGGAGGAGGTGGGAGGTGGAGGGTAGGGAAGCTTTGCCGGGAAGGCCAAGAGGCAGTCACTCAAATGGATGGGATGTGTATGGACTGGTTAGTTATATGTCAACCTCTGAATTATTTTTTTTCATTTATAAACAAAGTCACCGCCTCCTCTTCCTGAAATCCTGTGTTTGTGCACATAGAGCAGAAATTGGGAAATAGGCAAATAAAGAAACTGACATGAACTGTGGGTATGACAGCCAGTCTTTCCACATGTCCCAAGACACTTCTGTCTCCAAATATTCCCCTCAGCTGTCCCATCAAGTACATTAGCGTGTCTCTGATAAGGCTCTGTCCACAAAGGAGTGAATTTGGAATTTTTACAAAGAAAGAAAGAGATCCCAGTAGATACAGAAAAAGCAATTACATTTCTCCACTCTGCACCTGTGTATTTATTGCATAGACCCAGGTTAATGCCACGTTCCCCATGCTAACGAGGCTACCATCTCAGGCTCCAAACCTCTGTGAAGTAAGTTCCTTTGAATTGTTACTCAACCATAGTCCAAACCCCTAATGAGCACTGGAATAACAATAACCAGCAATTATTATGCTCCTACTAGATGCCAGACATTTTACTGCTTTTCAACTAAAACTATCAATTCTAGTTTTGCGGAAGCAAAAAAAATGGAACTCAGATATGTTAAGTTCAAAGAGCTAACAGAAGGTAGAGCTTAGATTTGTACCCAGGTCTGCCTAAGAACTTGAACACATGTTTGCTTTAAATCAACTCCTGGAGGGCAGGGGGGAGAAACACTTTAAACCATTTCATTCCAGGTTATTTTTGCGGATGGTAGACACAGGAGTTAAATAATTATTCTTATGGGGTTTTTTGTTTTGTTTGTTTTGTTTTTGATCTAACTTGAGCCACATAGCAGGCTTGTCTGGACAAATTTTTTAACTCTCCAGGTCATTTCTAATATATTTTGACTGAAGTCAAATCTTACACAGTTGAGTCATGAAGGGTGGAATTATGCATCCAGAAAGGTCCTCAGAGATACTTAAGACAACCTCATGTAAGTGAAAAACCTGCCCCCCAGAGAAGGCATCTAGCTTACCCACTCTCGTGGTTAGTAATGGATGCAGCTGAAAGTGAACCCTGGTTCGAAGTCCTAGCCCAAGACTCGATTCTAGTACATAATACTGCCTGAAAAGTGCCAAGTCTTCCAAACCCTCCCATGTAGCCAAAATTACAACCATCAAGTATGAAATCCATCGGAAACCTAAGGTACATCCAGAAATGGGTGATAAGAGGACTCCTGCAGTGTAAAGATACAGTGGGCACCAAAAGAAACCTCACTTCTCTGCATTGATGCCAATGCAGAGCTGTCTTCCCGCTCACTCAAAGCATAGCCAACCCACTCCCATCTCTTCCACCTTGTGTTTGTGGACCCATCTGTTTTAATCAGTGTGGAGCTTTCCAATTTTGTCTATGGACCTCTGGCTTTTTACTAACTATGCGACAGAGAAGTACTTCTTAGCCTCATTTTTCTTGTCTATAAAGTGGACAGTATCAGGTCTCTTACGTAGATGTTATGAAATCACACACATAAAGCACATAGTTGGTGCTCAGTATAGGGGTCGTTCTCTTCTTCACCTTCCTAGAGTATTTCAAGGGGAAATGTTATCATTTTTCCCCTAAACGAACTAGAGTTGTTTGAATTCTGACACTGCAAGGGGTTGTTATAGTAACGTTTTTTCTTGGGTAAAAACGTGTCTAGTGGTCTCCTGGGGTCCCAGTGGCCCAGTCACAATTACATTGGTTTCCTTGGCACTCTAGGGTTGCCACGGCGTTCCGGAATTATTTTATTGCTTCAGTGTCTCCTGCAAAGTAACACCAAGCTCCTCTTGGAGATTTGTGGCTCTGGTTTCCTTGCAGACACTGGTGGAAGCTTCGAACATGTTTTCCACATAGACCCTTGCATCCCAGAGCAGCTACTCTATTTTGAGCCAAGTAACTAAGAAATACTTCCAGGGAGTATTATTGCCGGTAGAACATTCTGGCTTTCAATTTCAAAATAGGTGAGTCTTGCCTACTATCATTTCAGTTAACTCGAGCATGAGGTGCCGTCTGCTCTGGCCCTGTCTTTTCTTTCCGTCCTGTGTTGCTGACTAATCTATCGATAGGAAAAACATAAGCACTACAATTTCCCCTTTCCCCCTCAGCGCTTGATAACTACCCTGGCCTAAATTACATCTCTGGGAAGTGTTTCATCACACTCCTCTCCCCAGCTGCCACACTGTGTCATGTGGCACTCACTGCCCTGCTTCGGATTTTTGGAACCAAGTCTTTGGCAGCATGTCCTGTGCGTCACATACACAGAGGAAAGCCGCTGTGGTGTTTTTTTTCTCTTATTGTACTTTCTCTGAGGGGCCCAGGATCGCCTTTATTTTCCTAGTGGCACAGTCTCCCTTTCAGTGTTTGACAAAGGTAAATTGCAGAATGTATGTCCTTTTCTTCGGGTTTAGGGCTGGCAGTTACACATTGTCCCCTGTGCTAAGTGGCTGGACCGGGGCTAGCTGCATCAAGATTACCACCTGCTAGATTGCCCCTAACCTGAGGACTAGTCTCATATTGGTTATATAAATTTCAGTTCATACCGAGGAGTTTATTTGTAAAGCAGGGCTTCTCAGACTGGAATGTGCATACAGATCACCTGGGCGTCTTGATACAGTGCAGATTCTGATTCAGGAGTTCTGGGGTGGGACCTGAGACGCTGCCTTTCTCCCAAGCTCCCCGTCAATGCCAAAACGGCTGGTCTAAGGATCACGTTTTGAGTAGTGAAAGTCTAAAGTCTAGGTGTTACTGTAGCTTATGCTGAAACTCACGCCTTCCAGGCTGTAAGACTCCCACCTTATTTTGTTTGCTTGTTTCTTAAATCATAATAGACAGTCGTGGAATCTTACACATGGAAGGGCTGTACGTACACAGCCGTGTGCTAGTCAATCAAACAGCTCTCTGGGAAAAAAAGAATGCATTTATGTGCATACATAAGTCGATTATAAATTTTACTGACATAAAGAATGTATGTAGCATACACTTTGCAAATAAAAAAAAAAATAGACAATACCATAAAGCCAGTTGGGTTTTACGGAATGCTGGTTGGTTTTTGCTGAACCCTTTTATCCGTAACCTACCTGTGGTACACTTGATGAAGGGGTGTAATTCCCATATAAATACTTGCTGATATTTTCCATTATGTTAATGAGCAAGATAAAAGATATGTCAGAACCGTACTCATTTATCAAAGATACGAATAACTTCTCTGCCGAACCGGATAATAGCTTTTAAATAGTGTCAAGATATTTCCTTAAATGTACTATTCACAATGTCACAGCTCCACGTGTAACACACTTATAAGTTTAATCTGTGTTCTTAGCATTTTCTAACCTTAAGTTAAAACAAGCAACAGAACAACAAAGCAAGCCCTGAATTGTAGTGGTTGCCAGTTTCTGTGGTGTAAAGACTCCTATCACGGCCAATTTCAAGCTACCCTTGTGACTGAGTGTGGAGTTGGGGAAAGATGGCCCAGTAGCCCACTGCTGTGTAGTGTTTCCACCATACAGATAAAATTGGCATAAGTAACCTCAAAATGTAGGTAACAGTAAAATGGAATAAAATGATTAGAAAATGATGAGTTTTGAGCATTTCATACCTTTGTTTTTAGTATAATTTCCTTAAGCAAAACTTTATATAATTTAATTTTTAATACTGACCCTATTTTATTTATTTGTTTATTGAAGTACAGTGTAACCCAGTGTTACATTAATTTGAGGTGTACAACATAGCGACTTGACAACTCTGTACATTATGCTTTAACAGATTTGGAGAAATCCTGAAAATTTCACAACTAGTTCTCATGGGCTGGTGGGGGCTGGCTCCAGCACACCCCTGGGTGTAAATCATCCTGTTGAGTGATTCTCAGCCTTTGCTTTGCGTTGGAATACCCCAGGAAAACCGCAACCTACAGTCAGCAGATTTTTGTTAGGGCCTAGGAATCTGAATTTAAAACATTTTTGTTGACACGTATCTTATTAAAAGAAAAATACAAAAATCAGAAGTATATAACTTAAAAGAATTTTCACAAACTGAACATACCCACAAAACCAGTACTGACACACAGAAACAGAAAATCACAAGCACCCGGAAGCTCTTTTTAAATCCCCGTCCTGTCACTTCCCAACCAAGGTAACCACTACCTGGGCTTCTAAGACCGTGCACTCATTGTGCCTGCTTTTGAACGTTTATGCAAACAAAATCTCTTCAGTGTCTGCCTTCTTCCCCTCAATATTATGTTTGGGAGGCTTATTCATAATGTATGTAGCAGGATTCATCCATTTCACTATAGTGCCATGGAGTATCCCATTATGACTGGAACGCAATTTATTATTTATTTATCCATTGTACTACTGGTGGGTTGTTTCCAGCTGTTCGCTATTATGAATAGTGCTGTCAAGAATATTCTTGAGGTGCCTGGCTGGCTCAGTCGGAAGAGCGTGAGACTCTTGATCTTGAGGTCATGGGTTTGAGCCCCATGTTGGGTATAGAGATTACTAAAATAAAATAAATAAACCTTAGAAAAAAAGAATATTCTTATACAGGCAGCAGTATTTAAAGTAAAACTAAACAGATTCCCCCAGTGATTCTAAAAAGCGGCTGATCTCTTGACTGCCTTCTCTACAACTCCCCCTCCTCTCTTATTTCTCATATAATATGACCAAGGCGATTGATTCTTTTGTGTGAATGTAATTTTAGTACCATAAGCCACGAATCTGTGTGTTTCCATTCATTACAGTATGTTCTCCGGGCTCTTTTCAATTTACGTTCACCAACTCCCCCTTTCATCAAGACACCGGCTCTTATGGACTCTAAATAGGGATGAGGTTTGGCCTCGCATCAATAGCATGCAGGAATAATAGATACAGTGGAGATGCAGCCAAGGCTAAATTTGGCCACTGATCATTAAGGCTCCTGGAAAGAGGCTTCAAAGAAGGGGAATTGTTTCCCTTTGTGTATATCAAACAAAAATCAACAGTGAACCCTGAGAATATTTCCGATTCTAATATTTTTAAAAATCCATTTATTTGAAGTAGACCAGCAACCCTTGCCTGAAAGAGAACTGAAATCTCTCAAAGTCTGATGACTCGATCTGTAAAGATTAGAGACAGAGGTTTTCCCTTTGGCTTCTTCCTGTACCTGGTATTCGGCAGGTGTATTCTTGCTACATTGTTCTAGGTTGAGTGCCTATGTAGTTGTGTGTGGGGGGGGTCTATTGAGATGTTAGTTTCTTTGATTTAAGTCAAGGGAGCTGAATGACCAGATGATAATTGCTGATGAGTGGGATGGCTGCTCAGTATTAAAAGAAAGGTTCCTGGAGCAGGGCACTGAAAGGCACTTCATATAAAGCTCTCGAGGTATGCAGAGAGGAGGTAAAGAGTACACGTGAATTCTATATAATGAAGGAAGAATGTATTCTCACACACATAAATATTCTAGTGCCTGGTTGTCCTACCTCCCCGTCCTCACTTTTCTGTAAATGTTTTTGTTATGAAATTTCCCTTTGTTATTAAGGAAGAGATGGAATATATAGATAAAGAAAAAATCCATTTGTAACGCCAGTTGGCATTAATATTTGAATATTTCTCTATCCCAGATGTTATTGTGTGTAGTTAGGTACATAATTTTTAAGGAATGGTGTTATTCTCTGAATTCTTTCATCATCTTTTTTCATTCAAATGTTTATATGAATATATATGACAAAAAGTGTACTCCTATAACACATTTTTGTTGGCTATATACTCTCTATTATGTGGACATTTATTTTTGTGAGATTTTTAGCCAATCCCCCTCCACCCCCACATGGCTGGATTTCTAAAATTGTTTCCAATATTTTGTTTCCACAAATAGTGGTGTGATAACATTCCTTTCATGGAATCTTTTTGTCTACCCTAATTATTTATCTAGGAATAAAGTCTTATAATTGGATGGAAGTTATGGACATTTTAAAGTCTTTTGAGTGCCAGGTGCACTCCAGAATAATGGTATTATTTTCCACAAACAGTGCCTCATTCTACTTTTTAAAAATGTACAATCTTTCATGTAATAACTCCTACCTAGAATTAGAGGGTATAGGAACATGTCCTGAAATTATTAGCTGGAATCTATGCATTGATGTCAGCCCAAAACGTCTAATAAAATACGAGATTTTAAAGAGTCTGGTTTTTGTCCAGCAACACTTTGGTGTTTATGATCTAATTTTACTAAGAAATCCTGGGGGTGGGGGGAGAGACAGTTTTCTTCATTTGTCTGAAACAGAGCATAACCTAATCCTAACTGGCATATTATAGTCCCCTAAATGATTAAATGCAATTGCTTCATTGTCATCATATGTGAAAGCTTCACAGCAAGTGGTCTCTCTGGTGTTCCAGAAGCTGACCCAGTGACATCTTCAGAGAATGCTTTCAATGAACAAGTTACTATGGAGCACTACAGAGACTTTTCTTCATTAGGATGGATTTTTAAGCATATCTAGTCTACAGACTTGATATTAGCTTTCTCAAATGAGCGCTTAGAACTTTGACATCTCTCTGAAGACTTAACCAGTATTCTAATTATTAATTCTTGACAAAGCTTCCTGACCCAGCCCTTAGCTGAGGTTCACACACAGTCCCTCCAAAATCAATGCATGGTGTCTTCTGTTGTTTCAATTTTTTTTAACTTTAAAAATACATATTTAAGTATAACGTACATAGAGAAATGTATACAGCTCACAAGTATACAGTTTGAAGAATTTGTGAAAACTGAACATACCTATGTAACCAGCACCTAGATCAAGAAATTGGTATCACCAGCACCCCCCTTCTGGTCACCACCCCACTGCACCCTCTGTGTGTTTGAAATGCTCCAAATTTTATGTCCTGGGTAAGTCATTCATTTACAGAATTTGATTTTTCACTGAATCCTTAACTTTAGAAGAGCTAGCTGCAGTGAGTTTTGATCACGCTATCTCCCTTGTAACTAAAAATATGTAGAATCTGCCTTTCCAAGTAAAGATTGTAACACTCAATTCGTGCACTGAATATGCATCAATATTTATATGTTTGTGATTTGCAGGTACACAAATACATGCACCGCATTCATACAAGCAAATTGGGAACTTCTTTCTTCTTTTAATGAATGTAAAGCTGAATTATACTATATTGATCCAAGCTTAAAATATCTTAACTACAATTGATTGTCACAGAATGTTTCATACGATATGCTTCCAATTTCTTAAAATTGCTCATTACAGTTACTGTAAGTATTCCCTCTGAACACTCAAAATTTAAAAGCCAAGAATTTTTCATCTGTTTGAAATATGTATGTGTCCCGGGTATCCACAGCTGTCTCTCTATAGGGTTCCATTTCTTTGTCTGATATTCACCTCGATTATCATTTAGACTCCTGTGGGGTTTTCTTCAGTTGAGAGCCTGGGTCAGACAAAAACAAGTTTAGCAGCCTCACAAAGTTTTATAAATATACGATTCTGAAGCACAATTTATACATCATCAAAAATCACTTATTAGTATTGGCTTGTATCTGTACTCTTAGTAGAATTAACAATCAAGGGTTATACTTCTGTACTCATTAGTTTTTTAAAAACCCAAAATATCTCTCCCATTATAGAATACACTTAAGAGGATATTACTCATCCATAAAAAGTAATGAAGCACGAAGACATGCTGCAACACGGATGAACTTGAAAGCATTGTGCTCAATAGAAGAAAGTAGACACGAAAAGCTGCATATTGTACGATTTCATTTACAAAAAATGTCCGGAAGAGGCAAATTCATAGAGACGGGAAGCGAATTAATGGTTCCAGAGGGGGAGAGGAGAACAGAATGGCTGCTGATGGGCCCAATGTTTCTTTCTGGGATGATGAGAATGTTCTAGGATTAGATAGTGGACATGGTTGTATAGCTTTGTGAGCATAACAAAAGCCCTGGAATTGTATATTTTAAAAGGGTGAATTTTATGACAGGTGACTTTTATCTCCATTTTTTAAAAGAAGATAATATATTTTCATCATAGAAAATTTGGAAACTAAAGGAAAGTAGAAAATGACAAGTTATAGCCCCATTACCCAACAACTGTCACTGTTATCTGTTGAGTGTACTTCCTTCCAGTTTCTCTTCCATATGTTGCTGTTGCTGGAAGAGCAGCTTCCCTTTCCATGATGAAGACACAATTATTAAATGTTAAGTATTCACATTATTAATACCCACCCATTCCGCCCCTCCCCCTGAAAAGAAAAAAGGGTGGGTACAAGGAAGATCCATTTTGACGGTGGAGGGGAATAATGATGGAGATGCACATGAGAGAAACAGAGAGCAGGGGCCAGCCGAGGCAGAAAGACAGACCTGACCAGTTGCCAGGAGAGGTGGGACTCCTCAGGGACACATCCCAAAGAAACTTAACTAGGTGTTTTGCTGAAAGATGCTTGATAGCTCGTGTTAACCACACCCCTCTATTCTTAAATACCCATGTTGTTTCCCGGCTTCCTAAAAGTCACATTTGTGTTTCTTTTAGCTGTGTCACTGTGCTAAGGTGATACCTAGAGTGAGAGAGCGAGGAGGCCAAATTCTGCTTTGAGTTACACATATTTGCTTATTTTATCTAGTTTTCGTTGACTGATTTTTTTAGATTGCTGTCCTGCACTTGCCCCCTGATGGTGTAACATCAGCAGTTCTCCATATGATTGCAAACTCAACGTAAACATGATTTTAAATAATGACAGTCTTAATAGATAAGACTTGTTGGGTGTTCTCTTGATGGCAGGCATAGTGATTAAAATATTTTACAAGCATTATCTAATTTAATCTTTACAACAACCCATCCAGGGAGGCAGTTATCCCCAGTTTACAGATAAGGAAATAGAAGTTTAGAGAGATTAAGTAATTGGCCCAAGATCAGATAACAAGACCTTAATTATTTCCTCACTTGTCATAGATTTGGGTGGTTTCATTTTTTTCTTGTTCGTAATGAAGATGTGATAAATATATTTGCTTTTTTTTTTTAAAGATTTTATTTATCAGAGAGAGAGAAAAAAAAAATGAGCTGGGGGGGCAGAGGGAGGAGCAGACACCTCCCTGAGCAGGTGGAACTCTGGATCATGACCTGAGCCGAAGCCAGACACTTAACCGACTGAGCCACCCAGGTGCCCCTAATATATTTGCTTTTAAAAGACATTTTCTGTTTATGAAGTCATTTCTTTAGATGGCTATATCAGGAAGTATTTTTTAAATTGCTAGTGGTTCGGGGCTTTTTTGTTGTTGCTGTCAATAAAACCTTTCCTTTTAACTTTTTCATTTATTTTTTGTTGTTAGGGAGTTTGGTTGATACAACCTATGCTTTGGGGCATTTTTGTCCTTATGGTGGGTTAGTCAACTTTTGTAAATGTGCCAAGAACATTTAATAAGAAAGTACACTCTCTTATCATAGTTTTCTTTTTAATGTGGGATATCTGTTCATTTATCGCTACTTTTTATGCTGTTCAAGCCCTCCATGTGTTGTTTTTCATTTTTGCTTTCTTAATCTGATGTTAATTCTGATTCTTTATCTCACACATGTCAGTTATTTTCATCAATTTCTCCTTCTAGAGTTTTTCTTTATTTTTTATTGTATGCCTTTTGGTTTGTGAAGGTTCATTATTACTATTATGCTTTCACTATGAATTGCCCTTTTTTTTTACTGTCTAAATTATCTTTTACAGATAATTTTTCTTTACCGCTTTGAAACCAAAATCAAAATAACAATGAAGCCTAGTTTTATATTTTCAGTTGGCTTTGGTTTCCATAGTCCTTTTAAATTGGAATGCCCTCTTTTTTTTTTTTTTTTTTTAGTCTTTAATTTTGAATTATCTCTGGGTGTTTTGTCAGGTATCTTTGAGCTTTTTAATTCCTTAAAGAAATCTGAGTTTTTGCTCCTTGAGTCTTTGACATCTAAAAATAGCTTTATGTTCCCTTTACATAAATAACAATTTGACCAGATTCAGAAACTTGTGATTATGTCCTTTTTCTGTGAAGGCACTCTTTGTGTTTTTCTATTTCCTTAAAATAGTGTATTGGTGAAGTGTGTGACCATCCAAATTATTGTTTCTTTATAGAAAGAAATGTCTTTGGCCATTAGTTTTAGAAGCTGTTTTGCTAAGGTATTTGTAGGATTATTATACAATTTTCCTGGCATCGATATTTAAATGTTTTACTGAAAAATGTATAGCTATAGAGCCTTCTTTTCTTTTTCTCCTTCTGCTCCCCGCCCTATCCTCCTTTTTGTATGGGGAAAATTTTGTTCTTATTAAATCACACTTTACTCCTTGAGTTCCTCCAGAAGCCACATGGTATCCAGGGGATTGCTTATCAACTGTCAACCTCTTTGTCGTCTTCCGTAACATCGTTTTCAGATGGCCTTCCTCCTGTACGTACAGCTTCTCGTGTTTTGCCTGTCATTCACTAAATCCATTCTGTGGCATCTTCAAGGCTATTTACTGTGGCCAGGACGGTTTTTAAGTTGGCTGTCTTGTATGTCATTTATCCATGGCCTTTACGTGTCTTCTCGCCTCCATATGGCCTCCTGTGCTGTTAGTTTACACACTTGCATGATCTCCTTTTACATGATCAACTACATGGTTCAGATATGTTTCAAAAACTTTTTTCTTCTGCTGTTCCTTATAGCACGTCTACTTCAGTAGAAGACCTTTCCTTTATGTCTTTAGCTAACTTTTTGCTTGTCCTTTTCTGCATGTCAGGGTCTTTAATAGACCATATGTTGAATGGTCTCTATTCACTTCATCCATATAGAAAAAGATTCCCAGTGGCCAAGGATTGAAGTATATTCAGTGCTTGGATAACCAGGGCTCTGTTGGAGACCAAGGTAGGGCTCTGTGGTGAACCCACCCAGTTCCAGAGTGGACAGGCCAAGCGATTCAGTATTGTACAGGTTGAGGGAACTGTGGAGGGTGACATAAGAAGAGTAGTGAGGGATGTCATCGCTGAAGATAGACCCGTGGTCAGTCTTAGAGGTGGTACCCCTGCCCCCATCCCTCCCCCCTTAACAAGATCCATCACTTCTGCTGCGAGGTCGAAATTGAAACCTGTCTGGGTAAGCAGGCTGGGGAAAGAAAAACAAAATAAAATGAGTCTTTTCCATGCTCAGTGCTGTCTACCTGGCTCGTCCTCAGCAAGGGGCAATCGCTGGGACTGCTCCTTTCCCAGGACAGCGTGCAGGGTTCCTCGTGGCTTTCCAGTGGCCCCACAACCTGCTCTTCCACCTCGGTCCCGAGTCAAGCCAGCTGTCATTACTCCAGACCATGGGCATCTGTGGCGAAGAGCGTCCTGCTTACCGCCCAGCCCAGTTCTTTTCCCTGTGGAACTGGGCAGTGCACTCGTCTGCTGTGACGTGGCTCCATGACAGTGACTGTGACAGAAATCCTTCCAATTTCTGGTATATGGTTACTCCTTATCCTTAGTCTGGTACTGTCGTGGAGTCCGCTATCTGTGGAGAATAAGGTTAATTTCAGTGAGACCATGTAACGGGGGGTCCAAGGCATGTATTCTTCCAAAGCTGTCTTGCCTTCAAGTCCAGCTAATTGCTTCTTGTGACGTCTTTTAGCAGAGATTGAATTTCCTCATTCAAGATTCACTTTCATGTCAATGATACATCCTTCTCCAGAGGGAGTGGGTACATGTGCCTCCATTCTCCCCTTCTTTCCCAGCCAATTACTGACCTCACCCAGAGAGTTAGAAATCCCTTGAATGAGGATGTGAAAGTCCAAAAGTTGTTAGGGATTTAACGAAACCCTTACATGTAAATAGTATTAAGATCCATAAATTGGCTCTAGGCACTAGAACGCAATAAATGATCACTTTTTTTTTTTCCTAAACCAATTTCAGCCCTACGCTCCTGCCTGCCTCTGTTGGGGCTCCCTTCTGCCCCCTGCCTTATCATTTGGTGGAGGGCCTTGGTCCTTGGTCCCTGGTGTTCCCATGGTTACTGATGCTCTTCCTGATAGGGAGCCACGGCTGGTGTGATGCCATCTGTCAAATACCGCTCTCATGATGGGCCACACAGATGTCCCTCAAGGTGTTCCTCCCGCTGACTGTGGGCTTAGCCACATGCTGCTGCTCTCGAGGCCATAGGCTTGGTGATCAGTCACCAGAGATAGCCGAGTGCAAGTTCCTGCCAGATCCAGGTGGAAGGTGTCCTGAGGAAGGTGGAATGGCTGTACTTTTATATCCTATTGAACAAATAGTAATTGAAAGCCATGTATGGCCAAGGTATTGAAAAGTCTTGAGGATTTAAAGAAGAATAACAGTCTCTATTGTCAAAAATGTACAATCTTAGTGAAGTGGCAGCAAGTACATGCATGTCAGCGTAATTGTCAATATTACAAATCAAAATTGGGTAAGTCCCTAGGAGATAGTATAAAGGAAGAATGTTTTAAGTGCATCTTCCAGAACGTAACTCGTGTCTGTCTACTTTGCTTCTTCTCTGCGGATTCCTGGTGCAAACGTTCTTCCCGGAGGACCAGGGAACATCCTGACTGGTCCTTCTGCCGCCGTACCCCACAGTCTGCTCCCCACACAGCGGTCTCGGTGGTATTAGTGATACTCCTCAAATGCAAATCAGAAACCGTGGCTCCTCGGCCTGCAGCGTTCCAGTGGCTTCTCATTGCCTTTAGAATAAAACCCAAGTTCCCTACTGTGGCCCCTGCCTCCTTTCCAGCCTTCCCCCTCCAGTTCCCCTGGCCCCAGCTCTTGCAGGCCTGCTTCTTTGCCATCTCGTGACTGGGCCTTGCTCATTCTTCAGGTAGCAAGAAGGTGGGGCCTCCTCAAAGAGGCCTCCCTTGTCTTTCCTGCAGGCCTCCCACCCATTATTTTCCCTCATAACACCCTTTCATTTTTCTTCAGGGAACTTAAATCAAGTTTATGATTACATCTACCTGTCTCCCACACCCCCCACCTTACTTCGAGGTCCATGAGAGCAAGAACCACACCCAGCTTGCTTACCACTGTATACCTGTGCTATAGGCCTGGCACTCACTAAGTGCTCGGCCTATACTTTCTTGAACTAATTAATTAAGACTGAGTCCTAAAGGTGCAGAACAATTTCAGTGGTGGATCCAGGGGCATGAGAAAGGACATCTAAGCAGAATGGCAAGAGCAGAGTCACGGAAGGAGAGGTTACCTGGCATATTTGTAAACAAAAGTCAACCAGGATATCTAGAACATAGCACACAGTTTACTAATGGTGGTTTTGAAACCTCTCCTGAATTTTTTATGCATCTTTTAAACTGAGTTTTTTATCTGTTCTTTATTTTTTGACTGGGACAGCATTTATTGAGGGCAGTGGATAGATAGCAAGTTTATTTCTAATCCTGGCTCACCTCCCCCACTGACACTGAGTTTTAAAAAAAAAAAAAAAAAATGGAGAGTGTGATCTTGTGTAGGTCTCCATTATCACAGGGCTCTGGTGAGGATAACGAGTGGATGTTTAAAAAAGTACCTCTGTATTATCTGTAATCCTGGACTTATATGCACTGTTCTTTCTGTTACTTAAATTCTTTTTTTTTTTTCCGTTTTAATCAAAACTTTCAGTTGAAAAAAAATATTGTTGATTTGAATGATGAAAGGCAATTTTATCCCGGAGATATATTTCTGTAAACTTTTGATTTAGGGAAGCACAGCCCAACCCTGACTGTCTCTTTCCCAGATCTGGACCCACTCTCCATTCCAGCTGAGATGTTTATATTATGCACAGAGCAGCTCCCGCCTGCCTAGGACTGGTGATTAAGAGCTCAGGATAATGAAATCTGCACAGTCGAAACTTGGCTGTTGGCTATGGTTATTATGCAACTCTTAACATTTCTCTTTTGTTTCTGTCGATAATATAAAATTCCCAGTTTTTCTTTCTGAGCTCACTCTTCAAATACACTAAAATGTGTTCCACCAGTATTTTTTAATGACCAAGTTAAATTATTTCTTAAAGTTCAGATTACATGCTTTTCTGAAGGACAAGGAAATTTAGTGGCTGTGTGACACATAGTTCAAACCATCTATGAGCAACTGAATGAACTGAAACTACAGAGGCCCCTGTATGGGCTTTAGAGTTTTGTCTTTAAGCGGACTGCTCACCATGCTTTGATTCAAATAGCAAACGTTAACAAGAAACACAACACAAGGGATGGTAAGAGATGGGGTATTCCATTGGTGGGGAGATCTGGAGCAATTAAAAGATGCCTAGGAAGATGTCTTAGACGAATGATAAGCCTTCCCTGCCCACCCTCCCTAATATCTGAACTTCTCATAGTAGGAGAGACTCACACACTGAGCTAGACTCAAAGAGTGGCTCTGTACTAAAGTGCACCGATCCAGGGGAAACAAGAGTATCTTGCACTTCGTCAGCCACAGTGCCTTGGAATTACTGAATTATGGAGAAGTGACTGTGATGGTCATCTAGCCATAGTGTGATTGAGCCATAGTGAATGTGCCTGACACTTCCTAAGAACCTGCGTCTTCAAAGAGGAACAGGACATCAGAAAGACCATCATCTCAAGCCTCAAGGTGGGAACAGAGTACTACCCTGGGAAGAGAAATGATTTGAAAAGGAGACCAGGGCAGCTAAGCTCACATTTGGCTATGTCACTCTGGCTTATGGTTGTCCATAGAAGAGAGTTACAAATAAATTGGGGGACCAGTGGACCCGAATGAGTAGTAAAAGAAAGCGTTACAGAAGCAGGTTATAGTATACACTTATGTCCTGAGCACTTTGGCACATGGTAGTACCCCAGAAACATGTGATGGTTCATTAAGGGCATGAGATGGGCACTTTGAAGGTGTAGCCACAGGAAAAGTACAAAGTTCACAAACAACCGTTCTATGGTTTGCTAATACAGGAAAAACTGCGTGTGTATGTGTATTTATGATTGATTCTTCTAGAACCATTTATGATACAAAAGAGGAAGCAAATCAGTCTGTGTGGAGACAGGGCAATTAGGAAAACTTTTTAGAGGAGGTCATATTTGAATAAGGTTTTAAGGAATGAACAGAATTTGCCAGGCAGACGTGCAATGGTAGAGGGTTGGCTGGGAAATAGTATGTGTAAAGGCATTGAGGTAGCAAACATTTAGAATTTAGGAGGCCATTTTGTGTGGCAGAAGCATGCTGTCACTTTCTTAAAAAATTACTGAAAATTTGGGGCACCTGGGAGGCTCCGTCTCTTGGTTTTGGCTCAGGTCATGATCTCAGGGTCATGAGATGGAGCCCCACACTCAGCATGGAGTCTGCTTGGGATTCTTCCCCTCTTCCTCTCCCTCCCCCTCTGCTGCACGCCCATGCTCTCTCTGTTTAAATAAATAAATAAATAAATAAATAAATAAATAAATAAATAAATAAATATCTTTTTTAAAAATTACCAAAAACTTAGTGGCTTAAAACAAAACAAACTGATTATCTTATAGTTCTGGAGGTTAAACGCCTGAAATGGGTTTCATTGGGCTAAAATTAAGATGTTGGTAGGCTGTGTTCCTTCTGGAAGCTCTAGGAGAAAATATGTCTCCTTTCCTTTTCCAGCTTCTAGAGGCTACTTGCATTCCTTGGTTTACGGCCCTTGCCTCCATCTTCAAAGCCAGCAGTATAGCATCTTCATCTTTCTCTCTCACTCTGATCTTCCACCTCCTTCTTCCACATGAAGGAACCTGAGGGATTGCTCTGGACCTACCCAGACAATCCAGAATGACCTCCTTATGCTAAAGTCAGCTGAGTGGTAACTTAATTCCATCTGCTACCCTAACTGCCATGTAACAGAACACATTCACAGATCCCAGAGATTGGACAGCAACATCTTTGACGGACATTATTCTGCCTACTGCACATGCAATAAAGATGTGGAGGGTGATGGTGAAGAGAAAGTTGGCCTGATGCATCAGCCCTAGGTAGGAAAGATCATCCACCCAAAAGGGACCTATAATCTGATATTTTTTTTAACAAATAGGAGACGGCGTCAAGGTCCTGGTGATTTTCCTAAGGTATAATGGGTGTGTTTCAGTTAATTACTGATACATAACAAATCACCCCAACACTTGGTGGTTTAAAACAATAATTCGTACTTTCTCATGAATCTGTAGGTTGGCTAGATGATTCCTTAGCGGGGCTCGCTCATAAAGCTTCCTTCAGCTGGGGAGTTGGCCAGGGGGGAGGATGCAAGTAGCACACTCTGTGGCATGTGGTGAAGCCATAGGCAGGGCGACCTCGTTCTCCTCGCTGTGAATTCCATTCCTCTGCGAGGCCTGGCCGGCTTCCTGACATGACAGCCTCAGGACAGCATTCCAGCAGCGAGAGAGGGTGGAGCCGCCGGGCTTCTGAAGGTGCTGACTCTGGAACCCACACGGCATCACCACCACATTCTTTTGGATTGGGCCACACGGTCACAAGGCTAGCTCGAATTGAAGACGGAGGGAGAAGGATTCCATCTCCTGAGGAGAGCTGCTGTCGTGACCACATTTCCCGTAGCCCAGGCTGTCAAGGGAGGAGTTTTTACTTTAAGAGTAGGATTTTGAAACTCGAGATTTCAGGGGCAAAATGTTTCTGGCTGACAGTATCCAGCACATGACCAAAAGCGTGAAGGGCTCAACTAGAGTGTGGGGAAGGGCACTGGTGGCGAAGAGGTGGAGGGACTCTGGTGCTAAAGTGTGGGATGCATCACCCTGTGAACACAGCGAGAAGGCTGAGTTGGTGGTGAACGTGGAGAAGGGACGTGACGTGCACAAGATGACAGTAATCATGGCGTGGGCACCTGGGGCGACTGACAGCCAGGAGGCCATGACCACAGTCTCTAAGCAGCCTGAGATGGTGGGCACCAGCAGCCGGGGGGCAGCCACCCTACGCCCCCTCACCAAGGCCTCACTCCCCAGCCCCCACACCGTCTTGTTCACTTGCCAGTCTTAAATAAACGTCCCGCTCTGACGTCCAGAATGTGCAGATACATTCTTCAGCACTTCATGGTCAGCGTCCACATCCTGAGGATTCAGTGAAAGTATGAACGAAGTTCAAGTCAGTTTTGAGTAAGATTACAAAGCTGCCATAGTAACAAGCTATCAGTGTTGGTCCTTCCCAGCTTTTCTTTTTCTTTTATTATACTTTCTTTGTCTCCTCAGATATGGATGTAAAGGCAAAAGGGTGTCTGCACTGATCAGCAGGATTCATGGTGGTGAAATTTATTAACAGTGTTAAATGAATAATATTTATTGCTCTCATTCTAGGTAAATAAAAATCAGAAACCAGATAGTCATTAACCAGATGGTCCTAAGAGCTCATTCAACCATAAGAGTGCTAGATAGGAATAAATTAGAGCCCATAACAAGTAAAGAAGGATAAAATTGCTTATTTTTATAATTATCGTAATTTCATGTTTGTTTATGTGTAACAGATAAACAATCGGTTTACAATACACGTGTAGATGTATTTTCAGATTACCACAAAATAAAATTTCTACCCGAAAGAAAAGATTTTCAGCATTTGGAAATCCAGAAAACCCTTCCTGGAAATTCCATGTCTCAATTGAGTGATCTGGGCTGTGAGTGTTGAATTCTGCTCTGCCTTTTATTTCCCTTACTTGTCCCCTTTGTACGAGGCCCAGCACCTTTGGCAGTCACTTCGGTTTTGAGCAGATTGCCAGAGATTAGAGGACCCACGGATGTTATTCTCACCTTTGACACAGAAATTCTTTTTTAGAACTGTGCATGAGATGTGTCTATAAATAAGTAATGATATTTTTGTAATCATAGCCTTAATATAAAACCAGGAGAGCTTTCATCCCGTTCAAAGTAGTCTTCTGTGAAAGCTACACGGCCATTCCACCAACGCTGTCATGATTCAGATTATTTGGGGGATTTCTTTTTGGGGTCTGCTCTCAAAGCTGGTTTGCAAGCCAACAAGAAAACCAACCATGTAATCTTTGTGTCTATTTCAGTTTTCGCTAAATCCAAACATACCCCCAAATTTTAAGGATTGGCTCTCTATGACTTTTATCTACCTTAAAAAAAAATCGCTTTCAATAGAGAAAGGTCTTCCACCACTTAGGACAATCAAAATACTATACCTCAGGTTCCAGTTGTGGGGCTCTAAACGGATCCTGTTTTTCTGACACAGGGCGCCCCTTCGTAGTAGCACCAGAAACATACCAAGTTTTGTATCAGTAATAACTGTTATCATGTTTATTCTAGAATTGAGAAATACCCCAGTGTGTAGCTAATTATGTCCAACTCCCACCCGGCACTTTTTCTGCCTTCTTTGTAGAACATCAGATGTGCCCCATCTTGTACTTATGGTCTTTGTTTCTCAATGAATTACTCCCTAATTACTCTACTAAAATGTATCCTTTTTATAGATCTTTGTGGTTATTAGGTTTCTGATTTTGCGTCTAATTCCGGTCTTCCACCTGACTCAATTCAAGGTGTTCATCCTCATCATCATGATTATGATCTTTGGGGGCGTCAGTGTGTCAGCTCCATCTATTCACCTAACCCTCGCTCCCTGAGGAGACTAGTACTAGAATTCCCATTTAACAGATGAGAAAGCTGAGGCTAAAAGCACAAATATCTTGCCCAGTGGCGAATGGCTGGAAAATGGGGAGACTAGGATTGAAATTCACATCCCCTCAAAGGCAGGGATTTCTCAACTTCAGCACTCTGACATTTGGGGCCAGATTATTCTTTGTCATGGAGGCTGTCCTCTTGTATTGTTGTGTGCTTCAAAGAATCTCTGGCCTCTACCCACTAGAAGCAAGTAGCACTCCCCCCTGCACTGTGACAACCAAAAATATCTCCAGACTTTGTTGAATGCTCTCCAGCAGATATTTAAGGACCGCTGGTCTAATCCCAACATCAGGCTTGTGCCACGTTATACTGTGCAATCGGGAACTAATAAAACCATAGGCTAGATTTTGAAGAGATCAATTTAAGGAGTCCCCCCACGTGGATGATCCATCTGAATTGAATTGGAGTTTTCCTTAAGCCTCTTTCTCCACCCAAGACCTTCAGAATCTGCATTTGCATGTGGGGAGCAGGTATCTGTCTATATTAAGCCTCTCTGTGGCGTTTGAACCACAGACCAGATCCTAACCTCACCACACATCTGTGAATCACTCCACTCAGTTCTCGCCAAATAGTCTCTAGCCTCAGGTTTAACACGTCCTGTGATGGTGTTACAGGAGACAGTCTCGTGTTCAGATGGTCCTAACTGGAAAAAGTATTCATTCTATTTAATAACCTTCTTTCTGCCTCTCCCTCTATACTTGTAATCTCATATTATCCAGATTATCCGTTTTCTCAAATCAGGTGATTTAAATACTTATGGAGGCCCAGGTATGTATTAAGCCCTCCTCTGAACAGTTTCTTGTCCATTATGACCATTAAAACCACTATCTATCACCTTGTTGAAAAGTGACCATCTAGGGGCACCTGGGCGGCTCAGTCAGTCAAGCATCCGACTCTTGCTTTCATCTCAGGTCATGATCTCAGGGTCCTGGATCGAGCCCCACATCAGGTTCCACCCTCGGCAGGAAGCCTGTTTCTGTCTCTCTCCCCCTGCCCCTCTCCTGCTTGCATGCACTGTCTCTCTCACTCTAAAATAATAAATCTTTTTTTTTAAAGTAACCATCTAACCAATTTTCTTCATTTAACAATAGACTTCCTCGAAAGGGCGATTTTCATTCATTAAAATCTTAAAATCTTGCATGGTTGGTCACCCGCTCAGCTGCCCAGGAAGCAGCCTGCTCTATATTTTATGGAGGTTCCTGCCCCCGGGTGGGGGGGGGACCTGGCAGCAGCTTTCTCTCTTCCTTTTGACCCCTCACTCAGCAACCCTCTTAAACCCTTTTGATGGTTTCAGGAAGATTCCAAAGTAGCTCCTCATCCTGGTAAAAGCATTGTTTACCATAGGCTCCAGATTTCTTGATGAAAACAAAGAGAAAGAATTTAAAAATATATTGCTTTATGGTGCCCCTCTTGAGAATACATTTTTATGAATTTGATTAATAAAAATAGATGAATAAATATAAATTAATTTTATGGATGTATCAAAATTCAGTTTTACAGTTCACCCTTCTTTAAAGCTGAGGAATCCTTTCTGCTCGCACTTTGGATCCCCCTCTAAGTCACCATGATAGAGTAGAACCGACAGTAAACTGCCTGTCAATGGGAGACTTGGGGCTGGTGGAAGCTTGTGACGGTGTGGAAGCTAATAGGCCGAGGCAGCTCACGCCCCGATGTCTAAGGTTAAACCTGCAGGTGACTGGTCTCTTTCGTGGGTCCACATGAGTAGCCAGTGAGCTATAAATGTGTGCCAGCAGTCTGGGTGGATTTTCAGTAGGCAGGTTGTGTTTAGAGAAAACCAAGGAGAAAATAACATGTTAACGGGAATAAACCGTTTGGGGTCAAAATAACAATCCGGTGATGTTTTTGTACTCGTGTGAGACATAAATAGAAGACTTGAGTGTGAGTTAGGCTTCGTATGAACTTCCAAACTTCTTGCTTATGCTTGGGGACCTCCGGAGAAGTGCCTGGACCCTTCTCGTCTTTCATTGCTCCGTCACTGTCTTCTTACAGAGTTTTATAAATGGACACTGACATGGACTACGAAAGACCCAACGTTGAAACCATCAAGTGTGTGGTCGTGGGAGACAACGCCGTGGGGAAGACGCGCTTGATCTGTGCCAGAGCGTGTAACACGACGCTAACACAGTATCAGCTGCTGGCCACCCATGTGCCTACCGTGTGGGCGATTGACCAGTACCGCGTGTGCCAGGAGGTAAGGTGTCTGGAGTTTCGGTCGACTCCTCAGGGCACAGCCTAGCTATTGCCAGTCTGATTTTAAAAGGGGCATAGGGGTCATTTGTGCATGCAAAAATCAAGCTAATGTTCTTAGTGCCACAAGAGAAAACAAAAGCAAGATCCGCCCTTGGGAGTATGGCTTCCGTATCCTGAATGAGGAGGGTTGAGTCACGTGATTCCAGGAAGGGAATTAGGACTTAGCTCAAGTCCTGTTAGATGCAACGAGAAAACTAAACGCAGGTGGGACAAGGGGGCCTTGAGGGTGCTGACCTGGGCATCCTTCTCCTGAGGAGCCTTGGAATGACACTGAGAGGGAATGCGCTCTCTCTCCTGCAGGTCCTGGAGCGTTCCCGGGATGTTGTGGATGAAGTGAGCGTTTCTCTCAGGCTTTGGGATACTTTTGGCGATCATCACAAAGACAGGCGTTTTGCGTATGGCAGGTAAACCAAGACCAGGGCCGTGTGGTTGAGCTTGCCTACAATTTCCTTTCCAAAACCTGCAGCTGCTTTATAAATCAACAAAAGCCACAACATATGGCCTTGAAATGTGTTGGGTTCTGCACTGTTTAAGAAAAAAGAAAAAAAAATGGTGTTGTTTTCTGATGTCAAGAAAAGTAGTCTGCCTTGACACTAGGTCCCTCCCAGGAAGTCCCTCGTCTAAAACAACCAGTGCTCCTTAAACTGGGACGATTGCTAGAGGATTCTGGTGTGCTCTGGCCCTGGGCAGCTTTGATTGCCGTTTTCCTGAATGGTACTTTATTTACCTTTTGCCAGAATGTTTTAAGTTATTTTAGCACTTGGCCACCCCACTTCAGAAGTTCTCTTTGGTCTTTTCATGACCATATTAGCAGAGTCTGATGTTATTTGCTTCGGGCTTTGTTATCTGAAAAGTCTATTGTTTTTATTTGAAGGTCGTTTTTAAAAAGAAAGAAAAATACCTCTGAAATCCTTCACAAGGCATATTTCCAAAATGAACTGAAGCACTAATGTCTATTTTACATTAAAAATCAAGGAAAAATCCAGTGCAATCCCTATCGTAAGTCTAGGAGACGGATATGATAACATGGTCCAAGTGCCTGGAAGTATTTAGCAACTTCTTGTCACCATAACTTAAGGTGTCTCAGTGAATGTGTTATAAGCTATCAAAATCCAGATAAGGAGGAGATTTTCTTACCCCTTAATTGTAAATTAACACTTTTGATCTTAAGGTTAGAATTTAGGTGTCATGGATCCGTTGTCCTTTGTGGACATCAAATGTCATGTGACCTCTCAGGATTGGATTAGATACTCCAAGGCCATGAGTTCCTCCTGAGTAATGAGCTAGGCATTTCTAAAAGTACCTCTCTTCCTTCAAGCCAGCAGCTCTCTGAAGGCTCGAACAGACTTTTACTGGCATTTATCCACATGGTCTGAAATACTGAATAAAGCTGCTGAAAGGGTTTGTCCCATTCCTGAGAAGTTGTTCACACACTGAAAGAATCTGCCATTTAGACCAGTTTGTTCGTGGGGACTCAAGAGAGAGGCATATGGGAAATAAAACATGGATTTTACTGTCCCCTAGGTAATGAGGACTTTTGAGGTTAGTATCCAGTGTTGTAGATACTTTTCTTTTCCTTGAATTTCCTGTTTCATAATTTATTTTCTTTCCGTGGGTTTTTGATTCTTATATTCGTTGCCATTTGGGTTTTTTTTTTTTTCTTTTATCCAATTTTTCCACACATATGAAAAGTGACGATAAAGTACCACGTAAGTACTAGGCGGTCGATTTGTAATCTCTATGGCTGTAAGCCCGCATGATCAAACTATGACTTTTAAGCAAAGTATGGATGCGATAGATTTCTGTGGACATTTTGTACCTTCGCTTCTAAAAAGCTGTCTGAAAGTGATGGCCCTCGAGCGGAGCTTACTAAGGTGTTTGGGTTTAACTGTCTCACTAGCTTGGGGGCTTGTTGCCACTTGAATTCTATGCGGTTGAAAAACCAGTTTTAACTTGGCCCCGCAGGGTAACTCTTATCTTTTAGTAATAGAAGGGCTGCTCCTCTGTTGTGCGATTCCTGCTTAGGACTGACTTAATGGTACCCCCACGGGGTCTTGTCCAGCCCCCTGATGTATCTGGAGTCATCTGACAATGGGTCACGCCTCTGTTTGTTCCCTCCCAACAAAAACAAGCTGCTCTTTCCTGTGACTCCCATCAGTTCCAACTGCATTGTTCTGCTTCCTTGTCTGTAGCGTTTGGTTCTTTCTGCTCTAACCTGCTCCCCCTTTGATGGAAACAGGATGTGTTCTTCAAGCCAAGTTTGATTCTCCGAGCAATACAGAGGGGCTTCAGGAAACACTCCCACGTTTCTGGCCCAGGTCTCCGTGGGCCTCAGTTTATGTGCTTGTTTGTACCTCTGTCTTCTCCGATTCTCCGCAGCCTGCAGGCGTCCTGCCACAGACCCCACCACGGGGAAAGAACAAAACCCAGAGCTGTTCTGTCTCAGCCTCCCGCATCTTTCTGTAACACTAAATATGTGATCCCACATTGATGTGGCACCGAAAGATTACATTTTGTGGAAGAGTCTGGTAGCAATTGGAGTTCCTTTTACTTGGTATAGGGTTTCGGCCACTGTATTTCATTGCTTGGCAAGAGCTGGTTAATTTCTTTGTGACTTCCATTTTTAGCTTTGGATCATTTGAGAAGGGGAAAAAAAATCCTAATTATAATTTTTGACAATCAGTTTGGTTTGCACACCTGCTCTTTGATGGATGTTTTTCACTGCACTTCGTGTGAATGACAAATCAGTGGGATGTGATATATTCCTAATACCTGGACATGTATTTGGAACCTCTTTAAAATCCCTCATTTGATTCTTGCGGTTACAGTGAGCAAAATCAGAGTCCTAGGAAAGTGACTTAGACCTTGTCTTCAGCGTCCTCTGCTTCCTCGCACCAGGGTAGCTGATAAGGTGTCCCCTCAAACATTCTCTGGCACGGGATGGCCTCTACTTACTGCGTGGACCCTGTGGGCCAGGGTGCTGTCGGTCTGCATACTTGAATTTATAATTTTCCTAGCATGATAGAACTATAAGCAGAAGGGCATTAAATTTTCAACCCATTTTTTAACCAACCAGAATAATAGCTCCAATTTATCAAAGGCTTACATGTGCCAGTCAAGATATTAGGTGCTTTGCCAACATTATTTCAGTTAATCCTTTCAGGAACCCTAGAAGGCAGAGATTATCTCCATGCTACAGCTGAGGACAGAGTTGAGTTCTTTTACTACCGTAACTTGCCCAAGAGTGAGTTTCAGAGGCAGAGTCAAACCCACCTCTGCCTAACTCCTGGCTCCCACTCCTCCTTCTGTGCCAAGCTATGTCGACCTCACTGTAAGTAGGTGCAGCTGGAACCCACCCCCACACTGAAGAGCTGGCTGTCTCTGTGCTCTTCCGTATTTGTGCAAAGGCTTAGAACTAGAAGGGATCTCACAAGGTCACCTGGTTGACCCCTCTGCTTCAGGAAGGGAAATCATCCACCCAAGGAAAATATTGAATATAGGAAGGAGTCCTTCTACTGTTCGATGGAGAGGAAAGATGGCAGAGCAGCCTCGGCATCCTAGCCCGTAACACATCTGGCATCTGTCAAACCATCTCTTGTCTGGAGTGAATGACTCCAATTCTCTTGTAGCCTTTCTTCCCACCACCTACTTTCTAGCCACTTTGGATGAACCTTTGAAGCTCTTTGCTGGGTCTTTTAAAATATCAAGAACAAAACTGTACCTAGTAACCAGGACTGTGATTAACTGCCCTTTTTTGGCAAGAAGACAGCCTCTTTTTAAAGGGCTATCGCTCCAGATTTTCTCCCCAGAACCATTCTAAGAATTAAATGTTCACAGTGAGCTAGCTGGCATGGAAAACACAGACGGGGAGGATGGGCTCTGCCTTTCCACAGGACATCTGGGCCCCCTGCCCCCTCCTATAGTCGCACCGCACGTAAATAATGACCAATGTTATTGTTTCCTTTCCTTGAAAACCTCACCATTGGTCTGTCTCAGGTTCAGATAACCTTCCAACATGTCATGAAACCTATGGTGCCGGAGGTGGGGATAACTGCAGCTACAATGGACTCAAGGCTTCCTGTGAGCCAGGCCTGTGCCTGACGCCCTACCACGTCATTCTTGCGGTGACCCTGCAAAGTAGGCTCATTTCACAGTTGAGCAAACAGACACAGACTGGGGCCAAGGTCGGTCAGCGAGGAAAGAGCAGACCTGAGCTTTTCCTGTTCGTTCTGTCCGACTCCAGAGCCCGTATCTTCCCTCTCCACCACGCTGTGCCTGGAAATGACCTAGTCCAGTCTGATGTGTATGCTGTTCTCTATGGACAGTGAAGGCCAGCCTTCTCCATGTTCTCATATGCCGTGTGCCTCTCAAGTTCTTCAATACGTAACGAACAGCTTCTTTCTTTAAATAGCTGAACATGAGTGCTTTCACTTTCAGTAAAAATGATACATCCAAGTGAGCTTTTTGAAAGGGAATAAGAGCCTTGGGTACTTTATATGGCGTGCTTTCCCCTAAAAATTTAACGAACATATCCAGAACCTTGCCCTTACTCTCCACAGTTTCTGGGCATATTTTCTGTTCAGTTGGAACTCATTTATTAATACAGATTGTTATAATATAATACTGATTTTTCTCAAATGTTGTCAGCTCCTATGAGAGGTACGGTACATGTTTTAAATGACAACATTAATCAGGGCCGTGGTTTCTGTGTGTCTATTTAGGTAAGATAGGTCTGGTTTCACGGTGAAGGCACAAGTAATCAGATACACCATGAACACATCCCATTTTGAATGCTCGGTTGAGGCTCTTTTAAAAATTCAGGACTATGGGTGACCAGTGTTTATGTCTTTGTCTGGGATTGGCTGTACTTGTGGTTAACGGCAAGGGGAAAAGTAGGAAGCGGCTAATGTGTCTGGGAAGAGTGCTTTGAATTAGCTCATCTTGTCCGTGGCAGGTTATAAACGCTGGGCCAGAAGAAACATTCCAATGACGATTTCAGGACAGCAAAAAGCCTGTTGGACTGTGAAATCTATCAAGTGGAGGTGAGCCTGGGCCAAAATGAGGCTGAGGCAGTAAGGCAATCACCTTGGTCATGAAATGTAAATAGTAATAACTTTAAAAGATAGGGTCACTGATTTTTTTCATTCAAGCTTGGTAGGGCTCAGCATGGCGCTATTACTGGTCCTGACTTTATTTAAAATTCTGATACTTTGTCCACAATGGATTTCTTTTTTTTTTCTTATTGATTTTTTTTTTTTTTAATAAAGTAGGCATCTGGATTACAGGGTTTTTTGGCACCTCATTGCATTTGGCATCTGAGCAGCTCTGGCAAAGCAGCAAGAGGAGGAAGGTTCACCATGTGCATACTATATGGAAAAGTAACCTAAACCACACTTCTGAATGTAAGCACAAAAGGATCTAGGAAAATTATCACAATCTCTGTCCTAAAAATATTTACTCCTGTGTACTGCTGTGGCCTAAAGAACTAAGATTTGCCCAGGTTATAGAAAATAGGAGAAAGGGGGTGCCTGGGTGTCTCAGTCGGAAAAGCATCTGACTATTGATCTCAGCTCAGGTCTTGATCTTGGGGTAGTGAGTTCAAGCCCTATGTTGGGCTCCACACCCACTACTGTAAAAAAAAAAAAAAAAATTGAAAAGAAAAAAGAAACAAGTAGACTTGCAAGAATAGCTAGCTGGACCAAGGAACAAGCATAGTTGTTCCGCAAGAGGTTGGACTAAACTGTAAGTTTGAGTAAGTCCGCCGGTGCTGGTTGTTCCGATGTCAGAGTTCTAGGGAGAGGTAAATCAGCAAATTTTAGCTGGTCCCTGGATGATTATAAAGCAGGTGGTCCTCAAGCCATGCTTTGTTGCACACTGCAGTGGAATCATCGTGATTATCATGCTCTTTACTGAACTTCAGCCAAAGGGGAGGAATCTCTTAAACATTAGAGACAGAGTGAAGGAAACCAGGGAGAGGAGCACATACTGTGTGATTCCATTTCTGTAACATTCTGGAAAATGCAATCCACGGTGACAGGAAGTAGATCACTGGTTGCCTGGGAAAGAAGAGGGAGGGGGAGGGATGGATTACAAAGCGACACAGGGAAACTTTGGAGGTGATGGACATGTTTGTTAATTGACTGGGATGATAGTATTGGGTGCATATGAATGTCATAACTAATCAGACTGAATCCTTTAAGACTGCAAAGTTTATTGTATTTAAATTGCATCTCGAATAATTTTTTTTTAAAGATTTTATTTATTTATTTGACAGAGATAGAGACAGCCAGCAAGAGACGGAACACAAGCAGGGGGAATGGGAGAGGAAGAAGCAGGCTCATAGTGGAGGAGCCTGATGAGGGGCTGGATCCCAGAACGCTGGGATCACTCCCGGAGCCTAAGGCAGACACTTAACCGCTGTGCCACCCAGGCGCCCCTCGAATAATTTTTTAAATAAAAATATCTTTATGGATAGTCAAAGTAATCTATGAAATGTGAGGAAATGTGTAGGATAGACAATATATGTTTTAATTATTTCTAGAACTTAAAGTTAATTCACATTGAAAATACAAGTCATTTGTGTGAACTTAGGGGGGGAAATGGGACCAGATCCTGAATAGATGACTGTGAGTAATGGGATGGTTCTAGAATCCCAAAGTTCAGTGATGGAACACTATCAAATTTTCCCCAAATCATGCTGACTCCCTTTTCCCAGAGATAAGCCCTCAGCTGTGTGGATCAGTCTGACTAAGGGGCCTGTGTCTTCGGCTGTGGTTGTGTTTGTATCTTTTTCTAAGAAGATACACTGAACCAGGTACCCTCTGATAGCTGAACAGAGGACTCCATGTTCCCTGAAAGTTTCCTGTTTCTCTGTTTCTCCCTCAAATAGTAACAATGTGGGCTTTTGTAGTTGGTTCCTTCTGGAACTGCGGAGTGCAGTGATAACCTGTGGGAGTACACAAATGACCTCGTCCTTTCCGTACTCAGTCACCCTGCTGAGGATTGAGTGCAGAGGTGGGCGAGGAGTGTCCTTCCTCAGGGTTAGGTCGCTGCCCGTCGGGTGTGAACTCCACCCCGCTTTGTTTCTCTGGACTGAGTCCCAGCCTGCCTGTCCAGCCTCCTCTCTTGCTCCAGACAGAACAATATTTGCAGTCCTGTGTTCTCTGTAGCTGGTAGGCCCACAAACGTACATTACATCCACCTAGAAATTACACCCCAGCCCACCTATTCTTTACCTAGTTAATTACCGCAACTATTCTAAGAATTTAGGACTAGGGTCACAAACTCCCACAAGTCCCCTCCATACTCTCTCCCCCTCCCTGTCACCTTTAGAATCCAGGTGAAATGTCTCTCCTTTACGTTCCACAGGACACCGTGGCAAATCTCTTATCATAACCACGATGACACTGTTTGAAAATTGGCTCCTTCATCATCTTCTTCTGTGCCTTTATGCTATTATTTCTAGTATCTAGGACAGAAATTTTGTCTGTTTACTCTATGTCTCCAATGCCAGGGGTCTGGCATATAGGAGGAGCTTAATAAATGTTAGTTGAATGAGTGCATGAATCTGTCAATCAATCTTATACATGGCAGGATCTTCTAAGGCATTTACAAGGAAACATCACTGTAACAAACTCCAAACTGTTTCACTAGGCTGAATTTTATATTTGCACTTTTTTATAGTAAGAATCACAAATCATGTACCAAGGTGAGGGTGATAGGGATGGAAAACTCTGGTGCCTAACCTCTCCTTAATCAATTAGCAAATGAAAAGATGGGCTTTGCGGCCAGGAGAAAAAGGAGGGAGGGACACTGCGCCACATCCCCAAAACCACCTTTCCCTCCCAAATTTTTAGATTTATAAATTCTTTTCATAAAGCCTTATTTGTATGAATATTCTTCTTTTAAAAATATTTTACTTATTCATCTGAGAGAGCACAAGAGAGAGAGCTAGCACGAACGAGGTGGGGAGGGAGCCAGAGAAGCAGACTCCCTGCTGAGCAGGGGGCCAACGTGGGGCTCGATCCCAGGACTCTGGGATCATGACCTGAGTCGAAGGCAGGTGCTCAACCCACTGAGCCACCCAGGTGCCCCTGAATGAGTATTATTAAACAGAAAATTACTTGTATTAATACTAACAATTTTCCAATTGTAGGTTGTTTCCTTTCTGAGTGTCATTTCCAAGATCCTTGTAAGAATCATTTTTTCAATACATATATTTATTTACTTACTTTAAATCCATTTGTCCAAAGATGAGGGCATTTAGTAGAAAAATTGAAGGTGGATTATTACTGCTTCGTGCTTATCCAAAACAAACAAAAATGCATTAGACTAAATGAATACAAATGATTCAAACACTTAAATGTGGTGGAAATGTATAGATTCTGCACCAGAACACTCAAGCCTAGTAATGCCATCATCTGGCACACAGAAAATGTGCCGTGCGTGCTCTGTACCACACTGTCCTTTCTGCTGTCCCACACTGTCCTTTCTGCTCTGCACTGGTGCATCTTGTATGGTGACCAGAAGGCAGAACATCAGAAAGCTGGGATTTCTTTGTCCAACCAAGCCCTGTCCCCAGGATGAATTTGTCCTTGGGAAACAGCAGTGCCAAATGAGAGAGCAACAGGGCTTGATTGATGGCTGGGGTCACTCATGTTCCAGAACCTGGAAGGATGCTGGCTGCGGCCCAAACACTGCTCACGTGGCTAGGAAAGACGGTCCTTATTGGTCCAGCCCAGAAAAGCATTGATGGCCCCACAAGTGCCACAGAAACATGACAGATGAGGCCACCAAGCTGGGCAAAGAGAGTAAGGGACATATGCATTGTTCAGTAGATTAATGTCTTGCATTCTGTCTTCTTTTTACCTTTTTTCCATTACTACTTAGTAACTGTAAGCTTGACAAGTTGGGTCAAATAATAGCTAAGTGTGTCGACTTTTTATCAGTTTGTGGTGTTTCTATACTGGAACATTCTGATAAAGAAATATACTTCAGCCCATACAGTTTTCCCTTTTAAATTAAGTGGTAAGAAGAAAGAGACTGTTGAGTAATTCTGCAGTGTCTTCAGGGGATAATTCTATCACTAGCTTTCAGCAGTAACGTTTCAATAAGGGACGCGGGCTGGGAAGCCAAAAAGAAAACCTCTCTTGATGAGAATGTTCTGCCATTCTTACTAGCTGTAACATACGAGGTATATCCTTGGTTACTTTGGAACCCATAATCATGTTTGTCTGACAATAATTGGTACTGTAAAGTTCACAGGACATTTTCACAGATAATTTTCTTAGCGCATCTTATCAACAATCCTATCAGTAACTTTTAATGTGGGCCATTCATTAGGTGTCCAAAATCATTCCACCACTTTTTTCTCTCCCTGGAACTCCTGTGCCCCCAGCCTAGAGAATATAGTCAGAAGGACAAAGTGCTGAATTACAGAAAGATAAAGCAAATTAGCAAATTGTCTTTTCAACTTATCACCTTGGCTATCTATTTTACTGATTTGATTTTTTTTTTTTTTAAGTTTTTGCTATGTTTTTTAAAAAACAGATGCTCAGGGCACCTGGGTGGCTCAGTCGGTTAAGCGTCTGCCTTTGGCTCAGGTCATGATCCTGGAGTCCTGTGATTGAGCCCCATGTCGGGCTCCCAGCTCAGCGGGGAGTCTGCTTCTCCCTTTGCCCCTCCCCCTGCTTGTGCTTGCTTGCTCTCTCTCTCTCTCTCAAATGACTAAATAAAATCTTTAAAATATAAAAAACAAGATGGTCTGTGAAATGGAGGGTGCTCCCTTCAGCCTTAATTCTGTGTTACTTACGGAAAGTAACCTGCCTATTTCTTTACACTTCCTTTGCTTCTGGAGATAATCCAATTCCATGAAGAGATCATTAATCCATTATTATCTTGGTGTTATGAAAGTATCCTATTAGATGTAGTAAATGGGTTTTTAGATAAATTCCAATAATTAAAATATATATATTAACTGGTTAATCTCTGCTGTATACCAGAGATAGTGTATGGCTGTCTTTCAGCAGTAATTGTCTGAAGAAATATAATAGCTCACAGACTGCTTTCACTCTTCATCAAAACCCTAGTGTATTCCTTAACTGACTTATTTTAGGCCTAAACTCATTTCTTTTAGACTTTAGGACTGTAGACACATTTGCACCTATGTCTTTTATCCTTCGGTATCTATAAGGCCTTTTTATTATAAGATAAACAGTCACCGGGGTCTTGTTTCTAAACATGGAATGTCACAAACAATTGTGTGGAACTAATAGGAATGGGATAAACCCCCTGAAGATGAAACTTTGGGTACAGCGGGGAAGAACGCGATGTAAGTAGTTACGATTCAGTGTTAGAAATGCTGAACTACAGATGTCAATACCAGGAAGAGGGAAGACAGAATTTCTCAAGGCAAGTACTCTGGCATCATTCTTGATTCCTCTTGGTCAGATCCCACACTTGGTCCATGAGCAAACCCTGCTGACACCTCTCCCCACCCCACCCCTCATATATATGGAATGCTGCCACTTCTCACCACCTACACTGCTCCCAGGCCAAAGTCATATCATCTCTCGGGATTGTTACCTTTTCACTAGTCCCATCCTTCTGCCTTTAACAACCCTGACATCCCCTCCCCACCTCCACCACCATTTAGTCAGTTCTCATTATAGCAATGGGGCAATTCTGTTGAAACATAAATTATATCGTGTCATTCTGCTCAGAAACCCCTAATGGTCACCAGTTCGTTCAAAGTAAGAGCCCTCCCTACCTCAGTCCAAGCATTGCCTCCCTGAGTTCAGCTCCTACTTTTTTTCCCCCCACTCCCTAAGGGAAACATCCTGCCTCAGGGCCTTTGCACTAGCTGTTTCCTTTTCCAGTGTTCTCCCCCTACATAGCAGCATGTTAGCTCCCTTACTTCCCTCAGGTCTTGACTGAAATGTCATCTGCTCAGTGAGGCCCTCCCTGGTCACCTCATTCCAAAAGCATCTTCTGCTCCCTAATATTTCTGCCCCCCTTCCCTGCTATATTTCCTATTTGGCACTTGTCACTACCTAACACACCACATAGTTTACATATTCTTCTTGCTTATTGTCTCTGTTCTCCACTAGGATATGAGCATGAAGATAAGCACAAGGACGGTGATTTGTGTCTTTAACTAATTGCTGTAACCTCAATGTCTAGGAGAGTACCTTATACATAGTATGTTATCAGTTAATATTGCTGGAAGAAATGATTGAATGATTGCTTATTGCTACTGCGTAAGTGACTTGACAAGTCCTTGTACCTTTATTGATTCAAGGAGGATTGCTGTGAGGTCTGGGTAAACTCCCTTTCCTATTGTGATGGAATGATCTCGCTAATTACATTTGTTTCAAAAGAGTCAGGGAGGTTAATCCCAGAGACCTCCCATCTGGCATTCAGGCTGACACAGAAGCTTGCTTCTAGCCACAGCTAGTCTTGCTTTCAGGAGAAAAAGTGAACAGTACAGGAAGGAAGTTCCTTGGTCATTTAGCTTCAGGGAAAGCCAAAGAGGAATGACAATGAGAGGTGGTATTGGGAGGGAATTTATTACCACTATTTTACCTCCTCCTATTAAGCAAGCCTTCTTTATGTCAATGCTTCCTGATTTCGTTGACCAGGAGTTAAATAAGATTGCTTAAACTGTTTCTTCTAATAGATTACTTGTGCTTCACCTAATTTCACATGCATTCAACTTTCTCTGATGATTGTATGTGATGTAAGAATATACTACAGGAGGGGCGCCTGGGTGGCACAGCGGTTAAGCGTCTGCGTTCAGCTCAGGGCGTGATCCCAGCCTTATGGGATCGAGCCCCACATCAGGCTCTTCCGCTATGAGCCTGCGTCTTCCTCTCCCACTCCCCCTGCTTGTGTTCCCTCTCTCGCTGGCTGTCTCTATCTGTCAAATAAATAAATAAAATATTAAAAAAAAAAAAAAAGAATATACTACAGGAAGCATAGATTGCCAAGTAGAGAAAATGGGATGTTGAATGAAAAACAGCCAGTTTCTATTGGATGATAACCCAGAACCTTCTATGGCAGGACCAGTGTCCCCCCTGATATTTGTATCATGATCAAAGAACCAGCTATTATTAAGACTCAAGTTTTATCTGTCTCAGGGCTTGGTGCCGTTGGTGGGATGTTGATATGGCTTTCCTGCACTTAACAGCGTGCATTGCTTTGGCCTCAGTTTTGGAGGGTGGGGGAAGACTGATTTAAAATGTTGCTTCCTACTAAACATGCAGTTATGGGCTTGGAAGAAATAGTCACGCATGCTAATCACTCCCAAATCTGAATATATTGCAGGGTGTTTTGACAATTTTCCCCACATAACATCTGTACTTAAGAAGCCTCACTGCTCTTGGTAAAGTATTGACTTGATTTCTCTGCTCACAGCCGGGGCACTGCATGGTACTGCCCTGCTCTCCCCAGATCCCCCGCCAGGCGCTCCCCTACACACCTCTCCATCTTCCATGAGTATGAGCTTACAGAGCCATTCATCTCCCGATGGTTATGTTCACCGATCACTGACAACTCCTCTGCATCTCATACACACCGGGCTGCTTCCCTACTAAAACTTCCCAAAGCCACGTGTGACACGTTCCCGTTCTCTGCCATGCTCCCAGCTGTTTCGTGCTGTTTTGATCTGTTTGCATAGCGCTGTCAGACTATATGCATGAAAGGTGTGTTGTTGACATGAATGGTTTCGAAAATGTTTCTGTAAAGAACCTGCTTAGGTTATAGGGGGAGAAAGAAACTTGAAGTCCCAAAGAGGGAGGTCAGGGATTCCTACTTGAATCTTGGCCAGAAGGGGACCTGAGTACACTGACAAAGGAAAGAAGCCCATTAAAATGTAATCATGATCTCTACCAAGATGAAGGATATAGGAGTCTCTACTAAAAAAGGAAATGGTAGGCAGTACTGACGTGTAAAGAGGTAGGGTCCTACCATAGAACAGAAGGCTTTCAAGGGTATGTTCACAAGGAGATACTTCCAAGTGAAACTCAGGTAAATAGAACTGTTGGTTTACTGTTTGTCACCAAGTGTGCAGCAGCAAGAAACAAGACCAGAATTGGCCCGTGGGTGAAGGGCCACAGCTCACAGCTATCTCGAGGACCAGCTGGAACCCACGAGCCTGCACAATGGCCCATCAGATTTGCCTAAAGTTAGGCTCTTAGATAAAGGATCATTTAGTTATTTTTTCTTCACTTAAGCAGATAAGAAAACGCAAGGCCCCCAGCAGCTGCTTAGCGGGACAGCAGTGGCCGGGTGGATGGGATAAGAGAGGCAAAATAAACCAAGAAGGTAAGAGGACTTCTGTGATAGGAAGGAACTTGGGAAATCCATTCTTAAAAACACAGTGTAGTAGTGATTGTCTACCATTTTTCAACCACTTCTTCAGAGAATGAATTTGGTATTTCTCATTGGAAAAGCAATTTACCTTCTGGTTGCTTCTCTGAACTTTTGCGGCCACGTTTGCTATAATTTCACGGTAGACATTATAAAGACAGGCCTGGGGAACTTGTATGGCCTTTGCTGTTTCAAGTCTAGCTTGAGCCGAGATACGTGGGTAAGATGCACTGTTTTCAGATTTTTTTTCTTTCATCCATCAACAAGGATTGATCCCAACTTTGCACACACTCCTTATGTTACCCAAATACCTTTGCCAATTTTTTACATGCTATCTTTGGCCCGTGGCTCCTTGAAAGATAACTGAAAAAACATGCTGTCTTGTTTGTTTAATATCTGAAGAAAAACCGATACAGCTGAGGTTGGCTTTATCAGCTCAAGCAGTTTTGGATGAGTTGGGCTCTCTCTGATCCCCACGACCCCAGCCTTCTGTGAAGTGGGCTTCGCAATTGTTTCAACACACAGACTTACTTTGGATTCTTTTTTACTTAACTAATCAAAACATTACTCCATGGGCATTATTTGATGTGTTAGTCCCCTAGCGAAACTCTTACATTAATATCTTCCCCTTAGGGAAAAGAAATTACATTTTTCTCCCCAAAATAAACATTCCATAGGTAAGCCACTGAGACCCTGCACTCTTAAATCCTTTGTAATCCTGGCTTTCTTTAAAGAAGCCACTTAGCTGGATCAAAAAAAAAATCTAAACCTTTTCCTACCCCTTCTCAATATTCAGGTTCTGGAGTTTAGAGTTTTGTCTACTCTGTGCTTTTGCGTCTGCATTCTCAAATTCTTGTGCTTTCTACTCCAAATAGCTGTTGGACGCCATTTAAACCCTATCAGATTCTTTTTACAGCTGAAATAGGAACCCTGAGGTCGTTTCTAGGCTAACCCTGCTACATAGTATGTGAGAATGTCCTCATCACACCTCCCCCTCCCAATTATTTTTAAGCTCAACCCTTCCAAGTAAAAAAATGTAACAGAGCCACATAAGTGGAAAATGCTAGAAAACCTGCCTTTTTCTTTTTCTCTCTCATAGGCCTGGCATTTTTAAACACGAGCTTGTGTCACACTGAACAGTCTCCACACAGGAATGAATGTTTTGATTAAAAGTTATTTAATATCTCTAGTTCCTTGGAATTCTGCCTAAAGTGGGAGATATTCTTGGAGGCAGGTCTCGTGCCTTCCTCGACTAGATAGAAAAGCGGCTCACCATCTAGAGGGAATACATGGCATTCTCAAAATAGCTACTTGATTGTATAGGTGTTTAGATCGCAGGGGATCCTGCTGTGTGAAGAGTTAGGGGTTAGAAAAGAATATTGGGCTGAGGAGGAATGTGTCAAAACCGCATCTTTCTGTAGCTCCATCCATCACCACGTCCACTGATTCCCAGCCTTTTGGTTAAAATCAGGGTTGGGGTACTACATTATTAGTGCAGGCCTGAAGGATGGGATTCTCCATAATTTGTATATAATGTTTCCTTCACTCGCATTTGTATTTAGATCCACAAGGGTTAAACCAAAGACACTGAAGCAAGTTGGTAGGTACAATAAGATCTTATTTTTTAACTGTTTTCAGTGTAAAACAATGGAGATGCAGTCTCAAAGCCCCTAAATGTGCATTACTAAAAGGAAAAAAGAATAACTTGATTCCAAGGACACAATAGAATTTTGATTCAATAAGTTATGCTAGCTTCAGAGGTAGCATTGCTCACAATACAACCTCTTCTCTTTAACTGTCATCCTTTTGAGGCAAAATATCTACAGAACATTGAATTATTTTTCTAGGTTTCCAACAGCATTTCCGGCATTGAGATATTGATGCGACACAATTAGAGGTTGGGCCCTCCGGACCTGTATTGTGTGATGGCATTATGCTACTATCATCAAGAGATTCCATTTTTTCCAACCCCCAAGGTCCTGTCTGTACTTGTTTACAGGTCAACTGAATAGTAACTAGTATGTGTTCAGTGGCTTGAGTGTTATCACGGTAACCTTGGCAACCGAGCCAGCTCTGATTTCAAAACCTCACATGTTGTATCATAAAATTAGATAACAGAATTGACATTTAGCTACATGTCTGTCATATAAATTAAGCTCTGAGAATATTTCCTTTATAGCCATGTGCTTCAATATGGAAATGGGCACCAATTAGAACAATTTTATGCATATACATACTATTCCACATTTAGGTGCTGGATACATTTCCTCAATTCTTTCTCTCTAATATTGAACCTCACAGATTGCCATGTTAGTCTCACTGTGCCAAAATGCATGGTGGCTTTGTTTTATGATCGGGATGAAGCTTAGAGCGGAGCTGCATCAGATATCCTATATAAATAGGATTATGAATAATAGAAAACTCAGCTCCTAAAAAATGTAAAATTCAAAGCGTTCTTGGCTTTCCTGGATACGGTTATTTATGCTGATTAGAACTAGGCTGTGCACAGAATATTCCACTAACTAAATCAGAATCCCGAAGACAAGACACGCTTCCCTTTCATTTATATATTTATGCATATTTTTACACATAATATATTTTCCAGTGTCTACGAATCTCTGATAATATCTATTTCAAGGACATCCTAACCATGCAGATTAATACATTCATCTACTTTGAGTCCTAGGTCCTCCTTTATAATTTGTAAATATTTTAATCTCAGGATTTTCCCCTCTATTTGCTCTGGTCTGCTGCAGTTTTTCTGGGATATAAATTTAAAGATTCAACTTGTGAATTACATTTAATGTAAGCACCCTGCAGTTTTCTGCATTGCAAATGATTATTTTTAGAAATTTTATGGTTGCCTGGATATATTTGTTTGTCTTCATTGATATGTAGGGGGGAAAGCTCATTAATGATTTAAAAAGAAGGTGTTTTGATCCATCGTCTTGATTCTTCTCATTACATAAACAATAAAGGCAATAAATTAACATCTAATAAAATTGTAAGAGTTTATTTCTGAATTTAGCTGCAAGATAGTCTTGAATCCTTGGGCATAATTTTTCCTATTCTTTATATTCTTCTGCCTCCCTGTTTTCAAAGTCACCATTCAGCATATTTTAACCTAGAATGATTGGTTTATAATTCTTATTAAAGATACCTTTTAGCAGCTGTCAAACACCATAATTGAACAACTGTTTTGTAAAAACGGTTCTTTGGCTTCTAGAATGGTAAGTTATTATATAAAAATAGAAGATCCTTGTGTCAAAATTGACTATAAAGTACTTTTTTTCTTTCCCCACTTACCTGCTGTGTGTCATATATAACCTTTGAGAAATCCGCTTCCGACATTCTCTTATTAGTCATCAACCTAACTCTTGCTGGCTTTCTGTTAAATACGACCTTCTTGCCATAGACCTAGTAAAGAGTCAAAATCCCTGCAAATTCGGGACATTTTCTTTTCAGAAACAAATAAGTGGTTGTGCTCTCTACATGTGTGCTGAAGTGGGAAGAAGGGCAGAAATCCTTGTGTATTTGCTGACCGTGGACAGCAAATACCTGTTACGTTTTCAGTCATGTTTAAACTGTTTGCTTTATCTCATTGGGTTGAGTCATCATCGCCTTTACGTTTAAACTGGTAAAAGGTAGTTTTCGTTGTTTTATTTTATCTTGAAACTATTTCTTGTGATGAACAGAAATAGTTCCGCATGTTGTGGCTCGAGGACTGAGTCGAGTTTGGACAGTCATCTGTATTGTAAAGTAACATCATCAGAAACTTTGACACATAGGCGTTCCGCCGTGCGATATGAAAGTAAACTCAGGCTGTGTTGGTACTGGAATGTGGGGGCTTCTCAGGCTGTTTGCATGACTCCGAGATGTATTTTAATATCTGTGGTTTTGTTTTGTTTTGTTTTGTTTATTGTGACATGATTTGGCCTTAGATGGGTGGGGGAGGGAGGAGGGGGTGAAACCCTAATGATAAAAGAAAACAAGTGATAAGGCAATGCAGTTTCTTCTGTGATTTCCTTTTAGGTCGGACGTCGTGGTCCTCTGTTTTTCGATCGCTAACCCCAATTCCCTAAATCATGTGAAAACCATGTGGTATCAAGAAATCAAGCACTTTTGCCCTCGCACACCTGTTGTTCTCGTTGGCTGCCAGCTGGATCTCCGCTATGCTGATCTTGAAGCTGTTAATCGAGCCAGACGCCCTTTAGCGAGGTAAGCCAAGGGACTTGGTATTCTGCGATGCTGGCTAAATTAAAATTTAGAGGTAACAGATGTCCCTGTAGCCTAGGGTTGCGCTCCTCAGTGGTTCTGGGACCCCATCAATCAGCCACGTACTTTAAGTTAGCTTGTTAATCCTGACCCTTCTCAGGCGCACCCTCCCTTTGTAAGTAAGGAACCCATTTTTGTACAGTGGTTTTGGCCAGTGCTGGAAGTGAATCCTCCACCTGGGACATGGTGTGAATAAAAGTGCCTTGAAATTTGTAAAACGTTAAACAAAATATTGGCTACTCATGATAATGTCATTCATGAAATTATGACTATTATAATAAAGTTATGGACCTTCAGAGTGATAGTCACAGTTCCTAGCCCCAGGAATATAGGGTTCATACAAATACACACATCCGAGTGTTTTTAGTCTTCTCATTTTCCTCAGTCCAACCTCTGAGAATATTTCATTCCCAAAACAGCAGTGTCTAGTTTTTAAAAATCATATGGACCTATAGTTGCGAAACAGCAACACTGTTTTTTTAAATGTCTCTAGTAGTTATGTTTTTAAAGTGTCACAAGTTTAAAAAACCTGAAGAAGGATTTGTTTGACTCTGTACAAAATGTGGAATACCAGTTTTAGAGGGAAAGAAGAGTTTTTAAAAACCAGTGCCTCCTCCATAATCCCTTCATAAAAAATAATTTTGCATATATTTTATGTTTTATGACATTTTTTGCTGAAGAGCATAAGTTTCCCAAAAATGTTGATATTGATACCTTCCTTTGGTGTTTGCCTAATAGGCTAATTACAAAAATTTTGTATAGACAGCTTTTTATACTCTCACAGCAAAAGCAAATGGTGCTTTCTTTAGACCGTTTCTGATGGTCTTGGTGCATTTCGGGGAAATTTTCTGAAAACGTTTCATGTTGAGTGTTCACAGTCCTTCTATTAAATGCGTGGACTAGGCATTGCATATTAGAAGCCACATGGGGGAAGGGAACTCACGGTGAGACTGCCCCTGGCATCCAGAACTTTCTGTGGGAAAGAATAGGCTAAGATAATGAGGCCTCCTAACCACAGACATGTGGAGGACTGGAAGAGTGTTACGGGTGCTAGAGGACGCAGAGGGGACAATCCTTTCTGTAGAGCAGCTCTGAGATTTCAGGAAGGAGGTGGTATCTGAGCTAAGTCTTGAAGAGTGTCACCAGTTAGTGATTTTCAAGTCAGTCCCAGGAACCAGGAGCACAAACTGCCCAGAGGAGCCAACCTTGAAGTTAAGCCTTCTTCCTGCACCCCCGCTTCCACCTTTGCAACACCCTGCCATTTTCTTTGCATTCCATCCAGATCTTCATATCCAATTTCTAACCAGTCTTGTATTTCTCCTAAGACCAGCACCTGTCACACAACTTACCTTTGGTTTTGAAAGCCAAATATTTATTTAGGAAGATCCATTCCTAACATAATATCTCAGAATCAAGAGTGTGTTTGTGAAGAGTAGAACAACAAATGACATCTCGCCTGTATTCCAGAATCTGTCTTTTACCGTGTTATGCCATAGTCATGGCACTATAATGCTTATACCACTTCCAAACGTTTGGCCTCCCTGGGTTTGATTACATTGTAACGGGCCTTGTGTGCCAGCCTAAAGAGCATAGCCTTTGTTCCATGGGCTTTGTGGAACCAGGGGAAATCTTGAAAAAGAATTACAGCTGCAAGTCATGCTTGTGTTATGTAAGGATTTTTCCTGCAGCAGTGAGCACTGTGGGCTAAAACGTGGAGAGTCTGAAGACAGACAGGCAAGAGGCTAATGCACTAGTCCGAGCAAAAGAGGATGAGGGTGTGACTGCAGACGTGGAAGAGAAGAGAAGCTGTTAGACAGACGTGATGGAAGGGACTTAATGGGCTATTGGATGTGGACCACTTAACCAGTCTGGAACTACGGGGTTCTAGACTCTAATTGCTTGGCAGAGATCTCTGGGCAACTTGCGAATGTGACCTGAGGCAAACCCTTTAAACTCCCTGCCTCGGTTTCTTCAGAAGGTGGATGAAAATCACACCTGTAGGGTTTTTGTGATGCTCAAATGAGAAGAAGTATATGGATTCATTGTAAGGTTATAAAGCAGAATGTAAGCTAAGGTGCCAGTGACGAAGATGATAGTGGGGATGGTGGGGATCGTGGTAACGGCTGATATTTGTCAGATGCTTACTGTGGGCTAGGTGCCATACTAAGCATATTTTCTTATTTCAGCTTCTCAGGAGTCCTTAAAAATGTAGGTATTTATTATTATTATTATTATTATTATTATTATTATTCCTGTTTTACGGATGGGGAAACTGAGGCTTAGAGAGTTTAAGTAACCTGTCCAGGATCATATCGCTAGTAAATGGCTGATACTTCAGTTAACATAGTTACTACTGGAAGCATTTTTTTCCCCTGCAGGCTTAAGTCCTTTAGATTTGGAAGACTTGAGGTTGATAGATTTTTCAAGAGCCTTATTAAAAGCCCGCATAGGAGGGCGCCTCGGTGGCTCAGTTGGTTACACGTCTGCCTTCGGCTTGGGTCATGATCTCGGGGTCCTGGGATGGAGCCCCACATCTGGCTCCCTGCTCAGTGGGGAGTCTGCTTCTCCCTCTGCCTCGCCCTGCTCATGCTCTCTCTCGCGCACTCTCTCTCAAATAAATAAATAAAATCTTAAAAAAAAAAAAAGCCTACATAGGACTTTCAAGGTGCAGTTCTATTAGGTGCTTTGATAGGCACTTGTTACCATTTTTTTCCTAAAATGAGGCTGATGATAACTTTTTACATCTTCCATTCCAGGCCCATAAAGAGAGGGGATATTCTGCCTCCAGAGAAAGGCCGAGAGGTTGCGAAGGAACTCGGCATACCGTACTATGAGACAAGCGTCTTTGACCAGTTCGGCATCAAGGACGTGTTCGACAATGCAATCCGAGCCGCGCTGATTTCTCGAAGACACCTGCAGTTCTGGAAATCCCACCTAAAGAAAGTTCAGAAACCTTTACTTCAGGCACCATTCCTACCTCCAAAAGCCCCTCCACCGGTCATCAAAGTTCCAGAATGTCCCTCCACAGGGACAAGCGAAGCTGCCTGTTTACTGGACAATCCTCTGTGTGCCGACGTCCTGTTCATCCTTCAGGACCAGGAGCACATCTTTGCACATCGAATTTACCTCGCTACCTCCTCTTCCAAATTTTATGATCTTTTTTTAATGGAATGTGAAGAAACCCCAAATGGGAGTGAAGGAGCTGGTGAGAAAGAGAAGCAGAGCAGGGATTTCCAGGGGTGGGCATGGAGCCTTGACCCAGACGAGGAGCGGGAGGAAGGCCCCCCCAGGACCCCTCAGAGCAATCAGTGGAAGTCCTCGAGCCAGAACCTGTCCCAGCAGGAGGGTCAGGGGCTGGAAGCCGAGAGCTCGATTCCGGAGACGCAGAGTTTGTCAGGCTGGAGCAAGGGGTTCGTCGGCATGCACAAGGAGATGCAAGTCAATCCCGTTTCCAAGCGGGTGGGCCCCATCACCGTGGTCAGGATGGACTCCTCCGTCCAGCCAGGCCCTTTCCGGACCCTGCTCCAGTTTCTGTACACGGGACAACTGGATGAGAAGGAAAAGGACCTGGTGGGCCTGGCTCAGATTGCAGAGGTTCTGGAGATGTTTGACTTGAGGATGATGGTGGAAAACATCATGAACAAGGAAGCCTTCATGAACCAGGAGATTACGAAAGCGTTTCACGTCAGGAAGGCCAATCGGATAAAAGAGTGTCTCAGCAAGGGGACATTCTCGGGTGAGTGGGTCCAATGGTAAAGTCATCGATCCCTTCGGTTGTGTTTTATTAAACATTAGCTATACACGAGTAAGGGAGAGAATAACCATCACTAACGTGTATAAATGCTTATTTTTTTCATGTACCCTTCTAGCTTGCATGTATCCTTCTATTTCATTCTCATCAGACTTAAGGGCTAGAGGTTATTCTGTTCTGCAGACGGACAAAGAGGGTAGGTAACTTGCCCCAGGTTATACACGTAGTAAATAGTCGAGCAAGATTTGCACGCAAGCTCCCCTCTAAAGCACCGTGCTATCACAGTGCTTCTCGAAGGTGGGTCACATTACCCCTGAGCCTGAGCAAGAGCCAGTCAGCCTGATGCTCACGATTCCCCTTTGGCTTCCTTTCCCTGACCAAGTCTACTCTCCACTGACCCTTTGGCCCTGAAATCCTCGAGGTGATACTGGCAGCCGTCTGCGTTCCCATCTGGGGTGCTTCATCTGCCTACCTCCTTTCCTTGTCTTTCTCACACTCCTTTCCCTGCTCTTCTATATTTTCCTCGCCTCTTCTTTGTCCTTGATAACCATGCCATCTGCTGCCCAGAACATCCTCAATAATTGCTTGCACAGACTTATACTAAATTCTGAAATTGCTGTGTATGTGTGTATTTCATTGTAAAAATGTGACTTTCTGACTTTTACTTAGGCAGACACTTCTGTTTTGTCTTTATCATTCAAAATGCCCGTCATGATGATACACATTTAGTACTATACCTTTAGTCATTGACTACTGAGTCTATTCATTAATTTTCAAGCTTATAAATAATATTTACCTGAAACATTGACCATCATGAAATAGAAGCCATCTTGAAAGTTCATGAAAAGCAATGTTACCAACCTGCAGTAAATTAAACAATGGACCTTCAGTGAAATGAATAAAATCGCTCTCCCCTTAATGCAAAGGCATAGTGACCAAATACAATGTGGAGCTTCAAGTGGATTGTCTAAAAAAAACAAAAAAACAAAAAAACCACTACAAATACAATTTAGAGATAATTGGAAAATTTTGAATATGAACTAGATAATGGATGAAATTAGGGAATCATTGCTAATTTTCTTAGGCATGATAACGATTATCTAGAAGAATGTTCTTATTTTTAGAAAACTCTTGATAAAGTAGTTCGAAATGTCATTGTATCTGTTAAAAAAGTCTACACAAATATATATACACATATCCACATGTACGTGTATATATACATATACGGACATACTATGTACACACACACACACACACACATACAGCCAAAACAAACACAGTAGAGAGTTAACAATATACTGTTTCTTCCACTGTTCTATTATTTTGAAATTTTTCATAGTAAGGGGGAAAAATATTCCTCTCCTTTAGGTTACTGTATGGTTCAGAGAATTTGTGTTGTGAGCTTATGTGTAATTTTAAATGTTTACCGTTAATCCTCAGGGTGACGTAGAAGGAATTGCGTGTTCCAAAGGTGGAGGTTGATACAAAATCACTAAGGAAAGCTACGGAAGAGAGAGTATGAGATGTAGGTTGATGAATATGGGCAGAACTCCCAGCAAAGCTGGCTCACGGCTATGTTTCCTCAATCCCTGGGCAGATGTGACATTTAGGTTGGATGATGGAGCCATCAGTGCCCACAAACCGTTGCTGATCTGTAGCTGCAGGTGGATGGCCGCCATGTTCGGGGGCTCGTTTGTGGAAAGTGCCAACAGTGAGGTATGTGCCTTCTGAAAAGCCCAAGTGGTATCGTTAGGAATGTGCGTGTGTTTGATTAAGCAGCTGCCTTCAGTTCTTTAACTGCTTCCCTGAACCAGTTCCTTAGGCAATGTTTGAGCGCCAGGTCACCCTCTTCTTAATTTTGCAGTTAGGAGGAGCTGTTGTCTGTTGCCCACTGCTTTCATTCGTAAAACACAATCAGCTCCACCTTTTAATAAATGTCCCCAAGCAAGATACCGTCAAAGTGACATACAGTAGGGGCAGAGTCTGTCTTCCAGAAGTTCAAGGCTGTGAAAAACTTCCTCAGTCACCCACATCCTGGGCTCCACTGAGCCCCTGACCAGACGGTGGGCCTTAAGAAGGGCCGCGTTGGGCCTCAGTCTCCTCATCTGCCCCACGAGGGACACCCTGGATGGCCTCTTTGAGCTGCAACACTCCTTAGCAACGGCCCCAACTTGCCTCCTCCAAGGGTTTGTTAACTGGAAGGAAACAGTAATGGAGCAAATGGTCGCGCCTGTGCACACGCCTCCCTTAGGTCTAGCGAAGCCACTGAGGCACTTCTCACATGCTGGCCCTATCTCCAGAAGAAGGCTGTTCTTAGGGCAGAGCAAGCAGTGTCTTGAAGACCCTACGTGTTCATCTTTTTACAAACTGAGTTGGAAAAGAAAGAAAAATTCCACTCCAGCACTTCTAACTTTAGTCTAGAAGAGCAAGCATTTTTGTTGAGTTTTGCAAGTATTTTTTAACCATCTTTTTTTAAAAAACACGGGGACACCCCATCAAGTTTATTGTCCTAAGAGGCTTGTTTTGCATATCTCAGCATCTCTCCACACTTTTAAAAGAAATAAAGAAAACAATAGCTAACTTTTCGAAAGGGGCACTCACACCAGAAATCTGAGTACTCCCATCGTGACCCAGGAGCCCGAATTTGCATCCCCGAGCAGGGAAGCAGAATCACAAGCCAGGGATGGCTGGGGCAGAGGAGGTCACTAGGCTACCTCCTGCTTCCAGAACAAACTGCAGCTGCTCCTACACCAGCCCCCAGCAAAAAGCTGTCTGCTGTGTGGGGAAAAAATATTAGAATTATTCTGCTGACCTCACTTGGATTCTACCAGCCTTTCTGAATCAGGACGTCCCCAGCTGTACCTTAACGAAGTCTTTCCCATGCCATCAAAGGCGTCTCAGAGCCATGTCCCGGAGACTGCCGCAATTCCAGCTCCTCCATTTAGAAGCTGTGTGGCCATGGGCAGCGACCACCTTTCTGAGCTCCGGTCTCCCTATCTGGAAAGCATGATGTTACCCCACAGTGCGGTAGTGAGGGGCAAATGTCAGTCCTTACAAATCACCCCAGGAGCATTAAGTAAATGTAGCTGCTATTAGTCTTATTGTGATGTTGACACGGTTAATATTCTTTCACTCTTACTTGCAAGAAAATCTGGGGAAGGCACTGATTAACAAAACTTCATCCAAATGACATTTCACCCACTTCAGTCATCTCCAGAGATAAAGGGCCGGGAGGCTTGCTTCCCTAATTTCCCCAGCTCACTGCAATGTGTGCTGATGGTGCGGCCGAGCACCTGCTATGAACCCAGCGAAGTTGATCGGGGTCAGGAACCCAGGCACAAAGGGACACTGTCAGAGCTGACCTCGCAAATACTAATCCTCTTTATCCCTTCCCAGAATGGACTGTAATCGTCTCCAGATTAAAATGTGCAGGAGAGGTGACCAAAATAAAAACTTGGCAGTGACTGTGAATGCACACGTATATGGTGAACAGCCTCTCCTGGAGGGCCACCCATCTAGCACGACCTCCTAGAACGACTAGGTCGTGAGCGCCGTAGCTGAGGCTAATAGGTATGGATAGGTTCTACCCAACTTAGAAGACAGAGACCATGGACCCAAGCAACCAAAGGTCTGTGCCAAAATCCTTTAACCAGTGTCTGGAGAATGCCATGAGCTGTTGACCCGTGTGCCCCTGCCTGCCCCTTCCCTTGATTTCCCCTGTAGACTATCATGGTTGTGTCGTTATGAACTCTAGTCTCAGCTTGACCTTGAGCAAGTGACGACCCTCTCCAAACCTGTAAAATGGGGGATAACAAGAGAACTGTCTTCAGAGGGCAGATAAGTCAGGAGAATATATGTGTAAACGTAGAATTTGGTGCTTGGAACATACGAAAGCTCAAGAAATAGCGGTGACCATTGTCCTGGAGGATTCTTGTTCAATTCTTTCCATGAGGGATTAGAAATCTTTGTCCCCTGAAAGCCCTAAGTTAAAAAGCCCCCGGATCCCTTCCTAAACTAGTGAAGTTGGTTAGAGGGATCGTGGGGAGGGAGGAACATCAGTTAAACTCTCAGTAAATATTCCATGACTGGTATGGACTTGTATTGGCCCTTGGGATCTGTCCTTTTCTAGGGCACCCGTTAACTCTTTATTGCCCTGTGAAAATCAGACTTCCCCCTCAAAATTCAGTCTTTTTTTTTTTTTTTTTGCATTACTAGAATCCTCATGCATATCCAGAAAGGAATAAAATATACATTGATGTTACTTTAACATTTTTTGTCACTTAGTATTTAAGAAGACATTGTATTTTACTTATATTTTTCTCATTACTTTTAATGTAGCAGTAAGCATAATTCTCTCCCCAGAGGTACTCAGCAAGTGGTTCATTAAAAATGCATGCCTGGCTTGTAGTTAGCAATGCTCTGGATCTGGAATACTTTCTCATTCTCTATGAGACCGTCTCTAATTATAAGCCTAATAGTCTGAGCTGATCTTCACAATTAAAATTTTAAACCAACGAAACTGGAATATGGGACGTTGTTTAGGATAGCATTACATTCTCTTTGCTGACTTTTTTTTTTAAGGTACATCCAGCAGGTAGGATGCAAAATTCTTAATTCCATCTCTTATGTAGCTTTGTGAAATGAGGTCTCCATTGTTATACATAAACATTAAAATCACAGAAACAGTCTTTTTAAAAAAAAATGAGAGAAAAAAAGGTGCAGTCTCTGAACGTGTTTTTAGTTTATTCTCATTCGCTCCAAGGGTCCCGAGCATTATTTGCCCAACAAAGTCATCGCTTCAAAAAACTGTTAGCATCGTGTTATGCAAGAAGGAAAGAGCAGGTCATGGATGATTACAAATGTCAGAACACGCTGAAGACATTGGAAGTATTGGGGCAGGGCTGCTTACAGGAATCTGTCTTCTCCTGCTGCCAAAAATAATTTCTTTCGCTTCGGATGTTCATTTGGTCATGACTTAGAACACACTCTTACTAAAAAATGCTAAGGTAACCCAAATACCTTCAAAATCCAGAGTCTCAGTGAAGAAGAAAAAGCTGTAGGTTATCACCTCTTCCAAATTCCCCCCATATAACAGATGAGGATACTGAGGATGAGAGAGGGTGCATGATTTGCTGGAGGTCACACTTATTTTAGTGACAAACTCCTGGGCCTGCACCAGCCTCTTGCCTTGTCGTCCAAGCCATTATTTTCCAAAACAGCAGACATCCCCATAGCTGAGAGCAGGTGTTCACCGAAAGCTCTGGGACTTTTTATATTTATGATCACTAATACTTTATAGCACTTAGGACTTGGTAAAATGTATATAGTTTCACTATCAAAATGGTCCAAATTTTAAAGTTTCACAACTTCAATTATCTAGAAAACTGTGCTAATCCGGACCTGATCTGTATAAGATAAATGCATGTTTGTGTCAACATATATGTACGGAAGCATATAGGCAAGTATAACCGATGTTAGATTCACTGGAACAGCAATCAATTACAATACAATGGCTTCTTTATTTTAAAAATGACATCAGTAACAGTTTCTTCCTGCCAAGTTGTATCTATTGTCAAGGCTGTGCTAGAAACTTGCAATGATGACACTTGTCAAATCCTTGACGGTAACAACCCATGCAGCTTATTTACCAGATCATAATTGTTTTCATAAACTGTGTCCGAAAGGGGGTAGGTGTGTAGTTTTCTTACTATTTCTAGGAAAGTTTGGGGGGGGCCTTCACTTTGATACATTGAGAGAACGCTCTCTGGCAGGATGTTCCCTCTGTGGTGGCCAGTGGCTGTGCAAGACGATGATATAGGTTGCTATAGCTTAAATGATTCTGGAGCCATGACACCGGAACACACTGGCCATGAGCCCCATGTAGACAGGGGAGGGAATATATGCGTAAAGAGAAAGATTAGGTATATCATTTAGATGTAACCATGTGTAATAGAGATATAATCATGTATCTTTATATGGTGTATAGAGGTTTATTAAGTACCAGAAAAAGGCAGTTAATACTGTTCATCCTTTTGAACTTAGAAATCTAATTCTTAAGAACTGTTAGTGTGATAGTTATTGTACTGTGATCTAGACCTTTGCTTCCTTGCCACGAAGGGTTTCTTGTACTGCACAGCGGTTCTGAGCATAGACCTTAGAATTATACTCCCTCGGTTCAAATCCCAGGCACTGACTAGCTCCATGACCTTGGATAGGGGGCTTACCCTCTGTGAACCTCAATTTCCTTACCTGTAAAATGGCAAAAATGATAGTTTTCTCCTCCTAGGGAGAATATAAGGATCAGATCAGATACTGTGTGTGGGAAGCTTAGTACAGTACCGCGTGTGTAGGAGGCCTTCCTTTAAGTTTAATTTGTATCCCCACCATCATCCCCGGAGTCAGGGGCAGTGGACTGTTCTAAACTATACCGGGGCCCGTCTTGTGGGGTGAGTTTGAGTCTGGGCTGCTCCACCGTGTACGTCCTCACTGATCCCTGCCCTGGCTCTCTAGCAGACTCTAGCAGGTGTCAGTACTGGCAAGAACTTCAGGGGCTCAGGACGTCTCACGTTTAGGTAAATCCTACAAAGGAGAGTTTACCAGACCCAGCCAACTCTTGCCCACATGTCCCAGGTAAGGATTTCTCTGGATTCTCTGAATCTCCTGATAACCTGATAATGTTCCAGGAATTTTGAATGCATGCGGTATTACCATAGGAAAAATAACAAAGTGTGGATGTTATGTTTGCATATATTGATAGAACGTTGGAATCAAGCCAGTCACTGTGGCAATTAGGGTGTTTGCTCATCCTCTGTTTTGACATCTTCGAGAGCGGGGCTCCATTGTGTGTCAGCAACAGTGTGGTCTGCAGCTCCCCCCGACACCTGTCCTGTTGCTAGGAGATTTCTTCCCCCACAATAGAGTATTAGAAGGTACTTGGCGAGGAGAGCCCATAATGTCATCATACATTTACAGCCCATTTGTCTGATTTATAAGTCCAAATAGCCATTTAAAAATTCCAAATCAGGCTTTGTCAGGCAGCCCCACTCCTTTGTCCTCTACAAATCAAACTGTTATGTTTAAAGCAGTAAATAGCGAATGACTCTACATGTGGCCTCAAAGCAGGTGTCGCAGGCTTGCCAATATCAAATCGTACCATAGGATATTTATAAGCAGTATAGCCTGGAAATGCACCCACTGCTTTCTTCAGCAGAACTTAGCTTTTCAAATAACGTTTCAGGTGTATCTCCCGAACATAAACAAGATGTCAATGCAAGCGGTATTGGATTACCTTTATACCAAGCAGTTGTCACCTAACTTGGACCTGGACCCGCTGGAATTAATTGCCTTGGCAAACAGATTTTGCCTGCCACACCTGGTTGCACTCGCAGGTAAGTCTGATGACTCGGGGCCATGCAGGGTCTGACTGTCAAATTTATCAAAATCACATTTAAACAAATACATCGTTTCCAGGGAATAAAAATTAAATTTGTATCACCCAGTATAGGACTGTCTTGTGCAGGGTGATATAAATTGATCAGATGCATCAGACAGCCCACTTCAATTCCACAAATATTTCTTAACACCTACTTTGTGGTCAACCCTGTAGGGGGGACGCCGTTATCAAGATGAGTGTTGCGTGACCCCTGCCCTTGAGACCCAGGCTCTGTGCACTCTGCCTCATCTGTGAACCGTGGGACTGGAAATAAAACCATGGTGTCCATATGATTCCCCTGACGTGTGTCAGACGCAGTCTTTAAGACAGAGTGGGAGGAGGCAGTGGGGAAAAACAGAGGCTGCAGAGCCAGGCTGCTCGGGTTCAGACGCTGACGTCACCGCTTACTAGCTAGATGACTTCACGCTTCACTCCGTGTCCGCTCGCTCTCTCTCCAGCATGGGATCATTTTATTCTCCCGCTGAGTTGTTACAAAGACTAAGGAGTTAAGATATATATAAAGTCCTCAGAACAGTGTCTGGCACCTAGTAAGCCTTATGTAAGTGGTTTTTTTAAAGCTATTTTAGAAAATGTTCTGACATTGTCAAGAGCATTTTGGGAGAAAGAAGAAAGAGGGACTTGGCTTCACTTCCCAAAATCTTATGCATCATTTCTGGACATGTTCAGTTGTTAGGCTAAAGCAGGTCTAAATAGGATACACGTATTATTCACATACCTGTTTCTTCAATGTGCACCTTCGCCTTCATTCACCAGGCGGGTCAATTAGCATTTAGGGCGTTTGTCAGTATGTCAGCTGACTCCTGTTAGCCGCAAAAGCAGAAACTGTGGCAGTTCTGTACGTCGGCTTGTGTCCCCAGCACACAGCAAAGCGCCTGAGCGTATTAGCTTCCCAGTAAATATGTGTTGAATCATGAAATGAATGAAAATGAATGTTTGAACAAACCAACTGGTCATATCTGCACTTGACTTTCTGGCAGTGTCTTTAGAAAGAAATGCACTTCTCTGGACTCCAGGTTGCTGCTACACTCGGCCAGCTGGAGACCCAAGTCCTCTCCACACCTTCCTTCTTCCCCCACTGGATAGAAAGATAGAAACGAGATCGTTGAAGCACTGCTGCTCACTTTTTAAAAACCGTTTTTAACCCACACCCCCGAAGTCACAGGTCCACAAGAGTGTCCTGCTTACAAATGTTAACTCTAGGAGGCAACGGTGGGCAGTTCCTTTTTTCAAAAGTGTAGCTTCTGACCATTTGACTATCCAGTGTTTATAAGTATTTATCCTTTGAGGATGAATTTCTTATTTTTAAATGGTCAAAAACCATTTGGAACCAAATCTGTTGAACGAGGTTTGTGATTAATCTTGAACTAGTGCCGTTTTTGCTTAAATATGAAGCAATGGTGATGAAAACATGGGACCGACCTCTCCGCGAAAGGAACTGAATCAGAGAGAGGTTCTGGTGTGAACTGCAGACTTCTCTGCCTGTTTCCTTTTGTTATTCAATGCTACTGTCACTGCTAGGACTAAATACACAGCTGCCTGAGATGATCGCTTTAGTCATTTGTGATGTTGGGTAAGTATGGAGCATTCAGAACATCGTTTTTAAACATCAGTTTCAGGGGTAAAAATGCGTTGCAAGCCAATGTGTTAAATGAGTATCAAGAAATGTTGCTGTTACCTAAAATCAAAAAGCCTGATGACTTGTGCGGAAAATGTAGTTCCAAATAGTTCTTTTCCAAGCCATCTGACGAAAGTTGTGCCAAAGAAACCATTCCCATCTAGATATCGTACTGACCAGGTAGAGGCATGTTGACTACCAAGTGTGTAAACAGAAGGTAAGCAGGGTTGGGACAATTTCCTGGATTAGAACAGATGCGTGTGAGAGGTGAGGAGAGTGCCTCGACCTCAAGGAGCCAGGAGCGTGGGCCTAGACTGCACCCACACGCGTCCATCCCAGAGGCAGGGGACGGCCCAAACAGAGGCAAGGGCCCACTCTGGCTCAGAACCACAATTTCAATTCAGCTTAGAAGCCTTGGGCACAGCTCCCAGGCAGAAGTGGCTCTCCCAGCTAGATTTTTGTTACTTCCAGTTGAAGGTCCCCCCCAGTCTTTAGAATCTAACGGGCTGAACAGAATGTCACCCATCTGCAGCTGTTGAGAAAGACATCTGCATTCACATTTTTAATTCCCCATATGGATTCATCCCCGTTACTCAGTCCTTCCACTCTCAGAGATTATGGAGAATTGGAGTGATATGAGTGGGGAAACTGTGAAGCAGGAAGATACTAGAGAGTCTCAAGGATTCTAGGAAGGCACTGAACTGTGTAGAGCAGCACTATCCAATAGAACTTTCTGCAATGATGGAAATGTTCTGTGTCCGTGTTGCCCAATACACATGTGGCGTTGAGCACTTCACTATTCAGACTAGTGTGGCTGAGGGTGTGAATGTTTAATTTTCTATAATACCAATTTAAGTTTCAATCGGCTCACGTGGCCAGTAGTCACCGTACTGGGCAATGAAGGTCTGGAGGACTCCAGCTATTTCAGAAGCACGAACAAGTGTCCCCAAGTCGGTGCAGTGGCCCGAGACCAGAACTCCCCATGCTGAAAGGCCCCCCATCACAGTGGGCCCTGAGTTCAGTTCGCATGATTGCCAGAGCTGCGTCCCGTATTCCTCTCCTCTCAGGTGGTCCCAGACCAGACTCTGCAGCTGAGGTGTGTGGCTTGCAAGGGTATGGTTCGACCGTCTCCCGTTCTCTCTCTTCCCCAGAGCAGTATGCCGTCCAGGAGCTGACCAAGGCCGCGATGAGTGGCGTGGGCATTGACGGGGAAGTGCTCTCCTATTTGGAATTGGCCCAGGTTTGTAACAATTTGCCTTTCACCTTGTAAGTGTGTTCAACCAGTTCATTTAATGCTGATAAAACATTCCGCTGTTGCATCTGTCTAAATAAAGATGTCACCACTGAGTCACAGAGGGCCCTGTGTACACTGAGAAGATCTGAGAGTTTCACGTTTCATGCACCATTCCCCCTGCTGGGCTTCGTTTGAGAAAACAACACGGACCCTACCCCACGCCAGCCCCATTGTCCCCCGAGGCACCAGCTTCACATGTGGGAGAACAACTTGGGGCATGATAGGGAAAGGTTCTGTCCCTCCTTGTTTGAATTCTTGGACACATATTGGCCAAGATCAGACGGTTTCTAGAACTCCATAAAGCCCTGTAATGCCCTACCTCTCACTGCAGCTCTCCTGGGGTTTTCCAAAATCAGTATTTGTTAATATCAATATTATGATTCCATAATCCCCGTACACACTTGCACTCTTCCAGAGAGGCCCCGAGGTCCGGCTTCAGCTTTGTGACGAATAACTTACTCAAGGCACGAAGCCAAACTCTGCCTCAGTTTCCTTATCTGTAAGGAACGGGGATGATAATTCACATCCTATCAACTTACAGATTATTTTGAGAATCAGGCAGAAGAGAATGTGCAAGAAAGTGTGAAGAGTAGAACCTTCTCGCATACGCGGGATGCTTCGTCCCTGGCATGGACTTACTGACAGTGAGCTTACACTCTGAAGGAGTGAAGAAAAAATTCTTCAGTCCTTTCTTCAGCCCATCGGGTTCGTTTTTCTTTGTTCCCTCTCTGTTAGGGCAGTGGTTTATGAAGCCTTAGGTCAGGTGATTTGAGTGGATCTTTTTCAAGCAAGGGAGAGGAGCTGGTTTCAGGGGGAGGAAGGAGGCAAGTAGCAGGCCAAGTTGCCTTTCCACCTGTGGCTAGAAGAATAGTTCGGATTCAAAAGGGGGAAGGGCAGAATCGGACTTGACAGCCACCTGCTCGTTCGGACTTACACAACAAGTATTTGTGGTTTTCTCCCCACGCATCCGGCACTGCCCTTGACAAAAGGACACGTGGATATGAATGGCAGATTCTCTGCCCTCCGGGCAATCACAGACAGTGCGAGAAATAGAAGCCCATATTATTAGATTCCAACTTGAAAAAGAGCCTAACAGAGGTTACAGTGAAAACCCAGAGCAGACATCTATGGCAGTAGGACCAGCAAGGCCCCATCAGAATGGGTTGTCCACACTTGGGATTTGAGGTCTCTTGAAACAGGTCCAGGGCACAGTTCATGACTTGTGCTCTCCAGTAAGTTCTCCTCCTGGAGAAAAATGAAACGACCCAGTACTGCATGTAGTCTACTTGAGGTGATGACTTGCAGTTAGTTGTGTCTGCTCCAGTCCCTGCCCTGACAAGCCTGGGCAGGAAGAGTTTAGGCTGGAGCCTCCCATTCCGTAGCTCATTCATGAGACCCTCGCCTAGGGGCATGCGGGGTTTACTTAATGAGCCGTGTGCAGACAGGTGGCACCCGATCTGTTGCATTTTCCAATGTCCGTGGTATAAAAACCCCCGCCTGACCAATTTTAACAACGTGAAATTGCTGACCTCGGTGTAGGGGAGAAATGTGCACCGTTGACACTCTTGGGCAGGTCCCAGCCAACTCCAGGACACCGGCGCCCGACTCTTAATTTCAGAAAGAAATCTGATCTCAAGAGAAGTTGGAAGCACCAGCAAAAATGCTCTACAATGTTGGGATTGCAACTCTCAGAGTTTCTTGAGTGATTTCCTGAGGAAATGGGCCTTCGTTCACAGCAGAGATGTGGGCCCCCAGGGAAGCACCCTGTAGGTTTCAGGGTTTCTCCTGCTCAAAGAAACCTCAAGACCTACAAACTGAATGGATAGCTGAGGACACCGACAAAGTGTGGGGTGGGGGGAGACTTGCCAGATTTGGGGAGGAATGGGGAGGTGACTGTGGCATTTTGAGCACCAAGTCTGTTTTGGTCACAGCTCCCTCAGCTGCTCCCTCCCCCCGAGCATCTGTTCAGAAGGGAGATGTTGTGGAGAGTCGGGTCCCTACCACCCCGCCCACACCGCCCGCTTTTCTTATGTAACCAAAGGACAGGTACAGGACAGCCACACATTCCTCGGTCTCCTCTTTCAGATCTTTGGCCCCAGCAAGGCGAGCTCTGACATGCGACACGGGGTGCTCCGTGGCTGAGGCTTCCTTAACCACAGTCCATGTCGCTGCTTTGCCGCCGGCTGGCACCTTCCAGAAACCACAGTCATTTATCACTGGCGGGCCAGTGGCGGGGGAGGCTGGGAGGCGAGGAGTGCTTTCAGCCCCTGATCCGATAACGGTGATTATTTTTGGTGTACCTGTCACAGGGGTAAGGGAGGGGTGTGCCAAACGCTATATTGGGCTGGCGTCGGCACCACAGCCAACGTCAAAACACGGTAGTCAAAACAAGAGGTGTCCCGAATCAGTCACGCGGACCCTTTATCTCTGTCACCCCTACGGTGGCTGACGATTTCCCTGTGGCCCCACTTTAGAAAGTAGAGTCTGACCCCCTTTTGGTCACTTCCCTGTAGTTCCACAACGCCCACCAGCTGGCCGCCTGGTGTTTGCATCACATCTGCACCAACTACAACAGCGTGTGTTCCAAGTTCCGCAAGGAGATCAAATCGAAATCCGCAGGTGAGACGGCGGGTTCCCATCGGTCGGGTTCTCATCGCCTCTGGCTGACCCTCTGTGCCCTTGAGCAGGTGTACGGGCAGCGGGCAGCTCCGGGAGAAGTCCTGGTGATCGGCTGGCGGTTGGTCACACGCCCGCGACGTGACACAAGGAACGGTGGGGTGGGAATTCTCTTGGAGAACTTCGTGCTTGGGGGATCCGCGTGGAGCGGGACCCGGGGTTCCCTGCCGCAGAGCACGCGGAGCTGGAGGGCTCACCCTTGTCTGGGGAGGCGAGCCGACGAGCAGGCTTCCCCTGGGAAACCAAGCGGCCCTGGGTTCAGGTTCTCCGGGCCCGGCTGCTTCAGGCAAGTGATTCTAACTCTCGAAACCTGAGTGTCCCATCTGCCAGTGGTCCTGCCCCCCATCCCCACGCTCCGGGTTGTCGGGAGGCTGTAGAAGAGAGCATGTATGAGAAGCTCGGGGCCCGGAACCTAGACCATAGAAGCCGTCGACGAACAGCGGGTCTCATCACCTGCATCTCTCTTGCCCAGACAACCAGGAGTACTTCGAGCGGCACCGCTGGCCCCCGGTGTGGTACCTGAAGGAGGAAGACCACTACCAGCGTGTGAAAAGGGAACGCGAGAAGGAAGATATTGCACTAAACAAACATCACTCGAGACGAAAGTGGTGCTTCTGGAATTCGTCTCCGGCAGTCGCCTGAGGAGGGAGAGGGACAAAAATCAGTAATCTGACACACCACTTCTAAAAGCACTACTGTAAAATTAGTCTTCTTATTAGAGATAAGTCGTAGTTCAGGTTTCAGGCACTGATCTTCCTCCTCCGTTGTGCATTCATCTTTGTCGGGATCAAAGCACAAGCGCCCCATCAATGAGCCTGGACAAAAAGGGAAGTTGATGCTCACTGCATTCCTTAAACTTACATGTATATTTTTTGTTAGAAGGCTTAATAAACTTTAGTCCGTTATTTCGTTTCTTTTTATACAAAGGAGAAAAAAAAATCCAGCTTTCATGTTTCAAAGTCCAAATTGGAAAATATTTTTATATGGTCTCTTGTATTTTGTTGAAACGAAAATACTATGTATTACTTTATTTTACAGGCCACAAATTAACCATGAAGTCGCCCTGTGATTCTCTTTGCCCACATGACCACCAGGCATTATTGCATAATTAGAGGGTTATGCTTTCGCTGTGAAGTACAGGGCTGGAGTGAAATTCCCCCAAGCGCAAGTTAGAGAGTGTTTAATCTTTGTTCTGCCAAATAACACTGGTATAATTACCGAGTCAGCTCCAAGAATGTGTATTTACAATATTTGCCGTGTAAATGCTAGTGATTATATGGTTATATGTGCCATGTAAAATATAGTGATACCAAGTCTTCTGTTGTTTAAACTGTCCAGATTCAAAAGGATAATCTTTATAATCATTAGAAGGGCTTATTCAATCCCAGCATTACCCAGGGCAAACCCACTGGTGGACCTGAACACAAGAGCTACCGTAAAGAGCGTTGGTGTTTGGGTGGCTGTGTGCAGGTTTGTGTCTCTCCGTGCCCCTGGATCTTGCCATGCTTCTGTGTGCAGATTCTTCAAAGACTTGAACTGAGATGGGCAAGGGAAGGGATCCCCAGCCTTTGTCCCATTGTCTGCAGGCTCGTGACATCTCACCCACGGAAACAGGCTTCCTCAGGTCTCTCACCTGCAGCCAACTTCACTTTGTAAGACACGCATTTTTAACTCTTCCCAGGGAAAAATCAGGCCACCGTAGAAGTAGGCTGAGGCAGACCACCCACCCTTGCTGAAGGTCAGCGGGGCCTGTGAAGGCACAAAGCTGGAGGCTGGGTCGTCTAGGGTCCCTGCATTCTCCAACGCAGACTGGAGTCTTATTCCAAGAGTCTAGGAAATGGTGCTATTGTGAGTTAGTCCTGACCCTTTGTCGTTCTGAATTTTCAGTGTTAAAACAGAAAGTATTGAGCAGGGGAGCTTTGGAGAGGCGGTCAGTCCTTGCTTCTCTGTACATTAAGATGTTACTGCACTCATACAGAGCATTTCAAGGCCACAGCGCCATACCTGTCGTGGGATGGGGCGTGGTGGGGGCGGGGGCGGGGGCTTATTTTGTTGGGAGGTCAATTTACTGATGCTAAAGGCTGTTGATTTTTTTTCCTAGCTTTCGAAAGTTGGAAAGGAGACAGTTTAGTCCAAACCCCAATGTTGACAACCATATGCATTTGAAAATGTATCCAGATTATAGATGGACCTTTATTACTGGCAGTGGGTACACACCAGATCCAAGAGTTTGGAGAGGCCCAGAAAGGCCTCACCCTCTCATGACAAGGGAGAGGGCAGTAGAGTAGAAATGGATGGTTGTAAATGCATCTACTTTAAGTTTTGGTCAATAGGATTGTAAATCATTAGCAGAAGGAGAAAGGAGACAGAATGAGAGGATAAATGTCAAGACTCAGGAAGAATTGACATATATCCCATCATAAAATGGTAGAAGTTGAGTTTTTAGTGAGTGGTCAGAGTTGAATTTATACAACCAAAGTTCCCGTGTGATTGTAATCTTGCCAAAACATAATGGACATATAAATGAACCTGGGGTATAAGCAATAATATCCACTAGTGTTTGTTATCAGCTACTGTAACCAAGTGGCTGGTTCATTTGGTTGATGCTGATTATGGCCTTTAATCATGGTGGTTTGTTTCGTGTTTTTTATTTCACAAAAAGCCAATAAAATTGTTTAGCTATAAAATGCCTCCTTTTTTTTTTTTTAAGGACTACCAAAATATCATGTGTGTGACTTAAATAGCCTTTTCTGACAACTATCAGAACAGTCAAGGTGCTGGGTCCCAGGGGCTGTGTATGCTTCCATAACAAGGCAGCTTCAATGACTGTCGTCTCTGTTTTCAGTACTGCCAGCAGAGTTTCCAGTGCCACCATATACATGAGGGATCTGGCTTTCTGCTCTTGGATAATACAGTTATGTCACTAGACAGAGTAGAGCATTGGAAAAAACCAATGAGAAACCACCACAACCTTAAACTCCTGTTCTTCTCCAATGAACTATTGTTTGAAACAACACTCTTCAGGGGCGCCTGCATGACGCAGCGGGTTAAGCGTCCCACTCTTGGTTTCAGCTCAGGTCTGAGATCGAGCCCTGAGTTGGGCTCTCTGCTCCGTGCGGAGTCTTGAGATTCTCTCTCCATCTCCCTCTGCTCCTCCCACTTGTGTGCGCTCTCTTTCTCTCTCCCCCCAAATAAATAAATCTTTTAATAAACAAAACAACCCTCTTCCATGTCCTCCTAAAACCTAATAAAAGCCGACCTCTCCTTTCTCTCTTCCGACTTGCCTGTGGTTCCTCATAACCTGCATGTGCTGAGCACTGACTGCTCTGCTAATCCCTGAAGGAACTGATTTTGCTAATAAAATCATTAGCTATTTTCTTTTTAAGGTTGACACAACCAAAGTTTGGGCATCTTTTTTTATTCCCCCCCAAACTAATAAAAAGAAATCCCTTTGATTTGATGATTCATGGTAGTTCCGGTCAGAGTGGGTATTTACCCAGGGGGCTGCTAAGCTTAACTTTTGTGTGAAAAGACACACAACCTCTCTAAGCCTTGGTCACCTAAAACACGGGAATGGCTTGCGCTGAGTATTTGGTGCAGATTAAATGAGACGATTTAAGTAAAGCCGTCGGTACAGCGCCTGGCATAGAGTAAGCACTCAGTATACGAACCTGTGACTGCTGAGACACGAAATCCGAGAGAGGACAACACCATGTGTTACAGGGACAATTTGGGCTTTTCCTCACTCCTCTTAAAACAAGTGCCCACCTTGCTGCTTAATCCTTCATGACAGTGATTTAAAAATTAGAAAATAAGAACAAAACAAAAATTAGAAAATAAGAGCAATGGGAAAGTAAAAGAAGAAGAAAAAAAAACAAGCTGGAACGAAAAGGCCAGTGGTGGGAGCCCGGAGGAGGATGTAGCACTTTCCAAGAGGCTTCCCGCTCCCTGGACCACCCCGTCTCTGTGGAATAAGGGAGCACCCCAAGGCCAAACTTGGCTGCGCCTCTGATTCATTTGCAGCACTTTCTTTTTCTTTCCTCCCAGTCCTTTTTCTTATTTGTGGCTGCAAAGAGTCTAGTTAACCAGGCTCCTCAATGCCCCTGAGGACTTAGCATTATCCGTTTCAGTCCTGCAAGGCCCTCCTTCTTCCAGAAAATCCAGTCCCATAACATGTTCACTCTATGTCTTTCTGTGTGTGGCTATCCTTATATACAGCGTTGTTTCAGGCGTGTGGTCGTTACATAATCCATTCACTTGATCTGCAATTGCCAACTAACCTCCTTGCACACACCCTGGGGTCGAGATCTAAAAAAAACAGATTCCAGGACTCACTCCACGTAGACAGAATCAAAGCCTCTAAGCTGACGGACATGTACGGGAACTCATTGGTGAGCGGACTGAGTGATGAAAACCTGCCCTGCACTCCGTTGATAAGATTCTAGAGAATTCGGGACTCAAAAAACCAGAAAGGTCCTGACCTAGCCCAGAGCCTGGCTGTCCTCTGGCCCATCAGAAGAGAAATGGGGCTTCACTCGCTGCCACCTGAGGGGCTTGAAGAGGCTCTCCCGATGGTGAAAGTCGTTGCATACTGAGATGAGTTCATCAGTCCTCTCTGGCCCTGGTATTTTGTATCACGTGACCCTCATGAAAGGCAAGGGGACAAGATGGCTTCTCAAGAGCCCCTTGAACACCAACATTCCCGAAGTTCTGCCTTTAAAGAATCCCTAGTGAGCTTGCGTGCACACTAAAGGTTGCCTTCTAGTTTTATGTCACATAAAGTCTAAAGAAAGAGTAACGTGCTATAACAAATCCGATAGATTGTTCAAACTGTCTGGGAGACTTTCAGATTCTTTTGAGTCTTGAATTCTCTAGACTCTATCAACCTGAATGTGAAACTTCCCTCTTTGCTAGTTTCCCCACCCTGGGTGGTAAATCGAGAGCAAGTCCCCCTAATTCATCAGACAGAGCATGTTCAGACCACTGTGATCTCTCTCCCAGCCCTGCCCCCGCTGGGGCGCGGGGACTTCACCGTCACCACTGCCCAGATAGCCTTTTACTCTATGGATCGCAGAGATTTCCTTAAATATAAGCAGTCATGGGGCGCCTGGGTGGCTCAGTCAGTTAAGCGTCTGCCTTGGGCTCCGGTCATGACCCCAGGTCCTGGGATAGAGCCCCGTGTCTGGCTCCCTGCTCACTGGGGAGCCTGCTTCTCCCTCTGCCTCTGTCCCCTGGCTTGTGCTCTCTCCCTCTTAAATAAATAAAATATTTTTAAAAAATTTAAAAAAATAAATAAAAATAAGTAGTCATAGTTAATGGCCAAATATTTGACATTTTCAACCCTTAGAGAAATGGGCTTACCGATCTTTAATGATAATAATAATTTGGACTATCTCCCCAGCAGATTTCATACTGCTAGTTACCCTTGCTCTCATTTTGCTCACATTTGTGTAGACAGCCTGGGTGGTGAGGCCTTGGTATGTTAAGATGACCTTGCACACGTTCTTTCAGTCTTATTCAAGTGTTTCGTCATAAGCCATCACTTGAATTGATGTTCCAAGCCTTGGCACCAATCTACCAGAGCCCAAAAAACTGCTGTGAGAACCATAATAATAATAAATCACATTTTTGTGTATATATTATGGCTAAGCTCTACGATAAGTGCTTTACATACGTTTGTCTCATTTAATTCTCACATTACGTTTTGGAGAAGGTAATGGGTTCCCCAGAAGCAGACCCTGAGATGAAGATTCACATTCAAGTGATTCACTTAGGAAGTGCCCTTAGGTGAGACCAACAAGAGAGAGGAAGGAAGGAGCTACAAAGCCAAGCAGGGACAGTTTCAGCAAGTCCCACCCTTAGCCTGATGTCAAGGCATGCCTGGAGTATACAGTACACCTCGGGGTTGGCTTTCTTATTCCTGCAATGGTGGTCAAAGGCTAAGTGCCCTGGGCAGGGAAGGGGCAGGGGATAAGTGTAAACCCCTGGTAATTTAAAGCAGTCAGCCACTGGAGAATTGAGGGAAGGGGCTCCAGAGCCATGCCGGAAGTCCCCCCCTGAGAGTCACAGGTATGGGCTGTTAAAGGTAAATAAAAGAACACAGAAGTCACGGAGGGACACTCGGAAAAGTAAGAAGGACCCAAGGGCATCAGGGAGGAGAACAGACTGATCTGCCTACTAACCTCTATTTTGAAATTCTGAAAAGCCACCTGGACAATTTGATGGGCACATTGATGGAAGTTTCATATGCTGGGGAGTAAATATGGATGAAAAGCTTTGCATCCTCTTCCTTCTCTGTCAAAAAACTACTGAAATCGTTTTGAAGACCACCAAGATAAATTTATCTTGATTAACTTGCCAAAACTAGAGAATCTCAAACATAATCATCCTCCCCAAAATGTACACAAGACCTTATTTGAAAGGACATCATTGAATTTTCCCTAGATTGTGCAAAACATATTTAATAATTATTTACTCGAACCTAAACAAATTTCTGCCATTACGGAATTTTATAGACTTCTGGAAAAGGCCCAGGATAGCAATTCTGATTCTTCCTCGATATCCCCATCTTCTCTCCCCCAACACACATACAGAATCAGTCCAGGAGAGAAGATCACAGACTAGAGATTTAAGGTAGACTTACAATTTTTATGTCAATATGAACTGCTTGATTTTCATGGCATTCACTGCCTGATTTTTATTGAGCCTACCATAGGACCTGAGGTAAAGTTGTTGCCTCCAGGCTAAGCACTGGCATCTAGACCTGACTCCTAAGTTTAACAGAGCATTCCTCCCACTGCCCACGTGCAAAGCAACCCTTCCAGCTGCAGCCATTGGGCAGTGTCTCCCCCTGGATCATTGTTCTGGTTTTATTCCAACAGTTCTGTGGGGAAGAAAATGGTTTAATCGATCCATGTATCTTATTGCAACTTACCCGGATGGGGGTGTGGGAGGGGTAAATATCTGAGCTCATCCCATTGGCATACTTTTTTGTTTTCTTTTCACAGTTTGGGTTGTTTCTGATGGACAGATGTATTGGTAACGGGTAGATGATGTTTCCATGTGTGATGGGAATTTCTGTGGAAACTAGCTCTTTCCAAAAAATGGCGTCCATCCTCAGTTTCAATGAAGACGTTCTTCTTGATTATGCATGTCCTGAGGCAAAAATGATTGCATTCATAACCAATTAGGACATATCTCTCCTGTCTTAAAAACACTTGGCATGAGTGAGGCCGTCAGATGACAGCCATGAAAACATCCTTCTATTGAGAATGTCTTGACCCAAAATCCACTCAGGAAGTCAGGGCCTTCCAGGGTGAGGATTATTCCAGATCTCATTTCTCCTTAAAGATATCACCCTTTCCCAACAAAATCTGTCAACAGGGTCCCTTTGACCCTCAAGTCTGGAGGAATGCATTATAGCTGTCACTTTTCCACTCCACCTTCTCCCTCACCCCAAGTCTGACCCCTGCTTCTAGGCCTGGCCCTATAGAAATTCCATTTGCCCCACATCATACCCAAAGCAAGCAGATGATACAAATGGAGGTTTGGTTGCTTTGTGGGGCATTAGATGAAAAGGTCCACTTTGCAAATCCTACAGAGGTTCGTATTGAAAAGCTTGTAACCCCGAATCTCTGGCATCAGAACTGACTTTTTTATCTACTGTACTCGTGGGGAAGAAGCTTTCTTTCATTCAGTCTTCAAAATCTCTTGCACTGCTGTGCAAAGTAGTCACCTCTTCTCTTGGGAAGCCTCACGATCACGTGCTGAGGAAGTCCTCCTCCTACCTTTGGCAAGGGGTTGGTCTGATGATTATTACAAAGCATTTCAATTACTCTAGGACTTTTTGAATTTCTATATGTTAAAAATAGTATGTGACTCAGTCTATGGCCCTAGAGTATCTAGGGTCTGGTTGGACACACCCAAATAACAACAATAAGATAATAAATGAACATGTCAAAATTAATGCTAGAGATCAGGTCTAGAAAACAGGCTTAATGTCATCTGCTAATTCAGATCAGTAATGAATGATTGTGTTGTGACTTATTCTGAGGCACAACCCAGGCTCCAGGGCAGAGAGTGCTAGGGCTCTGCTTAACAGTGTCTGACATAACTCTGGGAGGATGAACTAATAGTAATCGTCAAGCTTTATTTATTCCACAAACATTTATTGCACAGATACCTATCTAATATGTACAGGCACTTGTCTAAGTACCAATGTCCCTACATTCCACTGTAGCAGGCCTGCAGTGGAAACCAATAAATACGTATTTTTACCAGATAAGTGCCATGAAGGAAAAAAAAGAAGAGGATAGAAAATAATCAATAATAACATTTTAGGGTAAAATGGGTGAAGGTGGTCAACAGATACAAACTTCCAGCTATAAAATAATTAAGTCCCGGGGATGCTGTGTAGAGCGTGGTGACTAGAGTTAATAATACTGTATTGTACACAATGGACTATTACTCAGCCATCAAAAAGAATGAAATCTTGCCGGGAGCAATGATGTGGATAGGAGCTAGAGAGTATCATGCGAAGCGAAATAAGTCAGTTGGAGAAAGACAAATACCATATGTGGAATTTAAGAAACAAACGAAAACAAGCAAAAGGAAAAAGAGAGAGAGACAAACCAAGGAACAGACTCTGAACTATAAAGAACAAACTGATGGTCGCCAGAGGGGAGCTGGGGGGTGGGGACGGGTAAAATAGGTGATGGGGATTAGGGAGCGCAGTTGCTGTGATGAGCACTGGGTGTTGTATGGAAGTGTTGAGTCACTATGTTGTACACCTGAAACTCATATAATACCGTAGGTTAGCTGTACTGGAATTTTTTAAGTTAAATTTTAAGTAGAAAAAATAATAATATTGTACTGTATATTTTAAAGTTGCTAAGATAGTAGATCTTAAAAGTTCTCAACACAAGAACAATATTTTGTAACTATGCCTGGTGATGGATGTCAACTAGATTCATTTAGCAATACATACAAACATTGAATCATTATGTTATACACCTAAAACTAATAAAATGTGTCCATTATATCTCAATGTTTTAGAAATGCCATTTTAGACAAAGGTGGTCAGGGAAGTGCTCTCCAAGGAGGTATTATTTAAGTGGAGACTTGAACTAAGTGACTCGGAAGTTTGAAGAGGACATGGCTTCCCAATGTTTGGAGCATCAGGTACGATCTGGAAGCCGGGGTAGCTAAACGGCTAGAGCTGGAATCATCTGGAGGCAGCTACGTTTGCATGTCTGCAGTTAATGCTGGCACTTCACTAAGACCTCAGCAGGGCTGTTGACTAGGACACGTTTCTCCATGGCGTCTCTGTGCCTGGGCCTGTTTGGGCTTCCTTATAGAACGGCAGCTGGGTTCCAAGAGTGAGTGTCCCCAGAGAAGAAGGGAGAAGTACATGGGCATATTTTTAATTTAACCTTGGGAGCTATGTGGTGCCTCTCCTACTATCCTCTATGGTTTGAGGCAGTCAAAAAGTCTATGGAAGTCCCAGGGGAGAAAGCACACACTCCACGACCCAATGGGGGGACAACATGTGGAATGGGAGATCCTGTCGCTTCCATCTGCCACAATATCTGAGAGTGAGAGCTGGATGGTTTTCCACAGCTGGCATCTGACTGGAGGGAGAAAGAGGAGACAGAGAGGTGATGAAGCACAGTGTACCCCCAAAGGGGGAAAGGGAGGGTCTGGGCTCAGAGCAAGGAGGAAAAACTCTACCACCACTTCCTTTATTATTGGACATCTTTCACACACACAACTACGGCCAGGGCTGCTCTAGGACCTTTCCTGCCTGACTTCTACACGAACCATGCTCGTGGAACCTACAGGAACTCTCTCTGCCTCGCCCAAGCTCATCAGGATGGCTACCTCTCCAAGAGCCACTGTATTTTAGCGACTTTGGCTGTCTAGAGATTAGCTGTTTTCCTGCAGGATCTCCCACGTAAGAAACAACCTCTTTAAAGGCATGCTCTCTCATTCTCCTCACACACACTCTCCAGAGAGGGTCTGAACTTCTTGAGCTCATGGCCTTTGGTTCAGTACAGATTCAAAAAGCAGCTCTTTCTTCCCAAACAGCAACAGCAGCACCACTGATATTCCTTGTCAGTGGAGAAACCAGAGCGCCTCAAAGTCAGCATGAAGTACCAGCGGGGTGGTGCCAGGGGATCTTGCGTGCTTACAGCAGCCTGCGTGACTGTAATGTGCCCTGTCCTAACTCCCTTCCTGACCCTTCTGCCACTCCTCCCCTGCCTATTGCGCTCCAGCCCCACTTGTCTTCTTGATGCACCTGTGGTAGGCCAAGTGCGTTCTTGTGCTCTGGTCTTTGCACACCCTTTTCCCTTCGCCATCAGCTGTTCTTTCCCCAGTGACCTGCCCGACGCACCCCTCAATTCCAGGAGCTGCAGCTTCCAGAAGCAGCACTCTCTCCTACCACATGGGCTTCTTTGAGTTTCTCTCCACGCGTGTAACCGTCTTCAAGGCTCTGGCAGCAGCCGTCTCAGCTTACACTTGGGGAAGTCAGCCTTGACGTTCTGTCATGCTACACACCGCTGCTCGTTTGTCTGTTTTATCTTCAGAGCGAAGAAGCAGCGACTTGGCCTCCTACTGGTCTCCTTCCCTGGAAACAGCCCCTTGATGGTTTCTAGGTAAACTCGTGATTGTACCTTCGATCAAACCCTCAGGCCTGGCGCAACCCCAATGAGCGTGTGGCCATTGCTTCTCTCTGATTCGAGAGGCTGTGTGCCTGTCAGGAGTGCCGTGGGAAGCAGCAGCCGCGGGGGTCCCGGTGAGGAGCCCCAGGGCAGCGATGGCAGCTGGACAAGGGGGTGCCAGTGAGGACAAAGGGCTCCCTTCCAAAGGGTAACCTTTCTGAAAATAGGCATCCCGTTTCTTTTCATCAAAATCACTAACTCATAGGCATTCTTGGGCATCAAGCACCATCAAGTTCCAGGCATCCTGCACTTGCCTTCACAACTTTCCACAGGAACTAATATTCCGACCCTTCGAGCGGAACGGAAGCAAGGCAGGCTGTGTCTGAGCCAGGGGCTGGAAAGGCTATTCATCTGACATGTTTCCTAGAACCTTCCAATTGCCAGACTTGCAAACACCCGGAGCCTAAGCTCTTCACAATGGATTAATGGTCATTTTCATCACCACAGGCACAACCATTTTAGAAGGAAACCCTCAGCTCCTGTCCATGTTTGAACAGCCTTTGCACATCCCTCTCCAAGATGGTGGCATCTTGGGGCAGCACTTCCTGAGCTCCTCGCTACCCCCTTTTGGCTCTTCCCCTACAGCAGTGACCACATGGTTGGCGGGAGAGTGACACTCACCAGACAGGGTTGCTCAGGCTGGCACATCCCTGCCTCGAGGAAGTACCGGAAGGGCCAGGACTCTCATATTCCCTACTCAACCCCTGGGTCAGGACTTTGAGAGGCAGCCTGTAGGCCACCATTTTCTCAGGAGCCTTCCTTCCTCTGCCTGCAGTGGACAAGTGAGCCGGTCCCGAGCCCACTGTGCCACCCCGGGCTCCCACGGACAGGGGCTAAGGCATGGATCTGAGGAGCAGCAGAAGGCCCTCACTCGGTCCAAGGCCTCAGACAAGGTCTCCAATCCTGCTTTCCCGGAAAACCCTGAAATTCAGGATTATTGGGCAGCTGACCCTGCTAATAGAGTTGCAACTTTGATCACCTTTTGGCTGCTTCTACCTTTTCTGTGCTGGTTCGAACCCGGCTGCAGGGAGAGGTGACTCCATGACCTCCCCAAGCACACAGCTACCACCTTCTCTTCTTTCCACTGGGTGAGACCATGGCCCATGGTGCAGCTGCTAACCCTGTTTCAAGGCGAGGAGGGGGGGCTCAGGGAGTGGACGTCACGTACCCGAGGTCACAGGGTCAGTAAGTAGCTGGCGGAGTAGGACCCCAGTCGGTCTGGCTCCTAAATGTACTGTGCAGTGCTCCGCCATACAGCTTCCCGCTGTTTTACACACGAGAACGCAGACCAGAGAGGCTGAAGAGCTTCCCAAGTTTCGAGAGTGTCTACACTCGCTGACAGAGCACGGACTCTACTACCTCACTTCACTTCTCCTTCACTCATTCCACGCGCGCCCTCCATTGGCTTGTTTGTTTATTGGATTTAGACAAATTTATTCTAAAGTTCTTAAAGATAGATAGCAATGGCCACGTGCTCCAGACCGAATACTTGTGTCCCCCCCCCAAAAAAAATTCATAAGTTGAAACCTACCCCTCACCACGAGATGGCATTGGGAGGTGAGGCCTTTGGGAGGCGATGAGGTCATGAGGATGGAGCCCCGTGAATGGGATCAGTGCCCCGATAGAAAAGACCCCAGAGCATTCCCTTCCCTCCCCACCGCCGCGCGAGGATACAGAGCAAAGTCAGCCATGTACGAGCCGGGAAGGGGTTCTCACCAGACACACAATCTGCTGGCACCTTGATCTCAGACTTCCAGCCTCCACAACCGTGAGAAATGAATTTCTGTTTATAAGCCACCCTGTCTGTGGTATTTTTGTTATAGCAGCCCAAACGGACGAAAATACCATAAGAGCTCTAAAAACAGGAGAAAAAAATGTCAGATGAATTGGCTTATTGGATATTAAAATATCCAAGGGGCCTTCACAATTCACGCGGTTAATACCAGCCCAAGAACGGACAGAAGAGGGGCCCAGAATAGAAAGTACAGAAATAAACACACAGAGTATGTTTACCCTGTGATTAAAGCTGTGCTTCACAAGGGCGGGAAAGAGATGGCATTTTTAGTATATAGTGTCGAGACAATGGACAGCCATTTGAAAAGAAAATGCATCTGTATGTCCACATCGTTCGTAGCCTCACAGATCTCAGCGTAAAGCAAAACAAATAATACAAAACTGGGGGGGAAGCTCTTGAGACGAGGACAACATCTATGACTGATTCCAATCTTCAGGAAACAAATGAAACAAAGGAGAGTTTCAGTATTTTCAAATGAGAAATGGATTCGTGAGGCTGAGGGTCGGAGGATGTGACCTGCCCCAGCCCACATCGAGTTGGCTTAAGCCACGGAGTCTCGGGCCAGTTTGTGTGGCCTCCCGCACCTATCCGTCCAGGCTGCCCCGCGTGATCTCCCGCGCTTCTGAGAACCCTCCTGCTGCTCGAGTTCGGATCTGCAGACTGTCTCTCACACCTGCAAAGCCGTCTTATCACGGTGTCGGCAGAGCCAGGGGTTCGGTTCCAGGGCCCTGTGAATGAAATGTGCATCTCATTTCTACCTCACCGGTTGGCTAAAGTTTAACCTGGGATGGGATTCTGAAGTCGTCCAAAGGTCACCGGTGTTGCAATCTGCAGGTACGGTAACAGACAGGCCCCAGGTCTGGCAGACTGGGAATGCGTCTTTGTTCTAGAAGACAAGCTGGAGGCCGCATGTCTCTGGGCCCCCCTGTTTTAAAAAACACCTCGTTGGGAGAGAGAACAGTGACACAGAAAACCTGTGCCCTGCCATCAAGTGTCTTCACAGCAAATGGGAAAATTAGGAAGGTGGAAGGGGGGAAGGCACGTTTGTGGTCAACCCACCACTGGTCTTTCAGGAGGTGCCAGTGCGACCCCAGTAGAAGATCCTAGGTCATGGATGCCAGTGGGTCTGGCCAGGACAATGCCGGAGCTCAGAGAGGGGAGGACCCGAAGCAGAGTGACCCAGGCTCCACATCGCCAAGGCAGAGGGCGAGAGCTGGTCCCCAGCCCCTCCCCAAACACATCTTCTAAATGCAGTACTTCCTGGGGCGCCTGGGTGGCACAGCGGTTAAGCGCCTGCCTTCAGCTCAGGGCGTGATCCCGGCGTTATGGGATCGAGCCCCACATCGGGCTCCTCCGCTAGGAGCCTGCTTCTTCCTCTCCCACTCCCCCTGCTTGTGTTCCTTCTCTCGCTGGCTGTCTCTATCTCTGTCGAATAAATAAATAAATAAAATCTTTAAAAAAAAAATAAAATAAAATAAAAATAAATAAATGCAGTACTTCCTGTATACAGTAGTGGACAGCTTGGCTTCTCGAGCCCTCCCAGCTCAGAGCAGACCCTGTGGTCTGCGTTGTCACTTTGAGTGAAGACTCTGAATGGCTGGGGACTCCCCATCACCCTAGTCCTGGCAAGCACGTCCTTAGGTGCTGTGATATTGGGGAATCTGGCATATGGTGTTTGACAACCCGATTTTTGGAAGATGAGTTAAAACCGAAGATGAGGTTCCAGACCTTCAGTCAAGTTTCTCGCGGTCACAAGGTGGAAACACAGACAGAGCCTACAGATCACAGCCAGGAGGGATTTTTGCAAGGTTCCTCAGGCATCCGGCGCAGGAGGTGCAGGCGGGGAGGAAGTAGACAGGAGAGCACGTAGTCCCCTCGCCTGCCCTAAGAACTGCGGCCCGCGGACGAGAATGCTCCAAGCAGCACCCAAGCGGCTGCTGTCAGCGTACATTCTGGTCACGAGCAGCAGGGGCTTGGAATGACAAACAGAAATGGAAACTTTCTGCCACTGGTGCCCGAGCTGACCCACAACCAGCTGGGGAGACTCGGTTGTTACATTTTCAGGAATTTTACAAGCCATCTGACAAGTTGGTAGCTTGTGATGAGTATGGGGGTATGTACACCACGGAAATTAGAAAACAGATCAGAGCTGTGTGTGTGTGTGTGTGTGTGTGTGTGTGTGTGTGTGTGTGTGTAGAGAGAGTCTGTGATTAAACATTTACCCGCACCCTGCTGCCTTCTTCCCATCCTTTGGGAATAGAGCACAATCGGCACATAGACCGTGTGGCAATCAGCTGCATAATTATGGAGGACACCAGGAGCAGTGACGGGGATCAGGTGCCGTCCTCAAACAACTGGTAGGCAGGTGACATCAACAAGCAAGGTGATTCAAAAGAACTGAAGATGACAGATGTGAGTCTATGGGAAACACATAGGGACTCCCAGGAATAACCTGGGAAACTTCCACACGTCAACCAATCCAATGTGAGGTTCAAGGGTAATGAGGCCTCCTATGACCCCATAAAGAGGTCAGGGTTGCAGGAGCTATTCCTTCTCCATACGTCCTAACAGATTCTGTGACCTCTCCTTAAATACTCTTGGAGACAGGGAGCTCACTGCTCTCTCTGTTGATCCATCCCAATCTTGGGCAGCTCCAGTTGCTGGAAACTCTTTCTCACATTAAAGCAGAAGTTGCTTCTCTATCATTTCCCCCTTCCAGCCTGTTTGCTCACTGGGATCTCCCAGGGCTGCTTCTAGTGGGCGCCACTTGGGGATGCTCCCCAGTTCCTACAGAGAGAGCACCAGCCCCCACCAGAACGAGACCACCTTCATCACAATCCCCCCGGGGCTTCTCCCGGGAGCTTACCCATAATCCCAGCAGGGTGGGTCTTCACCCAAGTTTGCTTGTGCTCTTGAACATTCAACTTCCAAAGGCTCTGACGACAAAACCACATTTCACCAAACCGTGTTGCTCTCTCCCCAGCCGTTTAGTGTGATCTCCATTATTCCAGAACTCTTCCAATATTCCTAATGCCAAAACTGCCAGAGGTGCAGAATTGCCTTTGCAGAATGCTTTGCACGCTGTAAGATACACTCATTTGTTTATCTGAGAGGATCTACCCTGGGCTGGGTGTCAGGCTGGGCTAGGCAGTGCAGGGCATTGGGTTTCTGGGCCACATTGTCATGAAAACCATGGAGCTTTGAGATGAGGCCAGGGACGGGGGCGCGGAGGGCATAGCAAACGGAGGCTTCCTCCCCAAGGGGTTCTTAATGCCCTTCCCTGCACTGGGTAATGAGACTCCAAAGACTACTGCCAAATTCTACTCTGGCCAGCTTTCAGCTGTGGAAATATTCAAATAATATTTGTGTAAATGGATTCCATTGAGGAGGTTAAGGCTTCGAACAGGCCTGCCTCGCTGGGCTCAACTTCCTCAGAATAAAAGGCACAGTGTGGGGGGTAGAAGATGGGCTTCGCAACCAGAGCTGAACCCTTGAGTTCAAACACCAGCCCTGCCATGACAGAAGCGACACCAACCCTTTCAACCTCTGTTTCCTCATTTATAAAACAGGCTAGTGTGCCAATTAATTGGTAAACCACGGGAGTACCTGCAGTCTGACTTGGCCTGTATGAACGCCCCTGGTAACGGCAGTGCCCTCGATTACCAAGAACGCCTTACAAACCTCTTCGGAGCATTAACTAGGGCTTTCTCCATTGTTTCAGCAAAGTAAGTTGCTGCTGAATTGCTGGCCCTTGTAGGAAGAATAATAAGAGGCCCCTCTCGCAAAAATATCTACGTCCAGCTCCCCAGAAGCTGTACAGGGCACTTACGTGGCAAAGGAGATGTTGCAGAAGAGATGAAGTGAAGGACTGTGAGCAGGAGGAGGCGATCCCAGATTAGCCGGTGAGCCCCCTGTAATAATCCCCAGGGTCCTTAGACGTGAAAGCAGGGAGCTGAGAGTCAGAAAACGAGAGGCTAAGACTGAAGCAGAGGCCAGAGTCATGCAAGGCAGACTGGCAGGTGACAGGCGGCCGGCTTTGAGGCTTGAGGAAGGCGTCATGAACCAAGAAATACAGGTAGCCCTCCAGAAAATGAAAAAGGCACAGAAATGAATTCTTTCCTTGAGCCTCTAGAAGGAACTCAGCCACGCTGACACCTTGATTTTAGTCTGGCAAAACCATTTCAGATTTCTGACCTCCAGAATTGTAACATAATAAATTTGTTTTAGTTGTTTCAAACCCCTACATTTGTTACAGGAGGAACAAGAAACTAATACAGCCCTTAATCCCTCTTCACCCTAAAAGACCCACCATTCTCCTCCTCAAATTCTGGGGGATCCCCAGGATCGCCCAGCTTAGTTCCGGCCCTACTGAACAGCAGAGCCACCCAACCCTTTCCGGATAGAGAGGGGAAGTTGAGTCTGACTTGGGACAGAACCACGACAGGTAACATCGAGTGCCTAAGTACATTACATGTACTCATTCGTTCAATCTTCGCCATGTATCTATAAGGTAGGTACTTCATATGCCCCTTTCACAGATGGGAAACTGAGGCACAGAGATGGTAAGTAATTTACCCAGGTCCATACCATTAGCAAGTGTCAGGATGCAGATTTCAAGCCAGGAAGACTTCTTCTCCAGTCTAAGCCTTAAACCACTGCTCTACGTGGGGTGAGTCCCACACCCTGACAGTGAGCTGCGGGAAAGGCCCTTTCAGGGGCACCCCCTCCAGAGACTCAGCCTATAGGATGACTTGAAATTTAAAACAGCAAATTTCTCTGTCCTTCTGGAGGTTGATGAGCCGTTGGAAAGAGGGTGGAAGCCAACCTCCCAACCCCATTTCTGAAATGCAATCGCTGTCAGAGTCCAGAAAGCTTTCCAAGATCCTCGGGAAGGACTGTTTGAGATAGAGTGCTCCCTTGCATCCAAATCTCCCCCCTCCCACACCAGGCTTTGCTTTTTGCTGAGCCCCAGAAAGAGGCTCCAGTCCTCTCCAGGTGGCCTGGGCTGCTGTGGGGGCTCCATAGACCGGGGCACCTGCCCCACTCCTGGACATGGCAGGGTGGCCCCGACATCAGGCCAGAGGAGTGCAGGGATGTGGCTGATGGCTTATTAGAAGAGTTACTATTTGAAAGGTGCTCAGAATGTTGCCTGGCCAAGAGTGAGACTGTGTAAGCATGTGTTTAATTTATTGAGTTTCCTTCCCTGGGCAGAAGGCTGCTGGAGGAAGAGTTATATAAAGCAGTGCTTCTCAAACTTTAATACGCGCATACATCACCTGGGGATCCTGTTAAAATGCAGCCTCTAACTTAGAAGGTCTGAGATGGAGTCAGCGATTATGCCTTGTTAACAAGGGGATGCAGATTCTTCTGGTCTGTGGACCAGACACTGAGTAGGGAAGAGTGTAAGGCACGGGTTACACAGAGCAGAACGCTGATCTCACTACAGAAAGGGGCCTCGAGGGCCCAGGGTGTACCTTGACCACAGCTGGACGTCTGGATTCTCGAACCCTTCTCCCTTTCTGGACGAGCAGCTTTGGGCAGGAGGCACAGCTCGGCCTGGCCAGAATGGTGGCAAGGGGCCATTTCCACGGAAGGCTGGCCATGTCTCAAGCACGAAAGAGGCACTTAGCCAGGAGGCCAAGGAAGGAGTTGACCAGTAGAAGCTTAAACCTTTCAAAGCCTCCGCATCCCCTAACAAAATAAACACCGAGCTCCTTGGGATTCACGTCCATGTCAGCGCAACTCAAAATCCTCATCTCCTTTCCACCACAGCCCATGGCTCAGACAGGCGGCCTCCCACTCCATCAGACACCTTCTATCACCAGGAAGTCCCTGCTGGCCTTTCGTGCTCCAGCAAGGCGGTCAACCGCACTCCTCTGGGGCCCACTCAGCCCCGGATGCCTCCCTTCCAGGTTCAAAGCCCTCGCTTCTCCCAGGGCGGTCTGTGGCCCCGCAGCACTGGCATCACCAGGGAGCCCGTTAGAAATGCAGACTCTTGGGCCCCACCCAGACCGATGGGATCAGAGGCTGCTTTTTAACAAGGCCCCGGGCAATTTGCGAGCCCTTCGAGGTCGAGAAGCGCTGGCCTAAGCCACTTCTATTTCTGTGTTCGCCTCTCCGTTCACACTCAGCCCCCATCTCAACTTCCCTCTCCCAAGCGGGTCAGCATGACCTAGATACGAGTATAAATTTAGCCTCCGCTCTGGCTCTCCTTGGTTACCTCTCTTTTCAGAAGCTTCCAGTCCACTCCTCATCTTCCTCTATCAGGGCCAATTCTGCAGCCCCACCCCTTATTAAGCTAGCCCAGAATATGTCAATAGGCTTTATTCAGGAATCTTTCTAATAATTCTATTATTTCTCAACAAGAAATCATTTGCCTGAAGGTTTGTGTTGTGTGCAGGGCAGCTGCTCAGCGCAGACACGGCCGTGTTGGGTTTTCTACTCCTGCCCCCGGGGATGGCCCGGACACCGGAGGAGCCTGCCTCGGTGGGACAGGAAGGGAGGCCACTTAGGGGACAGTTCTGTGAGGAGCTCGTGTCCTTGCAACGCTCCGACTGTCACAGGGAGAACAGAACCAAATCGCCAGGGGCTGCGATTGCTCCTGCAGCCCCAGGTCATCCCAGGGCAGGCGGGCTTACTCCAAGGACGGGATTTGACGAAGGAGCCATCCGAGGGTTCCTTTAAGGCCCCGAGGGCCTGAAGATACATTTCTAACTTCACCTGGAGTCTGAATGATCCTGCCCCCTTTTCACTCCCCACGAGAACAGCCTTCACAACTCCTAACCAGGATTTCTTCATTTGCACTTTAGTTTTTAATGCAGTCTTATCAGTTTCCCCGAGAACATAAAAATACATGCAGACATTGTAATATAAATACAGACACTTTTATCAAAGCAGGTAAAAACTAGTTCACCAAACAGAGGTATCGCAGGTCGTATGGGGGTCTGTGTCTTCCCGTCTTAGTCCTGTAAATCTAATATATATATACACTCCCTGATTTTGACTATTTGAGGGGAGGGGTAAGGGGGTTGTTTCCCTTTTTGTCATTTTTAATTTTTTTTTTAAAGTAGTCCCAATGTGGGGCTTGAATTCACGGCCCCAAGATCAAGAGTCACATGCTCTACCGACTGAACCAGCCAGGCGCCCCCTGCCATTTTTAATTTTTGATACCCTTATAATGTGGTTTAATAAAGAGTTACTTAAATCTTTTCATTTACTTATCAAACACTTATTGAGCACCAATTAAATACCAGGTAATGGACCAGGTGGTACGAATGTAGTAGTGAATCATTGAGGGCCCCACTGTCTTGCAAAGGGACAGACAGGCAAAGAAATGCGCAGTGAAGTCAGGCCTGCAACAAAGGGACGTACAGTGTATGAAAAAGAATCCTCGGTCATGAATGGAAGGATTCCCCAGAGAATCCTTAGTGTAGTGACAATTTCAGAAAGTACTGAGTCACACATCCCCTCTAAGATAAAAATCGTTGTCGCTTACATATATGTCTTGTCTTACGCCACCTCTGTGTTTATGGTGGCAATGTATTTTTGTGGCATTTCCCATATCTATCACATTTTCAATAACAATACGTAGCTTCCCAAATCTCTTGAGAAGCTACCAACAATCCCCTGCCGTTCCCATCACTCCCCAAGTTCCCTATTCAAACACATTATTTCCAATAGGTTCAGGACCGGTGCCAGGATGACAAGGATGAGATCCATCATCCTGGAGAGCAAGATCCACGAGGAGTAGGGTGGGTGGCATGGGGTATAGGTAAGGGGGGGAAGGTTCACTCCAGTGCTGTAGGTCTCCGGGTCTCCACACCAAATCAGGGCTCCACCGCTGCAGCTGTGAGGGGGCAGCCCCTGCAACCAGACCTCCAAGTGGATTAGGAGACACACGACCTTATACACTTTGACACGGCTTCCTTGTGGCTACGCTGGGCTAAGTCTACGCACTCCTGGATAGGGAGTAGAGACATCATTATACTGGAGCTCAAGTGAGTCATTCCTGTTGTCAGACTCCCAGAAAGGTAGGGCTCCGCAGGCAGGAAACAATAAGTCAAACATCGAACATTCGATGGGAAGGAAAATAATCATCATGATAGTACGAGCAGAACTGAGACATTGCTACGCACCAAGCACTCTCCTAGGTACCCTGCACGCACTCATTTAAAGCTCACAAATTTGTGAGATGGCACTCACGACTTTCAGAGATGAAGAAACTGAGACTGGAGAAGGTAAGCCCAAGGTCACCCAGCTAGCAGCAGAATCCATCCCTGGGGCTCTGAACCAGTACACCACTCTGCCAGCCTGGGGGTTCTCAGCTATTTCCACCACTTGGAGTCTAGAATCTGAACTTCTAGGAGCCCCAGCATGCATGAAAGGACCTCCAGATGGAGTGGGACAGATGGCTTCTGTCACTAGGAGGAGCTAAGCAGGAAGCAGAAAGTAAGCAAGCTCTTTCTCCTAAATTCCCGCCCCACGCATTGCCAGGCCCGACTCCAGGCACGCGGAAGCAGCGGCCGGGCCTGGGCAGCCTAACTTTCACGCTCTCCAGCGGTTCTGCTGCACCCAATCCAGCAGCATTGAGGGACCGGAGTAGCAGACGACATGCTATTCTGTGTATCTGTTTCTCTTCATTTTCAAACGTGTCAGAAAGTCTCAGAAAACTGGGGGATGATTTAGAGGCCAGGAGAGAGGAAGCAATTAGTACGAATTCCTCCAAGGGTAGATAAAATTCAAGGATTAAGATTTAAGGCTATCACACCGGGTTGCCTGGAACTAGAGAGGCCAGAGCTGGAACTGACAGGGTCACATGGGCGCTGTGGCCCCACGCGCCGGGCAGACTCCGTTCTGCATGACTGTGATTGCGGGGAGCAGGGAGCTCTGCCTCTGCTCAGCCCTCTGTCTTGCTACAGGCACCAAACACACAATTTCAAAGTTTTGCCCAGTCTTTATTGGAATCACATCAACACCCAGTTTCTAAGTAGACTGGAATTACATATTTAACAAAAATGGCCCCTGAAAAAGAAGATAGGTTGATTAAACCTAACATATGAAATACTGTCTTTGAAAATCATTGTATCTCATGGTGGCATTTGTCAAGCCATTCTTCCATCTTCCAGCACATCCTAACCATCTATCATCAGTGGAATCATGTCCTCCCAAAAGATGTGGACGTCCTAACCCCTCCATACCTATGAAGGTGATCTTATTCGGAAGGAAGGTCTTCGCAGATGGTCAAGTTAAGGTGAGGTCATTAGAGTGGGCCTTCGCCCAATATGACTGATGTCCTTATGAAAAGGGGGAATCTGGACACAGTGATAGACACATACAGAAAGAATTCCATGTGAACACGAAGGCAAGTATCAGGGTGACACGTCCCCAAGCCAAGGAATGCCACAGATCGTCAGCTAACCGCGAGAGGCTTGGAAAGAGCGATGGTACGCAGTCTCCCTCCGAGCCTTCAAAAGGAAACCAGACCCGCTGACACTCTACGGGACTCCCTCGGTCACACTTCGCTACAGCAGCCCTAGCAATTCCATACAGTGTCACGAGCCCCCAAGCTGATACCAACCAACTGGACAATTCATATGATGAACCTCGTAGCTAGACTAATTCCAAAGTACACCCAGCTTTGAAAAGCGGATTTTAGAATCATCATAGCCTCAATAAGAAAAGACATAGGAAGAAAGAGACGGATGGGAAATAGCAGTCTCAAATTCTTCATGAGCCATTGGCTATCGGCAGTTTGGAGATGAATGTAAGCGGAGAGAAAAACTGCAGGTAAAAGTATGCAACCATAGGGGAGGAAAAATAACTTTCCCTTTACCCTTCTAGGGTCTTGGATGAGCCCCTTCTGTAATAAAAAGAAAGATTAACAGAAGAAAAACAAACAAGTTTCATAACATGTGCACCTCCTGTAGATATGAGAGGTACCCAGGAAAACCGCGGGACTCCCCAGAATGGCCCAAGCCACCACCTTAAAGAGCATCTCCACCTAAAGGCAAAAGAAAGGTGTTTGGAAGGGGGTAACTTTATAGGAGGTTACCAGGAAAAGCAGGGAACCTAGGGTGTGGTTCTTATGCAAATTTAAGTCAGTTGCCTGCTCCATTCACCAATTCTGAGACTTTGGTCATCCACTCTTCCTGGTACAGGCAGGGAGACACCCTTACAAATGGAGATTCCCCTTATAAATGGAAATGTCTTTTGCAAAAGGTTAACTTTTATTTGGTTTTCAGGGCTTCTCCTGTGTCTGCCATTTCTTAAAAATAATCAGCCTAAAAGAACCCTTATATCAAAGAGGCATATTTGGGGATGGCAAACTCTTCTCTCCTTCACTCCAAATCCCAAAGTTGTTGACTGATGAGCTAAATTCATTACATGGGAGGTACCAGAATTTCTTTTTCTGATCTGAGTCTTGAATTTTCTATGAAGGTGTAGCTGGGGCGCAGGGGTGGAAGAGCCTCTGGCTCCGGGGGTCCTGTCCCAAACAGATGGGGTTTGGCCACTTGCCACTGACAAAATTTAAAGGTAGAGAGACAAGCGGCGCTGAAACAAGAAAGCACTTATCTCACTGAGGCCACCACCAGGAAGACAGCAAGACTATTGTCTCAAGACTGCCTCCAAAGTACTGAAAATACTTCTGGGTTTATATAAGGAACATGTGGGACGAAGGTCAGCGGCTACAAGCGGGTGGGCAGTGAAGGTCGGGTGATCACCGTCATGGGTGGGGTGTTGCTGGCAAGGGACAGTCCTTATTGCCTGAAGGGGTAGGGGTCCGACCAGGGGATGCTTTGCCTGCAGGGTCTTTTGCCTGAGTTAAGAAACAAGCTGGAAGGAAGAACTTCCTTAGAAAGTTTGAGGTCAAATGAAGGTAGTTGGAGTCCTCTTTCGAAGGTAAGGACCTTTGTGTATTGTAATGTCCTCAAAGCCAAAGAGGTTTGACACTCGGTATTTGCTCCAGAAGTATTTGTTTTAATGAATATACATCCTCTTTATTTCCTTGAAAGCTCACAACCTATTCTTAGCTATTTTAGATCAAACTTGAACATGTACCCCTAATACACATTTAGTTACTGGAAACATACACTACTGTACCTATAAAACACCCGTAGAACTAGAAGTATCCAAAAGATAAGATGAAAAATAAACATAATTGGAGGTTCTAGTACATTCTTCTAAAACTCCTGTGGATGTTCTTATGCGCCCCCAAGCATTCTCAACCACTACCACCACTGTCGATCATTTAATGACAAGAAGAGCAAGATACGTGAACCCAAGGCAAAGAAGCTTTCTCTCCAAGACCCAGATAAACAATCCCTGTTCCCACAACCCCTTTGCTACTTCCTTTTTTTTTTTAAATAAGATTTTGTTTATTTATTTATTCGAGAGAGAGACAGAGATAGCGAGAGAGAGCACGAGCAGGAAGGAGAAGGAGAAGCAGGCTCCCCGCCAAGCAAGGACCCCGACGAGGGGCTCGATCCCAGGACCCTGGGATGATGACCTGAGCCGAAGGCAGACTGAGCCACCCAGGCGCCCACCCCCTTTGCTACTTCAGTTGGCTGTGGTAGGAAACCAGAGTCAAAAGAGAAAAAAAAGTGCCTCTTTTCGAAGGGTTACCTCTCCCGATCATACCCGTGAAAAATGTAAATAGTATGATCAAGTGGTTTGGTAAACAGATTTCTTTAGCAGAGGTCCTCACAGAGCTGCTGATACGCTAATATGCTTTGTAGAGCCCCCAGAGGAGACTGGAGTCTGGTTCCGTTTGAACAGAGACTGGGAATCATACAAACTGGGAATATGGGATCATACGATTCAATTTCTCCAAAACTCCTTTGGCATTGATCAGAGGAAGGGATCTTCTTTTTACCCACGACCTCTTTGAGTGCTAGGTCTCAACTTACTTGATCATGGAACTCTTTTCAGCGAGTTCTTATTAAATTTTGAAGGAAATTAGGTTAAGATTGATGTAACCAGAGAAAACAGTTACCAGAGAAAACCAGAGAAAAGGAGTAAATAACCTACATTAGAAACATTCCATTTTAAATTCAAATATAACTAAAATATTTTTTTCTCTTGTTAGGAGTATAATTACTTTCTTCTAACAAATTTCAAAAACTTGTAATGAATTTGTCATCCGTTGAATTTAAGTTCACATGAGATGGGTTAATCTTTAAGTTCTAAATACAAAAGAGAAGAAAAAACAAACATAAGAAAAAACATTTCGCTCTGCTCACAATTAAAGAAACATAAGTTAAAAGATGGCTATTATTAAATTAGAGAGAGAAAAGAAAGAAAGACAAAATGCTGCAGAGTACAATGGATGTGCTGGTCTGATCCATTGTAGCATTTTATTTCATTGGAAGGATGCTTTTGTGAAGTAATTTAACAATATATATTCAGAGCCAAGAAAATGTCCTATACCCTTTTACCCATTAATCCCACTTCTTAGAAGTAATTCAAAGTCTGGAACCAGGACAAGAGATGAAGGAGGGGCAATTTCCACATGAATATGTTTATTGCATTTTTATTTCTAATGGCAAATATTGGGGAAAATCTAAATGTTTTAGCCTACAGACAAGAGTTAAGTAAATTTTGGCCCATCTCCTAGAAGGAATACCATGTAACCACTAAAATTTTAAATTAAAATGTGGGATATGTAGCAACATAAGAAAAAACTTATAATAAGGGAAAAAGGAGCATGATAAAAAATTGCATAACAATATGAAAACCATATGCCCACAAAGGATTATAAAAAGATGAGTTCTTGGTAAGATTATGGATGAAATTTTTTTTGTTTTTCTTAAACTTGTAATATTATTATATTGCTTTTACCTTTTAAAAATATTTTTCAGAATATAAAAGCAGTTTGCTGCCAGTATACTAATATACCACAAGAGAAGTATCCATATCCATTTTTAAACCCAAATGAATTTCTCACAGGGTACAGAGCACATTTTGCAAATATTCTCCCACTCATCTGAAATCTCATTAAAATTCTACTAAATTTCCAAAGATATAAATTATCTTTCAACTTGAAAGGTATGCTAAGGCCTTTAGATAAATATAACCATTTTCTGGTGCCCAACATGATTATTTTAAGTAATTTTACAAAATCCATTCCGCTCTTGCTGCACCTGGTAATTAAGTTCAAACATCCTGAAGAAGCCCGCCTCATCTCCCCGAGGCCCAGAAAGAATTTCAATTGCCATTTAAAGCTTCCAATTAGCTCACAACATAAAATTACAATTTACTTTTGATATTTTTTCCTCTGGGCCTAATTTTTTTTTTTTTTTTTTTTACCACTCTTCTAACCCATATTGTAATTACGCCTGCTCAGTCTGATGCGAAACCTCCCCTCTGTTCACATCGGGTTTACTAACACACAACCTGGCTAGTGAGTTCCTGGGGCCAGAGTGTGGCTCCGGGCTCCAGGGAGAGACACCCCCCGGGGGGGGGCGGGGGTACTGAGGTGCCCCGTCAGCTGTTCGCTCTCAGGTGGTGGGACCTGCAGGCGTTTCTGCTTTTCAAACAGGATTTCCAGAATGGCCCCCATTGTCATTCAGAGGCTGTAGGGTTACATTGAAACTCAACTTCCCATCACAGGGCAAGCAAGTAGCCAGGATAACTTCCTGAGACGTTAGTTTGTTTTTTCTGTAACCTTCCCTCTTGCTATTTTAAGCAGGTGGCCACACCCTTCACCATCCCTTCCTCGGGGATTGTCTCTTCACCTCCCATCTAGAAACAGAAAACTAGCTGAAGTCAAAGTCTGTCTAAATACTGAAATGTTTAGAGATACAAATCGTCCCTGAGAGAGATAGGAAAAACAGTGTTTGAGAGTAGTGGGAGTGAGGGGAAGATCACCTTCTGAGCTAAACAGCTCTCCCCATCTCCACCTCAAGGCCCTGGGGACAAGTGAATCCAGGAGACACAGCCCCAGGAATTCTGGGTGGCAGTGCAAGGGCGGTCACCCAGCCCCATCTTTCCTCCCAGAGGCAGGAGGTCCTGGGCACGCACACCTACATCTATATTCAGTTACGAACATTCTAAGTATCCTCTCCGTGCATAACAACGTTTAGGCCCCAGGGAAATACATCTCCCCATCTCTTGTTCTATTTCTTCAAATTAACTGCTTCTGAATGTCATAAAATTTTGTGGGTTGTCCTGACAATGTCAGAGAGGGACACTGCTTGGGAGTGTGGGGAGGGCTGAAGAGGAGGAAGAGTTTAGGTGAGAGAAAAGACAAGTTAATTTATTTGTCAAATCCTTTCTTTCAATTGGTATGAACACAATAAATCTTGCAAATGAAGTATTAATTCCCAGACGTGTCCAGCATTCTTTTTTCTTGCATTTCTTCATATCCCAAGTTACAGTTACAGAGAAAGCCAACAATTAGGGAGGTATTTGCAATGTTTGCACATGGCAGCTGAAAAACATTTTACAATGTTAAACAATTCATATTACTCAAGTTTTTACACATGGGTCTAGATGGTTGTATGCACAAAATGGGACCCTAATTTAACACAGCTCAGCTAGACTGCTGGACACTAGGATTGTGAATAGGTTTTTTAAAATTTAATAAGATTTAATTAAATTCCAAAATTAATTTAAAATTTAAGTGATATTTATGTATCTTTGATATAATTTTTATATTAATTAACTATATGCATTTTTAATTTTCTTTTTATAGATCATATTTAAAATCTTAAAAGCAAAATAACTGTTTGAAAATATACAAATACTAATTTCTTAAAATTCATATTATCTTAATTCTATATTTTTTGGTGAAAACATATTCAAATTTCATTTTTTTAATCCATTAGATCATTGCTACAATAGAACATAAGTTACATGAAAACTTTAATTGCAAGTGATTTTTGCTGACATAATGAAAGAAAAATAAACTGTATGGAATAAATACATAATAATTAATGGCATATATATGTATGTTTATTTTATTACTCATCTAACCATCACCAGACCACTAACAGAATGCCCAATCATGCTCAAAATATTTTTAAATTCATTTTCTTTGAATATTTGACGATTTTCAATCATATAAAAACTATAGCTTTAAACATGTTTTAATTTGGTCATTATGAAGACACATCTATCTCAGTGGAAGGACAAAATATATCTTAATAACCAACTTGGTACCTTGATATATGACTTCATCATTTTTATTTTTATTTATTTCTTAACAGGAGAAAATCCAATTTAATTTCCTATGTATGGGGAATCCACCTAAAAATGAGATCTCCATGACTTCATCATTTTTAGACATGTTGTATGAAACCTCCATGCCCTGCACACGTTACGGGAGGATCTGCTTCCCAACCAACCCACTTCCCAACACGAGCCCCAGAACGGAGTCTCCGGTTCTGATTGGGTCACATGACCCTGACCTTTGAGCCGTTCTCAGAACAGCTACAGGCAGTGCTCCTTGGCTCTCCTGGGAAAGCCTGTCCTGGAGTCTGGGATGGCAGGGGCTCCACCTGAATGTAACGCAGTGAGTGTGATAAGAAGGGTTGTTCTCAGAGGCAGGTCAAGTTGTGTGAGTTCTAACACTATTTCAGTTGGGAGGTGGGGGGGCGTGGGGAGCTTTTTAAGAAAAAGAAGACAAGGGGCGCCTGGGTGGCTCAGTCGGTTGGGCGTCTACCTTTGGTTCAGGTCATGATCCCAGCGTCCTGGGATCCAGACCCGCCGGGAGCCTGCTTCTCCCTTTCTGCCTGCCGCTCCACCTGCTTGTGCCCTCTGTCAAATAAATAACATCTTCAAAAAAAAGAAGGCAAAATATAAATTCAAAATTAGATAGTGAAAAAAATATTTCAAATGAGAAAAGAATAATAAATCCCAAACCCCAAAAAGCAAAATCCTTCCTGACATAGCTCTGTAATGTTTTCGTCCCCTGTACTTTTTGGCTGAATACTCTTCGATCACCTCTTCATACAATAATGACTTCAAAATATCATTTTTAAAAGAGAATAGAAAGATAATTCAGTCCTACTTCTACCATGGCTGATCAATATTTGGGTTTTTTTAAATTACTGATAGTTTTAGATTGTTCTTTTAGCTTCACAGTGTGTTATTGGTGATTTTTTTGGTGTATTTTTATGATCATTGTCAAATTTGGGACTTCTCTCAAACTTCTTCTACATATGAGCTGGATGGTTTCAAGACATTTCAAGTTTTCTTGTCCAAACTTGACTCATTTAAATACTCTGAATTTTGACACTCACTACCAGTTTCTGTCAGTTTCCTTTTTAAAAAAGATTTTATTTATTGTTTTATTTATTTAGTTATGTATTTGAGAGAGAGAGCGCGTGCACATGTGTGCACACATGAGTGGGGGGAGGGGCAGAGGGAGAAGCAGGCTCCCCACTGGCCAGGGAGCCTGATGCGGAGTTCGATCCCAGGACCCCGGGATCATGACCTGAACAGATGCTTAACCGACTGAGACACCCAGGTGCCCTCAGTGTTCTTTTTTAAAGTTTTTATTTCAATTCTTGTTAGTTAACATACAGTGTTATGTTAGTTTCAGGTGTACAATATGGTGATTCAACACCTCCACTCAACACCCAGTGCTTATCACGGCAGGGGCACTCCCTAACCCCCATCACCTACTTCACCTGTCCCCACCCAGCTCCCCGCTGGTAACCATCAGTTTGTTCTCTATAGTTCAGAGTCTGTTCCTTGGTTTGTCTCTCTCTCTCTTCTTTTCCTTTTGCTCATTTGTTTTGCTTCTTAAATTCCGTTCTTGAGTGAAAACATATGGTATTTGTCTTTCTCTGACGGACTTATTTTGCTTAGCATAATACTCTGTCGCTCCATCCACATCATTGCACATGGCAAAATTTCATTCTTTTTGATGATGGAATGATATTCCATTGTATATTATATCCCCCCTCTTCTTGATCCATTCATCAATCAGTGGACATGTCAGTGTCCTCTTGTCCTGGCATCAGCCACCACAGTGGGCAGGAGGAGAAGCCCTGGGAGTCAGGGATCACATGAGGATGCCAGCAAACACTCAGCTATGACTGACGATGAACCACAAAATACGTCATTGAAACACAAACTAAATGTATTCCCAGCTTACCCTTAACTGGGTGCAAAATTATGCCTATGGCTCTTCTCATGCCTCGAACACAAGGGGACGTGGGAATGAGGAAGGTCAGAGGGAAAGAGACAGTGGTCTGAACCAACTGCAGGTAAAATATGTCATTTGTACACACTTTACAACACGGGTGACTTGGGGACAAGTTGCTGGGGCTCCTTGCAGGCCCTTGGAAGGAGACTGTGCAAATGACAGGCTTGGAGGCTGAAGTTTCAGCAGGTTCACTGCATCCCCACCTCCGGCGGGAGCCCAGGGGAATTCTGAAGCTGTTTCCCGAAGTAGGGGGAACGCATGCTGGCAGGCCAAAGCGGTAGCTGTCTACTACAGTCATTTGGCTTGTATCCTTTCCATCAACTCCATTTTTTCCCCTATGAATAAATATGTTTTCTACAAAAGATTTTTGCTGCCCTCAATGTTAATAACTTTGGTTTCTGCTTTTGCTATGCTCTGTCTAGAAGACCCTCTACCCCATCATGACCAAGTCATTCCCATCTCATGAAGCCCAGCCCAACTGTTGTCTTTTTTGGGCTCATCTCCCTGTCCCAGGGCTTTCAAAATTGGTTCCTTACTACACTAGCTCCTTGAATGTGCTATCAAAAAAAAAGAAAATAAGGTTCTGTTTTTGGGGAGAAGTTGCATGATTTTTCTCCCCCCCCCCCCAATCAGTCTCTCTTTCTCCAATTTCGAATGTATATTATTAGCACTTTGGGTTCTAAGAAGTCCTGCACTGGAAGGATAATTACTACCGAGAGCTTACCCTGGATCAGGCTGTTCTAAATGCTTTCTGTGTCTTACTTAACCCTCACTACTTACTCTACAGAATACATTGATTTTACAGGTAAGGAATCCCTAGGGTTAATTAATTTGACCAAAATCACGCGATAGGTAAATGAAAAATCCAGGCTTTGAATACAAATACTCTTAGCCAGTGCACTTACACGGCCTTTGATTTTGCTTAAAGCAGTGTTCCCCAACATATTCAATCACAGGCCCCCTTTCTGCACAAGCCTTATTAAGTCACCAATTAAAGTAGGCCACACCCCATGCACTTCAGAGGCGCGGCTCCCGAGCCCCCCCTTCCGGCTCCTGGAAGAGCCACCTGTATTTCTCAGCTCCTGCAGTAGGGACGTTATCATGATCATGTTATCTTGATCCTGTTTGGGGGACCAACCCTTCCATCCCGTCTGACACACAGGTTACACTGATAGCGTTTTTAAACTTTCCCAACTTGCACTTAATTTCCAAAGGGAGGAAGCAAATCCAACGAATTAAATGCTAGTGAATGGAAACAAGAAGGCTTTATACCACTTTTCCAAGTCCTTTCATATCGTGCCTCTTCTACTGTTTACTAAGAGAAGAAGGAAATTAAAAAAGCAACTACAAGCCGTTTTAATAGTCAGACTTAAATTCAATTTGGAATCAGCATAGAGAAATCTTATTTCTGAGGGCCCTTAACTGAAAAGGACTGGAAAATGTATTAAACAAAACTCAGAGGAGAATCAACCATAGCCCGATATTAGCATCTTTGAAGGAAGAAATACATAACAGCATTCTTAATAATGCCTAGTAATTCCCATAGCATAGGGACAAAATAATATTCATTCTGAGTGATAGCATCTCAATTCAGGTTCTTGTCCTCCAACCTGGAATAAATGAGGAGAACCCTTTGAATGTCCAATTGTGAAGAGCTACCAGTGCAGAAGGAATTTAAGTTTAGAAGATTCAAGTTCAAGTCATGAGTCATCTTCTCTATTTCAATCACAATCCTCGTATGCTTCTGATTGGTTAAAATAAATATTTTTTTGCTGCAGAAAAAAAGAAGAATCGAAGCAAATTGGCACAAACGCTTTCAAAAACTTAATCCAAACACATTCTGGTACCAACATAAATAAGCCTCACCCAACTTTGCAAGGTCTTTTAAGACAACAAAAGGGCTTATCTTAAAACTCCCTTCCATATTATAAATATATCACATATCACAAATCCATATGACATTATTGGGGTTGCAAGAAGCCAGTCCAAATATTTCATGTGGATAGCTCTGAAGAGCAAAATTCTCTGCAGGTAGCAAGATGCTGATCAGAGCTTCCTGCCAGGTAGGAGCCCCGTTGTGAAACCAAATCGGCCCTCCCCATGGCGTCTGGTATGATCTTGCCCCCGCCTTGCTTTTGGCCATTCAGTGCCTCACTAGTACCTTCAGAAGAATGTCTAAACCAACAAGCCCCGCCATGGCCTGAACCCTTCTTTCTTCTGTAGCTTTATTTCCCACCACTTTCTCCATACAGAACCACATCAAGTTTCCTGCATACACCTCTTCATTTTATAAATAGTTTTGCTCAAAATGCAAAACATTCTCACTAATTCTCAGCCATTCTATCTCCTTCCTCTGACTCTCCTTGTCTCTTTAGCCTAAAATCCTATCTATCAAAGCAACACTTACCCAAGCAATGCCACTCCTGGATATATACCCAAGAGAAATGAAAATATGTCCATATAAAAACCTGTGCATGGATGCCTGCGTGGCTCAGTCAGTTAAGCATCTGCCTTCGGCTTGGGTCATGATCCCAGGGTCCTGGGATCGAGCCCCATGCCAGGGTCCCTGCTCAGCAGGAAGCCTGCTTCTAACGTTTCCCTCTACTGCTCCCCCTACCCGCGCCCACTCTCTCTCTCTGTGTCTCTCTCTCAAATAAATAAATAAAATCATTTAAAGAAAGAGAACATTAAAAAATAATAATAAAAAATAAAAACCGGTGCATGAATGTTCATAGAAGCTTTCTTCATAATAGCCCAAACCTGGAAATCCAATTGTCCATTGACTGATAAGTGAAAAGGTGGTATATCCAGACAGGGGAATACTACTAAGCACTAAAAAAGAATAAAGTCCTGCTACAAGCTACGACATAAATGAATCCTGAAAACACGGAAGTGAAAGAAGCCAGTCACAAAAGACCACGTTGATTTTCTTTCTTTCCATTTAATTCTCTTTCTTTTGTTGGTAATCTCCGTATCCAACGTGGGGCTCAAACTCATGACCCTGAAATCAAGAGTCGCATGCTCTACCCACTGAGCCAGCCAGGCGCCCCTACAACATTCCATTGACATTAAGTGGCTAGAATAGGTACTTGTATAGAGACAGAGAGTACAGTAGGGTTGCCTAGGTCTGGCAGGGTTGGGGCAGGGGGACGTGCCTGCTAGCCAGTTGGGAATTACTTTTTGGAGGTAAGGAAAGTGTTTTAAAATTGACTGTGGTGGCTGCACAACTCTATGCACAACTCTATGCACAACTCTATGAAGATACATTCAACAGTGTACTTTCAATGAGTGAATTGTATGGTATATGAATTATCTCTCAGTAAAGCAGTTACAAAAAGCAATGCTCGCACATCACCACCTCTGGGAAACTCTCTCTGACTTTTCCTAACCCAGTGTCATTCCATCTTCTCGGTACCTCTATCCTTGACACACAAATTTTATCATCAATTTATCACAATTAAGAGCAGTCATTTGCCAAGTTCCTCATACCCAGCATCTTTTTTAGTATTCTCAATAAGGCTGTGAGATAAGTATTACTGGCATATCACTTTACAACTAGGCACATTCTAATGTGTTTCGTCATCCAACAGGACTGTTTCTCAGACAGAGGTTACACTATGGGACCCACACACCTAATGGGGTTCAGTGGAATTTTTTTGTTTGATTCAAAGTCACAGTTTTGTTTTGTTTTTTTAATTTTTAGTTAAATTCTAGTTGGTGAACACACAGTGCAATATTGGTTTCAGGAGTAGAATTCAGTGATTCATCACTTACATACAACACCCAGTGCTCATCACAAGAAAGTCACAATGTTTTTAAAAACTTTAGTTGACAACATTTTTAAAATCTGGAGATTTACATGAAAGTCCATTTTGATAACCTGTTTTGAAATTCAGAGGGTCTAATGATAAGATTTGACCACGGGGCACATGAGTGGCTCAGTCAGTTGAGCTTCCAGTTCTTGAGTTCAGCTCAGGTCATGATCTCAGGGTCTTAGGGTCATGAGATCGAGCCCTGCGTTAGGCTCCCCACTCAGCAGAAAGTCTGCTTGAGATTCTCTCTCTCTCTCTCTCCCTCTGCCCCTCCCCTCAATAACGCTCTCTCTCTCAAGTAAATAAAAATAAATCTTAAAAAAAAAAGATTCAACCAAAGCTTTTCAACCTGGGGAGCCCTCTCCAACTTGCCACAGTCCTTACCTCTCCCTATTGTCTCCTATGGAGCTCACTTTACTAACTAAGCCCCCCCTGCACAAGCTGGCATTCCAGAATTTGTAAGCAACAGCTGTCCCTGGGCAAGAACCACGTCCGATTCGTGTTTACCTTCCTGTAACACCTACGCAGCACCTGATAAGTAGCATGGGCACAATAAATAGCCCTGAACTGCTACTTTTCTGACTTTATAAGGGAGCTATGTTCTGGAGCGTGTTCCTGACCCTTTTTTTTTTTTTTTTCTTTTTAGCAGCTAATAAATCCCAAGTACAACCTTGCACTGGGCTGTTGGTTGAAACAAGGTCAAATCCTGGCCTTCCAGGGAAACCAAGGGAGGTGAGATCTCACAAAGCCACTAGCAAATGGTACCAAACATAATTAACAAAATGTAAGGTGTACAGATTATAGAATTGGATGCCCTGTCACTACCCCAAGAAAAATTCAAGTTTAGTAAGTTTTAGAAAAAGAACATGTATATAAACAATAAAATCTTACTAATTATGATTATCTAACCACGGCTGGTCTGGTCCAGTGTGAAACTCACCTGTAAGTCTTCTATGAGTGTATATTTTGCCAAGCAAAGTAGCAGCCTAAATGGAATTTGTAGAAGTTGGTCTAACCTACTTAGCAGGAAAGAAAAAATTAAGGGTTTTATTGAATCTGTTATTGCTTATATGCAAATTATACTGATTAAAGCAAAACTTCAATTACTTCAGATACTTCCAGTAAGACCCCTTGAAGCATTTTCTTGGCACCTGGAACCGACTTCCGTGACTGTATACTGAACTCAGTCAACCTTTAGTTAGTTCACTGGTGGTGCAGAAAATTAGCCCACGTTTACACACACAGTTATATTAATCATGTACATACATCAAGGTACAATTAATCGTGCATACACACTATACATACATCTAAGCTAAATCTGTAATCTACTGATCTTTTTAGATAAGTATATCGTTATAATTTTTAAATATTTGTACTCATAGAAAATTAGAAAGAAAAAATAAACGTTGCGTATTCCCAACCACACAAAGACTAACATTTAACATTTTAGTACCTTTCCTTATAGTCTTCTTTTTATGCATATTTTTGCATAATTTTGATCATAAAGTAAATCACTTTTGCACATTGCTTCCCATTTAAAATTATAACTTAAACTCTTTAATGGCTGCATAATATTGCATTGTGTGTATGTACCCTAATTTATATAATTAGTTCCCTATTATTGGGCATTTAAGTTATGTCTTATTTTTCAGATTTATTAATAATGTAATTATCTTTCAGTAAACAACTCTTTGCATATTTTAAGTTATGTCCTCAGGGTAATTTCCCGAGAATAGAAGTGCATTGTTACAGTCTTTCTCTGTATTTCCAAACTTCCCTACAGGTTAGATTGATTGCTACTACCAGCAATGGGGGTTCACCAATCCATTTTCAATTAAGATTTTCTCTTCTGGATTATTTTCTTTATTTCTTTTTTTTTTTAAAGATTTTGTTTATTTATTTGAGAGTGAGCAAGTAAGCACAAATGGGGAGAGGGGCAGACAGAAGAAGAAGCAGACCTCCTGCTGAGTGGGGAGCCAGCCGACACAGGGCTCGATCCCAGGACTCTGGGATCATGACCTGAGCCAAAGGCAGATGCTTAACCGACTGAGCCACCCAGGCGCCCCTGTTTTCAGTTGTGATATACAGGACGGGCTGTAGACGATCTGGAGAAGATAGAGAAGAATGTCCGTGGTGCCACATCACTTGCTTTTCACTTCTGTCCATGCGGTCACCTCTCTCCACCTCTCACCTGCCTCCTGTGCCCCCTTCCCCTTCAGGCCTGCAGGGCCTCCGCCTTCTCCACCCAAACCCCTACTGGACCTGCACACTCCAGCAAGAGCCAGATTTAGGAAGGAATGGCTAAAAGGGGAGGTGAGCTTGTTTTCGAGAGGATTTGCGTCTGCAATATTCCTTCCTAGGAGCTATAAAGCTGATGAAAGGCCTGGGGGTAGCCAGAAAGTTCCCAGGGCTCTTGAATCTCTCCACATAGAAGGCTGCTGGCCCATTTTGAAAGAATTGTTTTGGAGGAGAAAAAAAAAACCAAAAAGAGAAAGAATTGTTTTAGTTTTAATGGCGTTTATTTATTTTCCTGATTGTAAAAGCAATATGTGCTCCCTATTAAAAATCTGGAAAATATTATCTCCGAAAGAATTGAGAAAAAAACAAAATCACCAGGATTGCATCCCCAGCTCAACGCGCTTGGTTGAGAGCCTCTGAACACCACACGCCCTCATCTTGAACTCCTGTGGTGTCTGTGGCCCATGAGGGAAGCTGGGGCCCTTCTGTTCCTTTTTGATCAGCTCCCAGAAACTTGTATTCAACCAGGTCACCAAAATTGGAACCAGAAAAGGTGATCATTACCCCATGTAAGCTCAAAAGGCTGGGGGAAGCCCAGACCAGCAGCTCTTCCTCCTCCTCACTTAGAAGATAGCGTGCTTCTGGTCTGCGTCCCGAACCCACTGGCCTTTCCGGGAAGTCAACTACCTTCCTGTCTCTGCAGAGGAAGGGACAGTTTAGAAAGCCAGGCTCTTCAGAATGGGAACTCCATTACTGGTGTATGGGTCTCTATCCTGTTTCCCTGGAGGGATGTCACCAAGCGCCCTCAGTTTTGCTTCTGGTTTGTAGTACATGTGGCCAACATCTGACTGAGGTCAGGTTTCTGACTTTTTCTTAGGCAACTTAGTTTTCCTTGGATTCTCACAGCCAACAAACTACTTCACCCTCGGAAGACAGTGTGGTGCTGTAGTCAAGGGTAGGAGCCTCATGACCGGGCACTGTGTGAATGCAACCACGGACAAACAGGCGCTTTGGTCCATGGCTGGTGCGATGGGAAAGGGTACACGTCCCTTGGAAGGCAGTTTGGCGCCATCTATCAAAGTTACAAATGCATATAGCCTTCAATTCAGTAATCCCACCTCTGGGATTTCTCCCGCACATAGACTACACATGCTGGAAATAAACATGCGCTTTCTTTATTGTACATTTATATTGTTATAATTATGTATTAACTTGCATTTGAATTATGTGTTATAATTGTATGTTATATATAAGTATATATCATATATACACATATATATTCACCATATATTATAGCAAAAGATTTAGATATAACCAAAATATCCACCAGTAGGAGACTGGTTAAATGAATTACAGTACGTTGGCATAATGGAATACTATGCATTTGTTTAAAAAGTGGGAGAACCCTCTAGGTACTGATATAGTAGACATTAACACTAGATATGGAGATATGTATCATTCATAGTATGTGAAAGAGAATAGATTTTTTTATAATATGTGATCTATATTATATATTCTCGTTGTACCTTCTTCATATGTAACGTGAGAAAGGCAGCTCAGAGTCAAGGTTAAGAACACAGACTGTGGAGCCAAACTACCCGGGTCTGAAGACTGGCTCCACCTCTTCCTAGCTGTGTGATCTTAGGCCAGTCACTTAACCTCTCTGTGTCTCAATATAATCATCTATAAAATGGAGATAATTATAGCTCTTACCTCATAGGGTTGATGAGAAATGAGTTAATACTCATCAAATGCTTCAAACTGGGTCTGGCACACAGCAGAGAAGCACCATATAACCGTTAGTTACTTTTACATTCCATTAAATGAAAACAGCAAAATTTGGGGACACACAATATGCTACCTTCTGTGTATGAAATGGCAGAAAATAAGAACTCGTATTTGTGTTTGCTTTTCTTCTCACGGAGCAGCCTTGGAAAGATAAATGAGATCTTAATGAGAGTGATTACCTGCAGGAGAGGGCATCGTGCTGGACACAGATAGGAACAAACTTTTTTTTAAAAGATTTTATTTATTTGTCAGCGAGAGAGAGCACAAGTGAGAGTGAGAGAGAGCCTGAGCTGGGGAGCGGCAGGCAGAGGGAGCAGCAGGCTCCCCGCCGAGCAAGGAGCCCGATGTGGGTTCATGACCTGAGCCAAAGGCGGACATTGAACTGACTGAGCCACCCAGGCGTCCCAGGAGCAAACTTTTAAATTGCCTATCTTTGAATATTCTTTTGATGTTTTTGAACCACATGGATTTAATGCCTATTCAAATAAAAGTTACTTTTTTACTTTATGTTTTTAAGTTTTATTTAAATTCCAGTTAGTGAACACACAGTGTAGTGCTAGTTTCGGGTGTACATAGAGTGATTCCGCACTTCCACGCAGCACCTGGTGCTCAGCACAGGTGCCCTCCTTAGTCCGAACCCCACCACCTGTGCCACCCAGGCCCCACCCACCTCCCCTCTGGTAACCATCAGTCTGTTCTCTATTTAACAGTCTGTTTCTTGGTTTGCGTCTCTGTCTTTTTTTTTCCCTTTGCTCATTTGTTTTGTTTCTTAAATTCCACGTACGGGTGAAATCATACGGTACTTGTCTTTCTCTGACTTACTTATTTCACTTAGCGTTATACTCTAGCTTCACCCATGTCATGGCAAAGGGCAAGATTTCATTCTTTTTTATGGCTGAGTAATATTCCATCGTAGCTCTATACCACATCATCTTTATCCATTTATCAGTCGATGCACACATGGACTGCTTCCATAATTTGGCTATTGTAGATAAAACAGCTATAAATGTAGGGGTACATGTATCCCTTTGAATTAGTGTTTTGTATCCTTGGGTAAATAGTCGTGCAATTGCTGGATTGTAGAATATTCTATTTTTGACTTTTTGAGGACCCTCCATACTGTCTTCTGCAGTGACTGCACCAGTTTGCATTCCCATCAACAGTGCATGAGGGCTCCTTTTACTCCAAAAAGTTACTTTTTAAAAAAGGGAATATGGATCTAGGATTCAGGAGGGTCTGTACTCTAGCTCTGCCACTCGCTAGCTCCAAGACCCGGCGCAAAATTATAAAGTCTGTGACTTCTTCAAGCCTGAGATTCCATTCTCCATAGAAGTCTTATCCACAGGTAATTGAGATGCACTGGGAGCCGGTCTGGTGCACGGCTGGCCATGGCAAATGCTCAGAAGTATTACATGCCACACATAGTACTTGCTGGTGTCTTTTACTTTCTTCCAGGTGTCCCAAAGACACTTCCTCTCCTCCTCCAGCTGCTGGCCTTCCGGAACCTAACCCCAGACTCCCTACAGATGGAAAAGGAAGGCCAGACTTTGGGGTGAAATCGGAGCTGGGTTCAAATCCCAGCTAAGTGCATTATTCGTAACAGCACGGACTCGTGCCAGCAGCCTCAGTTTTCTCATTTGGAAGATGGAGAAGAGGGAGGTGATGATAGTGTTAACAGCCACCTTTTCGTACGGTTGTTGTAAGGGCTGGAAATGACGTCTGTGAAGTGCCCAGCGCGGCGGAGGCGGCACTGGGTCCATGGAAGTTCCCGGGGGCAAGAGACAGGAGAGGTTGGAGAGAGCGCCTGCGCTCCCGTGCTGTGCGCGGGTGAGTCCTAAAGGCTTGTTGCCCGTCGTGTCCTCCTTAGCCTCCTGCGCGACAGAGCGCACCCGCGGCAGGTGGACTCAGCATCCTCGACGACGCTCCGCGGAACAATCGCTGCGTAGGTTTCCTGTCAAGAAAGACCCTGCAGGTGAGCTGCACGAGTGTGACGACGACCCCACGCTGTGAGCACCTCCTGTATGCCAGGCGCTGCCCTTGGCAAGGAAGCTCCGGGCACCAGCAGAGCAGAGGAGGCCCCGGTTTTCGAAGCCCCCACACTGCCGTGGACACCGACAAGCACAGGGACTGAGGACCACGCTTGCGTGTAGCTGCGTGAGGGGTTATGAAGGGAACTGGGAGCTCAGGTAGTTGGTTTAGGGTTGGAGATGCTATCTTCTTCCGAAGATGTTCTAGTCTCCAGTGCTTTGAAAGCTGGAGGACCTCAGACACGGTTTTCATCTACGGAGAAGGAGGGGAGATCCAAACACCAGTCTAGATCCTGTCTCTGCTATTCGCCGGGGCCCCTTCCCTCCATCACCGTGATAGCAATTAGGCTGGAAGAGCGCTAACCACCAAGGTCCTGACAGCCTGGGATCCCACGGCTTGGTTTGGCATTCACCGTGATATCGACATAATGTCATTGCAGAATGAAGCGTAATATCGTTTTTATGTCTTTGCAGACTTTTATTGTTTCAGTCTCCCTCTTGCTGGGAGCCATGTGCACTCGGTAAATTCTGGAGTCCCGTTTTTACTATCCTGGATGGGAAAGGTCACATTTTTGGCAAGAGGTGGATAAGCAAAACCCCATGTGTGTCTATAAAACTAAATAGTAATTCCAAAGTATCTCTTAGTATGAGCTGGGATGTTTCCCAGATTTTAAAATATATAATTTTAAATTCATGATTCTTTTGAGAAATGCAGGAAAGTAAAATAAACCTCCCCTTTCAGTAGAAGTGCCTCGGGGGGAAAACAGTTTGATGTCAATAGCAGGGGTGGCCACGGAGCAGTATTACAACAGCCCCTATCAATTTTGGAGTTCACTGAGCGGGCTGAAAATTTTCTAATTTTCCTTTAGTTGCAGCTGAGACATCTTTTTTTCTGGGAAGAGATCTTTCTATGATCTTCCCAAGACTGGGTTGGCTGCCCCTCCTCTGTGCTCCCTTAGCAACCTGAATCTTTATCAAACCATTTTGAGAACCTTCATTACCCTATTTAAATAAAGTTCTCTTTTGCCCTTGATCTCATATGCTCCGAATTGGTTGAAAAATAATCCTTGGTTTGTAAGGGTATTATCATCACTGGTCTATGCTTGACCCTGTTCTATAATCAGTTCTAAATTTTATCTGTGTATATATTTATCTATAACAAAACTATCTAGTAGAAATAGAAACTGCGTTTATAGCTTTAAATTTTCTAGCAGCTCCATTTTAAAAAGTATAAACAGAGGAAATTAATTTTAATAATGTATTTTATTTAACGTAATATATCCAAAAGATGATCACTTCAATGTATAATAAATATAAACATTATTAATGAGATATTTACGTTCATTTTTTCTATATAAAGCCTTCAAGATCTGGTATGTATTTTACAATTACAAAAAATCGTAATTAGATCTAGTCACATTTCAAGTGATCAGTAGTCACACGTGGCCAGTAGACAGCACAGACTTATAACCAACCTCCACGCACACATGAGCAAAACAAGAACTGAAATATGACCAATAACTTATATATGCCTATAAACTCTTCCTTCGTCCTGCTTCTTGTTAGCTGGTCTGCCGGTTCAATTCGATGTTGAGTTCATGGAGGACAGAACTCGTACATATATAGATGCTTGTGTTTTACTGTCATCTCAAGGTGTGGTCCCCAGACCATGGGACTCCCAGAGACACTTTCAGCTCAGAATATTTTTATAATAATATGAAGACATTATTTACCTTTTCTACTCTGTTGACATTTGCACAAATTACAAGAGCAATGGTGGGTAAAGCTGTTGGCTCCTTAGCACAAATCCAGGTAGGAGCCCCACATCTGACCGCAGTCACTGCAGTCTTCAGTGCTACGCACTTTGGGTTTAAAAAAAGAAGTGCAGGGGCACCTGGGTGGCTCAGTCGGTTAAGCGTCTGCCTTCTACTCAGGTCATGGTCCCAGGGTCCTGGGATCAGTTTCCCTGCTCAGTGGGGAGCCTATTTCTCCCTCTGCCCTCCCCCTACTCCTGCTTTCTCTTTCTCTCAAATAAATAAATAAAATCTCACTCTCTCTCAAATAAATAAATAAAATCTTTAAAAAATAAATAAATAAAAATTCAAAAAGAAGTGCAAGTTTTACTTTAAAATGTCCTTGATTAAGCAGTAAAATGTATTAATTTTATTAAACCCCAGTCCTTGAATGCTTGCCTGGTTCATTCTGCATGACAAAGGGAAGCATGCAGAAAGCAGTCTGCTGCACACCCAAGCGCAGTTGTCCCGGAAAAGCACCTGTGTCTGAGCTGGAAGCTGAACTCGCGGCTTTTCTCATGGAACACCACTTTTACTTGAAAGAACAACTGACAGACAAACTATGGTTATTCAGAAATGGGAATTTAGTGGGCATTTTCTCAAAACAAACGAAGTAAACCTGTCACTTCAAAGAAAACAAATGATGATATTTGTTGCCAATAATAAAAATTTGGGCATTTGAATGAAAACTCAAATTTTGGGAAATTCGTACCCACCACTATGAATTTCACGGCTTCTCAATATCTACACACTTTTCTGAAGAGGTCAGCAGTGATATTAACAAATGTGATTTTGTTGGTGGTGGTATTCTGTAAAGAAGTGGCAACATTTTTTAAAAGATTTTATTTACTTATTTGAGAGAGGGCGTCAGAGAGCATGAGCTGGGGCGGGGGGGAGGTAAATGGAGAGGGAGAGGCTGACTCCCTGCTAAGCAGGGAGCCTGATGTGGGACTCAACGCTGGCTTGATGAGGGGCTTGATCCCAGGACCCCGGGATCATGACCAGAGCCGAAGGCAGACAGACACTTAACCGCTTAACCGTGTGAGCCACCCAGGCAACCCGAAAGAAGTGGCAACATTTAGAAGACATGGTTAACTCTGGAAGCCAGTACTTTTCAAGTGACTAGTGTATGATGTTAACAAAATCATGCATGGGTAAAAGATCCATTCAGCGTGCATGATGAACCAGTGGATTTCCCTGTAACAGAGAACAAAATGTTTATTGATAATGGTTTTAGACTTTACACTGCAGCCAACCTTTAGAAACTATCACTTACTGAGTTTTGGTATAGTATCAAAGATTATCTACAATCATGTGAAAAATCTACTAAAATACCCCTTCTTTTTCCAATTACATATGCAGTTCTTTTGTTCATATACTTCAACCAAAAACACATTGCCGCAGATTGACTCCAGAAGCAGGTATGAGAATCTAGCTGCTCTCTATTAAGGCAGACATTAAAGAAGTTTGCAAATGATGTTCGCTTTGCTGATTTTTTGTCTGGGAAAATTTTATTTTTATTTTTCATAAAACATGTATTTCATATTACTATGTAACAGGTTTATTATTGTTGTTTCTAAATACATTGATAAGTCAATATTTTTAAGTTTCTGTTTTTGTTTTTTTATTTATAAAGATTTTATTTATTTATTTTGACAGAGACAGAGAGAGAGAGCACAAGCGAGGTGGAGGGGCTGGGGAGAGGGAGAAGCAGGCTCTCCACTGAGCAGGGAGCCCCATGTGGGGCTCATCCCAGGACCCTGAGATCATGACCTGAGCCTAAGGCAGACGTTTAACTGACTGAGTCACCCAGGCGCCCCTCAGTTTTCGTTTCTCATACGGTAAATACTGATAGCTATAACTAAAATAAACAGAAGCTCTTTGAGACCCTCAACACTTTTAAGAGTGAGAAGTATTCCAGAGAGGAGAAGTAGCCTAGCACATTTTATGTTATGTTATATTTAGATCATATATTATATATAATATATATTATAGCTTTCATAACATGCTTACTGCCACCCTAAGAGACGATCAAAGTTAGTAACACCAGTGATACAACAAATCCACCCCCGTGCTTCCCCATGTAATGTACTGAGAAAGACACGACATCATTGCTATGGTATTCCTAACAAAGACGCAATCCTGAATCTAATCATGGAGTAGTATCAGACAAACCCAAACATCGACACTCTACCAAATATTTTGTTTGTACTTTTCAAAAATGTCAATATCAAGACAGACAAAGCAAAACCAAGAAATGGTTTCGGTTTAAAGGAAACTATAGAGACATGGGAAGTGAATGCCATGTATCATCTGGGCATTTTTGTTACTATAAAAAATATACTAATAGCAATTGGAAAAAGAAGTGAATAAAGGCTGTAGATTAAAAAATAATATTGTCTTAATGTTCGTTTATTTATTTTGATCATTGTACAGCAGTTATGTAAGAGAGTGTTCTTGTTTTAAGGAGCTATGCAGTGAAGATGGGAAAGGTATCATTTCTGCTATTGACCCTCAAATGGTTCCGAAAACAGTATGAGAGAGCAGAGAAGAGAGAGAAGAAAGCAAACATGGTAAAATGCTAATATTTGGAATCTGGGAAAAGGAAATTCGAAAATTCTTTGCATTATTTATTGCAACTTTTCTGTTAGACATTAAGTCGAAATAAGGAGTTAAAGGGGGAGGGGCACCTGGGTGGCTCAGTTGGGTGAGTGTCTGATTCTTGATTTCCGCTCTGGTCATGATGTCACAGGGGTGGCATTGAGCCCTGTGTGGGGCTCCGCACTCAGCACTCAGCGCAGAGTCCGCTTGGGATTCTTACTCTCTCTGTCCCTCCCCCGGCTTGCGCTCCAAATAAATAAATAAATAGATAAATAAATAAATAAATAAATAAAATCTTTAAAAATAAGAAATTAAAAGGGAAAAAGGTTTACTAAATGAATACATAAGTGAATCTTTGCCTGATCCTCCACCTTCTTCAGCTTCCGCCTTTAGAGGTTAGGAGGATTGACCGGAGAAAGCAAAGTCTCCTAATGGTTATTATTATATCCTTATATTGTTTGAAGAATATGTGTTCGGAATGTCTCCAAAATTTACCTCCATTTGCAATCTCTCTTGAAAGGGTCTTTAGAAGCCTGAAATTGAGATTTTTATGACACAAACCCAAAATGATTTTGTTTCTACTTTAATGCGGGCAGGGGGGGGGCTGCCTGCCCGTCGCTAACTAGGAACTTGAAGGCAAAGGGTAATTATAAAATCAGTCTGGGAAGAAATGAGAAAGACCCTCGCGTCCACTCTTCGCTTGAGCCCTGAGGAGTTAGGACAGTTGGGGGGGCAGAATGTGACCAGAAGCGGCTCCCGGTTCTTCGAGGTTCCTGACGCCGGGAAGGGGTGGGACCCCGTATCCGTGACTCTTTGTTCCACTTCTCTGGTCTGAAAGAGCTTGTGGCTTCCCCGCTTTGAGGGTGAAAGAGGAGCCCGGGCATCTAGGATTGGCTGAAATGTGTGTGGTTAAGAGTGTAGCCCTGGGTATAATGAGAAGCAGATCTGGAGAGGGAGCGGCCTCCGTCTTTCCCAGCGGTTCGGTTTCGCGGCGGTGGCGTCCGCCGTCTCCCTCTAGTGGCCCCGGGGGGGATCGCCGCGGCCGCGCGGGCCGTTGTGTTTCTGACACGGCCTTTGCTCACGCCGGGCTGGGAGCGGCGGCTTCTCGCTTGCAGAGCAAGAGTCTTATAAAGTAGCTAGCCTTCCCTGGGTCAGGGACATTAAAATCTAGAGAGGTTAAAGAAATCTCTTGAGGGCACAGGGACAGCAGTCAACTTGATCCCAGTCCAGAGCCCACTGTCTTCCCAAACATAGTGAAAAATCCCAAAGCCATGCTTAGAAGAGAAAACAGCCCTTCCCCTTACTGCGCGCGGCTGCAGAGCCAGGCACACCGCACCCACCTCATTTCCTACCATTCTCCTAGACTCCCTGGGGCTCACCCTGCTTTGGCGTTAGTATACAGCAAACATCCCCGCCTGCCATTCGATTCCGCGCCTGTGCATCTATTCGTTGTCTGTCTTCCCCTTAGAATTTAAGCTCCGCGGAGGCTGTTATTCTTCATTGCTATCGCCCAACACCTGTAACGTGGTACGGGTCTTAGCTCCCGCCGCTGTAACAAAGTGCCGCAGACTTGATGGGCTAAAACGACAGAAATGTATTCTTTTACATTGCTGGAGGCCGGAAGTCTGAAATCAGTTTCGCTGAGCCAAAATCGAGGGTTTGGCAGAGCCACACTCCTTCCGGGGGCTCTAGAGGAGAATCAGCTCTGTGTCTCTTGTAGATTCTGGTGGCTGCCAGCATTCTGCGGCTTGTGGCTGCTTCACTCCAATCTTCAGATCTGTCAGTTCTCACATTACCTTCTCCTCTGTCTCTCTCGTAGAAGGATCCTTGTCATGGCATTCAAGGCCAGCCAGATAATCCAAACGAATCTCCTTGCAAATCAGGAACTGGAAGTCCTTGGAAATTAAAGTCCTTAGAGATGAAGTGAGTGCCCATGGTCAGACAGCTAGTGGTTGTGGATGGAGGGTTTGAATCCAGTCAGTCTGACTGCGGGCCCTTCCACCCTGTACAGGAGTCTGGGGGGCACATGTACTTTTATGGTTCAAGCTTATAGATGAGTCCAGTGAACTAGCCTTCACTAAATCCTATGCTAGACACTGCAGGGATACAAGGAGATCAAGGATCGATCCCTGTCCTCCAGAATATATCCATTTACTTGGGAAGAAAAGGCATAGATGGCTTTCAGATCATGGTTACTCGTATGTGGAGAAGTGCCTGAAAGAGCATGAAGGGACTTCTGGAAGCTTGTGATGTCATTTCTTAATCTAGTGCTAGTTACAGTACTGTGTAAAACAGTTTGCAAAAATTCATCACTATACACTTGTAATTTATGTATTTTTCTTTGTGTATATTCTATTTTGAAAAAGGCATAAAAAGAAGGCATAAAATCAGGACTCCGGGAAATGTAGGGGCTGTAAGAGAGGCCATAAGGCAGTCTCTCCTATGACACTGGATGTCTGGACCATTCCCTAGCCTTCAGACTAATTGCCTGATTAATTAAGGGCTATGAGGTAGGAGGATGAGTGATTGAGATATTTCCAAGGCCTTTCTATAAAAATTCCCAGGGTAAGCCCACCTCAAACTCAGTTAAGTTATAAAGCATCTTAAGTAACATTCTAAAATGTTGCAAAAGAAATCTATTATCTCATAAATTTAGAAAATCTTGAGCTAAACAAATTTCGATTCCTTTTCTATTGCAGGACTTGTCAGGGCCTTTAATATATTAATGTGAGACTTTTTTTTTTGCATTTTTTCTCAAACTTATTTTACTTTGGAATACTTTGTTTCTTTAACACTTTCAGGGTTAATGTTCTAAAGAACAAATATGAGGAAGTGCTAGTGTAGAATACTAATGTACAGACCCATTTCACCCAAAGGTCACAGAGACTGAAAGTCATCTTTCAAAGCATTCCTTGAGGCCTTTCAAGGTTATGCTTACTCTCCCTCAACAGGCCAGAAGAGTTAGTTCAAAAGAGCAAGTAAAATATCCCATAACCTAAATGTCTGGATAAATGATGGGGGACAGAGGACAGCTAAGGAGCAGAGGAGGGTTGGAGGGCAGAGAGAACAAATCACAATGACTTGAACTCCAGATCATCTGAAAGTCATATATTAAGACACTTTTAATTGTAGTGAATTGCAACCACCAGAGTAGGCTGAACAAAATGATTATGTCCTATGAGGATACAAGGCTTTCTCTGGACACCAGAGTGGATGACTGTGGACCTCAAGGACACGTGGAACCGGATGCCATCAAAGCGCCCTCTCTGTCAGGGCTCCTCAGTGCCCCCTTCACTCTTACCTCTCCTGGGACACCTATGTGTTTGCTTCTTGGTTGACAAGATGGAAAATATGGCAACCAACAGTTCCAGACTCCGCATACCACTGTCTGGTCATCTGAAGAGAGCCTCAACTGACTCGATCCCAAATTCCTGATGAGGGATCCGGGTCAGGCTGCTAGCTACTGTTGAGAACAGTGGGTGGTCACATGGCCTGCCAGTCACACTAGGACCACGTGACTGGAGGGATGCCCACGGACACCTGCATACAAGTGGGGAGCCCAGCAGACCATCGACTAGACGGCGTTCACATCCAAGGATGTGCTGTGTGCACAGTTGCTTTTCCTACAGTTCTTTCTTGCCTTCTATGCAAATAAAGAAATATAATTTTTGTGGTGACTCGGGAACTCTCAGTCCTCCAGAACCACGATCCAGAACACCAGGTCTCCTCCGCATACCTGTAGACGCGCCATATGGAGAGGACACCGCAGAGTGCGCTTGCTAGATGCGAAAACCATCTTACCCAAGTAACATGAGAGCAGCTTGCGTTAAAAAGAAAAAAAAAAAAAAAGATTTGTTTCTTTCCCCTAAAATTTGAGTCCGCAAAGGGAAATTTGGTTAATTAACAATATTTGTTTTTGGAAACTGGTTATTTGAAGCTTCACTGGGCAGGATTTCAGTTGTTTTCAGCTATTACATCCTCCATATTTAATGCCATCATTCTGAAAGTGGATTGACTTCAGAAGTATTTTTCTCTTGCTTTGGAGATTTTGCACACTGGCCCAAATGGGTTTTTATTTTCCATTTTAATTTATACAGTATAAATACAATGTTGGACTTCTTTGGACTTAACAGTTTCGCTGTGCAGATGTTTCTTGAAAGCCTTTTGAATTCATAGTGTTGGTTTTAAAAACATTTTTTTTATTAGCCTGGCTGCCTGCCAGGAAAAAAAAAACAACAACTACTATTCCATTTTGCATAGAACTGTAAGATTTTCTCTTTCCCTGCTCTTTCCCCACCCCCCAGCCGGCTACATGGTTCCTAGGATTAAAAAAGCCATAGTGACATCTTGTGGTCAACCACCAGAGACACAGCAAAAAGGGGTCATGGTAGGATGACAGATGTGGTCTAGTTCATTCTCCCGCAAGTATTTCTTAATTTACTTTATTTGCTTTTTATTTACCATTTGGCTCAAGTAAATCACCCAAGATTTCCAGGTTGTTTTGCTTTATGGAAAATATCAACTTTACCCCCATAGAAAGGATAAACACTCTATGTTCTGGAAAGGAAAGGAAGGCCGTAACCCTGGCTTTTTGTCGGGCCCCTTGTAAAAACAGTGTTGCGCAAGCTACTCAGTAATGAGTCTGAAAAATATTCAAAACTTTTCCCTAAAAAAGGGACAAAAAACAATGTAGAAATAATGATTTTAAATGGGCTTTCATTTATTATTCTCAGCTTTCAAAAACTAGCTGATGGTTGGTTCACTTCAGTTGTTTACTATTTAAATGAAAACGTATAAACAATAACTCTCCAATCTTTACGTCCTTTCCCTAACTAGTGTCAATGGAGATAAAATCTGCTTGCCTAATTCTTGACTTTTAAAAGAAAAATGTACCAAACATTATGCAGCAGTAAAAAATTATTCTTACCAGAAACTTCATAAAACACAGAAGAAAGATGTGATGTAATGTTAAAAAAAGACACCAAATTATATGTAAAGTATGATCCAATCACATATCAGTGTGAACATGGGTGTACATGTCTACATGAGTGTGGACGTAAATGTCAATGTCAAGGTCCATGGAGGAGGGTGTAGACAGAAATAAGCCCAGAAGAAAATATATATATTAATAAACATTTTCTGTTTCATGACATTATAAATATTTGTTTTCCTACATTTTTCTCCATTTTCTATTTTTTCTTAAATGAGCATATATTAAAACCATAATCAGGAAAAATATCCAGCACTTTTTTGTAAGGATCAAATTTCTATTTGTTTATATGTAAAATATCTCCATTTGAGGATGACCCGGAAGCATGAAAAAAAAATTCCTGCGAAGCGAGATGCACAGCGATGTGCTGAGACGAGAGGACCTGCGTGAGTGGGTCGCAGACCAAGAGCAAGAGTTGAAATGCTTAGAATTCCAGAAACATAAAGGCCTCTCCCGTCTTTTAGGTGCCTTCTTCGTGGAGCTGGGGGAACGGGGTCTCTCTGGTGTATAAGGCCACTCACTGCAGGAGAAGTTTGCCGAGACCTTCAGAGAAACTGTGAAGTTTGTCTTTGGTTCCAAAATGTGCATCAGACTTTTTATTCACTACATACTGTAGGCCAGGTGCTGTGCTAGAATCTTGACATATATTATTCTAATACTGACAATTTGGCAAGGTATTTATAAAGGTGAGACAATTGCGAGCTGGAGAAATTAAGTGCCCTAAATCATACAATGGCAGCCAGGCTGGCGTTTAAACTCAGTCTCTTTGGGCTTTATCCTACACCTGCCTCTCACCATCCTTTTCAGCAGATGAAATAACTCCACATACACCTTTAGTGTCTCAGATCTCCAGAATCACAAGACCAAATTCCTTTAAGAGCCAGTGAAATATCCCAAGAGGAATCCCTAGCAGGTGCCCCTCAAATCCCACTGTTAATGGTGAACACCTTTATCCACCTGCTTCTCATTTTTCCATGATAGGAGAGGTTTTCTGCTCTACTCCCCAGGAAAGAGCGGTAAATACTTCTGGTTGCCTCTCTTCCCCGTCACTCAGTCAACCCCACAGGCAGAGTAGTGTCGATATTTGTGAGAGTCTGACATCTACTGGATCATGCTAACCAAGGGGCAGGACCACTGCACTGTAAGGGTAACACACATAAAGCCAGCAGTCCCCTCTATGTTAATCAATGTGTTATACAAAGCCAATATTATCTTTTTAAACTAAATAAGCTCATTCTGAAGTTTAGATGGAAAAATAAGCAAATAGAAGTGGTCAGGAAAATTCTGAAAAAGAATCGTTACCAGATTTTTCCCAAATTAAAAAAAAAAGCTATATAAAAGCTATTATAGCTATAGTGATTTAAAAATGTATAGTACTGACCTTTTTTTTTTGTTATTGAGTTGATGAGCTTTTTATATATTTTAGACATTAGCCCCTTATTGGATATATGATTTGCAAATATCGTGTCCCATTCATTAGGTTGCCTTTTTGTTTGTTGATGGTTTCCTTCCCTGGACAGAAGCTTTTTAGTCTAATGTAGTCCCATTTGTTTATTTTTGCTTTTGTTGCTCTTGCCTTTGGAGTAATATCCAAAAAAAATCACTAAGACCAATGTCAAGGAGCTTACCATCTACATTTTCTTCTAGGTGTTTTAGGTGTTAGGTTCAGATCTTTAGGTTTCAGGTGTTAGGTTCAGATCTTTAATCTATTTTGAGTAAGTTTTTGTGTATAATATGAGGTGATGGTCAGTTTCATTCTTTTGCATGTATCTGTCCAGTTTTCCCATCACCATTTATTGAAGAGATTGTTCTTTCCTCATTGTATATTCTTGCTTCCTTTGTTATAAACTGACAATATATTCATAGGTTTATTTCTGGTCTCTATTCTGTTCCATTGATCTATGTGTCTGTTTTTATGTCAATACCATACTTTTTTGATTATTAGAAAATGTGGTATAGTTTGAATTCAGGGAATGCGAATCCTCTGGCTTTGTTTTTCTTTCTCAGTATTGCTTTGGCTATTTGGGGTCTCTTGAGATTCTATACAAATTTTAGATTTGTTCTAGCTCTGTGAAAAGTACCATTGGAATTTGATAGGCATTGCATTGAATCTGCAGATTGCTCTGGGTAGTATGAACATTTTAAAAAGCTAATTGTTGGGTGGCACAGTTGGTTAAGCGTCTGCCTTCAGCTCAGGTCATGATCCCAGGGTCCTGGGATCGAGTCCCGCATCGGGCTCCTTGCTCAGCGGGGAGCCTGCTTCTCCCTCTGCCTGCTGCACCCCCTGCTTGTGCGTGCATACTTGCTCTCTTTCTCCTCTGACAAATAAATAAATCTTTGAAAAAAAAATTTTTAAACAAAAAATTTTTAAAAATTACCCCATAAGCACAGAATATCTTTCCATTTATTTGTAGCTCCTTCAATTTCTTTCATAAATGTCTTATAGATTTCAGTGTATAGGTCTTTTGCCCCTTAGTTAAATTTATTCCTAGGTATTTTATTCTTTCTGATGCAAATGTATGTGGGATTTTTTTAAATTTCTCTTTCTGACAGTTTGTTATTTGTGTTAGAAACAAAACAGATTTTGTATATTAATTTTGTATCCCAAAGCTTTACTGAATTCATTTATTAGCTCTAACAGGTTTTGGGTAAAGTCTTTAAGGTTTTACTATCTATCATGTCATATCTGCAAATAGTGACCAGTTTTACTTCTTCCTCTCCAATTTGGATGCTTTTTATTTCTTTAACTTGCCTAATTGCTGTGGCTAGTACGTCTAATGTTATTTTGAATAAAAGTAGCAAGAGGGGACATCCTTGTCTTATTCCTGTTCTTAGAAGAAAAGATTTCAGCTTTTTACCACTGAGAATGATACTAACTGGGGTTTTTCATATATAGCCTTTATTATGTTTAGGTACATTTCCTCTATACCCAGTTTGTTGAGAGTTTTTTCATAAATGACTGTTGAATTTTGTCAGATGACTTTTTCTGCATCTATTGAGGTGATCATATGGTGTTCATCTTTCATTCTGTTAATATGGCGTATCTCAATGACTGATTTGCAAATGTTGAATCACCCTTGCATCCCTGAAATAAATCCCACTCGATCATGGAGGATGATCCTTTTAACGTATTGTTGACTTTGGTTTGCCAATTTTTTGTTAAGCATTTTTGTATCTATAGTCATCAGGGATATTGACCTATAATTTTCTTTTTTCCTTTTTTTTTTCTTTTGTGGTATCCTTGTACGGTTTTGGTATCAAGGTAACGCTGGTCTCATAAAACAAGTTTGGAAGTATTCCCTCCTCTTCAGTCTTTTGGAAGAGTTTGAGAAGGCATATTAAATTTTCTTTCAATATTTGGTAGAATTCACCAACATACTCACATCTTTACCCACCTTTTTTTATGCTTGATATTTCCTCCTGAATCCCAATAATAATTGGGATAATAATAATAATAATAATCCCAATTGTTGCACACTGGGCACTTTGATTAAATGCTGACAGCAATCCTAGGATGTAAAGATTATTATTATCCTCATTTTTTAAATAAGGAAGAAGAGGCTCCGAGTGGTTAAATGTTGTCTAGCATTACACAAGCTAAAAAGTAGAAAGGCTGAAATTCTACCACAGATTGATCATTATTTCTCTTTCTCTGTATCTAACAACTGCCAATTCTCTCTACCCTGCTCTCAATACCCACTTAGGACTCTGTCTTTATTTGGTTCTCTTTCTGGTCCTTTTCCTCGGCGTATTAAACCTTACATATTCCTTTGGTTGCAGTGTCTACAAATTCTGTGGTTACCAAGCCTAGCTGCACATGGACTCTTGGGAAGATTTTAAACATACCTATGACCAGAATTCACCCCCCAGATGCTGTGTTTTAACCAGTCTAGGATGAAGTCTAGGAATCAGAATTTTCAACCCCTTACCTCCACTCCAGATGTGTTTCCCTCAACTATGTACCCTTGGTGCCTAGAAGACATTCACTAAACATTAAATGAGTGAATGAATGAATGGATGGATCAAAGATGAACAAATGAGCAAACTTTAGGGGGAAGGTAGCAACCAAAATTATTTTTTGACAATAAGACAAGAGCAATTTTGGAAGACTCGGGCTAGGTGGAAGTGCAAGATAAATGCAGAGTCATTCTGATCTCCTCTGAGAGGCTGGAGAAGAAGGAAGCTGCATCCTGTAACCCAGTCCAGAGCCCCACACAATGGAAAACTATAAATAGCAGCCCTCGATCACATGAGGGTTATGTAATACAAGGTTCACAGACCAGGCTGCCTTTACCACTCAGGCTTAAGTTGCACTGAAATGGAAACTCAGCTGATGCCCTATGTATTAATTTCTCCAAAAGATGCAAGCCTCCCAGCCTTGGCCCAGACCATCGATTGGCCCATGTTCGAGGCAGGTTGCTGGGGCCTTCCTTGCTGAAGAACCCCTGCTGTCTTTGCAGATAACAAGTAGGCAATTTCAGCTGAAGAAATTATTTTTATTTGCAAAGATATGACCTGAATTTCTTCTGATCAAGTGAAAAGGCAGTGCATATCAGCTTTTCAGACACTTGAAAACACTGGGTCACAAGCTCCAGAAAGGAGTTAGATATGCAGACTTGCATGTACAGTTCCAGAGAGGTTACCCCTGCTTGTTCCTCCACTTGAGATTTGCTGATCACCTTTTGCAGAACACACACATCCACTCTGTGTCATTTAACTCTATAGAAGGGATTTGTCATCTTCTATAAAATGATAGGGCACCCTCCTTGCCTGGGAAAGGGATCCCAGAGCTACCCCCGAATACACAATTGATTCTCACTGCTTGGTAAAGGGGGTCTTGGAAATAATAAACTTTTCCAGGAGGCAAAGGGTAAGTATGTGGCGGCAGAGACTGATCCCATATTCGCCTTTCCCTCGCTGATGCACAGCTAGCCCTCACTTCCCTGTTCTTGAGTTAGGCATGGCCACGTGACTATGTTCTAGCCATCAGGACTTGAGAAGTGGGGTGTGCCACGTCCAGACCTGGCCATACACATTTCTCCATGTTTGTATCTGCCTTCTGGATGGCTGGAATGGAGACGCCTCCTCGGGCAATTCTGGAAACCATGAGTTGAAGATAGCACTGTGAGTCTGGATCCCTGAATAATGACCTGCAGGAAAGCTGTTCTGTCACCCTTCTCATTACCCAGGCTGCCATCAGAGCAAGAAATAAACTCCTATTGTGCTCGAGCCATTACACACTATAAGGTCTGTCTCTTACAGCGGCTAGCCTTCCCTACCTCGTCACGACGTCATCCACATGTCATGACACTGGCCGCAAGGACAGGAATCCCTCATTTGCTTTGGAAGAAAAGATTCCCCAGAATGGCCTACCCGCCCAAAAACTATTTTGCCAGCCTGTCTTTGCCCTCAGGAGGCCCTAGAAATTGACAAGCTCCAAATTGTTATCTGAAGCCAGTGTGGAGGTTTGCAGGGATCAGCTGGTTTATCTCCGATGCAGATGAGCAATCCCCCCAAACTCCATCTCAAAACACAGACATTCTATGCAAGGGTTTTAGTAAGCACCAGAACCAGAGGAAAAGGACACCTCGGAGTAAAATTCATATTATGCTACAGATGGGTTTCTGGAACACACAAGATTGAAATTTTTATCAAACTGATCATATGTCAAGAAGATAAAAAAGAATCTGTCTCTAAAGATCTTTCTGGGGGCGCCTGGGTGGCTCAGTCAGTTGAGCAACTACCTTCAGCTGGGGTCGTGATCCCGGAGTCCAGGGATCGAGCCCTGCATGGGGCTCTCTGCTCGGCAGGGCGTCTCCTTCTCCCTCTGTCCCTCACCCCATTCACGCTCTCTCTCTCACTCTGTCCCTCTCTCAAAAAAAAAAAAAAAAAAAAAAAAAAAAAAGTTCTGCAATTCTAACAATCACAATCCACATTCCCTAAGTACTTTTTGAATTATCATAGACTAGTAATCCTTTTAGTGAAACACAACCTATATTCTGCAAAGCTATCAATGATTTCAATGATAAACTAGATGCAAGCAGAGGTGGGATGGAGAAAGAAGAAAATAGAACCCTTAGATAAAAGCAAAAAATGACCTACAGTCCAGAAATCCCCCGTGGCACAGCAGAAAGGATGCCTAGGCCAGAAAGCAGGCAGAGTGTTCCATGTGCAGACACTGCGTGAATGAGAATTTACACTTGTCAGGGAAGCTGGTAGAATGCTCTGGAATTGACACATGGGGACCCTGCTGGACATCTGTTACCAAATATAAGTGCCTGGCAATAGAAGAGACGGGAACTCAGGACTCCAACTGGTTTTCCTCTAACTGCAGCTAGGTGAGGAACAAGGACTGAAGGGCACTTCTTTGGGAAAATAGGTGAAAAGTAACGACAGAAGAGCCCCAACAAGAACTGAAGTGGATACTCCAAGTGTGAGGGGAAAAAGCAAGCTCTTAAAGCTCAGGATCCTGACAGGAAGGAAGGGCTTAGTGAGGGAAGAAGAAATCGATCTCTCTGTTTGTGTTAGAGACATAGTCTGGCACAGTCTGTAGGAACTGACTTGAACTTTACACTCTAGAAACCTTGTATAATTCTCTTCTCAGCCATCAGGCCAAATCCCAACTCAATGACTTTGGAAAGCTTCCCAAATGAGCCTTTCAGTAGGAAGGAGAAGCAGTGTAGCTATGGCTTTAGAGCACTGAACCCCAAATTCTTGATTGCCCGCCCCATCAATAAAATACTACTGAGCACAAATGTGTATTTATTGATTCACAAAGTATGTATTTGAGCTACTGCGTATAATACTAAGACAGTTTAGATCATATAAAACATATTCCCAGTAAAAGAAATGTTACAAGTATACATCGACATATTTATTTTCTATGCCCCAAATGGGTTGTCTTTTAGACGCCCATGTTGGATACCATTCCCTTCAATCCTGTTCCCAGAAAAGAGACCTGTCTTCACAAGAGTGATCGTGGTAACAAAAAGATGAAAAACTCCTGGCCTGTGCTTTAGTAAAACATACCTTTACAGAGCTGTCCCCCCGCTGCATCTAGGTTGAAAGTGTGGATTGCATGCTATCTATCGAAGTCTGTTGCCCGAGTAACCAGAAGAATCATGTGGAAACAGAGCTCTTTCAGGAGATAAGTCATGTTTTATTTATCTGTCTTCCTCTAGGGCTAACAGGGTGTCTTACACTGAGGACATGCTGGGTACTCAGTGATGCCTGTTGAATTCAACCATGAATGAGTCAATGACTGAACACATTGAATGGATATGTGAGAAACATTTTTAAGCCATGGGAAAAATACAATTAAGGTTTAATTCTCACTTGTCAGTGACCTATCTCCATGACGGGGGAAATGTACATCTTTTGCCTTGCCTTTAACTCGGCTCAAGTTCTTTCTAACTTCTCGAGAGCTCTCTTCAAAGGCGTTCAGGGTCTAGGCAGGTACCACAGATGCCTGAAGACCCGCCAAAGCAACAGGAAGAAGCGGTGGAAACTGGCTAAGTGGAGCGTGCATAAGGTCTAAAGGGGGGGGGGGGTGTTTACCTCTCTTAGGCTGTGTTTTCTTCTCCAGGTGTCTAATGGTTTTGCAACATGTCTCATCAACTACATTATAAATCTAAAGACGTCTGGGAATGTAGGGTGTTTCTTCTTCTGTCCCCACAGCGGTCTGATGGAATACAAACTAGACTTAGGCTCTAAACCTCCAACTCTCCCACCTCACCGGCCAGATGGCCTCGGACATCCATGATGCAGAGTTTCTTCAGCCAGCCAATGAGAATAGCTCTACTTGCCTCAAAGGGATGTTCAGAAGAACAGACAAGACTTGCAAACTGTGATACTGTATAGAAAGGTAAGGAATTACAATGATAATTCAAGTAGTGAATAAATACCTGTTAGAATGCTTTGAATAGAGAGGGATATAATTTTTTACAGAATCAGTATATGCCTCTATTTAAGACTTCTTTAAAAAAATATCATCTATAGAGAGAATATACAGAGAAAAAATTTAAAAGTAGAGATCAAGTTAACACAGACATCAACAGAATACATTGTCATCACCAATGAACTTGAAAATTTTGAACTTTATGATTTCAAGGTAGATAAACAAGTATTGAATGCTTTTCCACTTTACAGTTTAAAGTATATGTTAATCCTATTTGTTTTATTGGACAGGTAATGTATCTATTATAAAATATTAGCTCCTAAACACTATAATAGTTGTCACTGAAATACAACTGGATAGAATTACTCTTAAATTTTATTTTCTTCTTTGTGTATTTCTCTATTCTTCAAATTTTCTTCAATAAACACAGCATGCGACCTTTTTTCCTGATTCTGAAATGTTAAATAAGAAAAAACATTGCCTGTGGAGTGGTGGCTGATCACAGATTTTTAAAACTGTGGTAGGAGGTAAGGTAAGGAAAAACTTATCAAAACGACATAGTCAATTTGTAGGAAATATCTAATTAAATTAAAACCTGATTTAAAAATTCTTGATCAAGGGGTGCCTGGGTAGCTCAGTAGGTTAAGCATCTGACTTCTGCTCAGGTCATGATCCCAGAGTCCTGGGATCAAGTCCCACATCAGGCTCCACACTCAGCAGGGAGTCTGCTTCTCCCTCTCTCTCTCCCCTTACCCTTGCTTATGCTCCCTCTCTGTCTCTCTCTCAAATAAATGGGAAAAAAAATCTTTAAAAAAATATATAAATAAAAATTCTTGATCAAAACCTCTTTGATCTGTTGTTTAAAAAAACTCCATAATATTCTATCTTTGTGTAAAAACAGGCAGGTGTAACAACATACATTCATTTTTGCTTGAAATGTTTAGGGAGAGGGGTGGTGAGGGGCGTGAAATGTTAGGAACCTCCATATGAGGATAAGAAGCAAGACTTTGTGTACTTTCTGTTATACTGTTTGAATTTTTAAAATGCCTATGCAAGTAATAACCGTTCTAAAATACAAGTATCATGAGAGCTCCTGACCTTTGTTGTGGGGAGTCAGTCCTCACAGTGGGTTTGTGCTAGAGGATGCCATTGCCAGTGGAGAGAGAAATGTGCAGGCCTGTGGGGCAGGGAAGTGCCAAGCTGGTCCTGAGCTCATTTTCCTCAGCCTGCTGAGGAGTCGTGCTTGGATTTATCTGCTTCCTGTAGCAGCGCAAGGCTCCGGCTCCACACTGCCTGTGTGTTGACTGTTCCAACCCAGCATGGCTCTTGGTTGCCAGTTGGCGACATTGAACCGAGCCGGTTACATTTCAGGGACTTGCCCTGTCCAATAAACTTTCCAAGCCAGGCTCAGTCTAAGCCGAAAGAAACTGTGCTTGTGTTCAACTTAGCCTGAGGTGCAGTTGAGCTAGAAAAGCCTGGGAGGTGCCCCCAGTGAAGCCAGCATTCTCTAGGCTCCAGCTGGGGTCTGCAGCAAACACACCCCCATACCTCCTCTCTCGAGTCCATCCATCTAGTCTAAAGGGAAACACTGAGTGTGGTTTTTGACTAGCCAGCTGCAAGCCACTTCTCTGCACACTCCCTGTCGGGGTCATCTGGTAGTACAACATAGCTCCTGATTGGTAGATCTTGTCTTTTTCTTTTCTCTTTTCTTTTTTTTTCTTTTCTTTTCTTTTTTTCTTTCCTTCCTTCCTTCCTTCCTTCCTTCCTTCCTTCCTTCCTTCCTTCCTTCCTTCCTTCCTTCCTTCCTCAAGGTGGATTTTGTCTTATCAGTGATGTTTCATGCAGCTCAGAGAAACATTGCAACTTTGGGAAAACTACATTAAAATCTGAAACTTCTGGGGCACCTGGGTGGCTGGCTCAGTCAGTTAAATGTCTGCCTTCGGCTCAGGTCATGAACCCAGGGTTCTGGGATTGAGGCCTCCCTAAGGGGAGCCTGCTTCTCCCTCTCCTCCCCGCTTGTGCTGTCGCTATCTCTGACTCTCTCTCTCTCTCTCAAACAAATAAGTAAAATCTTTAAGAAAAAAATTAGAAACTTCTGTCCATGAAAAAAAAAACATCCACTGAAAAATGGCAAGATGGGACAAAGAATGGGAGAAGACATTTGGCACACATATAACCAACAAAGAGTTAGTATGTCAACATAAGCAACTCCTCTAAATCAATAAGAACCAAACAATCTAAAAACAGGTAAACAAGCAATTCACCAAAAGGAAAATCTCAAAAAGGTCTATATAGAAAGACCCTCGTCTCAAGAAATGGAAACTAAAACTTCAGTGAAATATTCTTTTAAACCATTTAGATTAGCAAAATTTAAAAAGCTTGACAAGACTTAATATTGGTTAAGATCATAACAATAGGAACACATACACTGTTGTTAGAAGTAGAAATTGGTGCCCCCACTTTGGAGAGCAATTTGAAGGTAAGATATGCACAACCTACATATTAGGATGTACCAGGAAACAAAAACCATTCCAAGCACTGGAACAGAAGGAATTTAATCTAAGGAATTGGTTACCTGGGGATAGAAAGCCATAAGTCAAAAAGCAGTGAAGCAGCCAGGGACAGGCCAGTTCAGGAACCCACTACCACCCCAGGCTACAGAGGCAAACAGCAGGGGCTACTGAAGACCAGGGGTTAGTGAGGCTCTGGGCAGAAGCGAGAACCCGAGCGACGTGACCGATGGGAGTTGTAAGAGCAGAAGTGACCCAGGCTGAGCAAGAGGGCGATCAGCATCCTCACTTCTCTCTGACCTCCCTTTCCACTCTCTCACTAGTGCCTCCCACTGGCTACACCCAGAAAGCAGGCAGGTGACCCAGGAGGCTGAGCCAGACAACCTATGTGGATCAGGTCCTGAGATAACAGAGCGGAGCAGGGAAAGGACAAGGAATGGATCTGCCAAAAACAAAACAAAAACCAAAAAACCTCAAACCAAAACCCTTGCACACAAGCAAATGGAGACATATAGAATAAAACTTATGGTGACAGTGTTCATAAAAGCAAAACATGGGACGTAATTGTCTATTAAGAGAAGAGAGGAATAAATTGTAGTAGAGTCATACAATGGATACTCCACAGAAGTTAAAGCAAATGAACTATAGTTACATTTATCAACATGGATGAATCTCACGAAGCCAAACAAAATAAATTTCAGAAAGTTTAATATTTATGTAAAGCATAAAAGCATGCAATATGATGATGATAGACAAAGATATGTTGTACAGGTATAAAGAAAAGTTGAAAAAGTATAAAGAAATATATCTTTTGTGGGGAGAAAGGGAGATGTGAACAGAAAGAGATACTCTGAAGGTTTCAAATGTAATAATAATGACACTGAGTGATGGATACATAGGGCAATGTATATAGTTTATATAAATCCATTTCTTATTACATTAAATTTTAGTCTTACAAAGGAGCTTGGAGGAGTATTAGCAATATGGCTCTTCGAAATGGCAGGAGGACACTTCGTTATGTTTGTTACGGACGCAGGGCTGGATGTCATTGGCAAGACCAGCCCAAGAAACCCCCTTCCAGCTGTCTCTCCTGCTTGAACCCAATCCAGTCCAGCAAACAATCAGCCCTGGCCCCTGTAAGCTCTACACATGCAGGTGGGAACCAGCAGTGGTATTCTCCTGACTACCCTGCAGATATTCTGGGTAGAAGTTAAGCTCCCCCGTCAGTTGACTTCAGTTTTCTCAGACCTCACCCAGGCACTGATTCTGTCTCATGATGGCAAGAAACACATTCCAGAGCTCTTCAAAGGGTCCCTTTGCATCTCTCCTCCATTAGGCCTGGGTGAGATGGTAGCATTCCCAAAGCATGGCACAGCTCTCAAAAATCACCATCCCTAAATCTCTCTTCTCCACTCTAAGACTTGTTACTTTTTTTTCTTTGGCTAGATCTAAGCAGGGCCAGCTTCACCGGCATGTGACCTGGGCAGTCACACAGGACCCAGCACTTCAAACCTGTGCTTGGTTTAATGCTCTGCTGGGGCTGTGTGGAATTTCCTAATTTTTGAGCAAGAAACCCCACATTTTCATTTTGCACCGGGCCCCAGAAATTGTGTAGCTTATCCTGGGCCTAGGAGCTGTGGGCAGTTTCTGAGAGCCATTTCCTTACAGATGTGCGTATCAGCTATGAAGTTTTGACGACTACTCCAGTAGCTGATAGCTGTCTCACTGGCCTAAGTCAAACCAGGCAGGAAGAATCCCATTCTTATATCCCATTCCACTACTTACTTGCTTATAATCGGTCTTCCCAACAAGGAAATGTGAAGTTCACCAAGCTGAACACTGTGTCCTCATGTCCTAGCTCAGTATCTGGCTCATAATATATGTTCAATAAGTACTTGTTGGATGAACATTTGTAAAATATTACACCCAATAACTTTCTGTGAAAATCATATGCCTGATTTTATACAGAGGATACATTCTTGAAGAACTTGCATAATACGATACTGAAGTAAGTGTAAAGTAGGGAGATACTTCATCAAAAGCTACAACTAATATTTTTGCTTTAACTATTTGTATTTTTTCAAGAGTACCACTAACAATTTATGGAATACTTGCTCAAAAATGTACCATGGGAGTTGTTTGGCCTTCTTGGTGACATTAAAGCATGTCTCAAGTTCATTCCCAAATGCCTAATTTTTAGGCCTATTTTTCAGCACCAGCTATGGACCCCCATTTAATGAGTGTGCAGATGAGATTGCTTCAGGATGTAAAAATATTATAAAATTATAAACAACAAATTTTAAAATAAGTATAGCATCATAACACATCCTCCCCCCCCCCCCCACCTGCAGGAGTTCTAATTCAGGGAGACCCCAGCCTGGCTCATGCGACACTGACAAAGGGCTGCATATTTCTGTGCTGCCAGCCAGACTGCAGTGCGGCAATAGCATAAGCCAGTCTTACCTTTCACTCGGCTTGCCAACCTTAAGATACATTTTTAAAAATTGGGGGTATTTGCATTATTTCAAATTCCACACAGGTTTAAACATAACTTGATAGTATTTGATATTTGCATAATGAAATTCACACAAATGCAACCACAGTATATGTCACTAGGTTATCTGGGTTTTAATGTGTCCATAAACACTGCTTTAAACCGAACGCCATAAATTGTAGATGGTGAAAAAGAAGCAATCGCTTTGTACAGCACCAGATGACCTAAAGTTGTTTTGGCAGCAAAATCAAACACAGGAATACTTTCTTAAATTCATTTGCTCCACATGGCAAAAGGAGGAAGTAAAATATCTGGCTAATACCTAATATTTAAATCCTAGACAAAACATTTCAGTGCAAATAGGGAAGTGCTTTATTTACTCTGATCCAAGTCAAAGGTAGTTGGATAATTAGTTTTCTTTAAACAACATTCAGCTTTGCTGACATCTCATTTTCCAAAAGCAGCTGTTAGCCAAATATAGTATTGTTTATTCACTCCCCGGAAGGCTGTTTTTAAAAAGTGCTTCTTCTGGTAAATATGTTGCATCACATAATTGGAGATAACAGGAAAAGTAGGAGTTGCTGTTTGGATTTAAATAAACATCTGCTCAAAAGTCCAGTTTTCTGTTTGTGAATAATTCTTTTATTTTTTGCCATTAGGCACATTGAATTGTTTATTCCTCGCTTGTGGGCCATGTTAGGAAATACTCCAAACATGGTAATATGTATTTCTCATGAAAAATAATAAAAGAGATGAAGTTGAACTTTTTGCCTTTTTCTTTTATTATACATGTCAGCTAATACGTTAGCTATTCCAGTGCCAGAGACCTTTATGAATATGTAATATTAACTAGCACAATGTTTATTATCTAATATATACTTAAATTGTAGTGGGATCAAGTTTTTTGTTTTTAGAAAGTGTCTATTTAAAAATATCCGTAGCATCGGCGTTAAGCATCTCCTCCTCTGACAGGGAAGAGAAAGCGAGAATTGCTATCGCTTTTGCAAAACACTCGGTTCCTATCATCACCATGTGCTTGGCTTGCTTGTGTGACTTGCGTTGTTGGCTATTTCCTTTGTAATTTCTAGGAACTGAAAATGTATGTAACTTTCTCTGATCCAACTACTATTTTCTCCTGATTACTTGGGTTTTCTCCTGCCTGAATATTTCACCCTTAAAATACATTTCTTTCTTGACTCCATTATCGACCCAAATTCACTGTCAGAGCCCATCTAGAACAGTAGAAATCTCTTTAAACTGGACATCAGAAAGCCTAGGTTCTAAATCTCACTCTATTGCTAAAATCCACAGATTCCTCCTGGGGAAAATAAGGATTAAATTGATGTCCGAGAGAGCCCATTCAATTCTACAAGTTTATTTCACTAACGAATTAATAAAATGTATTACTAAAAGTGGGTGGGTCACACAGTGAATGCCAAAATTGGGGGCAAGGAAGGTGAGATTTGTTTGTTCTTTAGAGTTACCCAACCTGCTATGACCTTCTAGTTAGCATGGCTAATTAAGAGCTCCCAACATATAATTCACATCGCAGTTGTCATGCAGTTCACGGGGCTTCAGACTGATGTTGACAGGTCAAAAAAACATTCTGTGCTCACCTGGGAATTTGCAATCTTTTTATGTTCTGAGCCGTTTTCCATTAGTGCTTGTGCATGAGAAGTATTTCAAACAAGAAGCCAAAAAGCACTTCTAAAACTACGTTCAAATTCTTGCAAGATTTAAGATGGAGCAAATGCTCTGCTTCCCATTTGGACCCTTGAAGCAGTGAACACACTTCATGAAGAACACATTTATATTTTCTTACACATAAATATGTTTGTCATAATACCAGAACCATTGAGACAAATGGCTATGTTCAGCTGGGAAATGTATCTTTTCTCTCTGTATTATAAAGAATGTGTTATGGTGTAATTATTCTTGTGGTTTTATAGTTCAGGGCACTTTCATAGTATAGGAAGCTTCTGTCTAGTGAAATAGCATATGCTACTTAATTACTATAAAGCTCTTTGCAAATATAAAGAACTACTAATACTCATTAGCAAATAAATTTTCCAAATACATCTACTCTTGTTATTCTGTTATTTCCTTAACAGAGAAGTACAACACGGTTGTGAAATCCTATCTCAAGGAAAAGAATGATTGCCTGTAGAAAAGTGGATTTTATAGATTTCTACTCCTGATAGAATAGGTATCCATAATATAAACATTTCCCCAAAGTTTAGAGGTTCTTTGAAAGGTCAATAGGCATACGTTTATATCAGTACCATCCTACACAACCAGTACTAGCTGCAGTGAAAACTATGATTATGAGCAGTAAAGAGCTTTCAAAGAAGGAAGATATTTAATTACATAAGAATGTGTAACTACAAAGGTGCTTAAATTGAGGGATCCTTTAAAATTATTCATCCAATTGTCTTGATATTGACAGCTGAATTAATCAGGACTCTGAGGTTTTAAACAACAGAAGCCCAACCTCAAACTAGAATAAGCAAGAATAAAACAAAGCCCACAATCCCTACACCTACAAGGAATACGGAGTAGCTCATACAATTTTAAAGCAGCCCTGCAGGAACCAGGGCTTCAGGACCAGAACCAGGACATCACGGTCCCAGGAATCTATTTATCACTTTGTCAGCTCAGGTAGCTCCAGAGCTGGGGTGAAGCTGGCTCAGGCTTTCAGTCATGTTCTCCCAGGTTAACAGTACCAGCAGAAAGAGGACTTCATTCTCTCAAGGTGTCTGTAGCAAAAAGGACCCTCATGGGTCTTGTTTACGTCACTTGTCCACTCCTTGAATCAACTACTGCAGCTGGAGTGTGGTATACTGTAGCTGATCCAATCTGGGTCATTCCTACGAACAAGGCGTGGACAGCCAGAATTAAGAACCCCAATAGGACCACATGCTACAATAGTGGGGTTCTCCCAATAGAAGGGGATATTGCTACCTAAAATGGGATAGGAAAATGGACTAGAATGAAAGCTGTTATCTTACTCTGGTGACCTTGGTCTTTCACTCTTGAGACGGAGGTTTCTGATAATCTGTCAGGAGCGTCAGTGCTAATGAAGAGACCTGCAGGCCTGTTGTGTTGGTTCTGACCACCCAGAGTTTGGTGCTTCTTGGCATCTGGGCTGCCTTGGCTTCAGTTATTTGCCTACTTCTTCACTGATTTTTTCTTAGGCTTTTGAAACTAGATACATGTTTTCTTTACAGATTTATCTTGGGAACCAATTTGATGTCATGGGAAGAGAAGTCCAAAGCCCAAGATCCTTCCTTGCTCTGGCATTTACTAGCCTTGTGGTCTTTGGGAGGTTACTTGGGCAGGTTCTACGAGTCTGCTTCATCAACTATAAAATGAATGCCTGTTCCCTTACAAGGCTGCTGTGGAAAAACAGAGGAAATGTATGTAAAGCATAGTGTCTGCACACAGCACATGGCCAACTATTACTGAAGGTGAGGTGCCACTACCTCTGGGCAAACTTTAAGGACTGGAATCGTGTCTAATGCTTGAGTTACTAGACCAAGGGCTGAGAGGATGAGAGAACAAGACATGGCCCCTGCCCTCACTGGACTTACACTTCAGTGAAGGAGAAAGTAAAAGAAGTGCTTTAAGAGGTGACGAGAAAAATTGCTAGGCGTGCAAAGAAATTACCACGTGCTAGGAACCTTACCTATACCTTCTCCCCCACCTAGCATTGCTGTTTAATGGACGTAAACACGAATTGCTGTAGCAGAAAAACAGCACTAACTGCCCAATTTTGGGTAATATATTGAAAAAAAGGACATTTAGGGCATCCTTGCAAAAATGGACATGTCCTATATATGCAGGATGCCTGGCAACCCTATCTCTATCCCTGACAATGCTACAATCCTGTTTCTATATTTCTATAAATATATTACATATATTGTACAGTGATGTCCACTGTACAAGTGAGGAAACCGACTCAGAGACACTGAGTAACTTATGCAAGGTCACAGAAATGGCCGAACTGGGAGCCGAACCCCTATCTCTGGGTTCTAAAGCCTGGAATCTTTACATCACACCATTCACTTTCCTCAACAATGAGGATGGAAGGTTTAGGTTCAAACTTCAGTTCGACCTTTAAATGTATGCCTGACTTTAGGTCTATTTCTCCTTCTGCACCTCCTGTATTTCCTTCTACAAAACCAACACGTTGGCCAAAGCTGAGCTTCTCTTCAGTTCTCTGGAATTCTGAGAACTACTCATTAGTGATTCTCAAACTGTGGTCCCTGGACCATCAGCATCATCACCTGGGAACTTGTTAAGAAAGCACATTCATTGCTACACAAAACCTACTGAAACCTGGGCATAAACCAGAGATCTGTTTTAACAAGCTCTCCAGGAGATCCTCATGCAAATTGCTAAAGCAGACCTTCAGCATTCTAAAGGAATGCTACTATTGTGATACCTTGTCTTTCTCCTCTTCCAACAACCAAGTGTATGACTCGCAATACATTTCTTCTGAAGTTTTGTGGGGTTTTTTAAAAAGATATTTTATTTGTCAGAGAGAGCAGGATCATGACCTGAACTGAAGGCAGACGCTTAACTGACTGAGCCACCCAGGCGTACCTGAAGTTTTTTTTTTTTTTTTAATGATTTTATTTATTTGAGAGAGAGAACACAAGTCAGGAAAGGAAGAGATGGAGGGGGGGAGCAGACTCCCCACTGAGCAGGGAGCCTGATGCAGAGTTCGATCCCAGAACCCTGAGATCATGACCTGAGCCGAAGGCAGATGCTTAATCGACTGAGCCACGTAGGCATCCCTCTTCTGAAGTTTTTAAGTTATCTTAAAAATTTGAAATTTACACTAAGGCATAGGATTAAAATATCTACTTTTGCTTTCAAACACCTCATTAAACTTCACCAAATGAACTAAAATTACAATGCTTGCCAATACCATTACTACCCCACCTTTGCCTTCTCTTACATGCTTTTAAGTCTGAAACACCTCTCCCTCTTCAAGGTCTTTTACTTTTAATCCCTCCATCCCTCCCTTTCCCTTTAGTCATTCAAGACTCTATCCATTTTGGCCCAAACCTAGTCAAACAATGCCCACTACTCTCTTCACTTCACACACATTCCTAATTGTCTCTGTTCCATCCACGTGTAAAATGTTTCTATGGTCCTATGGAGCCCTACTGACTCGTTTGAATGTGGCAATTACTTAAGAGATGTACCTGAAATTGACCCTATTATAAAGTACAGTTTGCTAAAAGGCACTAATGTAAAAAAGTTGTTTCATCCAACAGAACTTTCCAGTTAAAAATTATTTTGCTCATTGAAAATTTAAGCCTATGAATCCAGGTCCCCAAAAGACCTCTTATTGGGCCATTTTATTAACTCACTTTAAAATACTATCATTTTTTTCCAAAACATTAAATTTATATATGCCATGTCCCCAAGATTTTATTGTACATTATGTATTAACCTCTGTATTAACTGCTTATATATTTAAACTTAAAAAAAAAAACAAACAACAAAAAAACGTCCTGTAAAGACTAGGGACAATGCTAACATATGGCAATTGTCACAGCGCTATGCTCAAGTGTATGAAAATCTTACACTGGTGACAAAATATATAGCCATTGCCCTCACTAAAGAGTGCAGACTGAAACAGAAATAGAACAAGTTATAGATACTGCATGATGTTATGAAGTTTTAAGACAACTAAAACTAGATGTAGGTCCAAAGTCCCACCAACGACTTGTAACTGGTATCAGAATCAGCTTGGGGAACTTCTGAAAAAAATAGTTTCCTGGAATACATTTCCTAGTTTCCAACTTCAGAATTGTTCAGGGTAGGACTAGAATTAGTCTCAGGTGTTTCTAGTGTACAACACATTGAAGAACTACTGGCCCAGAGACACATTCCATCTTAAAATTAATCAGAAGCACCATAGCACAAGCCAATTTAAAAAATATGCATGAGATGAGGGAGGACCCAATTCAGTAGCTTTTCACCCAGCCACTGAAGCTGACAAAAACACGTTCCTTGGACTCCACCAATAAGTAGGACGCTCATTATAGCAGTTGATCACACTGTTCTACCATCTCACTTCCCTGGTCCACAAAGTACGTTCTAAATTGATGACTTACTGACTTTTCAAACAATTAAGACTCCATGGAGCAATCACAGTGAGGTTGCATGCTGCTTCTACCAAATCCACGAAGCCCCAAATATTTGTAACCCTCACATATCTATACATTGCTGAAACCGAAGTACCAAGAAATAATTATAGAAGATACACTGAGACTCTAGTCTACATTGGGAAGGGTTGTGATTAAGACTGGTCCTGAACCACTATGGGATTGCAATCCACAATTTGAAAAACAGAGCTGTTCAACACTTCACTTATAGGTAAGAAAACTCAAATCTGTAGGTATGTCACTTCACCATCTCAATTAAATCTTTTGTGTGACCTTTCATTTACCAAATTTCCACCATGAAATCTTAGCTCTTTATAATGTGACTCCAAACAACTTCCATCTCTAGGTTCTGCATTCTCTTATTGCAGGCTCGCTTCTACCAAAGAACCTAGGACAAGGCCACCAAAACTCTCATCTTACAAATCCCGTTGCCAAAGAAAATAATCCACACTTTCTCCTACAGAATGCAAAAATTCCAAGACAATATACATTAGGTAGATCACACATTACAATATGCAACCAATTACACAGTAATGCCCATTTCAGCCATAGGTAACCAGGAAGAAAAATAGACGGTTATAGTTAGATGACAGATAGATATACACTAGAAAGGACAGAACTCCGCACAGACATTTCTCCTCGCTATAACAAATAATTTAAATTAGGCTCCTTATAGACAGGAATCACAACAAGCAGCATTATTAATTTAACAATTCCTAAAGCTAGTGATTTTAGCTAAATACTTGTATATTAGAACCTTCTAAGGCTGCTAAAAGCCAAGATTATGTCAAAATTTGCAAACAGATTTTAAGTCAGACTTGAAAGCCAAGATGAGCAACTCCTTTTTCTGGTTATTACCTCTGACCAAGGCATAAGAATTCACTTAGACAAATAGCTTTCATAACCTACCTAAAAATAGGCTAGTTCATAAATTTTCTAAACTGTTCTTCCCTGCTGTGAGCAGCCCTTGATCTCTGACTGTAAAACTTAGCAAACTTTGGCATGCTCTAATGTTAGTTTTATAAGTTACTGAAAACCTACCTCTATAAATTTAGCATCATTTCTCAAATCTGGATAGTTTTCTCATTCTGAATGCTTAAACATTTAGATCACAAATTGAAATACCAGCAGAAAAAACCCTCATCTTTAGGCAGGTTGAACAGTTACCAATTGGCAAGAAACTGACAAAATTCTAACATTCAGAGCATCAAAACACTTCAAAGCTTTATGAACTTTGAACTTAGCACACTCCTAAATTTTAGTGGTTCCAACTACAGGAAAACCAGACTCTAAGGTTTGAGATGATTTAAACTAACTCAAAATTTTTGCAATTCCTGACATCAGTACTAGATTTATATTTTATTATGGTAACACAAATAGTTGTTACAGTGAGATCTATAAACATATACAGAATTATATTTAAATTCATATAGAACAATATTTACATTTTTAAGTTACACTTTTGAAATCAGAAGATGAAATACAGCTTAAGTTTACAACAAAGAAAAGAAAAATACACAAAACAAAAACAGACAAAGTTAACAGTAAAAATATAACTATCTGTTCTTGGTATGTGGAAACTCTTTGTCAGAAAGCTACATCTTCTTAATCTGATTGTCCAAATCATTAAAATATGGATGATTCAGTGCCATTTTGCCAGAAATTCGTTTGGCAGGATCATAGACTAACATTTTCTGGGGTGGGGGGGAGGGATAAAAAGAAAAAAAGGTTTTTATTTAAGAAATGAACCATAAAAAAATTTCCATAAAGCATTAATTTTTCAATGAATATGCCATAAGCTAATAATTTTAATAAAAAACTAAGTTCAATACCAAACCACATAAATGCCTCATCTTCCATACCTCACCCTCTAGCTCTAAAATATTTTATTCCTTAAATTATAGATATCTCAATAACCTCTTTTTGCTACAAATTATGCTTTAAGAAACAAGCATTCAAGTGATAGCTTTAAAACTAGGACATAAATTTAAGAAAGATATCTAGTTAATTATATTTACTTTGAGAATTAAATGGCTATCTGAGTTATTTACAACATTCTTGAAATGGCGGCAATTAACTATAGTGGTTTCTAATGTAGCTTCCAGCAAGTTCCAAATAAAAACAAAACCAGAGCACATGTGTCATAAACATAGTTAAATGAGTCAGTAAATGAATTATGGTCAGACAATCTAGTATTCAAGTTTTAATTTACACATCACCAGAAAAAACTGTATAAAGTTTAATATTGATCTTAAATCTTATCATTAACATTAATCTTAAAGAAAACCAAATCAATGAGCAGACTAGATATACTTTTACTATCTAGTAACCCTTTAAGCTATTATCATATATCAAGCAGTATATTAACTGCTTGGCCCATACGATGTTACTTAATCCTCACAGCAAAAGCTAATTACTGGTCCCATTTTACAATGAGGACACTGAGGCTCAGAGGTTAAATAACTTGCCCAAGTTCTTAGAACTAAGGAGCTTAAATCTGAAACTAAGTCTGAGGATTTACAGCAGTGGTTCTCATCTGGGTGAGACTTTGCCTGTCAGGGAACATTTGACAGTGTCTGGAGACTTTGGGTTGTCACAACAGAGAGGAGTATGATTCTGGTATCTGTGGGGCAGAGGACTGGGAGGCTGTTAAATATCCTGCAATGTACAGGACAGACCCTAGTATCAAAACAAACATGATCCAGTCCAAGAGGTCAATACCAGCTAGACTAAGGAACCATGATTTACAGTATTGATTTTTGTTTCATTGACTGAAGTGAAATTCTTTGTGTTCAAGAATTACAGACATTAAAAAGACAGATTGTCAAATCAACAATACTGATATATAAAATATCTGAATGACAGATAAAGGACTTTGGATTTCACTGCAAGCAATTTGGAAATGTGAGCTGAATTTGGTGGCATAATGATTTATAAATTCTGAAAGGAGCCCAAAGACCAATTAGAAGGTTTACAGGATAATAGAGCAATATATATTTTTTTGTTCAGTAACCTACCCAAACCTTATTTTCTTCCGTAATCACATTAGCTGAGACTCATAAAAATTAGTTCTGTCTAAAAGCTTAGTATTTAAATACTGTTCTAAAACAATTTTCTTAAAGCAGGCCTACCTAGGACAATTCATTTTCCATCTTAATAGATTTTTTTGTCTTGCTTTTAAAGAAAACAACTATTATTTGGGAATGGCAATGTAGTAAAGGGGAAAGATTTTTAGGAACTACGTTAGTCTTTCTCCTAACTTTTCTGATGTACAAATGAGGCACAAAGTGAGAAATGAGAGTTCATGCAGTAAAATGCTTTAATAACTAAAAATATCAAGCAATAAGGAAAACACCTGTCTCAGATAAACTAAATAGTAAACACCGAGACAAACAAAAAGTTAGAAAGGAAGGCTACTACGGACCAGCTACATAAAAACAATAAAGGCGTATTATCCCTGGCCTCTCCTTCACAGAGCATCTGTAGCTACCTAACATTAGAAAAATCAAACAATAACTAATGCTAAAACGTCCTCTCAAAACCACTTGTTTTTGGTATCTAAAATGGAGGTAGTAATACAATATACATAGCAGGCATAACAGTTATGTGCCTAGCTCAATATATGCTGGTTTTCTATTTCCCAGGTAAAGGAAATGAATTGAATACATTCAGAATCAATACTGTTGAAGTCAGTATAAAGGGTATCCTTACCGAGAGCAGATCCAAGCCATTTTCATCCAAGTTTTTAACATGGGATGCCAGGCTTCCTGGTTTCCACTTGGGAAATGTATTCTTATAGTCCTGTAAAGATTCCACTTCTGGCCACACTTCATTATTGGGAGTGCCCAAAGCTCTAAAAGGGTATAGCAAAACAAAAAATTACTAGTTTGCCTTCGTTATTATTTCACTTAAAATTTTTTAAGCTCTTAAAACAACAAAAATACCTGAAAATTCTGAAGAGTTGATCGATTTCTGAATCCCCATGGAAAAGTGGTTTCTTGGTTGCTAATTCTGCAAATATGGTGCCTATACTCCAAATGTCAACTGGAGTTGAGTAGCGAGCTGACCCCAGCAATACTTCTGGAGATCTATACCAGAGTGTTACCACCTATTACAAAGCAAATTTTTACACTGAATAAATGCAGTGCATTAAATGACTAAATATAAACAGTTATATATTTCAGTAGGACTGACCTTCAGAAGGTTCCATGGTTGCCTCTGATAATATTGTTTGAAAGTCAATTAACTATACACAAAATAATAAATGGAAGATAAATATTCATTTGTAAGTTCTATTTACGAGGGGGTTAGAAAAAAAACCCAAACATCAGATAAAAGCACACCAGCTCTTTTCTTGCTTTTCAAATCATTAAAGTGCAAGAATCGAAACAGTCAAGACAGCATTCAGGCTAACAGTTTATTAGTGGTCTAGAGCTGATCTACTATTTTATATCTAGAATTTATCATGATGGTAAAGATATCATCTCTAACTTAATGAGGTCAGTGGCATCTGTTTAAGCCAATGGGAACCAAATAATCTTTTACTTTTTTCTAGAGCCATGGGACAAATGATGAAAAGAAGCCAATACAACTAACTAAATGAACAATATTATAGGTTCTGATCTGGAGATAGTCTTTGGGCTCAGGGATAGACAATGCCATAGAAAACTATCTTCCAGAAGTCCTTTACTACAGAAGTCAACACTCCCTTTCTTCTGGAAGTAACAAATGAAATGCCAAGTCATCTGTAGATCATGGACACAACTTGATCATATTTAGTAGTTTCTAAATATATCTGAAACAGTAACTCATAAGCAACAAAACCTGTCTTTTACCAATCTGTGTACCAGAGAGGATCCAATCAGGAGACAGAAACCACATGGTGATTTGCTTGGGGAAAGTTTACTAAGAAGGACTATTAAATAACAGAGGGTTAGGAAAACAGACTAATTAATAAGGATAATAACTCTTAGAACTGTAGCAAAGAAAACCCTTTTCTCCTGCAGTGCCTCTCTCCCTTACCTTCTACTGCCATCACACCTACTGGTAAAGAAAAAATATTTAAAGGTCCCAGTTAGATTTTCACATAGCATGCAATGAAGAGTGACTTTGGAGTTGAGAGGCAATAAATTCAAGCTGACAGGATGGAAATCCTTCTTATTGTTTCTTGACTTAACGAACAAATACAGAAAACAAACCAGCAATCACATATATTCAAAAGCACCAAAAAACACTATTCTGCATACCTCATGTGTGTATACTCTAATAGGTATTCCAAAAGCTCTGGCAAGGCCAAAATCAGCCAATTTAATTGTTCCTTTGTCATCAATCAATAGATTTTGAGGTTTTAAGTCTCTGTGCAGAACTCTTCTGGAGTGGCAAAACACAATCCCTTGTAGGATTTGGTACAAATAACTCTGGAAGAAGGAAATAAGTTAGAAACTTAACTGTCCCACATAATGATTTTCTAAATAGTCTTGGTGGGTTTGTTTCAAAGATATAAGAAGTTATAATGCAAGGAAATAATTTAACCACCACAAAAGCTTTCAGGCATTTGAGACCAACAAGCAGCATTTGGGGGTGGGAAGTCCATTGATACACAGTATCACGTTTGTATACCTGAGATATTTCCTTATGGACCCATCCATATCCATATGAACTCATTTAGTCTTTTACTATTTTTTGTCCCCAATTCTTAAGTCATAAGCACTACTCAGTTTATTTTATTTTAAAGATTTTATTCATTTATTTGAAAGAGAAAGCGAGAGACAGAGCACAAGTAGAGGGGGAGGGACAGATGGAGAGGGAGAAGCAGACTCCCCACCGAGCAGGGAACTGGACATGGGGCTCAATCCCAGGACCCTGAGATCATGACCTGAGCCAAAGGCAGACGATTAACTGACTGAGCCACCCAGGTGTCCCGCAGACAGTTTTTTAAAACTTTTGTCTATATGCTTACAGCAACTTTTTTTATTTTGAGTAAGGTTGGACCATTTCTATTTCTTATCATTACATATTAATTTCTTCTTTGGAAACATTGGCCACAGATTCCAAAAGAAATGACAAACAGGATATTATGATTATATATTCAAATAAAGATAATTATCATAACATGCTATTTATTAGTTCAGAGAAAAATATTGTATAAGACAGGTATTGCCAAGACAATGTAATTGTTATTTGAAGCTACATGGGTATGAAAGAAATATAAAGTATACACAGTAACAACATTGACTTATAAGGTTCAAAAGTATAAAATACATAAAATAACTGTTAGAACAACAACAAAAAAGACTATGTATTGACTGGGGCATCTGGCTGGCCCAGTCAGAAGAGGGTATGACTCCTGATTTAGGTTTGTGAGTTTGAGCCCCCATTGGGTGTAGAGATTACTTAAATAATATTTTTTAAAAAGAATTATGTATAGGCTGTTTATAAATGGCTAAAAATGAAAAATTGTTAAATGAGATACAAAATGATAATATGCTTTTTTCACGCAATGGACTGATAAAATATTTACAAGATTGATAGAAGTAGGTACTAAAAAAAATAACTCACACACCACAATGAATAAACTGCTGTTTGGAGGGCAACTGGCATTATCAAGATTTTAAATGTAAATAAACATCTTCAACCCATTGATTCAAGTTATAAGAATTTATTCTAGTGGCACCTGGGTGGCTCAGTCAGTTAAGCATCCAGCTCTCGGTTGCAGCTCAGGTCAAGATCTCAGGGTCGTGAGACTGAGCCCCCAAGTCTGGCTCTCCTTGTCCCTTTCCCTCTGCTCCTCCCCACCACTCTCGAGCACTTGCTGGTACTCTCTCTGTCTCAAACAAATAAAATCTAAAAAAAAAAAAAAGAACTTATTCTATAAAGTTGCAAACGATGACAAATAAACATAAGGATTCACTGGGGCATGGTTCATGAGAGCACAAATCACCGAGCTGGAAAACAACTTCAATGTCTATCAGTATGGAATTTGTTTAAATAATTAGATCAGGGGTGCCTGGTGACTCAGTTGGTTAAGCATCTACCTTCGGCTCAGGGGTCAGTCATGATCTCAGGTCCTGGGATCAAGCCCTGCCTTGGGGTCCCTGCTTGGCAGGGAGTCTGCTTCTCCCTCTCCCTCTGCCCTTTCTCATGCTCACTTTCAAATAAAATCTTTAAAAATAAATAAATAAATAAATAATTGGATCGAACATTTAGATAGATGGGCAAACTTATATGTTGAATGTCTCAGAAGAAGGGTTTTACAGTTCTGTAAAACAGCGTATGTGTATACACAAAGTTGACATACAAGCATCTGTAAGACTACTAAATAACAATGATTACCTACCCCTGAGGAATGGTTTGCTATTGGTAGAGTTAAAGGAAAGACACATCTACTTTATAGGCTTCAATGCTTTTAAAAAAATTATACATTTGTAATTTAACTGAAATACGTCAACAATAAATTAACCAAAACATTCAAAACCAGAATAAAATAAAACCACTTGCCATCATTAACCTACCAAGCTTTTGTTACGTTGTTTTACACATATACGACTACCAAATAAAGACCAAAATATCCTAGTTTCCAACAATGGAATACGTACTTAATGGTTTTCTGTTATCCCAGGCACTACTTTTCACTTTTTAACTAGAAGCACTATATAAAAGGGGTAACTTTAATCTATAGACTGTGGAAGAAAAATATTCTTTTCTTCCTCATTCTACTGACATTTTTTCTAAGGCTATTCTCCTAAAATACAGAACTTCTATAGAGTAGACCTTTTACACTCAGTGGATAAATAGTAATAAAGTTAAGTAAGGTAAATACTAATAAATTTAGTAAGTGGATAAATACTAATAAAATTAAATAAGCTTCTTACCTTAACAAGTGAAGAATCCATGAACTGACCAGGAGGGATAGAATCTAAGTATTTCTTGAGATCCATGGAAAGGAATTCAAAGATGAGATATAACCTGGAATCTTGCATAAGCACATCTTGAAGACTAGAGAATAAAATAATTATGTGAAAAAAAAAAATCTACCAAACACTTTTGACTTATCACAAAATAAAACTTCCGTAAATTTAACAATGCCTATCACAAGAAGTGGGACTATAAGAAATTTTCTATAACAAAAAATACATACTGCTTTGGGAAAGAAAAGATGGTAGTTTCCCTCGTTGTGAAAAACCTGAGTACTAGAACTTGAGAAAGAACACTCAGGGCAGCAAATGAAAATTAAGTCATATTATGCTGAAGGTACTATCAAACCACTTACACTTTAAAAGAACATTTCTTAAAAAAAAAAAAAAAAACAAAAAAAAAACCCAACAACTTTAGAACATTTCTAGGTTGGCTACTTGTTGCTCAGAGCTTGTCTTTTCAGTGAAGTAAATTATAGAAATAAATTTTTAAAATTTACTAAGAACCTTAACAGTTGCTCACTATTTCCAGCCCCAGAAAAATGCAATTAAATCCTAACTTGGACTATTAGGAAACAAACCCCCCAAACACCAGTCCAAATACTTAGAGAAAGTAAGAAAAAGTTTTTTTCTTTTTCATCTGACCTAGCTACCTGCCTTAAGACTCTGATTAAGGGGTCTTCAAGGACCAGAGCTCAGATTGGTATAGGTGATAAAGGTCTGTAAAACAGGATTTCCTTTTCTCCCTTGGCCAGTTCACCTTGATTTTCCAGCCCCCAACACTAATCTCTTATTACCAAGCTCCTCTAACTCTGCTCCTGCTTTAAGCCTATTCTTCCTATGCCTGGCATTCCCATTTAACAAAAATAGTAGCGTTCTATTCCGATCAGCAAAGTTAGACCAGATATTAAGCAAATGTAAAAATTTCCACATTGAAATTCACATTTGAAATAGTATGCGGAAAATGGTTTAAATTCGGATATACCATACCTGACTATATTTGGATGACGAAGTTCTTTTAATAGAGAAATTTCCCGAATTGCAGTACTAGGAACCCCTTCCTCTTCACTTTCTAGTCTGATTTTCTTCATGGCTACCACTTGACCTGTAGTTTTGTGTCTACCCTTATACACAACTCCATAGGTACCTGAAATAGACAAAGTAAATGTCTACTATTTGACACCCTCCACAAACTAAGATTTTAAAAATGACTGAATCCCATAAAGTGTCACATGATAGAAATGTCTACTGTGACCAGATAGAAAGTGTCTTACTCATAATTATATCCTCATCACTTCCAGAAAGAAATTGAGTTAACTACAACCTATTATGTGTATAGTTTAGAAATAAAATTCATGTAGTTGTCACAATTTTCCCATACATTTAAATTACCAGTAATTTCCCAGCACATTTTAGAGAAGAAAATGGATCCTTTGCCGACTGGAATTTATCTCCTTTCAAATATCCCACCCAAAGATAAAGCAGGTATAAAATACAGGGTGAAGAAGATTTGGGCTGAGGAATTATCAACAGGAGTCCCTGTGACACTTTCAGAAAACTGTACAAAGTGCTTTACGCATTTCAAATAGTCAATAATCCTCATCTAGAAAAAAATGGGGCTAAAATATTATACTAAATATTTATGAAATCTATTAGAGTTCAAAATATCTATTATATAGTATGAAAGCTTCACACCCATTCGGAAGTTAACAAGAACACGGATTCTGATATATAAGCTTCAGATAATGAGCAACAATGTCAATATAAGAGATCTTGGGCAGGAGGAGGGTGGATACAGAGAAAAGAAGCAGCAATATGAAGGGAGATGAACTAGTTAGTTTAAAAAGTTCACATACAATGGGATGCCTGGGTGGCTCAGTCGATTAAGATTTGCCTTCAGCTGAGGTCAGGATCCAAGGACCCTGGGATCAAGTCCAGCATCAGGCTCCTTGCTCAACGGGGAGCCTGCTTTTCCTTCTGCCTGCGACTCCCTCTGCTTGTATGCTCGCTTGTGCCCCACCTTCTCTGACAAATAAATAAATAAATCTTAAATTAAAAAAAATAATTCATATACAGGATACATTTAGTCCCCACATAAGTGCTTTTTATTTTTTCCAAAGATTTTATTTATTTATTAAAAGATTTTATTTATTTATTTGACAGAGAGACAGCCAGTGAGAGGGAACACAAGTAGGGGGAGTGGGAGAGGAAGCAGCAGGCTCCCAGTGGAGCAGGGAGCCTGATGCGGGGCTCAATCCCAGGCCTCTGGGATCACGACCTGAGCCCAAGGCAGATGCTTAACCACTGAGCCACCCAGGCACCCCCATTAGTGCTTTTTAAACTGTGGTTGGAGGGGTGCCTAGCAGGCTCAGTAGGCAGAGCATGACCTTGATCTCAGGGTCATGAGGTTAAACCCCATGTTGGGTGTGGAGCATACTTAAAAAATAAATAAAATCATGAACGAATACATAAAATTTTTAAACTCAGGTTGGAAAATATAGGGAGATCTTGAACTTCTTGACTCCACATAAAATTTTGAATAACCTATTTTTCTGTAACAATGGTATAACTTCAAAAGTGATTAGAGTGTATTTTTCTAAGGAGATCTATTCTATAGCTTTTATCAGTTTCTCCAAAGGTAGCAATATTTCAAAAAAAGGCTAAGAACTACTATCAAATTATCTACTGGCTTATTAGAATATTAAGGATGGTTTGCTGATGTTACATAAACTTTGTTCTAATTTTGTTTTAAACAGAGAAATTCTATACAATTGTCTGTCTTCCTAAATACTAGTATCATTTTAAAGACATAATTGACCTAAGAGCCATTTTACATTATTTTGATTAAATTTGGGTTAAGTATGACTTTTGGCTAACCAAAGTTATTCCAGATTTAAAAAAACCCTGATTTCATTGATCTTCGCAACCATCCTTAAAAATAACCTTCTGTTCAATTAAAGTCTGTCCATTTTTTGGATATAAATTATACTTACATCAAAAAACACAAAAGTAGGTAAGTCAGCAACACAATTATCTGGCACGCTGTTAAAGCAAACTCAAGAAGATTCGCCAATTGCACAAGATAGTCTAATAAGCAGTTAATGGTAAATTCAGAGCTAATTTTTTCCTACTATTCCTCTCTTTCCTTCAAGTGTACAATTTCGTCTGGGCCTAAAATTTACTCATAACAATTAACTAACTTATAGCTAACACTTAGTATTTTTTCAATTTTAAGCACCTCAAGTGCTCTATGTCTCTCTTCTGACTGAACCATTACCACTCTTGTAACTACCAGTACTGAGCTCTAGTTAAAGAAAGCAGAATGATTCTACTGGTTAAGCACCCAAAAATTATTTATGAAATGCACAGTATATACTCTGAAATGAACTACACATTTTTTTTAAAGATTTTATTTATTTATTTGACAGAGAGAGCAAAAGCAGGGGGAGCAGCAAGCAGAAGGAGAGGGAGAAGCAGGCTCCCCACTGAGCAGGGAGCCAGATGCGGGACTTGATCCCAGCATCCTGGGATCATGACCTGAGCTAAAGGCAGATGCTTACCCAACTGAGCCACCCAAGCGCCCTGAACTACACATTACTAAGATTTAAAAAAAAAAAAAAGTTAGTTATGGTCAGGTTCTGGAGACCCTAAATGATAAGAACAAAAACTTTAAATGTTTATTGAGTGAATAAAGGCCAAGTTAGGTCCCACATCACGGATATAGCTACTTTCCATGATCTAAAAAGACATTTTCTTATGACAGAATGTGACAACACTCATACCTTTGTAATTCAGAAGAAACCAGAGAACACCTATGTAATAACTGAAAAAGAAAAGTCTAGATGTATTTAAGAAATGAATCAGGTTGTCAAAAAACTCAAGTGTCAAGGTGGAAAAGTCAGGACTACCTTCAATTAGAAAAGGTTAAGGAGACATTAGTCACCAAATGAAACGCATGACATTGGCTAGTTCTTCAGAAGATACATGCAGAAGTATTTACAAGTAAAGCACATCTCTACAATTTACTTCACATGAGTCAAAAGAAAAACAAAATGCTAAAAACACACACACACAGATAATAAAGTAAATGTGACAAAATTAACATCTTGGTAAAAAGTTCATTGAATTTTTCAACTTCTCTATGTTTGGAAATAAAATAAAGTTGAGGGAAAGATACTTAACTTTTCAAATCGGTACTTTAATGCTAGAATTTGACCAGGTGTCTGGCAAACCAAAAGAAAATACTGTGTGAAAGGTATCATCTAGGCCTTAAATTATTCATACAATTTATTTATTTATTTATTTTAAGATTTTATTTATTTATTTGACAGAGATAGAGACAGCCAGCGAGAGAGGGAACACAAGCAGGGGGAGTGGGAGAGGAAGAAGCAGGCTCATAGTGGAGGAGCCTGACGTGGGGCTCGATCCCGTAACGCCGGGATCACACCCTGAGCCGAAGGTAGACGCTTAACCACTGTGCCACCCAGGCGCCCCTTACAATTTATTTTTTCAAACACAATATCCACCACAAAATCCAAAACAGCCAGGCACTAGAGTAGTCAAGACAATACAAGCCAGAAAAAGAAACAGAGGAGAGCACACAAAGGAAAATAATGTTATTATCAATCTCCAATAGTGCTAGACACTACTGCCAAGCACTGTTCAGTTATGAACAAGACAAAATCCCAAACTTCATAAACCTTACAGTGTAGTAAAGAAAAAGGGTATTAAGGATAACAAAAAGGGAACTACAAAATGCACTTGGACTACAACGAGATGAAAGTGAAGGCAGCAGAGTGGCTTCCAAGGTGAAAGAACAGCCATTGCCAAAAGCCCAGCGGTCAACAAATACGGAATATGAGAGGATATCATGTAGTAGAATGGAGTCTTTTAACTCCAGGAAATAAGACTACAATTGAAATTATACTCTTCACTGCTTCTATTTCAAATTAGAGTACCTTTCTCAAGAGTCGAATCTGTAGTCTCCTGCATGTTAGGAGTTCCAGAGTTTTAAAGAAAAACACATTCACACTTAAAGAATAACTTTTTGGGATGCCTGCGTGGCTCAGTGGTTAGGCGTCTGCCTTCAGCTTGGGTCATGATCCCAGGGTCCTGGGATCGAATCCCCCGTGGCGCTCCTTGCTCAGCTGGGAGCCTGCTTCTCCCTCTGCCTGCAGCTCCTCCTCCCCCTGCTTGTATGCAGGCGCGCACTCTCTCTCTCTCTCTGACAAATAAATAAAATCTTTAAAAAAGAAAACAATAAAAACTTTTTGCTCCAAACTAAAAATCAGCACTCATTTAATTCTCTGGGGATTAATAAAAACTCAAAGCAGAAGACAGTAGTTATGTTAATCAAACTTATTTTCAAATCAGAAACAAAATTAGCTTAGTTGAGCAGGCATAATGAAGTATTTAAGTGACTTTTTTAAAAAAAATATATGTATTTGTATATATATAATATTTGTAAGTTAAGAAAAAGAATAGGGGCGCCTGGGTGGCTCAGTCGGTTAAATATCTACCTTCGGCTCTGGTCATGATCCCAGGGTCCCAGGATTAAGCCCTTCACTGGGCTCCCTGCTGAGCAGGGAGTCTGTTTCTCCCTCTCCCTCTGCTGCTCCCCCTACTCATGCTGGCTCTCTGTCTCTCCCTCCCTCTCAAAAATAAATAAATAAAATAAAATAAAAATAAAAAGAATAGATCTCAAACCCAGTCACCACCTAAACTTATCATTACTATCTTACTAAATTCTTTCCAGTACTCCGCCCTCCGATTTTTAGTAGTATTCTTTATACAAGTATGGTTTGGGTACACGCTAAAAATATAATTGTTGGAAATGTCCCTCAAACAGAACCTACATAAATTGGACTCTAATAGCAAATTACATTGTACAAGTTGTACCATTTGTTCCTAGAGTGTAGAATGTTAATACCAACTCTTATATAGAAACTTAGATATTCTGTTGGGGAAAAAAAAAGGCAAAGGGATATTTTTACCCTTCCTCTTATGCCATATAAACATTCTTTAAAAACTTTAAGTACTACAGAAAGGAAATGAATAATTATATACAAGAGTTACTGGTTTTAGATTTGCTTAAACATGTACACGATGGGTCATTTAAATCCAGGGAAACTAAATAAAAAATTTATATAAATTGGTTTAATAGTCTATTGTAGTAGTTTACAAAGTTTAGGTAAAAATACTGATCTTAAAAAAATTGTATGAAACTAAAAGTACACTATTAACATAATTCTACTGCCCTAACCTCTCCCCACCAACACACAAACAAGATATCAACAGTCTTCTCAAAATACAAATATTGCTTTAAGTGCTTAGTATTTTAAAAATGTAAGATTATTTAGGGGGATGGGTGGGTTGGCAGGGAATCATATCAGAATGATTTCAATTTTCTTAAAATCTGAACATTTTTATGTTTAAGCTACCATGTAAAGAACATATAATTAATGCACATTAGCACAGTATACCTTTAAGATTGGGTTTTAGTAAATATTTACATGTTTTCATCTCCTAGATTTATAGCATTTCAAAATCATTTTTTAAAAAACCTTTTTTAATTAATAAAACAACTCACCTTCTCCAATTTTCTCTATTTTGGTATAATCTTCCATAGTTAATCAGCAGATTTGGTAGATCCTAAAATGAGAGGAAAAGCTGATTTGATCTCATGCCACTAACTCAAAAGGTGGTTTTAAGTTTTTAATGAGATAGAATATGTAAAGCATTTTCCAGTGTCTAGTGCAGTAGTAATTTTCCATAAATATTAGTTATGTCAAAACAACATTTACAAAGGAAAGGACTTCTGCAATAAGATTTTTCCACCTTTCTTAGCTCTTAAAATATTGGATTTACATATCTTAACAGCGTAATATTTAGCATCTTCCAAACTGACCCTCAAATTCAGCTATCCATCCCTCCCAAACAAAAAGCAGAAGTATCTTTTCTTTATGTAACACTTCTAAGGAGCACCAATGTGTGTCAGTTATACCCAAACATTTCCAAAAATAATGTTATTTGACTGAATTTGTACTTTTTTTTTTTAAGAAAATTCAGAAGGAAAAAATTTTAAAGACACAAATAGAGAGCTAATGTGACCACACTGCTCACCCATTAGCAAGATCGCTCAAATGTCAGTCGAAATGCTGACAAGGAGACATTCAAGACTTCCTCAGATGAGAAGTTTGCCAATGAAACATACCTTCAGAAGCCCAAAGCATCATACCTTGATTTTCTAACACACTCCTCACTGATAAGATCATATATAAAGGTCACTCTGAGTAATTGACACTTCAGTTCTATTTCTCACATTCATCTTCAAAATCATTCCAGAAGTAGAGACAAATCTTTTCAAATGAACAAAACTGCACTACACTGGCTATGAGTGCCAATTTTTAATATTTTTAATTTTAACTTTACAAAACGGCAATAATTAGGACAATCACCTTTTCTACAATATCCAGATTTAATATGCTTAAAGAACAATAAAATTGTTGGGCTCACTTTGAACAATAACTTAATTTCAAAACTAGGTCTCATTAACTTCTCTCCATTTTCCTGTTCTAACAATTTAAAATAAAGGATGCAGCTTTAAAATGCCTTTTGAATGCCTTCTGGGGCTCTGTACTACTAGCAACAGGAAGTAAAACACCAATAGCTTCATCTCCTATCCAGAGACCTCCAGGTCTTTAAAAGAAGCAAGACGTGCACATTGGTAACCCTAATATTAAACAAAAATTGAGGGATACTAAAACACGAATATACGTATCTCTCGGCAATTCTTAGCTTTCCACTTTGGGCCAACTGCATAGTATAGAACAGCCACGAAGCATAAAATAAAAACGAAAAAATTCAAATTCCCTCTGGTTCTATCGTTGGCCAAGTGTTCTTAAAAGCTCTGGGAGCACAAGGGTCTTGGGCACGGAGGGAAACCCGAGAAGGCCCACAAGTTAGCTCATCCGATCGGTTTCCGGGACGGACTGGCTTTGGGAACCGGCGTGGGTACCTGGCCCAGGTGCGGTCTGGCTTTCCACCCCGGAGGCTAGAGCAGAGCGCACGCGGGACAGGCCGGAGCCGCAAGGCCTAGGACGAAACCTGGCAAACCGCGTCGTCGAACCAATGCCAAGGGTTGGCTTCAACTAGGACCCGAAAAATCTCCTCAGCCAGGTCGACTGCCTCTTCGCGAGAACTGCCGACCGCGACCCCAGACTGCACCTCTGACGCCACGGCAGCCCCCGCCCTCCCCACAGTATGCCCGCCGGGTCTGGGCTCCCGCGAGCCTTCCCGGAAAGCCGGACCCCGGCGTCGCTCACACGCCCAGGCCCCGGGGCCCAGGTGAAGGCGCGGCCTAGCCTCCAGAGGCCCGGCCTGAGCCCGCGCAGACCCCTGCTGTCCAGCCCCGCCACCTAATACCACCCGGTGCCTCAATACTCTTTCTCCGGGGCCTCCAAGCCGGCCCCCGCCGAGCAGACGCCCCGCAGGCATGACCCTGACCTCAGCAATTCTACCCGGCTTATTATCCCGCGACGAAAGCGGCAGCGGCTACCACGTCGGCGTCGCTCTTGCCTCAACTTCCAAGAGCCAGCTTTGAAGCTAAGTGCGAGCTGTTTCAAACTCACCGCGCTAAAGGGTCCGGGACCCACCAATCAGATAGTCCGTAGACTTTCAAAGGAGCCAATCGGAGCCCAGGGACGCTTGGGGCTGGGCTTTCCGGTGGCTAAAGCGCGAAAGAGAGTGGAAACGGCGGCTGGAGAAAAAGCAGGAGGGCGGGCGCTAACTGAGTCTGAGCGCAGGCGCTTTCTTTCATCGCAGGAGAGCGTCGTCCTACTGTTTCTGGTCGTCGGAAATCTACTGTTTCCTCTGGGTCGGGCTTTTCCCCTTCCAGTATAGGCACAATTAAAATTTACTGCACTCAAATATCTCATCACAACAGTGATACTATATTTACATTCAGATCCCATTACTTTCACTTCTAATACTTAAAGCTACTGTATATTTATGTTTTTCTAAGTGGGTGATTTTCTGGCTGGGCCAAAGAAGAACATTTCACACACATACATATATACTTTGTTTTTACCTTAATTTAAAAATTGTTAATGTTTTATTCGTTTAAAATTCTATTTATTTAAAAGTTAAAAACAAAATTTTGAACTTTTATATTTTAAAATACGTTCACATCAGAATGTTAGTTGTTTTTTAAATCACAAAATTTCACAATTCCGTGAGAGGAATTATACTTTAAATAATCCAGTATCAAAAACTCTCTTTCTCATTTCCTCCACCCTAACCTTAAGAGAGATGTCTGTGCTTGAATATCATTCGTTAAGTCTTTAAGAAAATAAGAGTAAAATAGAAGTGGTGATAAGAAGAATCCCCTAATAAGGGCTTCTCTTTGCACTACCCTTACTGGATGTAGGACGAAGACTGATTACCATGAACTCTACAAAACACATACTAGAAGACCCAGATTGGGTGCTCGCTTGGGCAGCACAGTTGGTAAAATTGGAATGAGACAGAGAAATTAGCCTGGTCCTTGTGCAAGGATGACACAAATTGGTGAAGCATTCTGTATTAAAAAAAAAAAAAAGAGACCCAGATTAGGATAAAGAATGGAGCCAGTATATCACATGCATTTAAGTGTTTAGTACTTTTCACACGGTGAGCAATATATGTCATCTGGCACTATTTGTGGTATGAGCGAATTGCCTTAAGAATTTTATGCTCCCAGGTGACAGTGAACATTTGGGATTCACATTGAAGGTATGGGGTTCTGAAACCTCTGCTTGAACCTAAGAACTTTCAAAACTTACTTTTAAAATCCCAAGTTCACATTTTAAATGAAAACTGACTACTCCAGAGAAGTGCTCTAGGGAAGAAGACTGTTCTCTGCCAGTTCAGGATACTGATTTTAATGAGTGCATATATAGATTTCTCTCTGGGAGGCCTCAGCAAGGCATTCATTTTATAGCATCTAAAAACAGCCAGTAATTCATTATATCCATTTTACATTCAACACAAAGAAGAACCACAAGCTTCCACAGCTGTGATGGTAGATTATTTCAATTTAACTCAATTATGTTTGTTTTTAAACTTTCAGGGGTTATTGTAAATTTGTGCTATCATCTTCGCAAATACAGTTTATTAATTCTTTGGGCCAACTTTAATTTTGTGTCTCTAAAGTACTTTAGAGACACAAAATTAATCAGATACAATTCCTGCTGTAGGTGTTGGGGGTGGGAGAACACATGATTACTTAGAATTTTATTCTGGCATTTACGTTGTAACTTATGCTATAAAGTGAAATGAGAACATAAAGGGGCAAATTACTAATTCGAACAGACATTGGAGAAAGAATTGTGGGGTGGGGCTTCCAAACAGGAAATTCCATGAGGTAAGCTCTTAAAGTCTGCCCAAGGCATTCAGGGTGCCGCCATTGTGGGGTGTAGGGCGTCCCCGGCTGTTGTCCTAAGGGTTTGCACAGGAGAGGTGCAGAACTATTTTAGAACTATTCTCTAAGTGCTATGAAAAAAACAACAGAAGAGCAGAGGATGGAAAGGCATGTGCTACAAAAAATGTCATATTTATATTTTGGTTTACTCCATTTAGAAAAAAAAGATCGGTTGGCGCTGCATACAAGCTTGTTTTGTTTTGTTTTTAGAAACAAACATTGCTGTGGACTGGATTATGTCTCCCTCCACCCCAAATTCCTATATGGAAGCCCCATCCCTCACAGTGATAGTATTTAGAGATGGGGCCTTTGGGAGGTAATTTGGTTTAAATGTGATCATGAGGGTGAAGCCCCCACTATGGGATTAGTTCTCTTATTAGAAACCAGAGAATGGGGTCACTCTCTCCTCCTTGTGAGGACACAGCAGGAAGGCGCCATCTATAAATCCTGAAGTCTCACCAGAACCCACCATGTGGGCACCTTGGTCTCAGACTTCCAGCCTCCAGAACTGTGAGGAAATACATTTCTGATGTATAAGCCACCAGTTTACGATATTTTGTTATGATAGCAAGCTGACTGAAACGAGTATTTTTTCTGATAAAAAGATTAAGAAACATTTGCTTGTAAATACCTAAAATAGCCTGGAGGGAGATGCAACAAATTTTATCCAGTAGCAAAAAGAGGCTTTGGCTTCTTTCATCCATCCATCCATCCACCCATTTTTAGGCTAGGTAGTATAGTCACACGGTTCAAACTTCAAAAGCTACAACAGTCTCCCTCCCTACCTCTGTGCCCCAGGCACTCCTCCTCCAGGCACATTGTTATTTGCTGAAAAACTTACTCAAAAGGAGAAGACTGATCTCCCTTTACAAAATTCAGAAAGTAAAGTGGTTGAAAAAAGCAAGACATGAGTTTCCAGATCTTTCCATCACAGCTGAAAACATGGAACTATCACGGCCGTTCCTGAGGTAGGCATTTTTTAAATTATAAAAGTAATGTGTTTTTTGTAAAATGTTCAAACAATTCTGTAATAAAAGTTTGTCATATATAACCTCCATGCTCCCACCCTCATTCCTCCAACTAAAGAGACAGAAAGAGAAATCACGGATAAGCTTTTGGCATCCATACTTCAAATCCACATGTGTCAACTTATCTCAATCTTTCACTGGAAATTCAGGAACCGGGCATGGGGTAGGAAGGAGAAATTCGTTCATCAACCAATGAGGATCAAAGACAACAAGTGAATAGATACGTGTCTTCCCATACAGGTGGGGAACAAATGCTTACAGTGCAAGAAGTAAAGCCCACTCTGTGCAGAACATGGTGGTTACTACGAGTAGCTGTGAGTGTGGTGGAGGGCAGAGGGGTCAGGCAAGGCTTCACAGCAGAAGTAGGTTCTAAACTGAGTCTTGAGGAATGAAGAGTTTGCCAAGCAGCCACATGCATGAAGAGAGATTTCTGGTCCATTGAGAAGAAATAATAAGGCATATTTGATGGACTGAAATGAATTTAGTATTCCTGGCACATAAATGGAGTTAGGGGGCTAGAGAAAGGATGAGAGAAATGATACTATGGAATTAGGCAATATCCATACCTGGGAGGGACTTTCAGCATCCTACTAAAGGATTTGGATGGAGGATGGAATTGGGAAAAAAAATGTGAGTACGGGGTAACATAGTCAGATGTGGGATTAGGAGGGAAAAGTCACTGAAGAGGAGATCTGAGGAGGGACAATAAAGTAGCATCAGAGCCAGGAGACCAGTGGAGGGCTCTGCATCTATCCCAACAGGGGTTGAACTAGAAGAGTGGTGGTTGATTTGAAGAGGAGGAAATGATGATGAGATATTTTGGGAGCTAGAATTATAAGACCCGAGAGAGGAGTGGATTGGGTGTGTTGACTAAGGGAGAAAGAATCATCAGGGATGACTAGGGTATATGTTTGACTATGGGCAGATGCCACTACAGTTCTGGACAGAGGCTGAGGGATACTTATGGCTGGGGGGTTGGGGGGTCGGGGGGAGTTGCGGGGGGGAGTGCTGACTTGGGCATGTTGATTGTGAGGTACCAATAAAATATCCACATGGCCACAGATGGCCAAAGGCAGATGTAGGTTCACGAGGCCTGAAGTATATACCATTTGGGGGCCCTTTTAAAGAAAAAGAATGCTAGATTCAGTGTGATAGGGAATATATGTTGAGAATAAGAAACTGTAAAATTACAAAATTTTAAAAGTTGAAAAGTACCATAAAATCACAGAATTCATAGAAAATTATATTTTTATTAATTGCCTGACATATCCTTATAATGCTTTTTGTCCTATGTTTTAGGGGAGGCAACAATTTTTGGAATCCATATTTTAAATGCTAATGAATCCTTTTGGCTCGCAAATTCTTTATCTTTGTCTCTTTATATGAAACACAATTTTGTAATATTTACTATGAAGAGAAAAAAGATAATTCAGTCTTCTTTTTAACATGGTTAATCCAAATTGTTTTTTTATGATTAATTATTTCAAAAAATTTGTTATGACTTCTTCTTACCTCACTATTGATAACATCATGTAGATTTTTAGAATTTCTATCAAATTTGAGAAAACATTTATCAAGTTTCTTTCATATATGAACTGTTTGTGTGACTGCTCTAAGCTTATGCCCTCAAACACAGGTATTATGCTAAATTCTGATTGGCATGATTCTAAAGATTCCAGGTTCCAAAAATTGTCTGATGCATTTATAGTTGTTCATGCTGTCTTAATAAGTGCATTCCTGACACACAAGAAATTCAGTTTGGATGAGGTAATGACATAATTTTACACATCTGCTACCTGGGAGGATTTCCCTTAGGTTAGCTTCTCCTCTATTACCCACTACCTACTTCCAGTTCAGATAAGATCTCTGACCCTACACCTTCATTTCCACACGCCAAGAGAATTCACTGAATGGGCAGAGGAGTATTTCCAGAAGCTGTTGCTATATGAGGTCTGCTGGCAATGACTTGGAAGTGCTGGGGATGAAGAACCAGAGAGCACTAATCCTCAACTAAATGTATCCTCTACTCAACTTCGTCTGAGTTGAATCCCCACAATGTTCTGGTCCCGCCAGTACCACTGGCAGGTAGGGAAATGCAACTAGTGGGGAATTGAGCTGGAAAGAAACAACAGCCTTAAAGACCTGTGGCTAACCTACCTTATTTTATGCATTTTCCAAAAACCTGTGATTATGTGAACACCTGTCTCAGAGCCCTGGAAGGGGCCTGGGCTAAGGCAGGATCCTGACACTTAGGCTTCATGAGATTCATGGTGAGTCTAACTGTTAAACCGCAAACAATTTTAAACAAAATTGGAGCCAGAAGTGATCAGGGCTGTTGAGATGATCAGGATTATTGTTTTAGTTGAATCTCTGAGGTGTTTTTGATAATTTTTTTATGGACTCCTTAAATGGTACGATAATACTGCTTATGCCTAAAATAGACCCTTCTGCCAGAATGAAAAATTTACAGTGAGAAGTAATTCTTTAAATCTTTATCTTTGTAAAGTTGTCCCAGGGCAATGGATTATGGATCAGCAAGTTAAGGAATTAATATACAAGTTTATTTTTTAATGGTGTTAAATGAATGAAGTTCTAATTTAACTCAATAAACTGTCATTTAGAATGATACAGGCCTGGGGTTTCACCTGGAATATTCTGCTTCATTTTATTACTATAATTGACAGATTCCAAAGAGCAGAACTACAATAACATGCTCCTACTTTTAAAATGATACAAATGAAACATAATTTACTCTTTCTTCAAAAATGAGACAGGCACTTTCAGGTATGACAGGAAATTCAACTCTTTCAGTGCTGCTCGCCAAATATTTGAGTATTTTCTGTTCACCCGGCATTATTTGGGGGCTACTAAAGATACAAAGATGAATTAGACTGTCTGTCCTTCTTGAGCTTGAGAGGAGGGGCCAAGATAAGAAAAATACATCAGATGATTACAGTTCTTTTAGGCTAACCAGTTAAATATTTTCCTTCAGCTGATAGTTTGAACCAAGTACTAAGAGAATACAAAGTAAAGTGATGTCATATCCAGATAAGACAAAAAGGGAAAGACATCTGCTGTTTCAACATTTGGTAACTATATGGAGCCCTTATTATGTCCCAAGTGCTGGCTTAAATAATGGGTATACAAACAAGAATCAGACCCAAGCCTGCCCTTCAAAGCTTCAGGATCCAGATGGGGAAACACATACAAGAAAAAAATTTTCAAAGAGGGAAGTAGACCATTTTATTCAACAAGACAAAACAAAAACTTCTTCCTACTCCAGGGACTCAAAATGAGAGGTAGGGCCCTCAACTCCATGGTCAACTAATCTTTGAGAAAGCAGGAAAGAATATTCAATGGAAAAAAGACAGTTTCTTCAACAAATGATGTTGTTAAAATTGGACAGCCACATGCAGAAGAATGAAACTGGGCCATATTTTTACACCATACACAAAAATAGACTCAAAATGGGATGAAAGACCTGAATGTGAAACAGGAATCCATCAAAATCCTAGAGAAGAACACAGGCAGCAACCTCTTCGACCTCAGCCCCAGCAACCTCTTGCTAGAAACATCTCCAAAGGCAAGGGAAACAAAAGCAAAAATGAACTATTGGGACTTCATCAAGATAAAAAGCTTTTGCACAGAAAAGGAAACAGTCAACAAACCAAAAGACAAATGGCAGAATGGGAGAAGATATTTGCAAATGTCTTACCAGATAAAGGGCTAGTATCCAAAATCTACAAAGAACTTATCAAACTCAACACCTAAAGAACAAATAATCCAAACAAGAAATGGGCAGAAGACATGAACAGACATTTCTCCAAGGAAGACATACAAATGGCCAACAGACATATGAAGAAATGCTCAACATCACTCAGCATCAGGGAAATGCAAATCAAAACCGCAATGAGAGAGAATGTCACACTGGTCAGAATGGCTAACATTAACAAATCAGGAAGTGACAATGCTGGTGAGGATGCAGAGAAAGGGGAACATTCTTACACTGTTGGTGGGAATGCAAAATGGTGCAGCCACTCTGGAGAACAGTATGGAGATTCCGCAGAAAGTTAAAAATAGATCTACCCTAACGACTCAGCAATTGCACTACTAGGTACTTACCCAACGGATATAAACATAGTGATTTGAAGGGGCACCTGCACCCCATCAACAGATGAATGGATAAAGAAGATGTGGGTATATATATATAATAGAGAAGACAATTATCATATGATTTCACTCATATGTGGAATTTATGAAACAAAACGGAAGAGCATAGGGGTAGGGAGGGAAAATAAAACAAGACAAAATCAGAGACAAACCATAAGAGACTCTTAATCATAGGAAACAAACTGAGGGTTGCTGGAGGGAAAGGGAGTGGGGGGCTGGGGTAACTGTGTGATGGGCATTAAGGAGGGCACGTGATGTAATGAGCACTGAGTTTATATAAGACTGATGAATCACTGAACTCTACTTCTGAAACTAATAATACACTATAAGTTAATTAATTGAATTTAAATTAAAAAAAATTGTGGCCAAAAAAAAAAAATGTGAGCAGGAGGAGAAAAATTGAAGCTGTGCTATCCCAGCAAAAAGCAGAGAATGGCTGTACCATCACAGTAGTTAAAAGTTCAGGATCCTTGGGGCACCCAGGTGGCTCAGTTGGTTAAGAGGCCAACTCTTGATTTCGTCTCAGGTCATGATCTCAGGGTGCTGAGATTGAGACCCCACAAGGCTCCCCCGCTCAGTGGGGAGTCAGAGCCTGCTTGAGATTCTCTCCCTCTGGCCTTCCCCCTGCTCATTCTCTCTCTAAAAAAAAAAAAAAAAAAAAAAGTTCAGGATCAAGACTGCGTGACCTCAAATCCTTTCAAATCCTTGTTCTCCCATTAATTTTTCTGTGGCTTTGAGCAAATCACTTTATTTCTTCGTGCCTCATTTACTCAAATGAAGATGTTAGTAGTACCTGGTTGTGTCTTTTTGAGTATAAAATGAGGTAATCCATCTAACATTTCCTTAGATCTATGCCTAACCCACAGTAGGCACTTCACACGTGTGATTTTTCCTTATCGTTTTGATCACTGTCTCTCACGAAAATTGCGCTGGTGGTGAGTAGTGGGACAGAGACTTGAATACACTGCTGTGGGGTCAGTGGAGAGGGGGGGAAACTCTGGAGGAGGCAGATAAGGCTTCATTCATGCTGTGACCCTTGCTTTGGATCGGGAAGGAAAGCGGATGTTATCTGTTTAAATGGGAATCGAAGGAGAGGAGCCTGCCTGGAACATCTGGGAAGGAAACAGCAGATGCAACAGACAGCGCAGCGTCCAAGAGGCACCTGGTGTGCAGGGGGTTGACGAAGGCAGCTGGGTAAAGCTGAACAAAGGGTGCATTTGAACTAATTCTTGAAATATAAGCCCAGCTTTGGCAAAGAGAAATGGAAGAAGGATTTTTGTGGGAATGATTAGGTGGGAGACATTCTAGGCAGAAAGAGGAAAAACAGGGGGCAGGTTTGGAGAATATCCGGCAGTGGGATTTGGCTGGAGGGTAAAGTGGGATAGAAGGTAAAGAGACAGAAGAGGGGAAAGAAAGAAAGAGGTTTCAGAAGTCGCTGCAGGGAAGTTTACCTACAGCACTTCAAACAATCTAAAGGGAAGGACTAAACGTTTTTTGGTTTGATCGAGCAGGGGAGTTGTAAGATCACATTTTGTATTTAAACAGATTAACCTGGCAGTATTATATAAAGAGGACGAGTGTGGGAAAGAGGGGTGCCAGCAGAAAGGTAATGCCCTCCAGGAGTTTATCATATCTAACGCTGGGACCACTCTATAAAGCTGAAATTTATAAATCTCTGTACACCTGGTGTATTAGTAATGCTGTAAGGATACGATGAGTATGATTCCACTAGAGGGTAGTAGAGACAAATTGGTAAAATAGATGAAGCCGCTCTCAGCCCTACCTGCTACAAACCAAGTATTTTTCTTCTTGTCTATATTTTGTATAGGTTGCAGCTTAATTCAGTTATCCCATGACTGAGAAAAATATGACAAGTACATTTAGTGGGTTGTAGCTCTAGACAAGTTAATAAATTCAACATATCCATTTTCAGAAGGCAATAAGGCTGAATTAGCCAGATCAGAAAACTAGCTGGCAGGTAGCCTTTTAACAATAACCATGATCTCATTATGGCCTTGAATGGAAACTCTCCTTTTAAATTGAATCCTGAACAGTACATCCAAGTCTCTTAATTGATCATGCTTTAAAAAAAAAAAAAAAAAAAGATGACAATGACGAAGACAAAAGTATGATTGGTAAAGTTAATTTCATATGTACTCTTGGTTAGGCAATTTAAGTTGAAAAAAGCATATCTTTGGTATATTCATTTTCAGATAAAGTCCTAAAATATATGCTGCTATATTTTATACACATATATACACACACACTTCCTTTTGGAAAGTAATACAGCAATGAAGAGCCATAATGCCCGTACTTGGGTCATGATCCCAGGGTCCCGCATTGGGCTCACTGCTCTGCTGGGAGCCTGCTTCTTCCTCTCCCACTCCCCCTGCTTGTGTTCCCTGTCTTGCCTGCTGTCTCTCTGTCAAATAAATAAATAAAATCCTAAAAAAAATAAATAAAGTATGGTATTTCCCTTGATCAGATGCCACACACTCAGACACATACACTGCGATTGCAAGTTTATAAGAGCATGAACTCACACTAGAAGGAAATAGACACAAATGCTCTCTTAGGGTAATGGGATGTGTGGTCATTTAAAAACATTGCCGTTCAACTAGTTTTGTGCTGTTTTTACAATGATCACTCACCAAAAGGGAAGAATATGCTGCCACTATCATTTTACTTATAATTTCAAGGTACTGTCATTTAACTAACACTTTTCAAAGCTTCACAATGTAAAGATCACTACATATTAAACCTTTAAGCAGAATAACTCTCTTCAATTACCTTTAAAAAAAGAGAGAGAGAAAGAAAGAAGGAGGGAGGAGGAAGAAAGTAGGAATTAAAATGAGACTTCTAGAATATACCTGCTATTGTATCTACAAAAAAATATCTCTGGAGTAAAATATAGTATTTTAAAAGATTTGTGAATACCTTCCTCAATAGCTTAAGGAAAGGAATGCAAAGAGGCTACCAGAGCAAACAGAAATTTAAAATGGAATTTGTCCAATACCATATGATTTCACGCATGTATGGAATTTAAGAAACAAAACAGATGAACGTAGGTGAAGGGAAGGAAAAATAAAACTGGATAAAAACAGAGAGGGAGACAAACCATAAGAGACTCTAAACTCTAGGAAACAAACTGAGGGTGGCTGGAGAAGAGGCAGGTGAGGGGATGAGGTAACTGGGTGATGGGCATTAAGGAGGGCACTTGGTGTAATGAGCACTGGGTGTTGTATGCAACTGATGAATCACTAAATTCTACCCCTGAAACTAATAATACACTATATGTTAACTAACTTGAATTAAATAAAAATAAATAAATAAAATGGAATTTCTCTGAATTTCAATATCAGATAGACAAGTCCTGGTGTAGGAGCAGAAGCTTTGTAGACTTGTTGAGTCATGAAAATGTCTAAGTTCAACATCCTCTTCCATCTTTAAAAACATAAGCTCCAAAACTAAAAATAACCTCATCTTCATTTTAACGGCTTCTAAATACTTGTAATGGCAACAATCATAGAATTTATAAATAGTAAATGGGTAGAGCTGATGGAGACTTAGAGATCATCTAATGAGAAATGATCAGAGTGTTAAGAAGATACGATGTTTACACTGACCAATTTTCAGAGTTTCACATACTTATTTATTTAAGTTCCTGATACTAAACAATGTAACTTTGTCAGTATGTAGGAAATACACATACGTATATATATTAAAATATGCGTGTGTGTGTAGATCAATAGATCAAGTAAATTAATTTAAATGTCTCAGTATGGTAACAATAGCTAACTTTTACAACATTCAGTCATCCATGAGCTGTGCTAAGAACTTTAAATGGACTATCTTTAAAGATGGAACAATCCTGCTGATACAGATTCTGCTTCAGATGAGGAAACTGAGTCCTAGAGAGATTAATGTTTGCCCAGTCTCAGACAGCTAATAAGAGGTAGAATGGAGACTTGAACCCAAGGATTTTCTGAACCCAAAGCACAGCTCCCCTAGCGCTGTGCAATCTTCCACTTAGACGCAATAAAACAAATATACACTCTAAGATGATAAATTATTGGAAATATTATTAACACTAATTTTGTTTAATAGAAGTTATATATTTAGTCTTCTCATACTGTGTATCTTCATGATAATTTCGTCCTCACTAGTGTCTCCTTAAAGAACAGTAGAAGTGTATCATCTTCTTTAAATAAGAATGTGATTAAACAAGGTTGAATCATTGGTTAATGGTAGAGTATTTAAAATAGTTGTTCATTATTCTTGGAACACCACAATTATTAGCTTCAGATGAAAGGGATGAAAAAAATCGAGAACTCATTCTCAAATAGCTTTAGGTCCAGCTTTTCTCCCATCACTAGAATTTTCCACTCAAAGTACACGGTTATTTTCAGTGTTTCCAGGGCAGCAGGCTGGTGGTGACTTATGAACACAGAAGTGGAATAATGTAATGCTTGGTTCATGACACAGTCTCATCACTGGTGCATTTATGATCCTCTTTATTCATATAATTATTAATTTATAGTAATAATGTAATAAGCATCCATGAGACTATAACCCGACATTAAAACCGGGACCTTAACAGTCCTCTACACGCATGTGATCCTCTTTGCACGGTCATCTTATTCTGTCCAGCCCCAGGTAACTGCCATCCTTAATCATCATTTCCTTTGCTGGTATTTTTTTTTTTTTAAAGATTTCATTTATTTATTTAACAGAGATAGAGACAGCCAGCGAGAGAGGGAACACAAGCAGGGGGAATGGGAGAGGAAGGAGCAGGCTCACAGCAGAGGAGCCTGATGTGGGGCTTGAACCCAGAACGCCGGGATCACGCCCTGAGCCGAAGGCTGACGCCCAACCGCTGTGCCACCCAGGCGCCCCCCTTTGCTGGTATTTTTATTTGGTTTTGTCTTATCTATACGGTGTCAAAGAGTGTGTATATGTGCTTCCCCTCAACTTTTTATTTAAAATTTTTAAACCTACAATGAAGTTGAGAGTAATAATAATAAAACCTGTATACCCTTCTCTGAGATTCATCAATTATTATTATTTTGCCAATCTGCTTTATCTTATCTTCCCCCTCTTACTGAATTATTTATTCTCAAGTAAATTACAGACACCATGACTTTACCCCAAATGCTTCACCATGCATCTCTTAAGAATGACGTTTCCTATATAACCAAAACACTACTCTGACATCTAAAGAAAGTAACACTAATTCCATAATACTTTCTAATATTCTATATGCTTTTAAATATCTATAATTTCCCCCAAAATGTCTTTTGAAGATTTAAAAAAAAACCCTGAAATCCAATCAAGACATGGGAATTGTATTTATGTCTCTTTAGTCTGTTTGAACACTGCCTTTGGTTTACTATTTTTTATTATTTAAATTCAATTTAATTCACATATATTGTATTATTAGTTTTGGAGGTAGACTTTAATGATTCAACAGTTGCATACAACATCTAGCACTCGTTACTTCAAGTACCTTCCTTAATGCCCATCACCCAGTTACTCCACCCCTCCATCCCCCTACCCCCCTACCCCTCAGCAACCCTCAGTTCCCTATCATTAAGAGTCTCTGATGGTTTGCCTCCCTCTCTGTTTTCCTCTGATTTTATTTTCCCTTCCCTTCTCCTATGTTCATCTGTTTCTCAAATTCCCACATTCGAGTGAAATCATATGGTATTTGTATTTCTCTGTCTGACTTATTTCACTTAGCATAATACCCTCTAGTTCCATTCATGTCATTGCAAATGGCAAGATTTCATTCTTTTTTTTTTTTTAAAGATTTTATTTATTTATTCGACAGAGAGAGACAGCCAGCGAGAGAGGGAACACAAGCAGGGGGAGTGGGAGAGGAAGAAGCAGGCTCATAGAAGAGGAGCCTGATGTGGGGCTCGATCCCGGAACACCGGGATCACGCCCTGAGCCGAAGGCAGACGCTTAACCACTGTGCCACCCAGGCGCCCCAAGATTTCATTCTTTTGATGGCTGAGTAATATTCCATTGTATGTATATACCACAACTTCTTATCCATTCATCTGTCAATGGACATCTGGGCACTTTCCATATTGTTTTATTTTGTTTTTGATGATATTATTTGTAAGCCAGTTGTCCTGAGACAGTGTCCACATGATACATCTGATAGTTTCTTCATGGTGTCATTTACCTTGTTCCAATATTCCCTGTATTATATAAAGTCTCTTCTGTACCTGGCAGTTAGATCTAGAAGCTTGATTAAATTAAGGGTAAACACTTTTGGAAGGATACTTCCTAATGAAGTTGTGCGCTTCACGTTGTATCATGTCAAGAGGGACATGATGTAGGTTGCTCACTTCACGTCAGTGGTAACTTTTAGCTTTTTCCATTTTAAAGGTATGTCCACAGATTCTTTGATAGTCTTCCACTCATGAGATAGATCTTTATTCCCCACCCCAGCTGCCATGGCATGGGAACCCTCAGGCCACGGCTGGAACACTGAAGTCCTGCTAGTAAGTGAGCTTGGAGGTGCATTCTCTGTCAGGATTTGGTTATTAAGTTATATTTTTCAAGGACTTTGTTTACTGCGTCCAATTTTCCAATCTGTTGGCATAGGTGATAATAGTGTTCTGTTATGATATTTTATATCTCCAATATTTCTACAAATTGTTCTAATTCACAGTACTATTTGTGATTTCTCTCTTTTTTCCTTTGGTTCGATCTTGTCAGATGTTTATCTATTTCACTTGTTTTTGAAGAACTGAAGTTAGGCTTTAACATTCTTTTCTTTCTCTCTTTCTTTTTTTTTTTTCTTTTTTGTAATCTCTACACCCAATGTGGCCCAAACTCATGACACCGAGATTAAGAGTCACCTACTCTACCAACTGAGCCAGCCAGGTGGCCCTTTATTAATCTTTGTTTTATACTTTGATTTCTGTTCTTATTTATATTACTTCTTTCTTCCTAACTCATTAACTTCTGGTGCCTGGTCTTTCTAATACAAGTATTAATATCTAAAATGTCCCTCAGGAGCGCCTGGCTGGCTCAGTCAGGTAAACATCTGACTTCAGCTCAGGTCTTGATCTTGGGGTCCTGGGATCAAGCCCCGAGTTGGAGTTCAGCTCACTACTCAGCGGGGAGTCTGCTTCTCCCTCTCCCCTCACTTGTGCTCTCTCTCTCAAAGAAATAAATAAAGTCTTTTAAAAAAATAAGTAAAAAATAAAATGTCCCTCATATGTACAACTGAAACTAATATAATACTGTACATTAATTATACTAAAATTAAAAAGCAAAGCAAAACAAAACAGTCTCCCCTGATAGTATCATTATTTCTGTATCCTATAAGCTTCAATGTATAGTGTTTTAACTTTTTGAACATATGGAATACAGTAAAAATAACTGTTTAAATGTCACTGTCTGCTAACTCTAATATCTGTGTCTGTCCTACTTTGATTTCAGTTCACTTTTTTCCTTCAATATTGGTTGTATTTTCCTATTTCTTTGCATGCTTGGTAATTTTTTACTGTGTCAGACATTACGAATTTTACATTGCTGGGGGCTCGATACTTTTGTATTTCTATAAATATTTCTGAGCTTTGCTCTAGGCTTCAGATAAGTTCCTTGGAAACAGTTTGATCCTCTCCAGGGCTGCTTTTATGATTTGTTCGGCCAGACCAGAGTGTTTAGTCTGGGGCTAATTATTTCCCACTACTGTGGCAAGGTCCTTCTGAGTACTCTTCCTGTTGTCACAGAAACTGTGAGGTTTTCTAGTCTGGCAGGGCCTGGGTGGGCACTTTTTAATCCTTTGATCCTTTAGAGAGGTTGTGTTAGGGTTCTCCAGAGAGACAGAACTAATAGGCTGTATATATGTATTATTGTACACAATAATAATACAATTATATAATATGGAGTAATAATACAATAATAATAGAACCAATAGGACGTATATATGTTCTATGATATGTATTATTATTGTCAAGAAGTATAACTGTATTATTTAATCATGTTTTTATATTATGTAATTATATTATTAATATAAGGAATGGAGCATGATTATGGAGGCTGAGGAACCTCCAGATGTGTAGTCAGCAAGCTGGAGACCCAGGAGATCCAATGGTGTAAATTCCAGTCTGAAATCTGGCAAGCTCAAGACGTAAGAAGAGCCAGTATTTTAATTTGAGTCTGAAGGTAGGAGAAGACCAATGTCCCAGCTTGAAGGCAGTCAAATGAAAGAAATTCCTCTTTGGGGAGGGTCAGCCTTTTGTTCTATTCAGGCCTTCAGCAACTGATTAGGCGAGGCCCACCCACACTGCAGAGGGCAATCTGCTTTATTCTGTCTACAGATTCAAATGTGATTCTCACCCAGCAACACCCTCATGGACACACTCAGAATAACGTTTGACCCAATACTGGGCACCCTGTGGCCCCGTCAAGTTAACACATCAGGTTAAGCATCACAGTGGTTCTTGTCCTGCCCTTTTATAGGTTCCACACATGCATGTGCTGTCAATACTCTCCTGAATCCTTGAGGGAGACCGTCTGCAGATTTCCAGGGTTCTCTGTGCATGTCTCTCTGCCGAGGCTTCTGTCCTGGAAATGTCAGCTGTGTTGCTCTGACTCCCGGAACTTGCAGCTTTGCTTCTATGATTCAGCGAGTCTCCCAGTCTCCACCTGTGTTTCCCCTCCCTGCACCACAGACTAGAAACTCTCAAGGCAGCAGACTGGAGCAGTCGCTGAGTTCATCCCATTTGATTCCAATATCGCATGGATCACTGTCCTAAATTGCCTGATGGCCAGAGTTTTAAACACTGTTGTTTCATATATTTTATTTGTTTTATTATTTTTTGGTGTTTTAGGTGAGAGGATAAATTCAGGACCTGTTACTCCAGGCTGCCACGAAGAGGCCCCTACAATGTTCTAGTTCTTATTTTGAAATTTCCAGTGTGATTCTTCTCTTTAATCCAGGTTTATCGAAGAGTAGCTTTTTAAAATTTTATATATGTGAGGACTTTTTTTTTTTTTAATCATTTTCAAGGTAAATTTTTTAACAAAACAGAAAACCTGTTTTTAAATGATATTTGATCTTTGAAATTTGTTGATGTTTGCTTTATTGGCTTGGTACAGGACAAATTTTTGTAAATGTACCATGTGAATTAGAGGAAGCGGGGTATTCTCTAATCTTAGATATAGATTTATATATACATTCATAAAATTTGGGCTCATTAATGGTGTTTTTTTCTGACTTTTTAATCACTGTTGAATTTTTGACAGCCACATCTATCAGTGGTTGAGATAAGTGTGTTGAAATCTTTCAATATCATAGTTGGATTTATCAATTTCTACCTGTAATTCTATCAAATTTTGTTTTATCTTATTTGAGGATATTTTATTATGTACTTACATATTTACTTATACTACACCTTGGCTAATTGAAACTTTCATCATTATATAGTAACCATACTTTTTTCCTAACAATGCTTTTGCTCTTAAACTGTCTGGTGGAAGTTTTATGTGAGAAATACATACATGTACTGTAAAATTTTCTACTGGCCACATTGAAAGGACAGAAAGAAAAAAAGGAAAAAGAAAAACAAAGATAAAAATAAATAAATAAAAAAGTAAAAAAAAAACCCAGGTGAAATCAATTTTATTTAATTTATTTTTTTCCCATTCCCTCAGGAAATTGCTTGGCAGTTGATATCAATTTTAATAATACATTTATTTAACCCAGTATATTAAAAATGTTATCAATTTAACATATAATAGAAATAATTATCAGTGAGATATCATACATTTCTCACTTTTCGTGATAAGTCTTTGAAATCTGGTGTGTATAGAACACTGATGGAACGTCTCAATTCAGACTAACCACATTTCAAGCACTCAGGAGCTATATATGGCTAGTGCCTACCATATTGGAAAATGCAGGTCTACATCAGAGTACCAGCTTACATTTGGTTAATATTTGTCTGTAGCTTCTTTTTTCATCTTTCACTTTGAAACATTCTGTATTCATGAGCCCTGTGTCCTTGTAAAAGCCATTTGCATTGTTTTATGGAGTTTAAAATATATGTAAAATCTGGCATTTAAACTACTTTGAAATCAGGATTCACCTCACAATCAATGGAACATCAACAATCTCTGTCATACAGGTGGTATTTGCACCATAGTTGTCATCGTCTGAACATGCACAAGCATCAAAAGTACCTGTATCTCGGCACCTGGGTGGCTCAGCTGGTAGAGTGTGGAACTCTTGATCTTGGGGTTGTGAGTTCAAGCCCCACATTGGGCCTAGAGCTCACTTAAAAAAAAAAAAAAAGTGCTCCTATCAAAACTTGAAGACTGGATGTCAGTGGCTCAGAATCAAATTCCAAGAGAGCATAGTGGGACTCTCTTTTAGCCCCTAAGAACCCTATGGTCGTGGAAAGGAGTGGAGAAAGTGTGAATCAGACATGTTTGGCAATATTCACAAAATAAGGGTGAACAAAATAGACTACTCTACGTAATTGCGAAGCTGTCCAAAGAGCCCAAAACCATGGCTTTCAGTTCTTTTTTGGATTATTTTAGGAAGTACTGAGTCACCAACGCTCTTGATGGCACAAACCATAATATTGTATGGATACTGACAAATGGAAAGGTGATTCATGAGGGTTTGGTGAATGTGATGAAATTTTAGAAGCACTTTAATCAATTTATTTTGCTTCTATTTTACTTTTTATATGCACATAATAGTTATGTATGATAAATTACACGTCTAAAGAAATCTAAAGAGCTCCTTAAATTAGCATAAAATAAAGTCTAAGTGATTGGGAAGCTTTTGTCCTAATTTAATTGATAGCATTTCTTCTCTTTTACTCAGATTTACAAAATATAATATACCTTATGGATTCGATGGCATGTTATAGTTGATTAAACAAGGTTTCTAGATTTCAGTTTTGTTTTTATGCAATATGATGACTTCTTGTAACTGCCAAGTTCTGTTCACTTACATTTATTGTAATTATTAATTATTAAAATGATCTGTTTCTATAATTGCAATTTTGAAATAATATCTACCCCCTTTTTCTGTGCTTCTTTTAACCCTCTCATTATGTATCTTGCCATTTTGGCATGTTCTCACATGTCTTGAATATCAAATTTGGGGTATTTACGGATGCTCTCTCTCTTGCCATCCCTACCGTATAGATATTATGGTGGGCAGAATAATGGCCTCCCGAAGATGTCCGCGTCCTAAGTCTTGAAACCCGTGAATGTGTTTTGCCCTTACTGGCACAAAGGACTGTGCAAAGGTGATTAAGTTTAAGGACCTTGAGATGGGGAGATAATCCTGGATTGTCCAGGTTGGTTCAATCTAATCAACTATCCTTAACAAATGTCCTTAAAAGTGGAAGAAGGAGTCAGAGAGAGGAAAATACGACTATCCGGAAGGATGGTTAGAGAGATACAAGGTTGCTGGCTTTGAAGATGGTCTATAAGCCAAGGAATACAGTAGCAGCTTCTAGAATCTGGAAAAGGCAAGGAAACGGATTCTCTTCTAGAGCCTCCAGAAAGAAATGCAGCCTTGCTCACGCCTTGATTTCATCCCAGGGAAACATGTGTACTGTTAACCTGCAGAGCTGTAAGATACTAAATTTAAGTTATTTTAAGCCACTATATTTGTGCTAATTTGTTACAGTAACAAGAGAAAACTAATACAGATATTTTAAGGTAAACACAAACTTTACCAAATATTTGAAGATCTTTGTATATCTCATACTTCTTAGACTTGTTTCCTTTTATTTGTACTTTATTTAAAACTGTTTTCAAGGGTGGGTCTTTGTGTTGTAAATATTCTGAGGCCTTAAACATCTGTGAAACTTTTTACCAAGCCCTTATATTTAGCTGTTAAAAAATTCTAGATCCTTAATCTTTTTTCCTTTTTAAAAATATATATATTTACTCTTTCTGCAGGCTTTAGAATTTCTTTTTAGTGTGAAATTGTAAAAGTTCAAATAGATCCAGGTGAAGTTTTTTTTTTTTCTTATTTTGGGGCTTAATGGGCTTTTTGACTCTAGGTCTTTCAACCTTCTTTAATTTGAAGATTCTGTCTCCATTATTTCTTCAAATTTTACTCCTTCTTATTTCTATTTTTCTCTATTTTGATGACAGTTTATACCCATATGTTAGTAATTATATGCTTTCTTTTTTTTCAGACTTTTATTTTATTTTTTTAATTTTTAAGTAATCTCTACACCCAGCGTGGGGCTCGAACTCACAACAGTAAGATCATGAGTTGCCTACTCCACTAATGGAGCCAGCTAGGCATCCGATTATATTTTTTCATATCATCTGGCTTTATTTTTATATTTTCTTTTGCTTTTTTCTTCTTCTCCTTTGTTGAGAATTCGTCAATATGATCTTCCCATATGCTACTTTCCTCAGCTGGATCCTCTTAATGTTTATCCCATCTAGTATGTTATTTATCCCATCTATTGTATTTCTCTTCACAATTTTTTTGCACTTGTTTTTCTTTTTAAAATAGTTTTTTTTACACTGTTATTTTTTCCCTCTTTTTTTGTGTATGTTTTAGACTTATTTTAAATTCTTTGTTGTTCTAACACAGGCTTCTAAGGAAATCTGTAATCACTTGTTATTTTTCTTTCTAAATAGGTATCTGGTTATTTTAGCCTTTGAGCTCCTACTCTCCTGGAAGTACTTCCTGCTTCACGTGCTGGCAAATGCCAAAGTCCATCCCTGGCTGGATGGACTGGGAGGTGGGATCAGCCCCAGGGTAGAGAGCCCAGGCACCAGAACGTCACAATGAATTATTTCTCTCTCCATGAAAGGCAGGGTGAATCTGCTTTCAAGGGAAGTACTCCTTAGCCTGGGTAATTGAGTCTGGGGAGTGTCAAGGGGGAGTAGCGGGGAAGCGACCGCTCCAGAAAGGTTGGTTCCCACTGTTTGCTCTGCTCTCCACCTGCAGAGCTCTTGTGTCCAGCATCCCCCCACAGTGTCGTTGTGACTTCTACTTGTTTAGTGTAAGGTGGCAAGAATGGATGATGAGAATACAGACTATGTAAGCCTGGACAGAGACTGTTTATCTCTGAATCCACAGGCATAGGACGGGGTTAACACATGGTAAGTGGCCAATAAATAATTTTGTAGGGAAATAGTGATAAATTGGATCAGAGTGGAGCAAGGAGGGTATTTACATATTGATTAAAAATACATATTGGCTATCTAACAAAGAGTGAAGATAGGAAGTAAGTCTACAAGGAATTTGAAAAAAAATATTAGGTTCATTAGGTTATTTTACAGAAACAAATTATTTGGTTTGTTATTCATACACACAGAAAAGTCAGACAAAAAGTACTTATTTACTAAACATATACATAATTTTATGTGACCTCTATGAGGCATTCGATGCTGTTGGCAAAACTTTCTTTTGAAACTGTCTTAAAAGATGCATCCTTCCCAACACCAGCCTCCTTGTGGTGAGTGGTTTTCTTCTTACCCAGTGGTTTCTGCTTCCGCATGTCTTTCATTGGCTGATTTCATTCTCTCCCTCATGGTTCCCAGGACTTTATCCTAGGCACTCTCTTCTCACTCTATTTTCTTTCCTTGTGTGGTCTCGTTGAACCCCAAGGTCACAGCTCCCCCCTATCTAATGGTGCATAGTTCTAATCCTCACCTGTCCTCTGAGCTCAGGCTTATAGCTTCTGGATGTCTCCACCTGGTCCTCCTAACTGGCATCTTAATCTCAGCTACCTTCAGACCAAGTACAGTTTCTCCATTTCCACCCACTCCGGAAGTTTCAATGTTGATCCTGACATTTTCCTCCCCAGCCACACCTAATTCAACATGTCCATTTTACTTTTCCTTCATTTCCATTGTTGGTCCTACTTTTAGTTTGGGTGCTCATCAGTTGTGAAGTCTACCATTTCAGTAAATGCCTAGCTGGTCGTCCCCCTCCAGTCTCTTGTCAACCTCCACAGCCATGTGATGACTTGCCTTAAGATCATTCAGGAGCTCTCCGTCACAGAGATAATAAAGCCTCAGCCAATGAGCCCACTACTCCACTTTCGTCACAATATAGTTCCGGTCTAGCTGGTCTATCACATCTCCTGATATCCCCCATGCTCTACTCTGTGGTCCTGGAGGTTCAAAGAAATTGTGATTCTTCAAAACACAACGTATTGCATTCTCTCTATCTGCAATGTCTACCTGCTTTGTTGACACTTTGTTGAGTGAGAAGGCTCAGCCAACGGAATGGCTGAGAAGAGGAGAAAGGCCTCAGGTTTAGCTGGTATAAATGGAAGCAATACATTCAGTAATTTCAAGAAAACGGAAGGTCATCCAGAAATGAGAGAGAGAGAGAGAGAGAGAGAGGTAACAGCTAGAAGGTGGGAGCCAAGGAGAGGAAATAGAGCTATTAGTTCAAGTTTCATTGTCTATTATCCAATTCTTGTTGACCTAACAATGGGATCATCATCTAATGGTAATTGTACCATAATGAGAAAATCTACATGCAAATGAAATAAACAGTAATTAGGGATCTTGAACTAGTTACCATTTCTTGGAAGCAAGTCAGGAGATGATTTTGGGAGGGTTCTGTGCTGTAAACAAAGAATGAAGTCACGAGGAGAAGAAAATGGTTTATGTATATACAGGATTAACTTGATCCTGTGCTTGGGAGAGCTTTCTGGTATCATACACCTGTGTTTTCCCTACTATTTTCAGTCGGAGTCAGTGTAAACTCATAAAGCATGTCGATGTAAATGTCTCTCATAGTCTAATCGCATATTTCTGTTTGGAAGGAAATCCCAGGAACCAAGAACCTAGACGGGGAAATGGTAAACACTCACTGTCCAGCATGGATTTGGAACAGTCCAGGCAGTTTGCTCACTGACTTGCTCTTCCCATCCTTCCATTTCTCAGTAAGGAGAGGATAGTGGGGGTGGAGAGGACAGGGTCAAATTTATCCAAACCTATCCTGGGGATCAGAACAGGGAGCCAATGTATAAGAAACTTGTTTAAATGATATCTCCCCAAAATGTAATCTGTGCTACTATTTTAAAAAGAAAGCTGGAGAGAAGGAAGGAAAAAGAAAGAAAAAGTTTTTTATGTATGAAAATGATATCATCTCCAAAGGAAAAAAATGCAGAACATTGAGTATACTATGCTAGCTTTTGTTTTAGAAATGGGAAAAATATGAATATATATGGAGAATTTGCTAATGTTCGCATAACAACACTAAACATTTACATAATAACCTAATTAAAATGGTTTCCTATAATGGAAGGAAATGGGAAACAAGATGAATGGATTCAGAGTGTTAGTAAGATATCTTAATTATGGTTTATTTATATTGTTCTGACATTCAAAAATGAAAATATTTTATCTATTGAAAAATAAAATAAGTTTAGTTGTTGTTGTATATTTGCTACCCTCTAGAAATAAATCAGAAAGAAATGATCAGACAATTGACTATCAGACAACTCAGGAAGAGGGATGCTGGAGAGAGAGAGGGAAATGTTCATTTCAGTGTTGTTTCTAATAGAACAAAGGAAAATAACTCAGACGAGTATCTGAATACATTAGTATGCAATTATACATTGAACACATGGAACTGTTAGTGGTTATGATGTAAATACATATTTATGGACAGTACCAGTGGGAAAATAGTATGTATAGTACGATCTCTATATGTGGAAATAAAACATTGTAGAACGATATGCACCAAAATGTTCATTTGATTTTAGTTTAAACTTTGTGTTCTAATGTGGTGAAGTGATGAGGTTTTTTTATATATATTAAATAAATAAACATTTTTTAAAAATCACCTCTCACTGTCCCTCTCTCTGGTTAAGTAGGATGTCCTTCCATATTTTATACTACTGAAGTCATGGCAGTAGCAGAAGCACTGACATTGACTATTTACAATATTTACAATTTACAATAAAAACAACGCCCCGAGCATCGTTGTAAGTACTTTAGAAGGATTAGTTGATACTCAGAACCCCAGTATGAGGCAGGAGTTATTATGCTTCCATTCTACAGGTAAGGCTCCCGAGGCTTGGTCGAGCACGTACCCCGCCAGGCCACGTGGACACTAATCAGTGGTGAGGGTCTAGAACCCGCACACTCTGAGTCTGGAGCTTCTGACTCAATCATCTCCTGCACACCTTTACTGGGTTTTATCTCACTTTGCTATGACTGCACGGTCTTGGCACCCTTGACACTCTCTTTAATCTTCGGTTGCCTGCAAAGTAGCTCAGCCCCTGGCTTTTAACACACACCAAATGTTTATTGGGTGAATGAATGAATTTATTTTAAGCTGGTGTAGTTGTTCAACTGTAGCAACTCCCTGGGTATTATCTCCTGTGGCAGTTTTATTTATTTATTTATTTATTTATTTATTTATTTATTTATTTTTATAATGATTTTTTATTATATTATGTTAGCCACCATACAGTACATCCCCGGTCCTGTGGCAGTTTTAAATCATGTTGGTTGATTCCCTCCGATACTGCTACTGTGAATTCTATGCTTTTGATAGTTATGCGTTCCCTGTACTGTAGAGCAGAGGAAAGATTGTTATTGTATCACCAAGCCTGTCAAGAAAAATTTAGAAAATGTGTATTGGTACCCAGTACGTAGCAGGATCTGTCCTAGGCACCAGCTTATGAAGATAATAAGAAAGACAGGTGTAAGGACCTCATAAGCTGTGGCAAAAGGCAGGGGAGAGGTGTCCCCAGTCATTACACCTTTACAATGGAGATGTAGGGATACACAAGTCGCCAGGGAGCTGAGAGGGAGAGCCACTCCCTCCAACCGAGAGTGGAGCATCCTGGAAGACTTCCCAGAGGAGGTGGCAGTGACCAAGCTGAGTTTTAAAGGATAGGTAAGAATGGAGCTAGCAGAAAGTGGTGGGCAGAAGGAGAGTAAACCAGGCAATACTTTAAGGAGCTTGATGTCAAGGCAACCCCTTTACAATTTTAAGAAAAGACTTCCCTGCTAAGAATCCTAATAATTTATATGTGGATGGATCAATGAAAGTAGTCAGGAGAATGGGGATTTAGAAATTGTGTGTAGGAGCACCTGGGTTGCTCAGTCGGTTAAGCATCTGACTCTTGATTTCAGCTCAGGTCCTGATCTCTGGGTGGTGAAATGGAGCCGGAGCCCCATGTCTGGCTCCCTGCTAAGCGTGGAGCCTGCTTAAGGCTCCTCCCTCTCCAGGTACCTGGGTGGCTCAGTCGTTTAAGCACCTGCCTTCAGCTCAGGTCATGATCCCAGGGCTCCCTATTCAGCAGGCAGTTGGCTTCTTCCTCTCCCTCTGCCCACCCCCACCCCACTCAGGCTCTCTCTCTCAAATAAAGAAATAAAATCTTAAAAAAAAAAAAAGGATCCTCTCTCTTTTCTCTCTCCCTCTTCAACCCCCCCACCCCCGCAGTGGCCCCTGCTTGCATAATCTCTCTCTCTAAAAAAAAGAAAGAAATGTGTGTAAGAAGAAGTGTATGCGTATGCACACACAGGCAAGCCTGTGTGGTTGTGTAAGATCAGAGAAAAAAGGAATAGTTCCATTTAGTAGAAAATTAAATCTTATTTCAGATCACTTCTTTGTTTTCTGACATTCTTAACAGTAATTGCATTAATTGCGACGAGGCCGGTCCCCTCTGTGCTGGCTTAGGCACATGAATTCCTTTTCCTGACTTCAGTAGACTTGTGCAGAGCCAGAGAAATTTCCTCATTATTACTCATTACTCAGTGACCAGGAAAAAATTAACAAGCTTCAAACTATGTCTATTTTCTATCCAGAGAGAATTTTATCCCTTGTGATTTTATCAGACCAAATAAATATATAACCAAGTATATTCACGACATTTCTTCTTTCCAATTCTAAAAACTTCTTTAAAAACAAGGGAAGTAAGTAGTCTCATCCTTCATGGTACCCAGAGGTCCTGAGGCCAAAGCGAAATTTCCACCAAGAGCTTTAATAGGTGACAAGGTGGGGAAACAGGAACAAATGTCCTGAGACAAGACTGTCAAATCTAGTCTTCTAGTCAAATCACTCAATTAAAAAAAAAAAAAAAACACACACACACACACAAAAACCTACAACTGCTGTAATTACAGTTTACGTATTGAAAACCATTCCCCAAATTTCTTTGTCTTGACCACTTTGTGAAGTGGAGGAATTAATTAGAAGTTAATTAAATTGCAGGCAATTTTAATTAAGGGGTTAAAAAACAAGACAAACTAAGAAATGTTATACAACTCTAATTAGGAGAGCAGTAAAAATCAACAAAGGAATCCAATAAACTTATATTTTAGCTGCAAAGTTTTACATCATCACCACCTAATTAAATAGACCAAAAAAGAGGGGGCAGGTATTTAAGTATGAGCAGTTTGGAGGAAAGATGCCAGAAATAGGTAAAATCAGATTTTTATTTCTTCTGTACCTTTAGTGAGTTATACTCAAGTCTCTCTTAATTGAACATATGGTAGCCTTGAGTGATTCTGGATGAGAAATAGATCTTTATGTTTAATGCACAGTGTACTCTTGGCACACATTAAGTGCAAAATAGTAGCCTCTTGGATCTCTCATCACACAAGGTCATGCAGAAGTTCATTACAGGGCTCCTTTTATAATGAATAGGTTTTACTTTCACTAGTTAAGTGATGAAACAGTACTGGTGATTCAGGATGGGTGTTATCTGTGTTTGGTGTTCAGAGTGGATAAATAGCACAGTTCCCATCCCAAAGTTGTGTGTATCCTCCAGTCCCGCCGCTTCGCAAGGCTGGAGTTGCAGATGGGAAGACAGCCACTGCCCACATAGGGGGAAAGGGCTAGGAGAAGGTGACTTCCCGATGGAGAAGATTGGGGGTGTTTCTCTGGCCTGCTCACTTGATTTTCTCTTCTTTGAGTCTGGCCTTCGGTCTTTACCTGCGTCTCTACCACGAGCCCCAGATCTCCCAACCACTTAAAATTGTTCTCAGTCACTTCGACTCAGTCTAAATACTCAAAGCTGCAACTTTCGCTGCCTACAAACGGGAGGTTTTCAGTAGGAAGCCCGATACCTAACGTGTGACCGAGGTGGGGTCTGCAGGACACGTTACCCTGGAGCAGGGTTTCCTTTTTTTTTTTTTTTTTTTTTTTTTAAGATTTTATTTATTTATTTGACAGAGAGAGAGAGCCAGCGAGAGAGGGAGACAGCCAGGGGGAGTGGGAGAGGAAGACGCAGGCTCGCAGTGGAGCAGGACCCTGGGATCACGCCCTGAGCCAACGGCAGACGCTTAACGACGAGCCACCCAGGCGCCCCTGGAGCAGGGTTTCCCGATCTCGGCACTGTTGACCTTTGGGGCAGAAGAATTCTGTGGAGGGCTGTCCTGTGCTGTGAAGGGTGTTCAGCAGCATCTCTGGCCTGGACTCATCAGGAGCCAGTAGCAGCCCTGCGTGCTCTGACAATGAAAGATGCCTCCACATTGTCAAATACACCCTGGGGAACAAACAGCCCCCAGCCGAGAACCACTGCTCTAGGTCCCTGTCCCTTCAGGTGTTAGAAGAAGTGCTGCTCCTTGTAAGTTTGAGGAGTGTTCTATCTTATCTCTTCATATTTCACACCCTGACCCAACAGGAGAAAGGAATCCTTCTCCACCGCACCTCACACCCTACTGTAACTAAACAACTCAGCTGCCTCGGATACAAGGAGGCTCCTAAATTGTTTCTCAGTTAAACAAATTCTGCTCCTGTCACCTGGTCAGTTGTCAGTTTCTTCGGTAATGATTTTGTTGCTGGGAATCCACCTTTCTTTCCTTACTCTTTTGTTCAAAGACAGAACTTGGAAAAAAAATGTTCAGGTCTCTGGGCTACTGGGAAGCAAGACATTTTTTCTATGTATTCCAAGTTTCTCTATCATACTGATTGAAATTGAAATTGTTCTTGCTGTCACCCAAAATTACACTCCTGAATCTTCTGGAATCCTTTCCACAGTGTTATCCACACTATTTAATCCTTTGTCAAGTCCTTTTGTCCTGTTGATCACCGTGAAGAAAGGTGTTGCTACCCCAACACACCTGTGAAGAAAACACATCCTTAACCATCATAATTTCCATGGTCATTGTCAACTTGGGAAGCAAGCCCTGCTCTCACTCTTATCTCCTGCCCACCACCTCCTTCACCCAGAGAAGCCTGGCTTTGTCTTAAGGACATGGTTTGCACTTTAGCTTATATTAGAATCACCTGGAGGGCCTGTTGAAACAGATTTCTTAAAAAAAAAAGATTTACTTATTTATTTGAGAGAGAGAGAGAGGGAGAGCAGGGGGAGGGACAGAGGGAGAGGGAGACAAGCAGACTGCCTGCTGAGCAGGGAACACGGTGTGGGGCGTCATCCCAGGACCCTGAGGTCATGACCTGAGCCAAAATCAAGAGTCAGATGCTTAACCGACTGAGCCACCAGGGCTCCCTGAAACATAGATTTCTGAACCCCAACTCCAAGTTTCAGACCTGATCTGCGGTGAGGCCCAATAATTTGCATTTCTAACAAATTTCAAGTGTTTCTGATGCTTCTGCTCCAGGCACTGCACACCTTGAGGACCATAAGGTGTGAGGGCAGAAGAAAAAGCCCTCCAAGTGACTCTGATAGGGGCGGGGTGCCCACAGTGCAGAGCCACTGGTTTATTTCCCCTCCCCCTACAAAGATCAGTATTTCTTGACAAGTTCTATCCCACCAGCAATGTCAGCTGAGCTTGAAAAGGGCTATGAGAAAGCTTCCAGATCTTAGGGAACAGAGATGGGTTCAAAAAAACAAAAACGAAAACACAGCACTACAACTCATATGCATTTCAGGTGCTCAGACAAGTGAATTTCTACTGCATGGGCTTTCAGAGGGCTGTTTTGCCATATTCCTTCCATGAAAGAAATAATATTTGTAAGCTTGCAAACTTAGAGACATTTATTAAGTCAATGAATTGTGTTCAGAGTTCTCTCAGGAAATAGAGGAGAGAGCATGAGGCTTGGAGTGTAAACATCTAGGCTCTAGTCTGGTTGAATAATCTGGGCAAGTTACTTCATGGCATTTTGCAAAAACTCAGTCTTATCTCTAAGATGAAGAACCTTGATCTCTTCACCGAGGGCCCTTGCAGGGCTATGATTCTAGAAACACCTCCTCCAGAAGGAGCATTTTAAGATCCTGGCCCTACGGTTCGAACACACCTGACTTGATGTGCCAAGGGATCTGACTGGTCTCCCTTGCCAGGCTCAAATGTCTCTACTGTATCACACCTAAAAATGAGACAGTGCATGCCATTTTTTAAACATAACAACTCTGGTAGGCTGAGATATCGCGATTCTAATTCCTAGAACCTGTGAGTGTTACCTTACCTACTGGGAACTTTGCAGATGTGATTGAGTTAAAGGATTTGAGATGGAGAGATTGTCCTGGATTATCCACGTGGGCCCCAAATGTAATTACAAGTGTCCTTATAAAAGAGAGGCAAAGAGAGATTTGACAACAACAGAGGAGGCCAGAAGAGGGGAGAAGAGGCAATGTGACACAAGACCATGAACCAAGGAATGTCGGCAGCCTCTAGAAGCTGGAAAAGGTAAGGGACAGGTTTTCCCCTAGAGCATCCGGAAGGAGCCTGCCTGCTGACACTTTAATCTCAGCCCCATAAGACTCATTTCAAACATCTGCCTTTTAAAACTATAAGAAAATAAATGCATGCTCCTTTAAACCATCAAGTTTGTGGTAATTTGTTACAGGGCAGCCGTAGGAGACTAATACACCAAACTTAGGCCAGTATGACGCTCTCCTGGTTCCCAAATTGGAAGCTTTTTTTTTTTTTTAAAGATTTTATTTATTTATTTAACAGAGATACACAGCCAGAGAGAGAGGGAACACAAGCAGGGGGAGTGGGAGAGGAAGAAGCAGGCTCCCAGCAGAGAAGCCTGATGTGGGGCTCGATCCCAGAACGCCGGGATCACACCCTGAGCCGAAGGCAGATGCTTAAAGACTGAGCCATCCAGGCACCCCCCCAAATTGGAAGCTTTTGATAGAGCTGACCACAAGTGGTAAATTGCAGGCTGGTTCCAAAATCACCTGCCTTTTGACATTAGAGCTGCCTTTCTTTAGTTAATACAGTTTCATGATTCTCTATTCAAATTGCAAGGTCTCTGACAGGCACCAATAGGTTTAGACTTGGAATATTGTGGAATATAGTGGGCACCTCCTATACGTTATTATAGTTGACTGTCAGCTGAGCGCAAAGCACCGCTAGAACTAGTGTTTGGGGGAGGGAGAGGGAACTGTCTGGAAGGAAATAGAATCTTTGTTCAAGCTTACTTCCTGCCTTCCCTGAGTCCCTGCCAAGTCCACCCTAGGACCAGGTACTCTTGTCAAGGCCCCAGAAAGTCATTTTTTGTTGATGTTGCCAGGGAAGCTGCATAACCATTAATTCCTGACTCCACCATGCTTCCTGTTGCCACAGTAACCCACCAACACTTCCAAATACAGTCTGTGTCCATACTGTTCTTGGACCTTCTTAGGTCTAGTTATCCTGGCAGCTGACAGCCCTTTCCCGCAGGCTCTCTCACCAGGAGTTCAGGATGATAATAATAATCCTGAGAGTGCTAACACCTGTTCATGGAGGGCCTACTATGTGACAGTATCTCTAATGACTTCAGCGATAAGGCAAGATAGGTATTACTTTAACACCTTCTTACAAGCAAGTTAACTGAAACTCAGAGAAATGAATTATTTTAACCCAAATCTTATAGGTGCTCACCGATGGAGCCCAGATTCAAACCAAGGTCACCTGAGGCCAGACTCTTTCCATTTGGTTACATTGTTTCTGACCACAAGAAAACGGACCCCAAATACTTAGCACAGTGTTTGGCATAGAGTAAGGGGCCGGCTTGCGTCACAGCAACCCCAGAGGCATGGCGGCCTAAGACCCAACAGATGAGAGGCTCCTTTGGCCTTTCCGCACCCCATGGTCCTGGAGAGCTTCAAAACCACACAGATGCTCTTCTGCTCCTTCAGCTCCCTCCTTCCATATACCCCACTACTTTCTAGAAGTGAGAAAATAAAGGAGCTGCAGCCCAAAAGGGAATAAGTGGGGAAGAAAATGTACAGAGGGGCCCTTAGGCTGAGCCCCTTTTCACCTGGCATCCTGCCAAATTGATGCCCTCTTTCCCTCCCTTTGGTGCCCGTCGTATAGAAACTTCCACATTCTCACCTTCACCTACACGCATCCTCCTGTCCAAGCAGAGCAGGTAAAGGGCAGGAGAATTTGGGGAGAAAGTGAGAAAACCCTTTCCTGAAAACAAACAGCCATTCTTAGTTTCTTCTCCCGTCTTGGTACTAGAACACCTCAGCATTGGCATAACTTAAGGAGAAGGTATTTCCATGTGAAGATACATAACATTTGAATTGGGACAAAATGTTCTCATTGTGATGTGGAAAAACAGGTCCCTGAAAGATGTGAGCAGGTAAGGCAAGCGTGTGGTACACACGGTTCCTTCCCCGGTCTCTGCTCTCATCACCAGCTGATCATGGCAGTCTTCTCCATTGAACCCAGAATGATCAACTCGAGACGGGACTCCAGGGGACAGTCATTTGGCATGCCTGGAATACGGCATGGCTTTGGAGACAGGGTGCTCCGTGATCTCTTCCTGAGTTGTGAATTCATTTAAGCCATTTCTGAATTCTATTCACCCTTTATTCGTTTTTGTAGGGCTGCTTCTGCCTTTTATTTGTTTATTCGTTGGTGTGTTTTTTTTTACATTCCACGTATTAGTGAAATCATATGGTATTTGTCTTTCTCTGTCTGACCTGTTTCACTTAGCATAATACTCTCTAGTTCCATCCATGTTGTCGCAAATGCCACAATCTCATCTCTTTTTATGGCTGTGGAATATTCCATTATATATATGTTGCAGGATTTCTTTTCCTTTGGTGCCTGTGGTTCTTGGTGACTCCACTTTGTTGACATATATTATTTGTTTCAGGGGTACAGGTCTTTCTTACACAATACACATTGCTCACCACAACACATACCCTCCCCAAAGTCCATCACCCAGCTGCCCCATCCCTCCACCACCCTCCCCTCCAGCAACCCTCAGTTTGTTTTCTGAGATTAAGAGTCTCTTATGGTTTGTGTCCCTCTCTGATTTCATCTTGTTTCATTTTTTCCTCTCTTCCCCTATGATCCTTTGCCTTGTTTCTCAAATTCCACATATCAGTGAGATCATATGATAATTGTCTTCCTCTGATTGACTTATTTCACTTAGCATAATACCCTCTAGTTCCATCCATGTCATTGCAAATAGCAAGATTTCATTTTTTGATGGCTACATAACATTCCATTGTGTGTGTATACATATATATGTATATATACATGTATATATGTATACATCTTCTTCATCCATTCATCTGTCGATGGACATCTGGGCTCTTTCTGTAGTTTGGCTATTGTGGACATTGCTGCTATAAACATTGGGGTGCAGGTACCTCTCTATCCACCCTTTAAAGCCCACATCTTATCCTACCCACTCTGGGAAGCCTTCCCTAATTATACCGATGTTTGTCTTCCCTAAATTCCTCTCCTACTGATAAATCCTGGGGAGAATCTAGATCTTGTGGAGATGGAACCCTGACAACAGCCTTGTAAAATGTTCTATAGAGAAAATGGAAAGAATTCATTTTCCTCTAAGTGGATCTGAATTTGTTTAGAAAAGTTTATGTTGGTTTTATACTAATTATTGATAATGTCCTGTAAATTTTTCGGGATGTTCTCTACTTTGGGAAAACCACTATTAATTTTCTTTTATACATGAGCTCTCAGATTTCAGGGCATTTCAAGCTTCCTGTGCAGTGTCTAATCGGAAATAATCTTACAATTGATGACATTTGTTGACCAGGTTGCCCCCACTGTCCTCATAGCATTAAATTTTATTTCTAGGAAGGATGCATCTAAATATCTAAAAGTGTTGTGGCTGACCCATCACGTCCTGGCAAAGGAAACTGGGCAGATTCTGTGGAGTACCAAGTTAGGAATGTTCCTTTCTGAACTCTATGGCCTAGAACCAGGTATATATACTCCAAGCCTTGTGCTTTCTCTTCTACTTGTTTAGAGAGCTTAGAACGCATTGGGTATTTAAAAAATATATATCTCTAGGATTCATTCCTCTCACTACATCCAGTAAAATATCTGTGAGAATTCAAAAATGTGTTTTTGAATGAATGAATGAATATAAAAATGAGTGAATGAAGAATGTAGGTCTAAGTATCTTCAAATATTCTGGTTGCTCTTTTTTTCCCCCTACATTTCTTGTACTAATGTGTTAATGGCAATGTGTTTTATTTAGCTGAATCTCAGGCTTATCTTTTCAGTTGCTGGGATTAAAGTCTTGGTGAAATCACAGAATGCTAACATTGGAAAGGACCCTAAAGATTACAGAGTTTAATCCTTTTTCATTTTTAATGGAGGCAACCAAGGCTGAAAAAGTTGAAGTTATTGTCCAGGGCCTCGGAGTAGTGAACGGGTTGGTTCAGGACGGACACCCCTCACCCCACTGCCCTCGTCCCTGGAATGTGCCACTTTGGCACGTGGATTATTTTGAGCTAAAGGCACTTGAGACCCTGCGGGCTCAAGAGAAACCTTTGTCCCTCCCTTAACCACACAGAAGAATCTAAATTGGAGGTCTTTCCCAGACTAAGGGCTATTAACAAAGATAAATTTTATCTGAGTGACCCATCTGTATGGCAGGGCAAACATCTAATTACCAAACATCTGTTCTTCTTATCACCCTGTGAAATGCATTCCTTCCCTCTGAAATCCCAGACCCCTACCCCCCTTCTCCTTCAGGATGACATATTCTGCCTGACTGTCTTTGGTATTTCCACGAATCTAGGTGGATTCCCCGCACATACGCCTGTGACATTTGATTTTTCTCCTGTTAATGTGTCTCATGTCAATGTGATTCTTAGTCCAGCCAGAAGGACCTGTGAGGGGACAGGAATTCTTGCTCCCCGACAGTTGGCATGGTTGGCAGGATACTTTAACTCACGGGACCTTGCTGCCGCTGAGAGATCCTGGGCCATCTGACATACAGCTGGCATCAGGTGAGACTTCTTACATCATCAGGTGAGACTTCTTATCATGTCAGGCTCCTGGAAGCTCTTTCTGTGGAGTCTGCCGGAGCGAGAGTGGTAAGAATCTTCTCTCTCTTTCTAACTTTAGATTAGCAGGAGAAGATATTTGTGGAACTAGTCTGGCGGACTCTTTGGTTAAATTTGGCAGAGTACTTATTGGTGACTGATCCATTTCCTGCCAGAGAGGGTCTTTGTTTTCCTTTGTCTGTGTTTTTTACATTGTTTGCTGCTAAGGGATATCTTGGAAGCCAAAGCCGCAAAATTGGTGGGCACAAGTTGACCACTTTAAAGCTGTGAGAGGCCTTGTCACCTCAAGAAGACTTCTGTGATAGGGTAAGTGGGTCACAGAATGGGTGAGATTGACACTAGGTCACTTGCTAACTTCAAGAAAACTTCCAGGCAGTGAGGCCCAGCGTAAAACAACAGAGAGTCTCCGGGTGCTTGGGTGGCTCAGGCGGTTAAGCATCTGCATTCGGTGTCGGTCATGTCCCACATCAGGCTCCCTGCCCCTCAGGGAGCTTGCTTCTTCCTCTGCCCCTCCCCCCCCCCACTTGTGCACACACTCTCTCTCTCAAATAAATAAAATCTTTAAAATAAAAAATAAAAACAAAGAAAGAGAGAGCACGAGCCTGGGGGAGGGGCAGAGGGAGAGGGAGAAGCGGACTCCCAGCTGAGCAGGGAACCCAACTTGTGGCTGGATTCCAAGGACTCCGGAATCACGACCTGAGCTGAAGGCAGACACTTAACCAACTGAGCCGCCCAGGTGCCCCTAAAAGTAATATTTCTTATAAATGTAATCGAGACTGCTCGAAATGATAAGGGAAGCAACTCTGTATGCAAGGAAAATAAGATGTGTTTTTGATAAGAAAGGTCTGAGGAATGGGAATACATTTTTGTTGAGGGAAAAGAAAGTAATTTTGTCCTAAAATGAGACTGGTTATTTCGAGAGAAGGCTTAGGACAAAACCTGAATGAAAAAGAAAGCTGTGGAAGGTTTGTGAAGGGAAATCTTTGAAAAAGAATTTTATGCATGATCAGGACTAAGATTAGAATTGGCAGAGTTTTAAAAGTATGCTGGTGTTAAGAGTGAGATTCAGCTTTTCTCTTCATTAGAAGTAGAAAGTTTTCTTCAACTATTGGTCTGCTCTTCATAAGACATTGTAAACAAAAGCTTTTCTTTACCTTTTAAGTTATCTGCCTAAAAAACAATGACTCTAGGTTTGCCAAAATAATTTCCTATATTTACCAGGTCTTTGATTACTTAAGAAAACTGTCTTAATATTAAAAACTTAATGTTACTCACAACCATGTGACCTTCTGAATTTGCCTTTGATACCTTTTATTGCCACTTTGATGAAATGGATAATTAAATATTGTTTCCTAATTGTGATTCTACTTAATCACATGTTCAAATCTTTTGTCTTTTTTGGGACATAGTTTCTAACGTCAAGTTCTAAAAAGAAGTCTTTTCACCACAATCTAACTGAAATTCTCCAGCGGGCCCCTGGAACATTTTAAGAGAAAAAAATTTTGTGAGAAATAAAACTAACTAGGCTTATTTGGTATGTTAAATTACTTGGAAGCATTGTCAAATACATGGTATCAAATACTGTTAGATTATATTTACATAGGTATATTATTAAAACGAATGTTCTGAAATTATATGAAACTCCTAGAAATCTGATGTCCTGGTATGCTGCTATTATTATTATTATTATATTTTTATTTTTTAGAGAGAGAGCACACACATGAGGTGGGGGGAGGTGAAGGATGGAGGGAGAGGGAGAGAGATAATCTTTTTTTTTTCATATTTTTAGTCACCGTACAGTACATCCTTAGTTTTTGATGTAGTGTTCCATGATTCATGGTTTGCGTATTAACACCCAGTGCTCCATGCAATATGTGCCCTCCTTAATACCTATCACCGGCCTGGCCCATCCCTCCACTCCCCTCCCCTCTAAAACTCTCAGTTTGTTTCCCTGAGTCTATAGTCTCTCGTGATTCATTTCCCCTTCTGTTTACCCCCCTTCATTTTCCCTTCCTTCTCCTACCGATCTCCCTGCTATTCCTTATGTTCCACAAAAGAGTGAAACCATATGATAATTGTCTTTCTCTGCTTGACTTATTTCACTTAGCATAATCTCCTCCAGTCCCATCCCTGTTGATGCAAATGTTGGGTAATCATTCTTTCTGATGGCTGAGTAATATTCCATTGTATATATGGACCACATCTTCTTTATCCATTCGTCTGTTGAAGGGCATCTCAGCTCCTTCCACAGTTTGGCTATTGTGGACAATGTTGCTATGAACATTGGAGTGCATATGGCCCTTCTTTTCACTACGTCTGTATCTTTGGGGTAAATATCCAGTAGTGCAATTACTGAGTCATAGGGTAGCTCTATTTTTAACTTTTTGAGGGACCTCCACACTGTTTCCCAAAGTGGCTGTACCAACTTGCATTCCCACCAACAGTGTAAGAGGGTTCCCCTTTCTCCACACCCGGGAGAGAGATAATCTTAAGCAGACTCCATGCCCAGTGAGGAGCCCTACACGGGGCTCGATCTCACGACCCTGAGACATGACCTGAGTCAAAATTAATATTTGGAGGCTGAACTGACTGAGCCACCTAGGTGCCCCTGTCCTGGTATGTTACTCTCTTGAAGAGTTCTATGTCACAAAAATAACCAAATTTCCTTGTCAGTTGCATTATAAAGAACTCGGATCAGATGTGTGTATGTGTGTGTGTCTTTGTGTTCTATTTGTGCTCTTGTGTATGGAGTGTGCATGGTATATATGTAAATTGTGTGTGTAGTGTGTGTGGTGTATGTGTGGTTTTTTGTTATTAAGTTTTTTAAATTCCAGTGTAGTTAACATAATAGCATTATATTATTTTCAGGTGTACAATATAGTCAAATCAGATCTTTATTTTTTTTTTAAGATTTTATTTATTTATTTGACAGAGAGAGAGCACAAGTAGGGGGAGTGGCAGGCAGAAAGAGAAGCAGGCTCCCAGCTGAGCAGGGCGACCGATGGGGGACTCGATCCCTGGGATCATGACCTGAGCTGAAGGCAGACGCTTAACTGACTGAGCCACCCAGACACCCTGAAATCAGATCTTTAACCATGGATATTTTTAAGTCTGTTATCATTTACAGACAGTTACACTTCTACTCAGACTCCTCTATAAAAGTTTCCTGCAAATGTGCTTCATCTTCAATGAGACTCATGGAAAAAAACTCTGAGTACAGGTTTCTGATAAGCTTATGATCATAAAACTGAACTGGGTAAAAATTTCCAGAAGTAGTGGAAAAATTGGGTTCGCACAGAACAAGAAGTAATAATATGAGACTGAATGAACTGAGGAAGATAAGTATACTTCTAATGACTTTTTGTTTGAAACACTCCTGACCTTTTAAAAAAATGTTTTTCCCAGAGTTAAGAAAACTTTTTCTCTTAAGCTGACTTACAGCAATTTAATCAAACATACCTTTGGAACAAATTAAAACATTTATCTTTTCTCCCTACCAGATCCTTCCAGAATTCAGAAACTCTCAGTGAGTATTCTTGTATTTTTACAGCAATATATTTATTTGCATAAGTTTCAATAAGAATCTGTTATCTTTATGACAAGACACAAATGAAAACACTGGTCACATTACCAAGGCTTTCATTGGAATGTCATATCTGCAAAGGACCTGCATAGGCTCACATATGACCAGACAGCTTTAAGGAACTAAGACTGGCTTTACGGAGCCAATAAAGTCCCCTTGGAAATGTCAGACTGATACCTTGCTTATAAGTTCTTAGCAGTCTTACCAGGAAAGTAAAGAAGGTCACTTCCTGACAGGTGTAGGAACCTCAGGATATTTTGTGGACCTCAAGAAGGGAGGAATTCACCCAAATCTAAAGTATTGCAGGTGAAATCTGATGGCAAGTATTTGGCTTGGCTTCTGGCCTTGAGAGGCTAGTAAAAACTCGATCTAGAGATTCCTTATGAAAAATTCCAACAAAGCAAGTTTTAAAGAGTCTAAATGGTCAATCACTATTCTTGCTGCACTTCTGTAAGTAATTATGCTGAGGTTTTTTTTTTGGTTTGCAAAAATAAGGTTTGCAACTTATTTTGCAAACAAATTAGTGTTAATTTGGCTATTTTTGGTAAAAATGAGGGTGCCTATATGAGAAAGAATGTTTCAATAGCACATCTTTGTAGATATTAGATTTTAATACTATTCATTATGAAATGGACTAGATTCTGATTTCTTCTAGTGTTTTTCAATGCTTGGCTACAATTCTCCATCTAACATTTTGATTTTTCTCCTACCTTTCTTTTTTTTTTTTTTTTTAAAGATTTTATTTATTTATTTGACAGAGATAGAGACAGCCAGCGAGAGAGGGAACACAAGCAGGGGGAGTGGGATAGGAAGAAGCAGGCTCCCCAGCGGAGGAGCCTGACGTGGGGCTCGATCCCATAACACTGGGATCACGCCCTGAGCCGAAGGCAGACGCTTAACCGCTGTGCCACCCAGGCGCCCCTCTCCTACCTTTCTGACTTGGAATCATTTGATGACTAAAACTGCCCTTTTTTCCGAAGCTCTGAAAGCTAAATATAAATGACTTGATGTAAAGAAATCACCATAATAGCTCATGCATAGACAGTCTTTGCACTATTGCTCTATGGGCCACTCAGAAAGATCTCTAGAGACATTTGAACTACAAAACAGGAAGATGTGTCAGATTGCACTACTTATCCCACTCTGTCTTATGATACTTCTCAAGTCTGACATCTAGAAGTCTTCTCAAGTGGCTGTCCTCAGAACTCAGAAAGTGTCTTAACATTTGATCTAATCATTAACCATTGTTTTTCTTTTATTTCCATAGAAATGTCCCTTATTTAATACCTGATTACTTGAACCATAGGTCTAACTTTGAGAATATGTCTACATCATGCCTCCTGAAATGAGTTTGACTGAACTGATCTATTGTCAGGATAAGAGACTGGATCGATAAGATGAAACAACCTACCAGCTCATCTTTTATTATGTGAAACTCCCATGGAAGTTTCAGATGAGGGAGCTGAAGGGGTTCAGACCCCCTCACCCTCTGAATGTGGCACTTTGACATATAGATTATTTTGAGCCAAAAGCATTTGAGACCATGTGGGCTCAAGGGAAACTTTGTCCCTCATTTAACTACACAGAAGACTACAAATTGGAGGTCTTTCCCAGATGAGGGTTATTAACAGAGATAAATTTTATCTGAGTGACCTATCGGTATGGCAGGGCAAACATCTAGTTACTAAACATCTACTCTTCTGTCACTCTCCTTTTCTCTGAGGTCCCAGACCCCTACTTCCTTCTGCTTAGTTCAGAATGACATATGTAATCTCATTTTGCTTGACCGTCTTTGGCATTTCCATGTCTGTGTGGATTCCCCATATGTATGCCTATTAAATTTGATTTTCTCCTGTTAATGTGTCTCATGTCAATTTGATACTTAGTCCAGCCAGAAGGACCTGTGAGGGGACAGGAATTCTTGCTCCCTGAGAGTGGCCCTTCTAAATCCTGATTCTGACTTTTTTTAACCACAACTATGCTCTTCAGTATTGCAAATCAAATGCTTATTGCTTCTTTTAACAGGCTGAAGATTCAGAAGATTTTCGACTGCCTTGAAGTCAATCACTTCCATGGTTTCCTCTCCTTCCTTATTTTTTATTTAAGACATCAAGTATTTATTAAATGTCTGTGTGTTGAACATCATGGGAATGAAAAGAAAGATGGTCCCTACTCGTGAAGACCTGTAATCTATAGAAATGCATATGACCATATTCATGGCAAGACATAATTATGGAAAAAATCCTGTTGATTTCCCTGGAATGTGGTGTGAAATGAAAGTTTTTTTCCCTTATAGACCATAACTTTTTTCATTTTTTAATGAGACCTTTGAAGAATGGCATTCCAAGAGTTAAACCACTTGGCAAGGCTGTTATCTAAACAACAGAATTTTAGCCCTATTAAGATGAGACTGTCACTTTCAACAGTATTGTTCTTTAAATGGAGCATAGCATCAGCTTCACTGAACTAACTGGCCAACAGAGTTGGTGCGGTTTGTTTTTGTCTGTTTATGTTCTTGGGGTGATAATGTAAGTTAAGGAATATGGACAGAACAACACAAACCAAATGGTTTCCCAACCAACTGTTACAAAGTGACTCGAGAAATAGCTTCAGCCAGTCCTAGGAAGTGGTAAATTGTGATGAAGAGCATGGGATTTTTGTTAATTAACTTTCATTAAGCAGATGTTTATAAATATTTCTTGAGTCCTTAATATATACCATGCACTATTGAATGCTCTGATGATAGAGCAGTGAATAAAAAGGAAAAAGACTATAGAGCTTATGTTCTAGTGGGACAGACAGGCAATGAACAATAGACTAGAGAGCTGGCATAGTCATGAGTGCTGTGCAAAGAAAAGCACAACTGATGATGAAGCATATCCTGGAGGATCCTGAAAGGCTTCTGGGGGAAAATGACCTGAGTTTAAGACCCACATGACAAGAAGGAGGTAGCAGGAAGACCTACCTGGAGGAAGGGCAGGGAAGATGCTCCTGGCAGAAGGAGGATCAGGTAGGCCCAAAGGGTCTGGGCACATTTCAGAAACAGAATTCAGGCTGGTGGGCTGGAGCCTGCAGAAGAAGAGGAATAGGGCAGGGGTGAGGTCGGAGAGGCAGACAGGGGCCAGACCAGTGGCAGGCTCTATAGGCGGGATAAGGAGTTTAGTTTTAACTCCAAAGGCAATAGAAGCCTGTGGAGGGTTTTAGGCCGGGAGTCCAGTGTTCTAATTTACATTTAAAAAAGAACATTCTCGATGCTGCGATAAGATTGAACTATAGGAAGGAGGAGGGAACCAAGGAGACCACTTAGGATGCAAGGGCGGGTATTCCAGGTCAGAGATGGTGACCTCTGAGCAAAGACAGAACTACGTTCCACAGAGATGTAACTACTCGAATCACTAGCAAGGCGAAGCTGCTGAGCCCTAATTTCCCACCCATTTTATGGAGTTTGGAGATTTGCTTGGGGGATTGCCTGAAATGAAACAGAGTGCCTACTGCAAAGCCAAAAGATAGCATGCTGGCAGTCTAGGTTGGGAGTCAGCAAACGGGCTCGTTTGGCCCACCACTTGTTTTTGTGAGTAAGTGGGAACATAACCATGCCCGTTTGTTAGGTATGATTGCTCTCATTGTACAGCGGTGACGTTGTACTCAATTGTAACGGAAACCGCGTCGTCTGTAACACCAAAAATACTTAATCTCTGGCCCTTCATGGAAGAAGGTTGCTGACCCCGGTCTAGATTATAACGAAGAGCAGAAGGAAAGTAAGCCTCATGTACTCTATCTATACACCTAGGAAGCCGTGCATTCAGAGAAATGCTAGAGGCACATCGTGCGGTATATTTGTCAAGTGCTCCTCAAAAGAGAAGTCCCCTGCTGTAAAGAAGTTTAGATTAACAAAAATAAAGTTTAAAATAAACTTTAAAATAAACTTCAAATATCGTCCTATAAATCCACAAATAACATTATGTAACATTTATATAATTTCTTTTTTTTTTAAAGATTTTATTTATTTATTTGACAGAGATAGAGAAAGAGACAGCCAGGGAGAGAGGGAACACAAGCAGGGGGAGTGGGAGAGGAAGAATCAGGCTCATAGCAGAGGAGCCTGATGTGGGGCTCGATCCCACAACGCCGGGATCACGCCCTGAGCCGAAGGCAGACGCTTAACCGCTGTGCCACCCAGGCGCCCCCATTTATATAATTTCTTTTTCTTTCCATTCTATTTATCAATAGTTTTGTTGACATTAACAAAGACCAAGATGAGGAAGCCAGTCACGGGGATAAATGGAACAAGACAATACCAGGCAGAGGGCAGCAACTGCAACTGAGGCCTCAATGTGGACCCTGGGCCAGGAACGGCCAGGAGAAATAACTGGCAATAAGACTTCCTTAGCCATGGCTAGTTCTGACGTGAAACCAAAATCAATAAGCCATGCCAAAAAATGGTCAGAAGAGATAGGGAATCTGTACAGATTTCAGCAAGCAGGATATTGGGATGAAATTGAATATAAACAGGTGAAACAAGTTTCTATGGTAGATCGTTGGCCAGAGACGGGATACATGAAGAAACTCCAGAGAAGGGACAATGCTTTCTGTAACTACAACAAACAGAGGGAGTGTGATGACAGGACGTCCACAAAGTGAAAACGTGTGCATACTCGCCTTTGTTCTTTGTGTTACTTGTCATTACTTCTTAAGAATTCATTGCTTCATTCTACATCATGTAAATGTCATTTTACAAAATAATTCAAAATGCAGACTTCAGTGGAATGTTTTGAAACACAAAAGCCATGAAACCTGGTATCAATCATCCTGTCCTGTTCTAAAATAGAATTACAGAAGCATGAAAGTTGGAAAAAAAATATTCTTGTTGAAATCGTTCACTATGGATTTATAAATTCAGTGTAAGAGAGGATAAGTAATGGAGAGGCTAAGTAATATATTTCAGTGTGTTGGAAGACCCACAGGTAAAATATAGAGTTCAGTCAGGCAGTCAACAAGTACTTATGTATCATTAAGCCTGCGCTGGGGCCCGTGCTAGCTGCTGGTGGTAGACAGCTACCACTTCCTGCTATCACGGCACTTTGGGGAAGGCCTGCAGGACAGCGTGTGAATATCTTTGTGTGAAGGAAGGAAGACCCTGGGGTGCCTGGGTGGCTCAGTGGGTTAACCATCTGCCTTTGGCTCAGGTCATGATCCCAGGGTCCTGGGATCGAGCTGTAGAGTCAGGCTTCCTGCTCAGCGGGCAATCTGCTTCTCCCTCTGCCTCCCTCACTGCTTGGTCTCTCTTTCAAATGAATAAATACAATCGAAAGAAAGAAAGAAAGAAAGAAAGAAAGAAAGAAAGAAAGAAAGAAAGAAAGAAGGAAAGAAAAGAAAGAAAGAAAAGAAAGAGAGACCCTCTCCTTTATGACACTGTATCTCCATCTGTAGGAAATATTTTTAAAAAATATTGGTTTTTTTAGGGCTGTCTGCCACAACCATGTGATAGAAATATTCAACTTTACCGTAACTGTGATGGGAATGGCACCTGGGTGTGGCACCCTTTTGCAGTAGAGAAACTTGCTCATGTGGTTTAGAAGCACCAGTCTTCAGAAGAGGAAAGTGATGATAATACTATAAAGAAGGGACAGCACTGAGCTGAAGATTATGAAGACTGTTTCTGTAGTTACCAGTTTTAACTAAGACAGTGAACTCTGAGTCTTGTTCTATAAGGATCCTGAGTGTCCACCAGAATTTCATATCGTTCTCTAAAACTTTCAGTATACAATTTAAGCAAGCTACACACACTGGTTGTTCAAACAGTGGACAAAGGGGGAGAGTGGGCAAAATCAAATGATCAGTTACAGGACTGTCTTAGTGACCGGAAAGTTTTGGTGCTCTCGGGGGGTGCAGCCGGTTTGGGGGCAGTGTTGGGGAGTTGTGCTGGTGTGTTTCCATTTTCATCAAATTGAACTTAGTTGTTTACTTATTTTCTGATTTGGGTTTAAAAACGCAGATTTGAAGTCCAACACCGTGACATATGATTAGAATTCCTAGATGCAGGAGTCGCACAGAAGGCCACTAGAGACAGCTTTATAAAACACAGGCAATTCTACGGGAGCTGACAGCAAAGTGTGCACGGAGTAGGTCAAGGAGCTTCATGGTTATTTTTTCTCTTGGCTCAGGACAAGGATGAAAACACCTGAATTAAGAGAACTTGGTTCTGGGTTAGCAGATTCAGGATGGAGGAGAGCAAAGGAAGCAAGAGGATCTAAAAAGAGGATGTGGGAAAAAAGAAAACATTTTAAAGGAAAGTCTGGTTTTATTTTCCCAAATCTTGTTTTCAAGTGTCATTTTCTTTTATTCCTTTCCTCTTGTGTCCTAGATGCCACACCAATGAACAATTCAAAGTCTCTCTTTCTTTTACTTTCCTAAGCACCCTCAACTAGATTCAACACAGATCACTTCAGTGGAAGTTGGGCAATGGTAATAAGGAAAGTTTGCTTTGCCTTTTAATATGGGGCTGAAAGTTACCAATTTATCTCCTACTGCTAATTAGTTTTGCTTTATGGAAACTTTTTATATGAACTTTTGAGGATTGATGTTACCATTATTCATATTATCATCACTCATGTGTTTTTGAAATCCCAGACCAAAGTAAGAGGAATTGATAAAAAGTTATCCTCAGAATGCGGAGAGAAAGTAGACATTACCACACTGATCTTTTCTCTTCTGTAACTCTACTATGAAGTTTATTATGATTACAAAACTTATTATTACTATGAAGTTTATTATCCCATTTTGTAAACTACTTTGTGATTGGGTTTCTTTTTTTTAAAGATTTTATTTTTAAGTAATCCCTACACCCAACATGGGGCTTGAACTCACAACCCCTAGATCAAGAGTTGCATGTTCTACTGACTGAGCCATCCGGGCATCCCGTGTGATTGGGTTTTTAAAATCAATAGGGGCGCCTGGGTGGCACAGAGGTTAAGCGTCTGCCTTCAGCTCAGGGCGTGATCCCGGCGTTATGGGATCGAGCCCCACATCAGGCTCCTCCGCTATGAGCCTGCTTCTTCCTCTCCCACTCCCCCTGCTTGTGTTCCCTCTCTCGCTGGCTGTCTCTCTCTCTGTCGAATAAATAAATAAAATCTTTAAAATCAATAATTAGTTATCTCAAATATCAAACAGTGTTTCTCATTCCATAGGGGATATCCAAATAAACTCTATTTCCTTTCAAATGTTTAAGAAATTTAAGGAATTAAGTAATGGAAGTGGACACTAAAATAAGTTATTTGACCATATTCTACGTGGGACTGCAAAACTTACTCAATAAATAAACATTGTCTTCTCATCCCAGTTGACCTTGATAAAAATGTTGCTAAGCCATGATCTTTACTGTATATTTAGAAGTACGAGTTTCTACCCAGTAGAAACCATAAATGGGGAGAAAGGCCAAAAGCCACAAGAGAGAAAACATTTTGGTTCAACTTTGTGCTTGGTGAGCGGTTTTCTCTCATAAAATTTACAAATTAAGGGACATATTCCTATATACAGTCACAGTCCCCATGGATAGTGGTAACCAAATATGTTTCTTCTATTTGAGAAATGCTTTTCTGTTACTTGCTAATCTTAGGAAACAAACACATATTCACTAACCATAATCTCCTGAACTTAAAAAAATTTTTCTCACAGGCAAAAACTTCCTGTAGTAACTCTTATTTCTCTGTTTATTGCAGATTTCATAGACACCATGAAGAAATCAACTTTTCTCTTTTGCTAATGTCCAGGTGGGAAATTTCTACTGTTTAAACACAATTGTGAGTTAGAGTCTAACTATGGTAGAAATTGCTCTGGAAGTAACAGTGTCTAACTGAAGTTGTGGAGCAATGTACAAACGTAGAAGCAGAGTGAGGGTAGGAGAGGAAAATTCATATCGTCCTTACGGTGGTGGCTCTTGAGATAATGTTAGGTGGCTTAAGGACAGGTATTAAATAATATTGAATTGTATAAGATACCCCCTTTCCAGTTCTTTTCCACTCCTTCTCTTAACATTGAGGAGAAAATTGACATCTAGTGCCAGTGTTCGTGTCCTCTTAACCCTTGTCACTTTTTTTTTTTTAATTCAAGAGAGAGTGCCTCAGGCAGAATACAGAATAAATCAGCAAATTGTCAATATCTGTTAGGTGTAAGTGAAAGTGATTTTCCGTTAACATAGTAAGGTAATGTTTCTTTAAAACTAAATTTGTTAGATTAAAAAGTAAGTTAATGTAAATAAAAATATTAAGTATTAAAGGTGATGTACAAATATGACAAATATTGTGAAGTGACTGAGGTCAGAATATTCTTTAGAGACAATTATCATATGATCTCACTGATATGCGGAATTTGAGAAACAAGGCAGAGGATTGTAGGGGAAGAGAGGGAAAACTGAAACAAGATGAAAACAGAGAGGGAGACAAACCATAGGATTCTTAATCTCAGGAAACAAACTGAGGGTTGCTGGAGTGGAGGGGGGTGCGAGGAATGGGGTGGCTGGGTGATGGACATTGGGGAGCATATGTGTTATGGTGAGCGCTGTGTGTTGTGTAAGACTGATGAATCACAGACCTGTACCCCTGAAACAAATAATACATTATATGTTAATAATAATAAGATTAAAAAAAGAAGACATAAAAAAAGAATATTCTTTAGGGTTCTCTTAATAGAGATTAAATCATCTTCACCCAGACTTCTTCCAACTTCTTTTTTATCTTTCCTTCTTCCTCTCTCCTCCTCTGATTTTTTTCCTACCCTTTATCATTCAACAGTGTATTGAGCCAGGATGTAGAGTGTCTGACATTGTGCTGGTTACTGCGGACACAGAAATACAGAGATTAATACATCATCATCTTCACTCTCGACCGGCTCTGTCTCACTGCAGACACAGTTATGCAAACAACGACTATATAGTGAGAAATCTGATGTGCATGCAAGGTACTGTGTAGCCCAGAGGAGGGAAAACCACCCGGGAGGCAAGGAGAGGTATCGGGTTTCGACCTTGGAAATCAATCCTATGAAATACAGTCCAAGTTCATAAATATATCCTGAATTTATTCAGTGAACTTCTGTGGAGCCTGACATTGTGTTAGATACTGGAGATTTGGACATGAAAAAGATATAGCTGGATGCTTCAAGAAGCTTTTGATTAAAAGGGGAGACAGACAAGGAAAGCAATGGTTATATAGATCTATATACCTTATCTGAAACCCTTGAAGGCAGATGTGTTTCACAATTTGAATTTTTAGAAAGTTCATATGGTGCACATACTATATATTGCATAACAACCCTAAAAGAGTCTGGGGTAGTACCCCACAATTAAAACACATGACTATTCACACTAAATGGAATGAAGACTATTAATAGCTTCACATCAATTTGGTGTAGGTTGTGGGTTTTTGTCATGTTGAAGATTTCTGAATTCAGGAAAGTGTGCACCTATTCTTCAAAATAACTGCAGTTGGGCTGCAGGGTGTTTTGGAAGAACAAAGAAAGGGCGAGGAACCACATTTTTAAATATTTTATTTTATTTTACTTTATTTTATTTAAGTAATCTCTATGCCAATGTGGGGCTCAAACACACGACTCCGAGATCAAGGGTCGCAAGCTCTACTAACTGAACCAGCCAGGCCACCCTGAACCACATTTTAATTGAAAAGCTGTCAGGGAAGGCTTCCTTAAAGTTGTATTTTCTTTTCTTTTTTTTTTTAAAGATTTATTTATTTATTTATTTATTTATTTATTTATTTATTTATTTATTCAACAGAGACAGAGTCAGCAAGCGAGACAGGGAACACAGCAGGGGGAGTGGGAGAGGAAGAAGCAGGCTCATAGCGGAGGAGCCTGATGTGGGGCTCCATCCCAGAACGCCGGGATCACGCCCTGAGCCGAAGGCAGATGCTTAACCGCTGTGCCACCCAGGCGCCCCTAAAGTTGTATTTTTTTTTTTTTAAGATTTTATTTATTTATGTGACAGAGAGACAGCCAGCGAGAGAGGGAACACAGCAGGGGAGTGGGAGAGGAAGAAGCAGGCTCCCGGAGGAGCCTGATGTGGGACTCGATCCCGGAACGCCAGGATCACGCCCTGAGTCGAAGGCAGACGCTTTAACGACTGCGCTACCCAGGCGCCCCTAACGTTGTATTTTCTGAATGGAGTCTTGCTGGACGATTAGGAGTTAACCCCACAGAGACAATGGAGGAGGCAGCAGAGGGTGGGAGTATGGGTTTTCTAGGCAGTAGGGACAGCCTGTAGAAAGACGATGGGCTTGGTGTTGGGGGATGGGGGGAACTGCAAATAGTTCTGCCTGGGTGTGTGTATGGGTGTGCCTGAGACAGGGGTGAAGAAGGGCACGGAGTTGGAGAAGCTGGCGGAGAGCAGCCGAGATGAGGCAGAGGCAGCGGTCAGGGGCCCTTGTTACATCTAACCTCTACCCTGAAGCACAAAGAAAGCCCTTACAAGATTTTAACAGCGTGTAGTCATGTGAATAGATTTGAAATTTAGAAAAATCATAATATCAGATGACAGAGCTGACGAACTACACAAAATTCAGGCGACTGTAGTTGTCTAGTGAGAGATGATGAGAAAATGCAAGTTGGCATGGTTTGGCACATAGTAATTGCTCAAGCACTTGTAGTAAGTGGAAGGGCAAAGGCAGGGATGTAGTGGGGGCGGATAAGAGGAGATGATTTAGAGCGATTTTAGGGAATTAGGACTCAGTATCTGATTGGACTGGGAGGGAGAAGTTACAGAGCCTCCTCCCCTCCAGGACCTCCCAACCTCCTCTCCTTGTTTCCAGGTCTGTGTTGCTTGGCATTAGCTTTTGGATGTGACGAAGTATGAGTTTGGGGCTCAGGTAAATGATCTTAGTTGGATTTAGGAGTTGTTATGTGATAGCTGAAGCCTTAATGTGGCTGAGATGACAGACAGTGCCTGGTATGAGAAGTAATGAAGACTGAAGTCCTAGAAAATGCTTAAGGGGAAGGAAAGGAAACTGTGGACCATGTTAAGTGTCCTGGAAAGATCAACTGAGATAAGGTCTGGAAAGCTCCGCAAGGGCCATGGCCAATAGGATGTCAACTGTGATTTGAAAAGAGCAGTTTCAGTAGCTGAGTAGGGGCAGAGAGTGACTCTGAACAGAGCAGTGTGCAAGGGACCACTGTCCTTTTAACACACTTGGCTGTGAAGGGAGGGACAGAGAGCTGAAGGCCAAAATTAGAGGCAGTCATGGGCAGTATGGAAAAATTTTGTTTTAATTTTAGTTTTTAAAGGTATGAGAGTGCTGCCAGACTCCTAGTCACTTCTTGTAGTCAGGTTTTTCAGGGGTGTTGCAGCCTGCCTCTGGAGGAGAAGTGTGTTTAACCTGAACACAAGTGCTTCTCAGAAGCAGACGGCCTGATAAGCAGACTGGACTGGAATAGCTCTGCAGGAAAGCACGACTTTCTGGGCTCATCTCCCAGGTACTGCTTCTTGTGCTAACTTCCTGCCAGGCTTTTGTACCTTCCTCCCTCCTTTGTCTACCTGGTTGGCTGCTTGCCACTTTGTTTAAGATGGCTCTTATGGCTGTGTGGGTGCTGGAGAGCAGGCTTGTAAAATACCCACGTGTGTGCAGGATCAACCCGAGCGATGCTCTTCCCAAGCCACCTCCACCCTGTTCTTGCAGCCTGTACTGTGTGCTTCCCACGTGTGATTGAGCTCAACCAATTCCTGAGCAGCTTAGGGGATAAAGCACCAACCTGGGTACAGTAAAGATATAAGAAGACAGAGCATTTGCCTCCGTGGACACTATAATTCAAGATATGGGAGTGTTTTGTAAATAATGATAACAGTGGCTCTTAAACTTTTGGAGGACATGTAGATCTCTTTGAAATGTTGAATTTGATATAAAATTTCAGGGGGTGGTGGTGTGGACCTGCTAAATTCTGAAGTGGTTTTTATTTAATTAATTAATTAATTAATTTAAAGATTTTATTTTTATTTATTTGACAGAGACAGCCAGTGAGAGAGGGAACACCAAGCAGGGGGAGTGGGAGAGGAAGAAGCAGGCTCCTAGCAGAGGAGCCTGATGTGGGGCTTGATCCCAGAACGCTGGGATCACGCCCTGAGCAGAAGGCAGACGCTTAACCACTGCGTCATCCAGGCGCCCCTGAAGTGGTTTTTAAAAATCGAGTTAGGAATGCTCAAACTATAGAGTCAAACTAGGCTCTGTTAGTTTGTGACCTTGGCCAAAATAATGTTTCTAAGATTCAGTTTCCAGATCGTACTGCCTGTCTAGCAAAGATTTTGGGAGGACTAAATGTGATAATATGAATAAGATGCTTAGCACAGAGCCCAACACAGAGCTCGTGCCAGTAAATGTTATCTCAGCTTTATGTGTGCTACGGAGGAAGTGAGCTAAGTGTTAAATCAGAGGCACAGCTAACTCACTACTTTCTGGTTAAGCAGTTATTCCTGCATTTAGTTGTCACTAGTTCATGAAAACATTGTTGTGCATTTCAGTGATTCCTTACCTACCTCTAGAGTTTTGCTTTATCTCAGTCCCATCTGAATTATTACTATATTTATGTAATTTTTTAAAACTTACATATACTTGCTTAAAAAGAAAACTGTGGCTCTCTACCATAAATAGAAAGGCACTTTCACTTGCCATAAATAGAAAGTAACAGTGACAATAAACAATGAAACTAAACAATGAAAATTTAACAATGCTATGAAATCTAGTTAGATACCAGTGCTCACCTAGGGCTTTGAGCCTGGGACCCACGCTTTGATAGAGAATTTAGGGTCAGAATACTTTCTTCTCGTAGCAATCAGAAGAACTGAAAGAGAATTGAAAAGGGAGTAACTTTCTTGCCAGTGTGATTCGCGGTCCTTTAATGCCCCGGCCCTGCTGATGAGCGGACTGAACGCATCTCCCCTAATTCCAGGGAGAGGCTCTCCCTTTGCAAGACGGTACGTGAGGGGTAGTAGTTGCCTTGCTTCACACCCAGATCTGAATAGTACGTGCTGGGAGGGAAGCGTCCTGGATCCAACTGTCCCCCAGCCTGGTCCAGGACAGGAGTTTCGCAAGCCTTGCTCTTTAAGCTCCTAGAAACAAGGACACTCAGAGGTCCTGTCCCCTGTTTCCTTGCAAGATCAGGCTCAGTGCCTACCTCACATCCCGGACGGCTCTGGAGTTTTATTTTTTAATTGGACGAATAGCTGAGGCAATCTGCGAGCGGCTGGAACCTCGGTGGGGAGGAAGGGAGGCGATGGACGTTGTTTGGAAGCTATCTGCCCGGCAAACACTGCTTCTATATGGGTTGTATGCTGTAGGTTAATCATAATAAAAAGGCAAAAGCAACATTGCTCAATGATTTTATTCACTTGAACTTGAATAGTTCAATTAATCAAATAATCGGAGAATATTATTCTTATTTTGTTCTCATCATGGAGGTGGCTAAGGGAACTCTATTCAGCAGCCCGCGGGAGCCGGGACTTGCCCTCCCTCCCTTCCTAGAGCTACCTCTGCTCCGCTCCTCCCCAGGTAAGGCCCCCCCAGCCCTCGGCCCCTGCTCCCGCGTCCGGAGCCGCGCAGACCCCCAAGCGCCCGCCGACTGGGCATGCTCGCCGGGCAGGGCGGCCGGCGGGGAGCGGGTCGGCCCTGCGCCGCGCCTCCACCTGAGCCGAGGCCCGCCCCCCGCGCACCGGCCCCGGCGGGCACCTGGCTGGCGCGGCGGACACAGCAGGGGGAGGAGACAGCCGCGGGGCGGGCGCCGCGGGACCGCGCTTGGCGTTGCTGAGCCGCAGCCGAACTTTTTCCCCGAAGTCCCACATTTGGGGGCAGGAGCAGCGGGGCGGGGAGGGGAGAGCGGAGTTCCTGGAAGGAGCGGCAGCAGTAGCTCCACAACATGGCCTCCTCCACCTCCTCATCTCCCGCCGGCGCCGAGAGCACCCCTTCTGCGCAGGTGAGCGCCGCCCCGCCCCCCTACCTGTGGCTTCCCTCGCGGCGGGGGCGGGCGGGCAGCGCGGGGCTGGGGGTCCCGGGAGCCGTGCGGCGCGGGGGGCTGCCTGGACTCCTGCCTTCCTGGGGGTGCCGGGCGGGACTGGGAAGGCGAGCGGTGGGGGACCCGAGCTCTGCGGGTCCTGGGGGTCCGGCTGCGCGGGACTGGAATTGCGGCCCGGGGCAGAGGCGTGAGCAGGTCATTTGCCCCAGCCCTCGAGCATCCCGAGGAAGGAGGGAGGAGGGCCCAAGGATTTGGGGCTTCTGCTTCGCAACATTTGTCTCTAAGAAAAGCGCGGCCCAGGGCTCGGGTCGCCCTCACTTCTTCGGGCTTCCCATCTTTGGGCTTCTGTGTTCTTGGCTCGCGCCTCCAACTCCGTGCCAAGCCGAACCCTTCCTAAGGACACGACCGAAGTAGGCTGCAGGTTTGGCGGGGAGGAAATCACCTGGTGCTGAAAGTTACCTTCAGAATTAGGCTTTTTTTTTTTTTTTTAAAGGTGAGTCGAGATACTTCATTTAATCCAGTAATAATACAAAATATACGTAAAGATTGGGGCATAGAAAAAAGGCAGACCAGTATAGATACAGCGGCAGTACCTGGGGGTAGCTTGGGTGTTTTACCTCTTCCCCTCTTTGAGAGCCTGCCATAGGCTTGCAAGTGAAACACACACGAAGAAAAAACCGGGAGCGTGATGTGCAGAACCACCGCTTCAACATAAATCCCCTTCCCCTCCACCCCACACCCCCGAGCAGATTGCCACCTTTATGCCCAGAGGCGTTCGGCAGCAATTTTGCAGCTGCCACTGGGTGTATAATAGAGGATAATTGGTTTAAAATACTTGCGTATGTTCGCATGTTCATAGAATGTCGACCACGGAAGGGGCCTGAAGAAATAGTAGTTGTCCTTGGGGAGGGACCTGGAGGGTGGACAGGTGGACGGGTGGAAGGGAGACTTACTTTCACGTGCCTTTTGGGACTTTTATTTTTATTTTAAAAATTTTATTTTTTGACAGCAAGCACAAGTTGGGGGGAGCAGCAGGCAGAGGGAGAGGGAGAAGCAGGCTCCCCGCTGAGTAACCAGCCTGATGTGGGGCTCAATCCCAGCACCATGGGATCATGACCTGGGCTGAAGGCAGATGCTTAAGGACTGAGCCACCCAGGTCCCCCGCCTCGCCCCTCCCACCCCTTTTTAAACCATGAGCTTGCATGATCTATTTTTGAAAAATAAGAAATACTACCTTTAAAAAAATCAGGTATGTTCCAGTAGCCTTGAAAGCAATGGTTTACTTAGTTTCAAATTACGTAGAATTGTGCTTGAAACATAAAATTCTTCAAGCCCTTATCATGTCTTTAGTTGTCAAAATCCTCAGGGAGTCCAGAAGTCTTCAAAAGAAGACTCTTCAGTCTTGGCAAAGTTAATTGGTGGTTTTTATTGCTACTTGGATTCTGAATTTTAATTTTGCTTGTTTGAGAATAAGTGTGGCTTGTCCAATTTTGGAGGAGACCACTTTCTATTAAAAGCAGGGTTGGGAGTCACCCAACGGTTACACCCCGACCTTGTTCCAGGTGGGTAGGCCCCTGCGGGTAGGCTGTAGTAGGAAAACTGGAGGGAGGCAGTCTCCGAGTGCATATGGATTGCTGCCTTAGCCATTCTGGCATCCTTTTAATCTGCTGACCTGGGCTCAATCGGGTGTATCTTCAAGGAAGCAGATTTTCAATATTGAAAGTGAATGTAAAATTAAAATCACAGCTCTGAAACAAAAACTGGAATAAAATGATCCATTGAGTATCTTCAACCCAGCTACTACTATCTCCAGGGCTGATTGCTCTTGGTTCTCAATCAGTAGAGGATGAATAAATGAGCTGTGAGTCTGGGCTGTAGTTAAATAAACGTTTATTTGTGATGAACCGTTTATGATGGTTCTCAGTGTTCTTTTTGTTAAAGCATAAATAAATATCTGTTTCGTAACCTGCACAGCTATGTGTTCAGCTCCGTAGCAGAGAATGTGGCTCAATGTCCTTCAGACAATATAAAGACCAGTGGTGTGTTTTGGAATCCAAGGAAACACTGTGGATTCTGAATTTGTTTGCATTTTTGTGGTGGTGGTTACATTAGGACTGTGGTTTTCATTTATTCAGTATTTCAAAAAAAATTTTCCCCTTTTACAGTGTTAATGGAGCAAGTGAGTCTGCCTAATTCTAGAATCATATTTTGGTAACTGAAAATAATATAATTCTGGACTCTCAGTGGTTGTGTAGCTTGATTTCCGATTAGTAACTATTTGTTATAGTTATCCATTTTTTATGCACAACATGTTTGTATATTTTTGAAGAATATGTTACTGTAATTATAGGAAATTGGCATAATCCCAGTTGGAGATCATGTGAAATTCTAGCCTATATAAGTGGCATTTTTGTGTTTTTGAATAAACTAAACACTTGAAATTGATGAGATCAACTACCTGACACTTTTATACAAGAACATTTATGAGTTAACAAATTTTAATTGAAAGTGTAGCCTTGCCGCAATATCTCCAAACTTACTGAAGTCTACCCTTCTGAGATCAAGGTTACTAATGATCTAATCAGATCTGAAGTAACCTTTCCCTGTATGTATTGACTGGGCTGTTGATCACCTACCTAACTCTATTCTTCGGTCTGGCAATGTGAATGCCAGTGAGATGTTGGGTTAATGCTGGAACAATGAAAAGTACCTGGAATAGGGCCATTTAATTTCGAGTTTTCATTTTCATCCTATGTCAACAACTTAAATTTGTGAAAACAGCTTAAATTTTTAAATTACCTTCTATCCATAATATAATTTTTCTTAAAGATTTTATTTGTTTGAGAGACAGTGAGTGAGGGGGAGAGTGAGAGAGAGAGAGAGAGAGAGAGAGAGAGAATGAGCAGGGGCAGAGAGAGGGAGAAGCCGACTCCCAGCTAAGCAGGGAGTCTGATGCGGGGCTCCATCCCAGGACCCTGGGATCATGACCTGAGCCAAAGGCAGATGCTTAACCGACTGAGCCACCCAGGCACCCCTCCATGATATAATTTTTATGGTAAATTTGATAATTATCTACTTTCTATGAGAACATGTAAAAATCTTTATTTATTAATATAAAATTTTTATTACTATTTTTATCTGTTAGATGTGTTTTTTAAGTACTAGAAGCCCAACTGTGGTTCGTTTCAGCTTGAAAGTTCTGTCAAAGTTAAGTGCAGTCTCTGAGTATCTTTTTCCTGACCGGACCCTAAATGGATATGGTAACATCTTCAAAATCTGTAGTCCTGGTTGAAGTACTCTTGGACACTTGTCTCAGTGTGTTTGAAAATGGGCAAACTGTGTCTTCCAATGGATTTATATTCAAAAGGACAAAGATTTTTCCATGAACCAATCAGGTTCCTGTTTGATTGGAATGAGATCATTGGCACCAAAATGGAATCAATTCTTTGATATTTAATGGAAATCACTCCTGAATTTCCTCTCTTGGGAAGGTCCTGTATGGATTAATTAGCAAGTATCTTATGTTGGGCTGGAAGAAAGCAGTCACGTGAAAGTTACATGTTTTCGGATCTGAGTAGATGGTACTATTTTTTTGGAATACACTGTCTTTAGTACTTCATAATGTATATTAGTAAACAGAGATTAAGTGAACTAGTATTTGGACTTGGAGCTTTAAAATATGAGAGAAATCATTTGGTATTTCATCAGATGATGCTTGGTTCCTGCCATTTTCAGAAACTATTAAGGAAAGGGGAATATTAAAAAATTGGCCCTAACATTCATTTTGTTTTCTGGGTAGGGCATGAATATTCAGACGTGCCCTGGTCGAGGGAAGAGGCAGAATGGAAGTTAATTTAAATGCCATTGTGGAATTAAGAACTGTATGTTGCCAGATTGGAAAGGTTGCTTCCCAAAGTGTTTTAAAGATAATACGGTGATTCATTAGTAGCTATTTTCTCCCTCTAGCATGGAACTGCATTTCTGCTCTATGCAGCTCCTCTGTGTAATGTTAAGGCTTGATGCCAAGAGTCTGCCATACAAGTGTGGGGCTACTGTTTTCCCCCTTTGTTCATGTCATTACACTTTATATGGAACCTGGCAAAAAGCAGCTCTGTGACTGCAGGTTTGCTCTTTAGCATCGAACACAGGGCTTGACACACAGTAGGCCTTCAGTTAACGTCTGTTGAATAAATGATCAAATAAATGATGAAAAAGATCTGGCAGTTCAGATTTAGGAGAAGCTTTAACCATTTGAACAATACTTTTGCGCTCCTATCAAGTGAAAGTCACTCCGTGTTGCACAGTCTTGGTCTTTACTCTCAAGAAGTTCATAATCCGAGTTACCTAGAGTTTACATAGTACAAGAATCACACAGAGCCAGTAGCAGAAATTTTTCCATGCTTAGATTTTCATTTAATCACGTACCTCAGTTTAGGTTAGTGTATAATTAAGAAGGGAAAATGTGGATGAAAGCACCGAAGAATTCTAGGAGAGAGCATCAGGAATGGAGAGACTTATTTATACTGATTCATTTCTGCACTGAAAAATGCCACAGAATGGAAACGTGTGAAAAGGCACAGAGAACTCTCTGGAAGGGTGCTCTAATTTATTCTTCTTAATGCCTGCCTAATATTCACAGAGCGGATAGACCATAATTTAAATATTTACTGTTTTCCCTATTAATAAACACTTACCTTGCTTCCAGGTTTTTGACCTCTATAGACGATGCTGCAAATAAATCTCCTTAAACATAAAAAAGTTCATAATCTGGGGCACCTGGGTGGCTCAGTTGGTTAAGTGTCCGACTCTTGATCTCCGCTCAGGTTTTGATCTCAGGATTGTGAGTTCAAGCCCCCAGTCAGGCTCCATGTTGGGGGAGGAGCCTACTTAAAAAAAAGTTCATAATCCAATTGGATGGAGAAAACACATGCATCGTTAATAATAACAGCCATGTTTTCTTGTGCCTCTCGTGGTGGATACTGTCTACTTCAAAACAAACCGTAGGGTAGGTATTATTACTTCACCCCATTTTATACACAAAGAAACTGAGCTTTCATAGCTTCACAGAAAGGCTATGCAAGTTGTAGTTGGGTAAGGGCTGCAACTGGATTGGAATTCCTGTCTGCTTGATTAGTGAGCAGGCAATGATGACGAAATCAGGAGGCCAAGAATGAAGTCCCCATTCTAGTCCCCATACTCATGCTGTAACCTCAGAATCTTATCACCTCTTGGACTTTGTTTTCTCTCCTGCAAGGAGAGAGTTGGAGTAAAGAGTTTCTAAGGTTCATCCCAGCTCAATTAGCCTATGATTAAAAAAAAAAATGAGATGCTAGGAGAGGTATAGATAATTAGTAATAAACTGATATATTTCCTTGTTTCTCAGAAGCATTGCCCCCCTCATATTTTGGCATTCCTGAGGTTAAGACAATTTTCCAAATGTTAGGGAGAGGGCTCAGAGCTTCCAGGCTCTCTCTGAATCCCACTCTTACTGCATCTCTATGTGCTCACCAATCTGGAAGCTTTCTCCTTTTGGGTTTGAATGGAGGCCTCATTACACAGGCATGATTGATAAAGTCATTGGCCTTTGGTGATTCCAGTACCTTTCCCCTCCCTGGAGGTCAGGGGGGTGGGGTGGAGCATTCCAACCCTCTAATCCCATAGTTGACTCCACTGGCAGCCAGTCCCCATCCTTAGGAGCTTTCTAAAAGTTACGTCATTAACATAACAAGACACCTTCACTTCTCTTATCACTTAGGACATTCTAAGGGTTTTAGGAGCTTCCTGCCAGAAACAAGGTCAAAGACCAAATATATATATTACTTATAAATTATAATATCACAGACTGATTTCAAGCTGCCAGTGAGTTGAACATGGAGTTGTGAAGACATGTGCAGACGTGGCTCTTCTACGAGCTAGTATTAGCTAATTGTAGCACACCACTTATATACAGTGAAATGCACTGAGTTTTTTGGGTTGAATCAATGATTTGTTTATCTGTAATGTATTTAGCACTTATCAGATAGCAGGAACACGTGCAGATACTGGGTAAATAAGAACTAGTTTTTATTCTCTAGGATGTGATAGTTTAGGTGGCCATTTAAATGAATTTCTAAGAAAGGGTTCTTGTACTGAGAGTGGTTGATCAGCTGTCTGTTTTCCACTGAGAACAAAGTAACTACCAAGTGGATCCTCAGATATCTGAATTAGAAGTCAGAACTGAGGTCTGTAACTGGATTATTAGATATGAGAATGGTGAAGCAGGATTTTTAAGACTTTGTTTCTTTGGAAGTCAAGTTAAACCTAATAGATTTTTCTTCTTGTATATGTGTTGGTGTGCATGCATGTTTATTAATCACATTTATTGGTATATAATTTATAATTTGAGATTTACAATGTATAATTTGAGATATAAAATTCACCATATTTACGTGTACAGTTAAGTGTCCAAATGTTTTACCCCATGATGACAAAATGTTCATCATCCTCTGTTCACTTGTGTTCTTTCCCAATTAAATTCCCTCCGATCCTCCCGGCAAATGCTACTCTGATTTCTTTCACCACGGATTCATTTCGTTTTCTTTTGTACCTGGTTTCTTTCCCGTAGTAGAATGGTTTTTGATATCCATGCTGTTGTCGGTATTTGTAGATTATTTCTTTTTATTGCCGAGTGGTATTTCATTGTATAGAGTATACCACAAATTGTTCATTCATCAGATATTTGAATTGTTTTCAGCTTTTGGCTATTATGGACAAAGCTGCTGTAAATATTTTTGTATATATCTCTTTGTTGACATATATATCCCCCACCCCTTTTTGTGTACGTGTGAATGAGGTTAAAACCTAGGAGGAGGACTGTAGAGTTGAAAGGTAGTGTATAATTGACTGAACAAGAACTCCTGTCTTCACATCCTACAGAATGATTGATATCAGATCAGAATGGGAGGGAAGGGGAAAGTACATGGAGAAATTGTTCCTTTGGTATGTGTTTAATATGAGAATTTTTGAAAATATGATTTAAACTAGGTGCATATTGAGAAAAAAATTGATGTTAAGTAAAACTTTACAAGCTTGTAAAAGAAAGCATAGTTACAAAGAGAAAACCATAAGTTTAATAACTTTATTGAAATATAATTTACATATATAAAATTCACTCAATATTTACAGTTCAATAAATTTTAGTATGTTTACAGAGTCAGAAAATCATTGCCACAGTCTAATTTAGAACATTTCTATTATCCTCCAAGAAGTGCTCATTTAGGGTAAAAACAAAACAAAACATGGTTTTAGAGTTAAGAGTTTTAGTCTGAGTTTTACTGGTTAGCAATTGCATGACCTTGGTAAGCCAAATCTCAGTTTCTACACCTTTGAGGAAGATGAAGATACCTCCTTTACAATGTTTTTTTTATAAAGATTATAAGTAATGCCCACAAAGCACTTGGTCCATAATAAATATTAAACAAATGATAGTGTTTATTATTGAACCGTGTCTGCATTTTTGTAATTTCTGTGGTATTTTGTTCATATCTTTATGACTGCTTCAATGGTCTGCTCTGTACTAAGGATATCTTTGAACATATCTTTTAGGAGGAAACGAGGTGGAGGGGAAAGAGGACTTTACAGTAATATGCTGAGGGTTTCTGGCTCTTCCATTTAATTGCTCTTTTGGGCAAATCACTTAACTGGGTTTGTTTCTTTATGTGAGGAACTAGAGCAATAACATCTACCTTGCAGGATTGTTCTCAGGAGTTCGGGAATATACATGACATATTGATATAGTAGGTGCTCAGTAAATAGGAAGTGTTACTCTGTGATATCAGAAGCTACCATCTTTGAAGTATTCATATCTAGGAATAAAATTTGTGTACAGAATTTAAGGCATAGATGGAAAATTTGCTCATGTACGATGTGCCTATTTGCTGTATAAATTTTTGTATTTTATTTTTATTTTATTTTTTAAAAGATTTTATTTATTTATTTGACAGAGAGAGACAGCGAGAGGGAGAACACAAGCAGGGGGAGTGGGAGAGGGAGAAGCTGGCTTCCCGTTGAGCAGGGAGCCCAATGCAGGGCCGGATCCCAGGATCATGACCTGAGCCGAAGGCAGACGCTTAAAGACTGAGCCACCCAGGCGCCCTGAATTTTTGTATTTCGGTACCAGTGGAGTGCTAGGTACATAGTCCTTAGTAACATATTTAATCAAATGAATGCATAGATGAGTAAATAAAGAAGAAAAAGCATTCTCCACATACTATTTTAGTCTCCTTCAGTGTTTAGGTATGTAAGAGAAAGTTTCATTTTCCAAGCTTCAAGTTCATTCACTTACCACCTCCTATTTGGCAGGATGGGGAGGGAGGTGGGGAACACGATAATTAGAAATTGTCATAAGAACAAAAATCACGCCGTAATTGCTGACATTCGTAAATAGCTGTTTGTATTTTTAAAAGGACTTTAATGTTATTTCTTTAAATTTGTGTCTCAACAACCATATCAGGCAGTTGGAGTAAATACTTTCATTTCAGGGAAAAGAAAGAGAAGGTTCAGAGGTGGACTTATTCCTGAGTGGCAAAGCAAATGAGGGAAGGGGTAATAAATCAGAAGCCTTGCGTGTTGCTGGTGGGAGCGGAGACTGGGGCAGCTGTTTGGGAAAGCATCTGGCATTGCTTAAGCAAATTAGCTGTTTACTCTCAACAATTTCATTCCTACAGGTAGACACTGGCATGTGTCCCATGTGTCCCCAAGAGAACGTGTCCCAGGTTTTTCACTGCTGTGTTCTTGGTGGTGATGGGGAATGGGAGGTAACTGGGCGACCACCTCTGGCAGAGGGAGAGCCGTGGGTGCATAGCATGGGGTTGTCTGCAGCCATTAGAGGCAACAGATCAGATAAACAAAAGCAACACGAATGGATTTTAAGTGCTTGGTGAAAAATGTAAGAGGTATGTTGTTTATATGAATTAAAAATTCATAAGCAGAGCGCAGTACACATCTTGTAAGAACACTTACATAAAATGCTCATTAAGTGCATTACAATGACTGCCTGTGGGACCCAGCTCATGGGGGTAGGATATGGAGATAAAAAGGAATCAATCAATAAATAAAGAGAATGATAATGTGCCACCAACCGTTAAGTATGGCTCCCTCAACCTGCTGAATGGTGAAGTTAAAAACAAAAGAAAACAGTATATCGTTATAGTTTGAATACCTTTTTTGTGATCTCTGTTACCACTAGGCTTGACCAGAGAGACCCTGCTGTCATTCCACTGGGTGGGCCGGGTATTCCAAATGAAATAAAATTCGGATCGGTTTCTGAAGTTTCAAGTAAAATTTCTCACAGAGAGCAACTTCTTCTTTTTTTTTTTTTTTAATAAGGATTTATAATGTGGTACGCTTGGTATAATTTGAAAATTAAGTTCCTTTAAATTTTGTATTTTGGATAATAGAGACTGATGCGTCGTATGGTACAGTGTTTACGGAATTAGAATGTCATATACTAAATGTTTAATTCTGAAATGATAAACTATTCTTACCATTCTTCATGGATTCAGAAGATTGTCTACGTGTATATTTTTTCCAAAGGGTTGAAATGTAATTTTTTTGACAGACATATCTCCTTCTATTGTAATATTTGTTTTCCAAGTTAAATTTGAGGCATGGTCTATCTCTTTTCTGGTGGGTGGATGGACAGTGCAGCTTTATTACGTTGCAGTTCTAGAGGTCAGAAGCCCAAAATGGGTTGGTAGGGACTCCGTTCCTTCTGGAGGCTCCAGGGGAGAATCCTTTCCTTTCCTTTTTCCAGCTTCTAGAGCCCACCTGAGGCTCTTGGCTGTGCGTGATGTTGACCTCTGCTTTGATCATCATTTTGAATAGGTTGCTTTTTAGTTTACCTTGCCTTTCTATTCACTATTTGTGATACTTCCGAAAGATAGTTATGTAAAATGGTTATAATTATGTTTTGCACAAGTTGTACAATTTTCTAACAACTGTCCTGACTGTTTAAAAAAGTCATAATGGTTAAAAATTCAACTCAAAATTATCAGCCTTTCAGAGTGTTCATCTGGTATTACTGTGGGGGTGTTGCTGGTATTCAGTAGGTGGACTCTGCTAAGACAAGAAGGACACCCAGTTATTTTAATGATAGATGTAGAAGCTGGAGAGGAATTGATTACATCCGTGGTGCTCCCAGTGTCCACCTGTTTGTGAGTGGTGTGCAGACGAGAGTTTCAGGTTTGCCAGGAAGTTGCAGAGGAAGGCCTAGTTCTTGTGTAAGAGTTTTATCTACAGTACCATGTAATGAAATGTTGAGAACCAAGAATTGATTTTAATGCTGTTTTGTGTTTCTCAACAACATAAAATAGAAAGAAAAGGCAAGCATTGCCAGCTAGTAGAAGGGAAACAAGCTCAGTGTCAGGATATGTGAAAATGAGATTCACAGTGTGATTTTGAGCTGTCCTGCAATTCAGTTCCCTCATCTACAAAATGGGGTTAATGATGCCTACTTTATCCACCTCAGAGTTGTAAGGATCAAATTGTATGATTAGGTAATTTATTTAATTCAAATTGCTTAGTGCTATATGAACATATTGGTGTGGTTTTTGTTTTACATATTTAGTTTTCTTCAGTGAGCTGCTTTTCATTATGATAGCTTGTCATTGAACAAAACTTAGCATCCTGGCAAATATGATAACTTATAGCAAATAATAGCTCAGTGATGGTTTGGTACTTTAAAGTTGATCTCTTAAGAAATTTGAGATTCTTAGCGTCTCTGAGATTTTGGCAATTTTTAATTAAAGCATTAGGTATGCCAGGAAGCTGATGTTTTAGTATCCTGGTCCAACAGAACAGGTATATACACGATAATTAAAATCTTGGAGCTCCATGCTGCATTTTGCAAAGTCTGGTTAGATTGCAGAGCTGTTACTGAGTATGAAATGGCATGGCTTTGATTGGTGTGGTATTTCCTTAAGTCTCCATTGAGTCCCTCAATATATGGTACTTATTGACCTGAAATTTCTAGGTGTTTGAAGAATCAGTGTAATGAATTGCCCTCTAAGTTGGGAAATTGGGGTTTAGTCTCTTATTCAAAGTATATGTGCTTGGTCAGATCACTTCTACAGAGTCCTCTTAACTGGTAAGATTTCTCTTGGCTTTAAGAGTCACCGTGTTCTGAAATCCAGACTGTGGTGAGGCTCTCCGTCAAAACTAGTACATGCTGTTTTGCAGAACCTCCCAGCGTGCTAATTCTAAGCTGTAGGTTTGCCCAGAAATTGATGAGGACTCTGGAGGGATGAGTAAATACCTAATGTACACGGATTCCTGAAGAAGCCTTTTATCTGTTGCGATCATTGCTTAAGTTAGAAATCTGAGTCATTAATGAGACCTTTCTCCCTTTCTCATGTAATGAGGTACAAATACTCTCAGTTCTGCCCCACACGTAACTACCCCTTTTTTTAAAAGTCATTTTTAAAAATAGAGATTATTGATAGAATTGATGATAAAATAAGCTAATCTATTTTTCTTGCTTATGATAGGTAGCAGCTAAGATCTGTGATTTTGGCTAAGGTCATGATCTCAGGGTCTTGAGATCGAGCCCCAAATCTGATTCTCTCTCCAGCTTCTGGGGACGGTATCCATAGGCATTCAGAATGGTCCAGCTTTTTGACATAGTGCCATGGGCTGTCCTACAATACAACCTCTAACAAAAATAGGTCGTCTCAAACCCCTGGTAACAGTCATTTACCTTTATACCAAGAAGGTTGGGAAAACACCAAAATCTGCATGTGGCGTCTGCCCAGGCCGACTTGGAGGAGGAGTTCGTGGTGGGAGACCTAAAGTCCTTATGAGGTGGTCTAAAAACGAGAGAACACGTCAGCAGGACCTATGGTGGTTCCATGTGTGCTAAGTGTGTACGTGACAGGATCAAGCGTGCTTTCCTTACTGAGGAGCAGAAAATTGTGAAAATGTTGAAGGCACAAGCACAGAGTCAGAAAGCTAAATTAAAAAAATGAAGCTTTTTTGAGTAATAAATAAAGCAAAAGGCAAAAAAAAAAAAAGGATTCTCTCTCTCCCTCTGCTTCTTTCTCTCCCCCTCTCAAAAAAAAAAAAAAAAAAAAAAAAAAAAAGAGGAAAGCAGCCGGCCAATAAACCTGTAAAAAGATGTTAAATTCATGTTTTAAGAGATGAAAGGACTACTTTCTGTTTGATTACATTTTATCTACTGGATTACTGGATTGGCCAAAAAATGTCCTCTTTAAGGTGTTGAGGATATGGACCCTTCTGAGTGTTGCTGATTTGAGTGTCAATTATACAGCTTTTTTTGGGGGGATGAGAGGAACTTAGGTACACTATTTATCTGTTAAAATAAAACATGCTTACCCTTTGCTCTAGCAACCCAGTTTTGGGAACTTCTGCTATAGAAGTTAAACCCTCAAAACCAAAAAAACTCAAAACAACTACTACAACAAAGTATGTAAGGACATATTTACAGGGATATTTATTCCAACATTGTTTGCAAAGCAACAACACTGGAAACAAAATTTAAACCTTAATGGGACTGGTTGAATGTATTACGGTTTCTCTATTATATGGAATATGATTAAGGTAATTTAACAATAAGTTAGAGCTACACATCGTAAACTGGAAGGATGTGCATTATTTATTGAGAGTGTATCATGATCCAAGTTTGAAAACAAAAGGAAAGAAAAAGGACAGTCATAATATTTGAGCATAGGTTATTGATTAATTTGGTTACCTTGGGGATGGGATTTTGAAGGAAGGGGAATTACTAAATTTTCTTTTCACTTGATATGTTAAAATGAGCATATACTTTATAATAAAAAAAATCCAATAAAGCAAAAACAAAATCAAGGAAAGAAAAATTTAAGCTAAAGTAAAAGCAGAAACCCTTTTTCTCTTGGACGTCTTTTCCTTGCGTACATTTTTATACTATCATTTATTGTACATTTGATCTTAGTGTTCCTTATTCATAGTCACAGAACTCAACTCTCTAAAATGGTTGGTATCTGTGCTTGTGGAAGTTTTCTCAGTGCGAATTAAGATTTGTGGTTCCTTTGCACAGGCCTACGGTTTAGAAATTATATTTGGAACTGAGCTGAAGCTATATAGAATTTTTGTTTGGACGTTGATATAATAATCATGTTTTTAGAGGGTGGAATTAAGAATGCATATTTTCTTCTTTCATGCCCCAAATTGGGGTAGTCCTGTCTTCATCCTTTTTATTTCTAGGTAAGTAGAGTTCTTGCCTTATTGGGTCCTTTCATTTTTAATTCTTGCTTTGCTTTTGATTAAAGTTTAAGTTCTTTAACTTTTTTTTTTAATTACAAGAACAAATGATCATTTCTGAAAATTCAGAAACACAGTCAAGTAAATACCAAACCAACCCATCTCCTTGCCTCCAAAGCAAAAAATCGTGTAAATCTCACTCATTTGACAACTTTCTTTCAAACTGTTCATTGAGAGTATTTTCTGTAGAGTAATAATGAAGGTCAGACTGTGTTGTAAGGAATAATTATGTTACTTAAAAATGGGTTTTTTGGATGATACGTTGGGTGTGGGTATGGAGTAACACCACAGAGAGGCCCATGAAAGTGAAAGATTTACTTACCTCTCTGGGCCCCTGGGGCACAGCAGAACATGCAGGGGCCCGTATGGCAGGAGGCTTCCAGGGAGCAGGGTGGAGTACACAAGCCAGAGACAGGAGAGGATTTCATGGGTGCTTTTGAATATCACTAATTCGTAGTCAAGGGTGAACAAGAAGGGGAACTTGGGCCTGGTTGTCTGGTTCGGGTCTTCATGGTCTGTTTGTGGGGATGTTGATGCATGAGGTAAATAGAAAATTTTAAAACATTTGCCATGCACAGACAACTCTGAATATCCATCCCTAAGTCTGGTTGATTTATCTCTTAATTTTCTTATCTGGAAAATGGGCATAATAAATAGTACCATAGGGTTGTTGCTAGCACTAAATTGTAAAGGTCAGTGCTTGGTTCACAGTAAGTTCTTTTTATTGTTGTGTTTAAAGGTTTCGTATGTAGTACTGTTTTTATTGAGCAGGTAATACATGTTTAATGTGGAGATGTCAGTCACGGTGTTCTGAACCTGTTTTTGTTTTTGTTTTTAATAACAAGGGCACCCTGGGGTCAAAGGACCAGGCTGTTCCCTGGTGCAGGTGGCGCTAGGGGGTTGTGCCACACTCAGCCCTTTTTCATTGCTCTAAAGACTTAGAGATGAATAACCCCCTACTTAGCACCGATGTAGGGCTTATAATATGTTATCCGAAGTGGAACATACACAAGTGATGTGGACATTTTTATGTCCCCTTTATTTTTTGAGCACAGCCAAGTCTTCCTTCAGATGACAGGTTGTACCAGTGTCCATCCCACCAAAGTGTACATGAGCGCCCACAGCCTGAGCTCCCTGCAGCACGGCATTATTTTTTTCTTCACCTTTATGAACACGATTGGTGAAAAGTGGCCCCACATTGTTTTACTTCGTGGTTGTAGATTTTCGATCAATGTACAAGTAAAATATGGAGACTAGCTTTCAGAAAAGATCAAGCTCCTCAGGGGATAAAGTGCGGAGGTACCAGTACCCAGCAGCCTTGTAAATCACTGGCTGGGTGAGAAGCTACTGTTGGTCTCTGCTCTTTATTTACACCAAATAGTGTCCTAGGAGCTCAGCTACTCAGTTACATTGCTATACTTTGTGCTTCCGGTGATGGTTGTGTGATCTGTTTTTAAATTGAGATTCAACATGGAAATCTCCATTCTGACAATTTTTCCCCTTCAGTTCTGACGCGTGTGAAATTGCTAGGGAATATAGAGGACTATACATGACTTGAGTGAAAGGTTGAGACTTAATTTTTCTCGCTAGGGATCCAAAGAATTACCCTTACTTACCAAGAAAATGTTTGGCATTTTATTCCTTAGCCATATTTAACCACATGGTTTACTTTGGCAATACAGAGTTTGTTTTCCAAATGCTTGCTTTATTTATGAGAAGTTATACTTAGATTGCATTGATCACTTTTTTCACACTTTTTTTTTTCCCTCAGTTTTCCTTGAGAGATGGCAAGAAAATTAGTAAAAATGTGAATTCAATACTTAAAATGACATTTTCTAGCTTTCTTGGATCTTGGTGTTAAAATACAATTTTTGTTGGGTATGGTATTAATGATTCTTGATAAAGATGGTTATTTTCATGTCCTATTCATGTCTTGTGATGGGTGCATAAAAAAACTTGAATACATGTATTATAAGTAACAATAGTGTGTGATTCTTCAGAGGAGAACATGACATTCCTAACTAACCATCTGAAGTAAATTTCCTAATGTTGGAGCTAGATTTATTTTAATTTGTACATACATTTTCCTAGTTTTTCTTGTACTAGAGACAGTTGCTTGTTAAGGGATAGAGACATGCTAACGTGGTCAACATTGTCCTCAAATTTCAAATCTGATCTTCAGATCAGAACCTTAATATCTTTTGGCTGAAAGCCATGACAAAGTTTGAATTAAAAAAAGAAAAAGAAGGAAAAAAATCATGAAAACAAATATCAGAATATTCATGCTAGGACAGAATTGCAAATATATAAAAGTACCATGTAAGAAGAAATTTCATAAACTGTTGTTAATCTTAAAAAGTAAAACAGTCGAGGGTGGCTGGGTGGCTCAGTAGGTTGAGCATCTGTCTCTTGATTTCAGCTCAGGTCATGGTATCAGGGTTGTGAGATCAAGCCCCACGTTGGGCTCTGTGCAGGGAGTCTTTTGAGACGTTCTCTCTTTCCCCCTCTGCTTGTGTGTGCTCTCTCTCTCAAATAAATAAAATCTTAAAAATAAAACTGTCAGTTATTTTACAGCAAAAATGAGTTTACTCAAGAATAACGTAGAATTGCAATTTGGGACATGCAAGCTACAGTAAAAGTTTGGACAAGTCAAACAAAGGAGAGGAATAACAAAAGCCGGAGTTCAGGGCGGTGATGGTTTCTTATTGGCTAAATTGCAGGAGTAGTTGATTTCTTGTAGGAGATGCAATGTGCATCTGTCCCTTTTGGGGCCTGTAATTAGTGATTCTTTTTTGTTGACTGTTTTTCTATTGGGGTCTGTAATTGACAGTTCTTCCTGTAATTGACATTGAGTGGTAGGGGCTCCTTCTGCTAGCCTGCCCGACTCCACTTTAGTGAGATTTCTCTTTATCAGTTTTCACGTTTTCAATATAGCTCTTTAGTTACAGTATCTAAAATAACTTTTATGCTGGCTTTAGAGAGAAATCCAAACAAAAACTCCCCAGAACTTACCCTCTTGCCGTTATCCATAGAGACAGTCTCTCCCTATTTCTGTGCTTTTGTTCAAATCCTTCTCTCTTTGTGTATTCTCCCACCCTTATCTACCCTGAAAGGTCTCTTGTAATTTATGCCCATCCTTTGACTATCACCTCTTTTGTAAAGGCTTTTTGAACTGTATCTGTGTCTCTCCCACCACCAGATGTGTGTGCATATGTGTTTTCAGGGCTTGAGTGCCTTTATGCATTATACCTTTAATTTATCTGATACTGACACACTTCTTCATGCCAGGTACTCTGCTGAGACTGGATTTACAATGGCAAATAAAACTCTGTCTTTGCTCTCAAGTACCAGTATATATTTTAAATTAGTAGACTTTATTTTCTAGAGCAGTTTTAGGTTTACAGAAAAATAATAGAGTAGAAAGTACGGAGATCTTGCATATACCATTCTGTCCTCCAACCCCACACACAGTTTCTTCTAGTATGTTAGCATGGTACGTTTGTTACAATTGATGAGCAGTATTGATACATTATTATTAACTAAAATCCCTAGATCACACTAGTGTTCAGGTTTTGTGTTGTGACGAATGTATAATGTCTGTAGCCTCCATTGCAGGATCATATTAAATATCCCTGGTGTTCCACTTACTGGTCCCTTTTCCCTCCCCTAGTGCCCTAGCAACCACTGATCGTTCTACTGTCTGTAGTTTTGCCTTCTCCCCAATTTCATATAGTTGAAATTATGCAGTATGTAGCCTTTCAGACTGGCTTCTTTTACTTAGTAATATGCATTTAAGTTTCCTCTATGGTTTTTTTGTTTTGTTTTGTTTTGTTTTGTTTTGTTTCGTGTGTGTGTGTGTGTGTGTGTGTGTGTGTGTGTGTGTGTGTGGCTTGATAGCTCCTTTCTTTTTGGTGCTGAATAATATTCCATTCTTTGGATGGACCACAGTTTATTTATCTATTCACCCACTGAAGAACATCTTGGTTGCTTCCCAGCTTTGGCAATTATGAATAAAGCTGCAGTAAACCTTCATGTGTACTATTTTGGGTAGACATAGTTTTTGACTAATTTGAGTATCACGAAGCATAATTGCTGGATCGTATGGTAAGACTTTAGTTAGTTTTGTAAGAAACTACCAGTTGTCTTCCAAAGTCATTGTAACGTTTGGCATTCCTGTCAGCAGTATGAGAGTTCCTGTTGCTCCACATCGTTGTCAGCACTTGGTATTGTCGGTGTTTGGGGTTTTTACCCATTTTAACAGGTATTTGGTGGTTTCTCATTGTCTTAATTTGCGATTCCTTGATGGCATATGATGTTGATCATCTTTTCATATGCTTATTTGTCATCGGTATATCTTATTTGCTGAAGTTCCTGTTCAGATCATTTGCCCATTTTTATTTTTATTTTATTTATTTAATTTCCCCCCATTTTTAAATTGGATTGTTTATTTTCTGATTGTTTAGTTTTAAGAATTCTTTGTATAATCTGGATATAAGTCCTTTATCAGATATGTACTTTGCAAATATTTTCTCTCATTCGTGTGTTTCTGTTTATTTATTTATTTATTTTTAAAGATTTTATTTATTCATTTGTCAGAGAGAGAGAGAGAGCGAGCACACACAAACGGGGGAATGGCAGGCAGAGGGAGAAGCAGGCTCCCCACTGAACAAGGACCCTGGGATTATGACCTGAGCGGAAGGCAGACACTTAACTTTTCTCATTCTTTTGACAGTGTCTTTCACAGAGCAGAAGTGTTTGATTTTAATGGAGTCCAACTAAAATTTTTCTTTCATGGATACTGCCTTTGGTATTGTACCTAAAACTCATCACTAAATCCTGTATGTCTAGATTTTTTTCCTATGTTATTTCTTAGAGGTTTTATAGTTTTGTGTTTTATGGTTTTTTTAGTTTTATGTTTTGTGGATTTACACTTACAGGGCTGTGATCCATTTTGAGTTAATTTTTGTGCAGGGTATAAGGATTTGTGTCTGGGTTCATGTTTTTGCATATGGATGTCCAGCTTTCTAATACCATTTGTTGAAAAGACTATCCTTTCTCCATTAAATCCGTTTTGCTCTTTTGTTAAAGAAGACTTGAATATATTTATGTGCATATATTTCTGGGTTCTTTATTCTGTTCCATTGATCTGTTTGTCTATTCATGTACCAGTAACAGCCTGTCTTGACTACTGTAGCTCTGTAGTAAGTCTTCAAGTTAGGAAATGTCACTTCTTTGATACTGTGCTGGTAATTTCTGGGTCTTTTGCCTCTCCATAGAAACTTTAGAATTACTTTTTTGATATCCACAAAAAAACTTGCTGGAATTTTATTTTTAAATTGAAGTATTAGTTTTAGGAGTACAGCATAGTGATTTTGACAACTCTATATCTTATGCAATACTCACCACTAGTGTAGTTACCATCTGTCACCGTACAATGCTATTACAATGCTATATACCATTGACTATATTCCCTTTATTCATCCCTGTGACTTACTCCAAAAGTGGAAGCCTGTGCCACTCCCCTTCACCTATTTTGCCATCCCTTCTACCCTCTTCCCCTCTGCCAACTACCAGTTTGTTCTCTGTATTTACAGGTTTGTTTCTGCTTTTATGTGTATGTTTTGGTTTTTTAGATTCCACATATAAGTGAAATCATGTAGTATCTGACCTATTTCACTTAGCATAATACCATGCTAGGTCCATCCATGTTGTTACAAATGGCTAGATCTTTTTCTTTTTTTTTTTTTTTTTTAAGATTTTATTTATTTATTCGACAGAGATACAGACAGCCAGCAAGAGAGGGAACACAAGCAGGGGGAGTGGGAGAGGAAGAAGCAGGCTCATAGTGGAGGAGCCTAATGTGGGGCTCGACCCCACAATGCCGGGATCACGCCCTGAGCCGAAGGCAGACACTTAACCGCTCTGCCACCCAGGCGCCCCAGATCTTATTCTTTTTAATGGCTGAATAATATTCCTGTGCACACATGTATGTATGTGTATGTACAATATCTTTTCTATCCATTCATCTGTCAGTGGACATGTGGCTTACTTTCATATCTTGGTTATATTAAATAATGCTGCAGTAGACATAGGGGTGCATATGTCTTTTCAAATTAGTGTTTCTGTTTTCTTTGGGTAAATACGCAGTAGTGGAACTACTGGATTATGTGGTAGTTCTATTTTTAATTTTTTGACCCTATACTATTTTCCACAGTGGCTGTACAGATTTACATTTCCAGCAACAGGGCGTGAAGGTTCCTTTTTCTCCACATCTTTGCCAATACTTGTTATTTTTTTTGTCTTTTTTTATGCTAGCCATTCTGACAGGTGTAAGGTGATAACCTCACTGTGGTTTTGATTTACATTTCCCTGATGAGTATGGATGTTGGGCACCTTTGATGTGTCTGTTGGCCATCTGTATGTGTTCTTTGGAAAAATGTCTATTCAGGTCCTCTGCTCATTTTTAAATTGGAATATTTGTTTTTTTAGTGTAACTTGCTGGGATTTTTATTGAGATTGTCTCACATCTCTAGATTAGGTTGAAAGAATTGACATCCTAATAATATTAAATCTTCTGGTCCATGGGGGCGCCTCAATTAATTAAGTGTCCATTTCTTGATTCTGGCTCAGGTCATGATCTCAGGGTTGTGGGTTCAGGCCCCATGTTGGGCTCCATGCTAGGCATGGAGCCTGCTCGTGATTCTCGCTCTCTCCCTCTGCCCCTCCCTTCCATGCCTGCTTGTGTTCACTCTCTCTAAAAAATTAAAACAAAAACAAAACCCAAACCAAACAAACTTGTGGTCCATGAATATGAACTATCTTTCCATTTATTTAGGTCTCCTTGGATTTCTTTTATCAGAGTTTTGCTTTTTTCTGATATATATCTTATACATATTTTGTTAGGTTTGTACCTAAGTCCTTCTGTCCTCCTTCCTCCCTCCCTCTTAATCTTTCTTTCTGGTGCTAATGTAAGTGGTATATTTTTAATTTCAAATTCCAGTTGTTCATTGCTGGTATATAGATGCAAGTAGCTTTTATGTAATTATCTTGTATCCTGCAGCCTTGCTATACTTGCTTATTAGTTCTAGGTGGTTTTTTATTTGTTGTTTGTTTTTTGTCAATTCTGTTTTTTAGTATTTTCTGCATAACAATTTATATCATCTGTGTACAAAGACAGTAGCTATGAGTTCTAGTACAGTGTTGAATAGGAGTGATGATCCTTGCTTTGTTCCTGATCTTAGGGAGAAAGGATTTGATTTCTCACCACTAAGAATGATGTTGGGGGAGCAACTGTGTTGCTCAGTTGATTAAGTGTCCTACTCTTGATTTTGGCTCAGGTCATGATCTTGGTCATGAGATCGAGCCCTCCTTTGGGCTCCATGATCAGTGGGGGGTCTGCTTGAGATTCTCCCTCTCCCTCTTCTCCTCACCCCTCCCCTCTCTCTCTCAAATAAACAAATCTTAGGGAAAAAAAAAAGAATGACGTTATGGGTGCTGGGGTGGTGCAGTCATTTAAGTGTCCGACTCTTTGTATCGGCTCAGGTTGTGGTCTCAGGGTCGTGAAATCGAGTCCTGGTGTTCCCACTCAGTGGGAAGTCTGCTTGAGATTCTCTCTCTCTCTGCCCCTCCCTATCTCGCCCACTCACTCTCTCACATGCTCTCTCTCCCTAAGATAAATAATAAATCCTTAAAAAAAAGTGATGTTAGCTGTAGGTGTTTTGTAGATGCTTTTAAAATCAAGTTTAGGAAATTCCTCTCTATTCTTAATTGCTGAGAGTTTTTATCATAACTGAGTTTTGGCTGTTGTCAAATGCTTTTTCTATTTTTTTTTTTTTTTAAAGATTTTATTTATTTATTTGACAGAGACAGAGACAGCCAGCGAGAGAAGGAACACAAGCAGGGGGAGTGGGAGAGGGAGAAGCAGGCTCCTAGCGGAGGAGCCTGATGTGGGGCCTGATCCCATAACGCCGGGATCACACCCTGAGCCGAAGGCAGACACTCAACCGCTGTGCCACCCAGGCGCCCCTCAAATGCTTTTTCTGTATCTGTTGATAAAATCATGTTTTTTTCTTTTTTAGTTTGTTGATGTAATGGATCCCAGTAAATGATTTTCAGATGTTAGACCAGCCTTGCTATTTGGAATAAATCTCACGTGGTTGAGATGTATAATTATTTTTATACATTGTTATACTTGATTTACTAGTATTTTGTTAAAAGATTTTTGTATCTGTGTTCATGAGAGGTATCAGTTTGTAGTTTTCTTTTTTTGTGATGTCTTTGGTTTTGGTATTGAAGTAATGCAGTCCTCACTGAATGAATTAGAGATATTCCCTCTGAAACACCTAGATGGCTCAGTTGGTTAGGCATCTGCCTTCGGCTCAGGTCATGATCTGGGTGTACTGGGATTGAGCCCCACATTGGGTTCCCTGCTTGGCAGGAAGTCTGCTTCTCCCTCCCCCTCTGCCCCTCCTCCATGCTTGTGCTTTCTCAAATAAATAAAATCTTTAAAAATATATAAAAAATAAATAAAAATAAATATTCCCTCTGTATATTTTCTGGAAGAGATAGTAGAAAATTGGTACCATTCCTTTCTCAAATGTTTTATAGACCTCACCAGTGAGCAATTCTGGAAGGTTATTTCTGTTTATGAATGTTATTAATTATTGATTCAATTTATTTAATAGATACAGGCCTATTCAGAGTAGCTACATATCCCCGTATGAGTTTTGGTAGATATAAAAGTATCTCTTAAGAAATCAGTGCATTTCATCTAGGTTCTCAAATCTGTAGGCATTGAACTGTTCATATATTCTTTTATTATCCTTTTGGGGTCCATGAAACTGTAGTGATGCCTCCTCTTTCATTTATGATATTAGTGACTTGTGTTTTCTTTTTTCTTACTTAGCCTGGCTGGAGCCTAATCAACTCTGTTGGTCTTTTCAAAGATCAGCTTTTGGTTTTGTTGGTTTCCTTTTGATTTCCTGATTGTCAGTTTCCTGTTTTTAATTTCACTGATTTCTGCTCATTTATTATTTCTTTTTTTATGTCTTAGACTTACATTGTTCTTAGTTCTCTAGTTTTCTAAGATTGAAGCTTAAATTATTGATTTTAGATCTTTTATCTTTTCTAATTATGCATTTAATGCTATACATTTTTCAAGAAGCATTGTTTTCACTACATCACATATATTTTGAGATGTTGTATTTTTATTTTGTTCACTATATTTTAAATTTCTCTTGAGATTTCTTGATTCATGTATTATTTAGAAGTGTGTTGTTTAATTTCTAATTTGAGATCGATTTCTAGTTTAATTCCACTGTGATCTGAGAGCATACTTTGTATCATTTCTTTTGTCTAAATTTGTTAAGGTCTGCATTATGGTTTATCAGAATGATCTATCTTGGTGAATGTTCCATTTCCACGTAAGCTTGAGAACAATGTGTATTCTGCTGTTGTGAGACGAGGTATTCTATAAATGGTAATTAGATTCGATTGTTTAATGGTGCTACCTAGTTCAGTTGTGTCCTTCCTGATTTTTTGCCTGCTGGATCTGTCAATTACTGATAAGAGTAATGAAGTCTCCACAATAATAGTTGATTCTATTTTTTAAATCTGTTTTTCCTTGTAGTTCTAGCACTTTTTGCTTCACATATTTTGACATTCTGTTGTTAGACACATGTACATTAATGATTGTTATGTCTTTTTAAAACATTGACCTTTTAAATCATTATGTAATGCTCCTTTTTATCCTTGATATTTTCCCTTGCTATGAAGTCAGCTTTTTTTGAAATTAATGTTACTATACTAGCTTTCTTTTGTTTCATGTTAGCATGATATATCTTTTTTCATCCTTTTACTTTTAATCTCTGTGTACTTTATATTTAAAGTGGTATTCTGGTAGACTTTTTTTTTTTTTTTGTGCATTCTAATAGTCTTAGTCTTTTAATTTGTGTATTTAGACCATTCATGTCTGAAGTGGTTATTTATATAGCTGGGTTAATATCTATCATATTTTGGATTTTTTAAAAAAAATTTGTTGCTCTGTTCTTTGTTTCTTTTTTGTTTTCCAGTGGGCTTTTCTTTTTTTCCCCTTCTCTGGTTTTAAGTGAGTATTTTATATGATGATTCCATTTTCTCTCCTCTCTTAAAATATAAATTATGCTCCTTAAAAATTTTTTTGTGTGTGTTTGCTGTAGCGTTGGTTATATTAATTTATAGCTAATACATGCCCACTTTCAAATAACATCATCCCGTACACAAGTAATGCAAATAATTTATAATACAGTATTCCCAATTCCTCCCTCTTGTCTCTTATAACATTATTGTCATTCATTTCACTTATCTGTAAAGTATAATCACTGAATACATTGTTGCTGTATTTATTGAACAAGAGTTACTGAACAAACTGTTATCTGCTAGGTAAGTTAAGAGTAAGAAAAGTAAAACATTTTTTTTACCTTAATTTATTCCTTCTCTAACCTTCTTTTATTAATGTAGATCTGAGCTTCTGACTTATATCATTTTCCTTCTCTTTGAAGAACTTTTTTTTTTTTTTTTTAACATTTCTTGCAAGGCAGGTCTACTGGCAATAAATCCCTCTAATTTTGTTTGTCTGAGAAAGTCTTTATTTCTCACTACTATTGTCAAATAATCTCATTGGATACAGACTTTTAGGTAGGTTTTTTTTTTTCTTTTAGGACTTTAAATATTTCATGCCACTCTCATGTTGGCATGGTTTCTGAAGAGAAATTGGATGTAATTCTAATTTTTGTGCCTTTTTAGGTAAGGTGTTTATTTCCTTTTGCTTCTTTCAAGATTTTTTTCTTTGTGTTTGATTTTCTGCAGTTTTGGATATGATATGTCAAGGTGTAGATTTTTTAGTATTTATCTATACTCTGAGCTTCCTGGATCTGTGGTCTAGAGTCTGCAGTTCATCAGTTAAAATCTCCTGTTACCATACAGGAGCCAGATTGATTAGGTCTGAGTCTTTTAGAGAGCCTGTGCTGCTGGACTGTGACCTTCAAAGTGCTTCTCAACCTTTCTTTTCCACCTTAGGTGAGAAGGGAAGCCTCAGACATGCTTGGATTGGGCATTTTCTTTCTCCCAGGTAGGTTAGGCTCTGGTAAAACCCACAGGTTAGGCTTCTGCAAATTAGTCTTCCTCAAAGGCACACTTTTGTTAAGGAAAACAGAGCTCTGCATATGTTTTAAAATGACTACCTGTCCCTTCTCCCTGCCAGAAATGTGAGGGGAGTTTTCTTCCATCTTTACCCTGAGAACCTGATGGGATTCCTGGAGGTGAAACTCTTGAAGGGATTGGGGCTCTGTTAAGGCTGGGACCCTCAGAATTTTAAACTCTCAAGCCTGCCCAGAACCCTGACTAAGATATGACTATGATTATTACTTGCCTAGATTAGGAATACTAGAAGGTAAAAGTAAGTATCTAATTTGGAGCCATTTGATAAGATTCTCAGGTTTGTGATTACCTAATTTTGCTCCACCCTTTCTCTCAGCAGAATTCGGGCTACTACTTTGCTAAGGGACAGTTCCAGTGCAGGGTCCACCAAGTAACTATATTTTGTACATTGTTTTCCTGGCCTCTCTTGTGTTCCTTGAACGTAGCATTTCCTTTCTTGTATGTTTTCCAAGGAAAGAAAATAATTATCTAGATATTTAAATTCCTCCAGTTGAGAAAAATGATTTTAAAAAATAGCATATTGAAATTTACCACATTTCCCTCACTTTTTTTGAATGATAAGAGCTCACATTTGCTGAAACTCTACTGCCCACTGTGGTTTTAAAACCATTAGTTCTATTAATTCATTTGATTCTTACAACACTGCTATGAGGGTATCTATAATTACTGATCCCATTTTATGGATGAGGGAACTGAAGATTAAAGAGATTAGAGTAATGGATTAAGGTCACACATTAGAAGACAGAGCTCAACTTCAATCCTAGGAAGTCTGGGTCAGATCCCAGGGTTTATGATTTTTTTTCTTTGCTGTATCCACATACCACATTACTTAAGTATTAATTCTTCAAATGAACTCATGTTTTACAAATATAAATTCTTTTTGAAAGGAAACTTGACGTCACTGTTGTAAATTGAAAATCATTATGGTTTTACTGAAATAGAAAGTAAACATAAAAATCTTAATGAAAATAAAACAATGCTGCAAAAAACAATTACTCAAAGCTTTGATTCAAGAACTGCTTTTTTCTTTTTTGAAAGGCAAGACTAGCTCTTGTAAAGTGTCCAAACTAAACAATTTCTTGATGTAATATTCTCATATTGAAAAGGGAATAAGTGATTCAGTTTTTATAAATCTCCTTCCTTCTGTTTGACTCTCTTTGGAGAAACTACTCACCAGTTAATTGAGTTCTTAAAATGCAGCAGTGTGTCATTCATCACACAGAAGCACGTGTGAGTAGCACATGTGCCAACAAAGATTATTTATTAAGTGATAGGACCATCATTGTTGAAATCCAGACATCCTGTTACACAGAGGGACTGAATCATAAAAATAATTTTGTTAGGGTTTATAATTTTTAGGTAAACTAGCCCAGAGGTCCTCATTTTTTCTCTTTTGGATGCCACATTCTTCTTCCACATATACAACAGGTATTTCTACTTCCCAATATAAGAAAAGACCAGCAACAACTTCCAGCTCATCTCGGGAAGAGGTGGAAGATGCAGCGACTAGTGGCTGAAGCTGAGTGCAAGTTGGCCTCTTCAGACATAGAAGAGGGGGCGCGGTGTGTTGGGCCCTCAGCTGCCCATCGGCTGTGCTCTCTGGAGTTGCCTCCCGGGCCTCCCAGGCACTGAACTTGTGATTCCTGCTAAAAAAAGTAATCTCACAGACTTTGGAAATCAAACACATGAAAGCGACATTTATGTTGGTTATACCAATGTTTATATTTCTCTAAACATTCTGGAATTCTTGTGTAAAAACAACTTTTAGGGGTGCCTGGGTGGCTCAGTTGGTTCAAGTATCTGACTCTGGATTTTGGCTCAGGTCATGATCTCAGGGTCCTGAGATCGAGCCCCCCGTTGGGCTCCATGCTGGGCATGAAGCCGACTTGAGATTCTTTTGCTCCTGGGGTGCCTGGGTGGCTCAGTCGGTTGAGAATCTGACTCTGGATTTGGGCTCAGGTCGTGATCTCTGGGGTAGTGAGATCCTCCTCTGCACCCAGCAGGGAGTCCACTTGGGATTCTCCTCCCCCCTCTCCTTCTGCCCCTCCCCCTGCTCATGCAAGGGTGCATAAATAAATCTTAAAAAAAAAAAAGAAAAAAGAAAAGACCAGCAACAGACCTTAAATGACCCCAGTTCTTTTTTTTTTTTTAATTTGCATGTTTTAACTACTTAGCATTCCTCTTCACTGCTTATACAGCACCACGTGGAATTAACAGGAGAAAGGGGAGAAGGGATGTGTAGATGTGTAAGATGTGGTCTCGTTTATGCTGTGGTAAGACTCAGTAGTGCTCACGTTTCCTGTACGACACCCTATCACTCAGTTTCCTTCTTTTAGTCACAACTGTTTAAAATTACCTTCCTTCCTTCCTTTCTGTCTTTGAATAAACTAACATATCTCATTGTGGAAAATGTGGCAAGTCCATAAAGTATAGGCAAAATGAAAGGAATCTTGTTACTCAGAAGAGACTGTGGCTAAATGACCGCAGGTTTTCTTGGCAGAGGAGCGTGCACTTACTTTTCCCACTTTTTCATGATTCACTCACTCTGCCACTTCACCCCTGCAGGCTCGCTCCTACTGGTGGTGTCGTCTCCTTAGCAGCCACACCATTGTGAAGAAATTGCTAATGTCTCCATGCTGAGGCTTCCTCATCTGTAAAACTGGGATAACAGTTTACCTCGTCGTGTCATTGTGAGCATTACATGATTGGATGCATAGAAGCATTATGAATGGCGTCTGAGACAGTAAGCTCTAACTCAGTGCTGGCTGTCACCATAATTGTGCTCCCCTGAAGAGATGGGATGTCTGCCCCGTGGTCCTAGCGTATGTCATTATCTCAAACTGCGAAGTGCAGCTTCTGCTCCATCTCTGCCTTTTGAACTTTTACTCATTCTTCAGGGTTATCTCACATGCATTCATTTTCCCTCGTGAATTTCTGTTTTGACCATCATTCCCATAGATTTTGTTTTTGTCACCCTTGGTGTTGTAATGCCGGCATTCTAAAAACATGGAATGCGTTGAATTACAGTCCTTTTTTGTGTTTTGACTTATAAAGGGGGCTCCTGTGTAGGTAAGCTGGATTTTGAAGTGTAATAGCAGCAAAGACAGATTGAAAATTACACTGGTTAGTTATTGGGCTTCTAGGCATGACCAAAGCGTGGGCATCTTGGCAGGGTGTGAGTTAGAGATGATGTAATTTCTGGGATGGGCTTATGACTGGAAAAGGAAACACAAACAGCAAAATGTACAGGTTGCTAGCTTTGGAAAAAAAATGCTCAGAAGTTCTTATGTAATCAATTTGAATATTGTTTAATTGACATTTTAAACTCTATAATGGTGCTCAGTTATGTCTAGCTTTATCAGAATTGTTTTGTTAAGTTTCAGGAAAACCTTGTAGGCTGGCCCAGGTCAGGATATCTGCAATTCTGTCACATTCTAATCATTATTGTAGCATTTTTGTTTGATGATTTTAGACTTAAGACACTTCAGCAAGTTTAGGATTGGTACTTTACTTTTATATTCGTGCTCCGTACTCGTGTGTGTATTAACTCCAGGAAGCAAGATCTTAAATCAATTGAAATGTGAAAATCTGGATTTTAAGGTGAATGGTTAAAACATCCTCTTTTAAATGGAGGGGTTCATAATGACTTCTGAGAATTTAGATTTTAAAAGTGAAATAATTTGATGTAGCCTCCTAATAATTTCACATTGGAACTCCTGTAGTCTAAAATTAGATTTTACATGTTCTAAATTATTCATAATAGTGATTCTGACTAATTATCCTATTATAATAGTGATTGTGATTGGAAGGCTAGCAGTTACTTTTTGTTGTTTTTTGTTTTGGCAAAAGTGGCATTATATTAAATATTGATTGTTGGGGGCGCCTGGGTCGCTCAGGGTGTGGTAGCCACACCCCCTGACTCTTGATTTCAGCTCAGGTCCTGATCTCAACGCCAAGAGATGGAGTCCTGTTGGGCTCGATGCTCAGCGGGGAGTCTGAGGCCTCTCTCTCTTCCTCTCCCACTGCTTGCATGCACTCATCTGTGTTCTCTCTCAAATAAATAAGTCTTAAAAAAAAATATTGCTTGTGAGCTCCTAGAATTTACAGTGAAGGACTACTTACATATTTGAACACATTTACATATTATCAGATGTGAAACATATGTATGTGTATATGAATACACACGTGTGTGTATTCACACTCAAGAATATTTTTTGCTATGAATACTGCCTTTGTTTATGTCTCCCCAGTATCACAACAATTTTTATTTGCTTTGATTTCAAATATGTAGTCAAATTATGTTCAAAATAGTTCCATGAGTATCAAGTATAAATTAGTGTAGAGGCCTGAGTTTATTGTGCTTTAAGTGTCTGTGACATGTTCTACAAGTTGTTTGACTTGATTTTGTTAATTAAGTGTAGTAAGCTCGAACAGTTCGTCCACCAGAAACAATGGCAGCAATTGTGGCAATTTTGAGGAACAAACAAGTCCGTACAAAAAAAATGCATTTATTATTCATGAACACCAAACACTTCATTAAACCAATTCTTTCCATACTACACTTACCATATAAGGGAGAGTAAAGCAGTGTTCAGGCTTTTGCAGAGTCAGGAAGGAAGAAGCTCTGTTAGAAAACAAAACTGGGAAGATACTATGTACAGGAGCTTACAAACCGTCATGCCCCATGATGGCACTGGTGACAGCCTGTCACTGTGACGCATGTGCTGGCTTCAAGGGGTGCACTGGTGTTCCTTGTAATTTCCATATTTTGTGGGGAAAATGCATGTCTGGCTGGTAGCCACACCCCCTGAATTAAAATAAATTTGAAATCTGAGTGGAACAATAACTCTTGGATACATTTGTATTCCTTCTTTCACTCACACTCATTTCCTTGAATGACCTTTGTACTTCCTCTTTGTAGAGTTTCGTTGTTGGAGAAGGTCAGCAGGACAACTTATTAAAATTCTTTATATCTCTCTCACTTTACCACTATAATCTATTGCTTTTTCTGAGGTTATCTTTTCTTTTGAGGTTCAGGATAAAGGCCTTTTACTCTAACAGCTCTGGTGTTTTGGATACTTGTTTTTTGTATAATTGCACTGAACTTTTAGAGTTTAGGCATATGATGATTGCTGCTATTTACGTAGGCTAAGTAGTCAGTCAGCCTTGATTAAAATGCATTGTAGATCTCAGGTTTTTTATTTCAACTGGTATTAAATTGAGATACTATAGAAAGAGAAACAAAACTAATATTGAAATAAAAGGAAGTGATAAAAATAGGTACTTGACATTTACCCATGGTGACTTTAAAACTTCTTGGAGGCTAATGGCATATGGTTTGGTTTTGATTCCACCTCCATATCATAAGGTGTATACTTAGGCTGTTCATAGTTAACTTTTGGAGAGGCGGGAAGTGGTAGGGGTTGAGAGCACAACCCTGGAATCAGACTGTCTGGGATGGAAGGCACGCTCTGCCCTGTGTTTGTTCTATGACTTTGAGCAGTCCCTTAGTTTTGCTAATCCTCAATAAATGGAAATAATCATATTCCAGTTTTTACCACTGTTGTTATTATTTTAAACTTTTACAACAACTTCATTTTCTTGGGGTTCGCTGGTCTACGGATCAGTTTTTTTCTTCTCTCTCATTTCTCTGGGTAGATTTGGTTCAGCTCTCTTACTGAGACAGTGGCCAGCCCTGGCTGGAGTCATTGGGAGGCTCACGTGCCCTGCATTTCCAAGATGACTGGCTCGTGGGGCTGATGTTGGTGCAGGGAGCTCTGTCTGCATGGCCTATCCCTGTGGCCTGGGCTTCTCAAGCAGCTGGGCTCCAAAACAGAGTCCCAGGTGGAAATGCTGAAGCATTTTATGAACTGCTCTAAGAAGTCACACAGTATCGATTTCCCCACATTCTGTTGATCAAAAGCCAGGTGTTAAGGCTAACCCAAATTCAAGGGCCTACAAGAGGGCATGAACGCATAGGGGTGTCATTAACTGGGAAGCTGTCTTTGAAGACTAGTTACCATATGGGGCACTATTCATCACTGAATTCGAGATACTGGTTCCCTTTGGAGAGGGTAGGGAGAAGTAGACAGAGGGGGAAATATAATTGGAGAAAACTAAATTTCTGATATTATGTATTTTGTAGTATGTGGCTATACATAGTTTTTTTTTTTTTTTTTAACAATTTTGGTGCTTTTAAAATATTTCATAATAGGGACACCTGGGTGGCTCAATCGGTTAAGCATCTGCCTTCAGCTCAGTTCATGATCCCAGGGGCCTGGGATCGAGTCCCACATCGGGCTTGCTGCTTAGTGGGGAGTCTGCTTCCTCTCCCTCTGTTGTTCCCCTTGCTTGCACACGTGTGCTCTTACTCTCTGACAAATAAATATCTTAAAAAAAAAAAAAAGAAAATTCTAAACATATACAAAATTAGGAAGAATAGTAGAGTGGACGCTTATTTACCTGTCACTCAAAAAACATGGACTTATGGCTAATCTGATTTCATCTACACCCCACCCATTTATTTTGAAGCAAATTAAAGACACCATAACATTTCAGATCTACATATTTCACTTGTATCTCTGAGAGATAAGAATGAAAAAAATTTTATACTAACCTAACCGTAGTATCTAAATCTTAAATAAAACCTAAAACTTCAGTCGTACCTAAAACTTCAGTAGTGTAATCCCTTAAATATAATCAAATAATCAGGAAGTTCAAGTTTCTAATTCTCTATTAAATACCATAATTTTTTGTTTGTTCTTTTAGATCAGGAGCATAAAGATTCGCGCATTGTAATTTGTCAGTATGTCTCCTGAATCTCTTTTGATCTATTACTGGTTTCTCCTTTGTTGTTTTTTTTTTTTTTTTTCCTTTTCAATTTATTTATTAAAGAGACCAAGTCTTTGTTTGCTAATTACATCCCCCTGATTGCATTACATTCACTGATATCATTGAATAGGTTTTGTTATTCCCTATAAATTGGCGGTTAAATATAACAGCTCTATCAGATTTAGATTTATTTTTGCAAAGAACTTCTTAGGTTGTGTGGTATGTTCTTTCATGTGGATGCAAAATAATGAATGCTTGTTTGTCTCTTTATTGAAGAAAAATGCTCATATCCACTAATTTTTACAAAGTACAGAATGGTGATATTCTGATTCTAGAATTCATTCTCCTCTGAGTTTATAATTCATTTTCTTTTTCTGGTGGAAATACTGCTATAAAGAGAAAAATCCTTAAATCCCTATTTGTTCATCTTTTGGTACAGCTTATATAGGAAATTTTCAAAATAATGGGTTAGTTTACTTGTCTCCTTCTGTCTCACATGTCTCTTTTTTTTACTCCAAGGTTCAGTTTTCTAGGCCCCCAGGAAGACAGAACTAGAATATCAAATAATTACTCTTTTGATTTATTCCACAGTATGCACTGAGTCTCAAAATAATAACCAATACTATGACCAACAATATGATTACTGTCAAGCATCTTTCCTTCCCCAGTTCTTTTTATCTTTTTGTGTGTATCTCACGTGGAATATGTAAATTACTTGTTTTAAATCCTTTGGCATAGTCTCTGTGTAGTTAGGCCTCCGACTGGCCACACATTATCTTTAGGAATTCATTTTTAGGAATTCCTGTGTTAAAATTTAATTTAGTTTTATAATTACACAAATTATTTATCTTCTTTCTACCCTGTACCTTCTATTCCCCTTTAATTAACCATTTTTAAGTTTATGGTTTAATCTTTTCATTGTTTTTCACATTATAGGCCATTTTGGGTATATATTTATTTATATTATATTGTATTATATTATGTTATATTATATTATCCACTTATAAGATAAATGGTAGCAAACTATACACACTTCGCCCGTCTTGCTTCTTGTCCTTAACAAGATACGCTTGAGATTTCTTCAGAGCTGCAGGGAACTCCATTGTGTGATGTACCATAATTTTATTCAGTTCGCTACCTCTTGATGAATATTTGAATTGTTCCCAGTTTTTTGCTGGTATAGTCTTGCTGTGAATTGCCTTGTCTTCTCATGGCATTTTTTGTTTTGCTTTTTAACCAATGTATGTCTTTTCATGTTTTTGCTAGTGTATCCCTGAAATAAATATCTAAAAGCAGGTTGATGGGTCAAAGCGCAAATTAATATGTAATTTTGTTGAATGTTGCCAAATTCCCTTTTATAGAGGCTGCATTTTGCATTTTCACCAACATATGAGAATGACGATATTCTCACAGCCTCATCTACGGAGTATGTCATCAAACATATTTTAACCAATATAATGAGTAAAAACAATCACATGTTTACATGGTTTTAATTTCAGTTTTCCTATGAAGAATGTTGAGCTTTTTTTCCCATATTATTAAGAGTCATTTTCACTTATTTTTCAGTCAGCTGTTTATTTCTGTAGTCCATTTTTCTGTATTATCATTGATCCTTTTTTCTCTATTTTTTAGAAATTCTTTAAGGTTAACTGACATCTCCATCATTTGTGGTAAAAATTGTAAATGTTTTTGTCATTTTACTTGTGATTTTTCTTGCCATTTGGGTTTTCTTTTTGTTCTTAGTAATCAAATTTATCTCTTTGTTTCACTGCTTTTAGGGTTTGATCATAATTAGAAAAGTTTTCTCCATTGGCTATAGAGGAAGTCACTTAAGTTTTCTTCTGGCATTTATATGATTTCATATTTTTAGATTTAAATTTCTTATCCATTTGGAATTTATCTAAGTGTATGATATGAGGAATGGATCCAATTTTGTGTATTTTTAATCCAGTTACTAAAATGCCCTCCCCAAGTAAGTGTCTTTATCAAGTATTACATTTGCATTTATAATTGGAAGTAATTATGAATTTTATTTTGCTTGATTGGTCTGCCTATTCATGTGTCAATATCAACAGTTCATTTTTTTTAAAGATTTTATTTATTTATGTATTTGAGAGAGAGAGAGTGTGAGCGTGCAGGGGGGAGGGGCAGAGGAGGAGGGACAGAGGGAGAAGGAGAAGGACAAGCAGACTCAGTGCTGAGAATGGAGCCCAACATGGGGCTCGATCTCACAACCCTGAGATCATGACCTGAGCTGAAACCAAGAGTCGAATGCTCAACCAACTGAGCCACCCAGATGTCCCCCAATAATTCATGCTTTAATATTGGTGACTTTATAATGTGTTCTAGCTAGTCACCCCAACTCCATGTTCTTTTGCAGGGTTTTTCTAGCTTTGTTGTGTTTGTTCTTTCAGATGAACTTCAGAACTGACTTGTCTAATTCCAAGAAAAAACCAAAATGGTATTTTTATTTAGATTGCTTTAAATTAATACATTAACTTGGAACTGAACATCTTTGTGATGTCGAGTCTTCCTAACCAAGGCATGTTTTTCCATTTCCAGTTCAAGTTTGCTTTCATGACTTTCAAGTGTGTTTTGTATTATTTTCTTATTTAAGTTTTGGGCATTTTATTTTATTTTTTAAGAAAAAGTTTCCTATTTTAGGGAGAGAGAGAGAGGGCGCACATGCATGTGTGGGGGGAGGGGCAAAGGGAGAGAATCTTCAAGCAGATTCTTTGCCCAATGCAGAGCCTAACATGGGGCTCAGTCTTGATCTCACCACCCATGAGATCGTGACCTGAGCCGAAACCAAATTTTGGCCCAACGAACTGAGCCACCCAGGCACCCTAAGTTTTGGACATTTTAAATTATGCAAAGACTTTAAGTCATAAGACATCTCAAAAAACTTACTACAGTAAGCAGAAAAATTGAGGATAATTGCTGTAGGGACCTGCATTTTCTCTATATTGGAATTATTAATGCTACTGATATTATCTATAGTAGTAGATCTTTTGTATCTGTATTTAGTTTCTTTACTTTAGGTCATTTTTAATGCACCTGTTTTTGGGAGGTAGAAAGCTCTATACCTTGGTCCAGTAAAAGAAGAACAAAAACAAAAGCAAAAAACAAAGGCTGACTGGGGGTGGTGATAGGTAGGGGAAGGAGAGAGCTGTACAGAAGCCTAGGCTGTGGATAGTATCTACAGTTAAGTTCAACATTTATATGAACTCCTAAGCCTGTAGTCTTTTTATCCCCTAAAAGCATTTTGAAAAACTATTTGCCTCCTTCCACATTTTTTAGTTGACATCTAACATTTTTACCGTAAATTTAAACCGTTGCAAATAATGTGATTTCCTGTTTATGGTAAACAGTGGTATTTAAAAATGATACCATTGCATCATTCTTTTAAGTGTAGCCAATGAAATTGGCATGACAGCATTTTTAAGACCTCTGGTCATGCATTAAAGAAATATAAACAAGATCTTTGACAGCTAAATTTGACATTATTTTTCTCTTTAAATGTGTATTTCCTTCCCTTTCTTGCATAGAATTACATTGTATTGAAATACACTTTTGTGCTAATTTGTTGTTGACGACTGTATCAGACTTGTTGGCAATAAAAATGCATATAAATTAAAATAATTATTTAAGAATCTAATGTGATCATAAGGCTTTAAGTGCTAAGACATTTTCTATTGGATTGTTACTGTTATAATTATGAGCATATAAAATTTATCCAGATAGCACGAATGTATTAAAATATCTGAGAATCCTTATTTTTTTAAAAAACAAAATTTTATTGGAAATGCCATTTCTTAAAGAGATGATGAATGAGACTGATTTTAGTTATTCTTGTTTGAATAATACATCTTACCAGAATAAAACAGGGTTCAGCAACAATTCCACTTCTATTTTTGTTTTTATAGCTATAATCTTGAGAAACCTGGTTCACATGAATAACAAATGGTAATAAAAAGAGGTTTCATTATAACAGGTCATTCAGTTCTTTGACCTGCTTCCGTGTCACATGCCAAAAGCACATAGCAATTTATTATCAATTGCTTTTAAGGAGCAAGCAGCTGGACAACTAGATGGTGCCCTTCTTTGGTTTTGTTCAAAGTAAAGAGTTGGAAATTACCTCAATTGCCAAAGAATTTGTTAATCAGACAGTTAAGGTCATTTTCTTTCTCGAATTGACAGCACTAAGATTTGAACTGTGCTTATACTTAGAACCCCAGTGATTAGTACAGCCTGACACCGTGCATCCTAGAAAGATGCAGAGTGTGAAAGTGGTTTGCCTTTTTTTCTTTCTTTCTTTTGGAAATTGGGAAGGGAGGGACTTTATGTGAAGGGACTGGGAAGAGGAAGAGAATCGGTACTCTCTCATATTCTTCAGCAGATCAATTTTAGGAAAGAGGAAAAAGGGAAATTGAGAATCTGGATATTGATATATAAAAATGTCCCCATTCCAGTTTGTATTCTGAACCTTGTAGAGAACATATAGCCCCAGTTTAAAGACCCCCATTCCAGGCAGCCCATGAGAGAAGGGGCAATACTTGGCTGCGCTGGCCCATCTGACAAGAAACACAACAGCTGGAGGTCGGCAGGAGCGGTGCTGCTCTGCTCAGGACAACTTAAATATACCAGTATTGCTTACGCTGGAGCACTGCCTGGTGTATCCATGTTGTCCTTGCAAGATGTTTTCCATGTGGTCAGTGAAAACAAAACAAAACAAAACCAAACCAAAATGTTTAACATGAACAAACACTCAACAAAGAAGGCACGCAGATAGCAAGTAAGCATGTGAAAAGATGCTCCACTTCATACGTCACCAGGGAAATGCAAATTAAACCAACAGTGAAAAAAAAATAAAGCAGCACTGAGATATCCTTATATACCTATTAGAATGGTCAAAACCCAGAACACTGACAACGCCAAGGGCTGACAAGGACGGGGAGCATGGGAACTGTTGCGGAGTGCTAGTGGGAATGCAGAATGGTCCCACCCCTTTGGGAGACAGTCTGGTGGTTTCCTACAAAACCAAATATATTTTAACGCATAATCCATCAGTTGTGCTCCTTGGTTTTTACCTAAAGGAGTTAGAAACCTGGGGTGCCTGGGTGGCTCAGTCAGTTAAGCATCTGTCTTTAGCTCAGGTCATGATCCCAAGGTTCTGGGACCAAGTCCCACATCAGGCTCCCTGTTCCGTGGGGAGCCTGCTTCTCCCTCTCCCTCTGCACCTCCCCTCACTCATTCTCTCTCTCTCTCTCAAATAAATACATACTATCTAAAAAAAAAAAAGATGCTTGAAGAGGGGGCACACTGAGTTTTTTTTTTTTTTAAAAGGAGTTAAAAACCTACACAAAAACCTGTACATTTTTTTTTTTTAAAGATTTTATTTATTTATTTGACAGAGAGAGAGACAGCCAGTGAGAGAGGGAACACAGCAGGGGGAGTGGGAGAGGAAGAAGCAGGCTTCCAGCAGAGGAGCCTGATGGGGAGCTTGATCCCACAACACCGGGATCACGGCCTGAGCCAAAGGCAGACGCTTAACGACTGAGCCACCCAGGCGCCCCTGTACATGGTTTTTTAGAGCAATTTTATTCATAATTGCCCAAACTTAGAACCAACCAAGATGTTCTTGAGTAGGTGAATGGATAACTAAACTGTAGTACGTCCAGAACAAAATATTCAGTGCTAAGAAATAATGAGCTTTCAAAAGACATGGAGGAAGCTTGCATGCATATGACTCAGTAGGAGAAGCCAGTGTGAAAAGGCTACATGCTGCATGTTTCCAACTACATGACATTCTGGGAAAGGCAAAATGGTGAAGGCAATAGATTAGTGATTGCCGGGAGTTGGGGGCGGGGCAGCCAACGGATGAACAGGCAGAACACAGAGGATTTTTAGGGCAGTGAAAATACTCCATGTGATACCATCATGACGGACGTGTGCCATGATGCATCTGTGCAAACCCATAGGATTTAGGAAACCAAAAGCGAACCCTAAAGTGAAGTATGAACTCTGGGTGATCAGCATGTGTCCGTGTAGGTTCATCAATGATAACAAATGTTGGGAGATACTACGAATGTGGGAACCCTGCATGTGTGGGGACAGGAGGCATCGAGAAATCTCTGTACCTTCTTCATTTTGTTCTGACACTAAACTTAAAACTGCCCTAAAAATTAAAGTCTTGAAACGAACAAAATGTTGATTTTGAATTCTGTTGAGCAATATCTACGTGGACCTTAAATAATAAAGTTCACCTAACTTTGGTCAGTCTGCATGAAGACTACTTGAATTTAGCTCTTTTTGAAGAGTAGAGGGTTCGTTGGCCTGCTTCTTAGAGACGAGGCCATCTGTTCCTAACAAGGACTGAGCCCCTTTCCTGGTGGAGTGAGTTTGTAGTGCAGGGACGTGAGTGCCGGCATGTGTATGTTTGGGCAGAAGATACTTCAGCACCACTGCCTGAAATTATTCATTCTTAAAAACCTCAGCTGGGCTCTTGAGAGAAAGAAGATAGCAGATGAAGGCCTAGGGTTAGGGGCTGAAATGCAGCGCGGTATTTGCTGTTGTGTTAGCAAAGCCATCTGTGCTAGACACGCAAGAGACATCATCATTGACATTGTATGTTGAAAAGTCAGAGAACCTGACCTACATTTTGGCCGCGCAGAACGGTCGTCTCACTTCACCTTTGAGAACACCTTTCACTACACCTCTGTGTAGGGCAAAATGTTCCTTAAGAATTTGCTTTTGATCTGCTGGTGATTTGTACAAGTGAAAACTGGCACATTCCCTCTATGTCAGGTACAATTCTACATATATTAGTTCTTTCATTGAATGCTTATAACTCTGTAGAGTTCATACTGGTTTTATTCTCTCCATTTTACAGGTAGAGAAACTGGGGTGCGGTGTGATTAAGTAATTTGCCCACGGTCACACTGTCATGAGCGGTAGAGCAAGGATTCAATCCAGACTGTCAGCTCCCGAGTCTCTCTGCTCTTAACCATCGAATTATGCCGGGGTATTTGAATAAACCGCACAGAGCAGAGCTTCCAAATCTGTGTGCCACAGTGTGGTGAATGGGGTTCAGATACACGGATCCTCTCAGTCTCGGGGTTGGCAGGCGCTCCCGGGCCGGTTTGCCCATCTCGGGGAGCAGCCTTTTGTTCTTACCCACAGTGCTACATCAGAAACTCCTCCTGTCTGTGTCAAGAAGTGGGCAAGATTGGGAGGCTCCGTCAGAGAATGTAGGAGGGCTGACTCTGACCTAAGGGACCTGTGGGCAGACGCCATAGGTCACTACATACCCACGAAAAAGAACTAAAAACACACAAACTGTCCTGTTGAATGAAGTTGTTAACGTACTTAGTCTGAAAGGTGGAGCAAATCTGCGTGGATTTATTTAATCCAGGAGTTATTAAAAGACAGGCTTATGGGCAGATTTCACCCGGGGATCTCTATAAACAATCTTCTGGTATAGCCCAGCACCATGTTTAAACAAAAGTAGAATTTGTGGGCCTTTGCTTGGGTTGGGAGTATTCCTACGAATGGTCCCTACTGCTGCTGTGGACCTAGAAACTTCTACTTTTCTGTGCCTGGCTTCCAAAGACATTTGAGTATGCAGGTAGCTCCTGGTGAAATCCCTCAAAGGAGGTGGTAGGTGGGTAGGCTGAATTAGTTATCTTTTAGTTATTTTCACCTGAGGTTTGGTGGGGCTGGGGAGACAGCGCTGGACTTATCCAGTAGGCAGAATAAAAACATGCTTTAGCACCAGCCAGTTAGCCCCCAGACAGCAATGACGTCCTCATTCCTGTCTTCTTTTTCTGAAAAATTATCTGGAAAAAGTTTATTTCACATGTCATAAAAAGTATAAAAGTAGTTTTAGAAAACTATATTGCCTGTCATGTAAGTTCTCAAAAAGTTGTATTATTTTCTGTAATTATTACTGGTACAATCAGCATTACTTTGGATTTCCTTATACTAATATCTCAGTATTTTTAATTTGAATTGCATATTTTGAGAGGAGTATTAGAAATCTTGCACTGGAGAAAGTGACCGTCTCCTTTGTGGAAGTGGATTCTAGAAGAGAGAATATCCAACCTATGAAATCACTCCACAACTCACATCTGTATAATGTACCTGCCTTAATTATTACGATGGGTTGGGAATATTTAATATATCACACGAACTCATTTTCCTTTAAAAAACATTTTTTAAATATATGAAATTGTAGTGAATATTATAATGATTCCCTGTGAATCTTCCATTCATCTTTACGAAGTCTCACTTCTTCTTCTTCTTCTTTTTTTTTTTTTTGTCATGTTTGCTTCAGGTTTTTTTTTTAAAAATAAATTATAAAAATACTGTTTCTGTTTTTTACCCTGTTCTAATCTGACTTTTTTCCTCATTGCATGTCCAGAATAGCTGTTTCTTAAAGTTGGTATTTGCTGTTTTCAGGCACGTTTTTATAGTATAGTATTATTTCAAATTTCATTAAAATGGCTTCATGCTCTGCGTATAGTTCTGCACTTTTTTTTTGGCTCAATATCATGATTTTGAAATTATATATATGGCTGTAGCTCATTCATTTTTAACTGCTGTGAGTGATTTCATTTCGTAAATACTGTTTTATATAGGCATCCATTCTCTGTTGATAAATACTCTTTGCTTCCCATTCTCTGCCTGTCACTTCAGAAACTGCCAGCATGGTGTAGGGGAAGGTTTTCCTGGTTCTTGTCATGTTAACATAATCAACAAACCAACTAATAGGTGAAAGTAGGCCGTGCATGGATATACGAGGAGATGGTGTAGTGAACAAAGGATATTGATTAATCCAATGCTGTAGACACGAGGTTCAAAACTAAAAATAAAAAGTAAGCAGGTGAGAATAATACTACCTAACTCATGGCGTTGTAATGAGGATTAAATGAGTTAATATTTGTAAAAAAACTTGAATAGTGCCTGGCACACAGTAAGTCCTGCATAGATATTTGTCATAGAAGAATGCAAAATAATATACAACAGTAAAAGTTCTTGAAAAATCTCTCCTTGGGTACTCGAGATTCAGGTCTAGATTTGTAACCAGGAGTGAGTAGAATTGCTGAGTCTCAGGGGATACACATGTTTTGTTTTGTTTTATTTGAAAGCCTTTAAGGGTTCCTCCCCCCCTTTATTGAGGCATAGTTGGCAAATAAAAATTGCATGTATTTAAGGTGCACAATGTGACGTTTTGCTGGGTATGCACATCTTCAACTTTATCAGATATTTCCAGATTGCTCTCGGAAGTATTGGTACTAAGCTTACAAGCCCCATCACCCAAATGTGTATGAGAGATAACCTTTCTCCAGATTCTTTCACCAGTCTACATTGTGAGACTCTTAAGTTTTTGTCAGTTTTCGGTTGTGAAATGAATCTCACTGTGGTTTTAATTTGCTGCATTTCCCTGATTTCAAATGAACTCGAACTGCTTTTATATGTTTAATGGCCATTTTACTTTGGTCTTTTATAAATTGCCAAATTATATTCTTTTTTTAAAAAAGATTTTATTTATTTGAGAGGGGGAGACAGACAGAGAGAGAGAGAGAGAGAGCAAGAGCAGGGAGAGGGAGAAGCAGGCTCCCTCCTGAGCAGGGAACCCGAAGCGGGGCTTGATCCTAGGACCCTGGGATCATGACCTGATTCAAAGGCAGACGCTTAACTGACTGAATCACCCAGGCGCCTGCCAAATTATATTCTTGACTCATTTTTCTTGCCTGTAAGGTTGTTTGTGTTTTTCTCATTGATTTGTTGGACATCTGTATATTCAGAAGCTGCATCCTTTCTCTGACTTGCACATGAGCGTTTTCAACTGCGGCATTCAGTTAGATTTTTTTATAGTGTCTTTGGATGAGTAGAATTTTAGTATTTAATATGGTTGATTTAATTTTTTGTTTGTTTTATGCTTTTTAAAATCCAGCTTTGGAAATCCTTTCTTTTCTTTTCTTTTTAAAGATTTTATTTATTTATTTGACAGAGAGAGAGACAGCCAGCAAAAGAGGGAACACAAGCAGGGGGAGTGGGAGAGGAAGCAGCAGGCTTCCAGTGGAGCAGGGAGCCCGATCTGGGGCTCGATCCCAGGACCCCGGGATCACGCCCTGAGCCAAAGGCAGATGCTTAATGACTGAGCCACCCAGGCACCCCTGGAAATCCTTTCTTAATCAAATATATTCTCTGTTTCTTTCTAAAGGTGTTGACGTTTTTCTTTTGACATTTTAGTCATTAATCCAACAGGAATTGGTTTTATTAATGGAGTAGAGTTGGGATTCAATTACATATATATATATATTTCTTTATTTTTTAATGATTTATTTATTTGGGAGAGAGCACGTGAGCGAGAGTGCGAGTGCATGTGTGCACGCATGAGGGGTAGGGTGGGGTGGGCAGAGGGAGATGGAAAGAATCTCAAGAATCCCAGATTCCCCACTGGGCATGGAGCCTGACACACAGGGCTCCATCTCACTACCCTGAGATCATGACCTGAGCTGAAACCAAGAGTCTGACGCCTGACTGACTGAGCCATCCAGGCGCCCATCAATTATATATATATTTCTATTGGGTATTCTTGTTTGTTCTTCCCTTGTTTATTTTAATTCTGCTTTGGTCACATATCAAGTATATATATATATATATATATATGTATACATATATATATATGTATACATATATATATACATATGTATGTATACATATATATATATATATGTATATATATATATATTTGGGTCTGTTTCTGGGCTTTCTGTCTCATTATTTAGTAGCCTATTTTGTGTCCCCTGACTTTATAAATCTTCTTGATACCCAGGGCAGAATTTCCCCCTTATTTAAAAGTATGCTAGCCATTGATGATCTTCTTTAAAATTTGATATCAGCTTGTCAGTTTTCATGAAAATTGTATTTTCATTTTGACTGGAATTATTTTGAATTTATAGACCAATTTTGGGGAGAATTGACCATGCTATTAGATTTTCTCATCCATGAGAACATTTTTACTTAGGTCATTTTTCTGGCTCTATTTATATTATAATTTTCTTTGTTCTGCATTTTACAAATTCTGTTTATATAATACTTGGCATGTTTATATGTTTGGAGCCGGTGTGGGTAATTGGTGGGTTTATGTCTTCATTCGAAGACCTCTTCTTTCTTTACATTTGCTACTTGACAGATTTCATTAGCTGTCAGGTTCGAGCTGTCACCTCTCTGTAAGTGAAAGATCAGTCTTTCTTCAGACCTTCTGCCGTCCTTTTCAGGTCATTATTCTGATTTCCCAGTCCCATTTCCAATTACAAATAACATTGTTCATTCTAAAATGTCCGACCAGAGCTTTTTCAATGGGCTGGAGTTTTGCCAGGTTTCTCTTCATTAGTGTGGATCATTTTTATGTAATAAACATGTAGTAGATGTCTAGCAAATGCTAATAAATTAAGATCGACTGTACTTAAGCCTCTCAGACTAAAGCTGGTACAGTTACAAGGTCCTTTGGCAAGAGGAATGAAAGCAATTGCCCATCAAATGTTGTTGACCCTGCCTTTTCAACTGGTTTTAGAAAGGGGGTTTGGCTATTCTGTATCATAAACAGATTAGGCTTTCAGTCCATCTCTGAATTTCTGCACTAGGGAAGAATACAGACAGTATCCTTAAGGCTATGATTTGTGTGTCGGCTCCTCAAGATGATAGGATGTTTTCTCTGCTCTTTTTAAGACAGCTGTGGCTTATCTAAGTGGCGGGAGCAGCTGCGTTTCTGCATGAGGGCTTTGAGCAATCTCGACAAGAAAAATCTAAATGATTTAAAACATCCTCTCAGTCTGGACCATTAATAAGCATTTTCTAATAATGGAAGGAAGGGCATTAAAAGCTGTGCTCTATCTTTTAACATCTTGAGCTTTTTGTTCTGGCAATACTCAGTCCAAGAGAATGACGGTACAATAACAAGGGTGAGGATTAGTCAGCATTAAGGGTTTTCATGTTTGTCAAACTGCTTCCTCCACCCTTCCAAGAGAGCAATTGTTAGTTCTCTCTGTATTTAATGTGTTAATATTTTTCTTGCTACATCCATGACTGCACATTTATTTTAACCCGACATAATGACTGGGTAGATCGTTCTGGTTAGCATTGACCAAACACACGAACGAAAGTTATAGATGACACACAACTTAAAAATATCCGTAGAGAGTTAGGGTATTTCTGTGAATCTTAAAGAGTAAGTTTATCTGAAGTAAGTATATCATTTTTTTAAAATTAAGAATTCCACAGTGTGATTGTGCAGGAAGGCGTGCTGATATGCGAACTGACGTCTGCCGTGTACTCCCGTCTTAGCCACTTTTATTGTCTGAATCTCAGTCTGTTCATTTGTAAATTGAGGCTGATGCTTATGGGAACTAAATGAAGAAATGAGTTTAAAGGAGTTTAGAAAAGTATAAAAGGGAAGAGCATTCTGGATTTTGCCCTTTATAAATTCAAAAAAGACTTTTCATAGCTTTATGGATTTTAAATTGAAATTAGGAAAAGGCAAACTTTATGTTTCTAAAGGGAAACCCCACTTGTAAAGTATCTTCCCGAGTGAAATTCAGGAACATATTTTAAGTTCATCTTCCCTTTTGGAGATAAGGATAGGGCACTATACTGTGTCCGCGGGGAGGGTGATAGGCTGCGGTTAGCCCCCACTGATCAGCAAGTTTGCTACTGTTGGTTTGGCCTCTCTTACTATAGCCTTGCCAAAAAGGACTGTGCTTGGTCAAAGTGGACAACTGTTCCTGATATTGCTGGATAGTTTCAGCAGTTACAAGCGCTTTCTGAAGGCCAAAAATTCTCATTTGTCACTTTTTCAATGTTAATAATGACCTTCCTAAGTAGATATTATGGTCACCATTTAACTGATGTAAAACAATAAAAGGCCAACAGAGGTGTAGGTTACTTAAAACCAACATGCATTAAGTGGCAGAATCATGGTTAGAATTCAGGATATCTGCTGTAGAGTTGCATGGACTTTCCACTGAAAGACTTTGGCCTTAATAATATGGTTTCTAGATTCTGGCTCCATGACCTTGACCTTGGGCAAGTTATTTAAGCATTCTAGTCTCTCTTTTCTCATCAAGAACATGGAGATGATAATCCTTTTCTTTAAGGGCATTTTCTAGATCCCTGTCCTCCTCTTTCCTCCTTTCCTTCCATCTGCCATCATCATTACTGAGGTCTTAATATGTGTAGCCAGTCTGCTCTGTGCTGGGGACACACTGCTGAACAAGACAGCCCTTCTACCTGTCTTCGTGGAATTTCCAGTTTACTGGGGATGCTTCTGTTATGGTGGCGTGAACAATGAGGGTAGACATAGAGGGTATTACTGGAAGGCACAGAAGGGCACATGAGACTGCTGGGGCTGGGTAGGTGGGGAAGGCTTCTTGGACTGTGGAGATTGAAGGATGCTTAGCATTTAGCCAAATGAAGAGGAGGGAGAAGAATGTTCTAGGGAGAGGAGACAATATTTGCAAACAGCAGGAGGTGTGAGAGATCATGGTGCTTTCCAGGAACCAAAAGAAGTTCAGCCTGTGGACTTACAAGAGATGGTAAGAACCGAGGTGAGAATGGTATCAAAGGCACCTCCTGAAAGGCCTTGCCAGTCACGGAAAGGGTTTTAGACTTGATTCCGAGGGCAGTGGGAAGCCACTGAAGGGATTTAAGAACATTGCTAAATGATAAGATTTGTACTGTCTGTATTGTCTGAAAAACAGGTATCAGGAGGTCAAGAATGGAGGCCAGTTTGGAGATAAGAGATGATGGGAGCCCCAAACTAGAATAGTGGTAGTAGAAAGAAGAAGAAGTAAGTATCTTCAGCAGGTATCTAGATTGTAGAATGGCAGCCTGAACATGGAAGCTGGAGGAGAGGGAGAGTGTCATCCAGATTTGTGGCTTGGTCACCTGCTGAGTACGTGGTGCCGTTCCCTGAGACAGGGGTATCAGGAGGGGAGGAATAGTATTCCTACTTACTCCCCGGGTAAAACGTGCCCTGTTTTACTAAGCTAACATGTAATTCTCACAAAAGCCTTACTAATTTATTTTCTTGTTGGATTCTGCAACCTTTATATACTTTACAACACAGTTTCTGTAGGGTGTTTGAAATACTAAAAATTAACTCTTAGAGCTCTTGTTGTTGCCTTTGTGTTCATGGAGAGTAAGAACATTATTCTAAAGTTACATTGCTTTTTCTCAGCCTGTCTTTTACCTCATTCATTCTCTGTTTAGTGAGGACAAAACCACCTGCTCACAGCTGATTCCTTTCCGTTTCTTTCCTAACTTCGTGTTGGGAGTACTGTCTGTAAGTAGGGCAGTCTGAGTGGATTTGGGTGGCAGGGATGGCATTTAGCCCCTGTGACAAAGGACCAGTAGAAGTCTAGCAGAGTGGCTTTTGGAAGGAGTATCGTGCTTGATCATGTAAGGAAAAGCCAGTAGTGTTTGATGTCTTTTTTTTTTTTTTTTGTAGCTGGGAAAGGATTACTTTGGGATTCAGTCTCTAGGCGAGGTTGTGAGAAACAGTTTGGAATTTGAGAGTCTCTGGAGACCAAACTTAATGCTTGGTTGCAAAGGCCGGTGCTTTTATCCTTCATAAATAATTTTAAATCCTCCATAACCATTTCCAAATCTAAAGCATTCAGATATTCCAAATACACTTCTTTGAAAGCTGGAGTGATGACGCTGCAACTTTTTAAGCTGCTTATTTGAGTAGGAAAACTAAATGAAATATTTAAAATCGGTTTTAAGAAGTTATATCACAGCCTCCAACCTAAGATTTTCTTTCTTTGGTAGATCTTAAACATTTAAATGATACAATGTATATTAATATCTTTGAATAGTAATGTGTACTGTTTTAAAGCTAGAAAAATAAAGTGATACATTTTTACCGCCGTATAACTCCAAATACATACAGACCCTCTTGTTTTCTCCTCTTACGTCCTTTTCCACTTGAATGCCTCTTTGCTGGTGTGTCTCATTATATCGGATCAGTTCTTCAAAAAAACCAAAATGGAATGTTGCTTTTTCCGTCTGATTTGTTGAGGAGCGTTGCTGATCTCTTTTCTCTGGACTATAACTTTACCATTACACTCTCGGGAACCTGGTCACAGCCAGCTGCTGTCCGGGGAGTCTGCCTCAGCCGTGAGCAAGCATTGCAGTGACACCACTTAACCTTCTGATACTTTTGAATGAAGAAGGGATCACTGTGCTTATATTTTCTCATTATAGTTAGGTGCCTTTAGTTCTTTTAAAAAGTTTTTAAAAAAATTTGAGGTGACACACGATGTTACATTGGTTTCAGGCATACAGCATGGTGGTTCAGCATCTCTGTACACCGTTCTGTGCTCTCCACAGTCCTAGCTACCATCTGTCCCCACGCATCGCTATTACAGTATCACTGACTATATGCTCTATGTTGTGCCTTTTATTCCCACGACTTATTCATTCCATAACTGGAAGGCTATATCTCCCACTCCCCTTTGCCCATTTTGCTCATTCCTCCACCTCCCTTCTGGCAACCAACCATGAGTTCTCTGTATTTATAGCTCTCATTCTGCTTTTTATTTATTTTTTTAAGACTCCATATATGAGTGACATTTGTCTTTCTCAGTCTGACTTATTTCACTTAGTATAATATCCTCTAGGTCCATCCATGTTGTTGTAAATTGCAAGATCTCCTGCTTTTTTATGGCGGTGTCATATTCTGTTATATATATATTACCATATCTTTACCCATTCACCTATTGATGGACACGTAGCTTGCCTCCATATTGTGGTTTTTTAGTTCTTAACATTTTGTACCCTCTCAAGTTTCCTATTTCATCATGACGCTGAAGGACTCATGATCATTAGTGATCTTTAATGATCCTGTAAGTATATTGTAGCCTGAGATTTGAAACTTATTTATGCTACTATTTTATAATTAGTATTATTTTTAATATAGAAATGCAGAGATATTGCATTGAATCAGTGTGATGACTTACTGCTATGTATCATGAAAACAGGCTACTGAAAATGTGTATAATGTAGGTTAATTTATGATTCTGTTAGCTATTAGCTAATCAATGCTATTAGCAGTGATTTAAAGAAAATTTGGAATCATAAGCTTTTGTCAAAGTGAATATCTTAGTAGGCATATAAACACACATGCACTTTTAAACTCATTTCTATTTGTTCATTCCATTTTATTGATTAAAAATAAAATATTTTCAGATTACTTGCAAGAATTGTTAGTTTAGTGGACAAGTAATTTAAAATTTTTCATTTTAAAATTGCAACATCACGTGTTCTGCTTCGTTGTATTATTTTCATTGATTTTATCGACTGTTTCATGATTTTTTTTTTTGGAGATTTATTTATTTTAGAGAGAGAGAATGAGAGCACGAGCAGGAGGGGCAGAGGGAGAGGGAGAGAGAATCTCAGGCAGACTCTGCACTGAGCGTGGAGCCCGACATAAGGCTCCGTCCCAGGACCTGAGATCATGACTTGAGCTGAAACCAAGAGCCAGACGCTTAATCAACCAGACACCCCTCATGATGGTTCTATGCCTTACCTTTTGAGGTAGTCATATTTTTATAATTTCCAGTGTACAGATGAGATAGAAAAAGTGGAATATTCTTGTTTTTGAGTTGAACCTGTGTTTAGATATATAAACTGTACAATTTAACTTTTAGGTTACTATTCCCTGTTGTTATTATTTTTTCTCCCCAGTTATCTCAATATTTCAACTTCTTTGTTGGCCATGTTCATGGAAAGTGGTGGCTTTAATGTGTGGAGAAATGTGATAGCAAATTGACCTTTGCATATCCTTATAATTTCTTATTGTCTTTTAAGACTAAAGTTCCATTTGAGATCAGAAGAAAGCAAGCCATGGACCCTCTATTGAGAAAAAACACAAAATGCAAAATTTATTATAACACAAAATACATAAAACAAAGTTTATAAACACAAAATTTATTATATATTTCTAGGCATTTTATAAACTCCTGTTTAAGAAACCCTGTCCCGTACCTAGATACTGTTTCTGTTTAATCTCAGATATTAAGTACCCAAATTTAGTATGTTATTTTCCCATTTCTACAGAACTATTCTGTAGTCACTCAAAAAGTATTTATTATCAGTTTTGCACATGGTATAGAATTTAGGTGTTGCGAAGAAGCCAGGAATAATTCTCAGTGAAATATGAATTTATACTGTCTGCTGCACACAGTGAGAAAAGAACAAATTGTATAGGCTGGAATGTTCTTGGGTACGTTGGGTTGAATTAGGCTTGAGAAGATTGGGAGGATAGCTGAAAGAAATGGGGTTGTGTTAGCCTGGCTGCAAAGATTTAGTGATGATCTCAAATCCTCAATAGCCAGATTCCATCAGGATGCACGTGTAGAGTAAAGCAGTGTTTCTCAAACTTGAGTAAAGTAATGATGGTTTTTAAAAGAAAAAATAATTATTGTGGCCTTAATTTTTATTTAACATTACTTAAGTATGTGAAAACACAAAACTTGACCCAACCACTTTATAACTCTTGTGCAAGTGTAAACCCCAAAACTGGTTACACACCTCCTACAAACAAAACAACACTAGCAATGATAATTCTAGCACAGACATGGTATTGGCTATTATGTCGTAAGTTCTTTGATTTCAACATGCCCATGCTACCAGAGCCCAAATGTATTGTTTATGGGTTTTTTTTTTATCAGCTCACAATTTGTTTTATTATTACCTGATGTCAGTTTGATTGTGAACATAAATTGGCACGGTATTTAGTTATGAGACACTTATCAAGATGATTCAGAAGATATTTGTATTAATTTTTAAAAGGTTATAATTGGTATGGTGATATAAATCAAAACAGTAACTGCCTCTAACGGGGAGATTTCTTGGAAAAGCGCACAAGAGAAATTTCTAGGGTGATAGAAACTTTTTATGTCCTGATTTAGGTATTATTTTTATGGGTACATCCATTTATCAGAAGTCATCAAATGATACACTTGAATTCATTATATGTAAATTTTATCTTAATAAAGAAAACATTTAATAGGAATAAAGGCACAATAGTTAATTTTTTTTTTTTTACTATTCTTTAAAATCTAAATTCAATTAATTAACATATAGTGTATTGTTAGTTTCAGAGGTAGAGTTTTTGGGAGATTTTTGATTACTGCTTCAATTTCCTTGATAGTTATGGGTCTGTTAAGGTTTTCTAGTTCTTCATGTTTCAGCTTGGTAGTTTATAAGTTTCTAGGAATGCATCCATTTCTTCGAGATTGCCTAATTTGTTGGTTGCTCATAATGTGTTCTTATAATTGTTTGTATTTCTTTGGTGTTGGTTGTGATCTCTTTCCTCTTTCATTCATGATTTTATTTATTCGGGTCCTTTCTCTCTCTTATTTTTTTTTTTAAGATTTTATTTATTTGAGAGAGAGAGAGAGTGAAAGAGAGAGAGCACAAGAGGGGGGAGGGTCAGAGGGAAAAGCAGATTCCCCGCTGAGCAGGGATCCTCATGTGGGGCTTGATCCTGGGACCCTGGGATCATGACCGGAGCTGAAGGCAGCCATTTAACTGATTGAGCCACCCAGGTGCCCCTCTCTTTTCTTTTTGATAAGTCTGGCCGGGGGTTTATCGATCTTATTAATATCTTTCAGAGAACCAGCTTCTAGTTTCGTTGATCTGTTGTTCTACTGTTCTTTTGGTTTCTATTTCATTGGTTTCTGCTCTAATGTTTATTAATTCTCTTCTCTTGCTGGGTTAGTTGAAAGTTTTTTTACAAGAATTTTCATATTCTCAGAATAGGTCCATTTACTGTAGTTTGGGACCCACAATCAAAGAGGACACTCCAGCCACTGAACGACATTTATGACAACATAGGGCTTTGGCCCAAACCCATGTGCTGTTTCCTACCCAGGCGAACTGAACTTGACCACGCATGAGCAGGGAAGACTCTGTGCCAAGGGCAGAGACAGCCTAAGCAGTATGACTGATGCCACCAAGTCCCTTATGCCATCTTGATTCCAGCTCAGTCTTCTCATTCTTTAATCTCTGAGTATTCCTCCTTCCCCCTGGGTAGCCACGTGGGAGAAGAGAGTAGTCACAGTAGCTACATGGGAGATAGGGAGGAGGGTCACCTGAACAGTGTACAGAAAAAGGGATTCAAGAGAACAGCCATCAAAAGAAGATTAGAGTTTCTTAGTTGCTTTTGTCCTCAAAAATCTGTATTTTTACAGTGAACACTTGTGGCAGAGGGCAATATTGAAGATATTTTCTGAGAAGAGGTAAAAATTAAAGTTAGATCCCTGTTCTATGTGTTATTTCCTGTTTTTGTAGTGTTTTAGCCTGTTGAGGATAAAGGATGGGACTGTATAGTCTTTTCTGAGTGCCCATTCTCTTCCATGCCTATTAAAGATATTGTTTGAGCAAAACATGCTTGCAGCATAAGTTTTTAAAATATTCAACAATTATTTTATCATCCTATCGCATGAACTCTTTCAAGTGTTCCACATTTTAGATAGGTGGTCATTGTCGATAGGCAAAATGATTATTACCAAATTTAAATGACAGAAATGGATATTAGTTGTCTATTGTTGAGTAACAGATCACACCGGAATTTAGCCGCATAAAACACTATTTGTTATCTCACATAAGTTCTTGGGGCTAGGAACCCAGGAGCACCTTAGTGAAATGATTCTGGTCTCGCGATCCCTCACGTGGTTCTGCCAGGGTGTCGGCCGGCACTGCGGCCGTCTTGACTGGGGGTAGCTCACACACATGCCTGGCAACGGGGTTCCAGGTGTTGGCAAGCGGCTGCAGTTCCTCACCATATGGGCTTCTTTCAGGGGTGCTGGAGTGTCCTCACGATGTGGGTCTCTCCATTGGGCTGCTTGAGTGTCCTCATCACATGTGGCTGACGTCCCCGTAGTGAGTGATCCAAGACAGGGTAAAGGGGAGACTGCAGCATCTTCTGACTCCGCCTCATAAGGCACAGTCCTGCGTTAGTGTCACTGTCTCCTGGGCTGGACTCCATACTGGCGTATAACAGTGCGCAAGAGGCACACAGGCACGCATTCCCGTTCTTGCACCTTACGGCCCAGCCAGGGAAACATACACACACCCCTCCTTAAGTTCAGTGATGCAAAAGAATAATTACAAAGGCTGCTACAGAGACAAACAGGGTACTGAGTTAGAGTGTAGCTGGGAGGACCCGCTTAGATGGGGCTGCCAGAGAAGCCCTCTGAGAGGAAGCCAAGACCAGATGAACCAGTAATAGCCAGTCACAGGAAGGGCTGGGAGGGGAAGGGGAAGAGCCTATGTGAGGCCCCACAAAGGGCAGCATTTAGCCTGTTGCAGGAAAGGTGTGGCGCAGTTGAACAGGTGCGCTGGTGCTGAATCATGCAGGTGGATCTTAAGAAGTTGGATTTTAATATCAATGTCAGGGTATATTTGCATTTAGGTTCAAGCTGCATATAACTGAGCCCCCTAACCCCCCCCCCCCAAAAAAAACTGGTTTATAACCAGATGAGTTTATCCTTTTTATCTCCTCTGAAAGGAGTCTAATGGTAGAAAATCCAGGGCCCCGGGCTGCCGTTGATTCATTTATTCATTCAGCTATGTTTGCCTCCATCCTGAAGGCGGCATCATGGCCTAATGTGGCAGCTACGGCTCTAGTCATTACATCCTTGCCGTAGGCCAGAGGAATGAAAGCCAAACAGGCAAAATGAGGGCCTCCTCCCAGCTGCTCCGTTCCTTTAGGTGGCCTGCTTTCTAGGAAGTGTCCCGCATGACACTCTCACTTGGAGTCAGTTGGCCAGAAGTTATTCACATGGCCTTCTTCGGTTGTAAGGGAGAAGGTAAACTTTTATTTTGGGTTAGGAACACCCAACTAAACTGTCATGTCCCATTACTTAGGAGGAAGGAAAATGGGTGTTGGGGTGGGCAGCCAGCAGCCTGTGCTACAAACACTGAAGGGTTTAAAACCAGGAGCTACACGATGCTTTAAAAAAAGATTCCTCTGGCTCGTGGTGGAAAATGGCTCAGATGGGAAGGAGTGGAGGCCAGGAGCCTGGGGCAGTGGTTCAGGGGCTAGGTAATGGGCCGGGACTAGGTAAGTGGCAGTGGTGATAGCAGTGGGTGGGTCTGGGCTGTATGTTGGAGCTCAGATCTACAGGTCTTGGTAAGAGGGAAAGGGGGTATCAAGAATGAGAGCCAGGTTTCCTATTTGAGCCACTCTGGGAGCGGTGGTACAATGACAGAGATGAGGAAGACCAGCCAGGGAGCAAACTTGGAGGGAAAGTTAGGAGGTTAGGGTTGAGATATCTATGGGAGGTGTCGAGTCGGCAGCTGACTATATAGTTCAGGAGTTCGAAAAGGAAGTCAGAGTGTATCCATTGTGTTTGTAGCTGCAGAAATGTTTAAAATCTCCTGGGGAAAGAGTATATATACAGAGGGGAGGGAAGGGGGACTGTGACTTAGCTCCAGGAGATGCTAACATTTAGAGCTTGGATAGGGAAGGAGCTGTTACTGGAAGAAAGGGAGAAGGCATGGCCAGCGAAAACCGGGAATGTGGTGTTTTGGAGACCTGGAAAGGCAGGGCTTCAAGATGGAGTGTGTCACTGCTGAGAGGCTGGGTAAGGTATGGCCAGGAGGCCTCCATCAGACCTGGGAAGCTGGAGGTCACTGGTAACCTTGATAAGAACAGTTCAGGGGAGTGGTTGGTTTGGAAACCAGATAGGAACGTGTTCAAGTATGAGTGGAGATCCAGCGGTCCCTGACTGCTGTCTGTAGAGCAGAAGCCTCTGCAAAACTGAGAGTTCATCACAACAGGAAAATGAAAACCCTCGGTAGACTATTGGAAGAGGCAGGATGAAGCCCCTAAAATGGGCGTAAGCTGCTGCTTGCTGGAATGCAGCTCAAGAATAGATTTTGAAACAAAAGAATGGTTTGTCAAGTCATGGAACACTCACTGGTGCTGACAGTTGTCAGGGGTGGACATGGTTGTGAGGAAATTGTTCCCCCAAAATGCCCTTCTCTGCTGATAGCCCACAAGTACAATCCATTTACACAAGGGCCCAAAGGAGAAAAACCTGTTTGACGTATTTGTGCCAACAACACAAGTCTGATCGTTGAGGCCCGTTCTCAAAGCCAGGAGATCATAAGCAAAGAATCGCTGGCCCCCAAAGCCACAGACTCATCATGTTTCTTGTGTTTGAAGAATTGTTTAAGAGAATCTTGGACAAGCTGAGCCTGGTTGATGTGCACCTGCTAGAAATCATTTTTTTTTTTTTGCAGTGAAAGAGAAGGTCCCCAGTGTTCTCTGCACAGTTCTTCTATCCAGCAGGAATGAGTAATATCCCTGGCACCTGGCAGCAAGAGGAGCCCACCCCCTGATGTCAGTGATGTGAAAATGGTCCACTAGATCTTTCTGTTGGGAAGCGGGTATTTATATCCATGAGTTGGTTGGTCTGTGGATTGCTGTGTCCCTTAAGTACTGTAATCAGTGCTGCACTCAAGTGGGCCCCAGTTCTGTGAATAGTTACTTCCTCACTTCCATCTCGGGGGCACCTTCTCTACTCAGCGTCTTAATTTTGTCATGAGTAGTTGGGAGAGAAGACAGTCCAGACTTCAAGTTAGACCCTTCATGTGATGAGTTATTTCTGGCCTCTCTGAATGGTCCATCTTGAGGTAGAGAGAGGGAGAGTTTATGGTCCTGAATTTCCTTCCTCACCCTCATTTTAGTAAGAGAAATAGAGTTACTTGGAGAGGGGAAGGGTCAAGACTGCACACATTTCCTAATGCGGTAGTCTTCCAAGTGCCATCCCCAGACCAGCAGCATCAGAGCCACCTGGGAATTCACTAGAAATGCATTTTTTTCCCCCTCCTGTTAACCAAGCCCTCTTGTATTCAGACTGGGAAGTGGTTCCTAGTAATCTGTTTTAACAAGGCCTCCAGGTGATTCTGTTGCAAGGTGAAGATTGAGAAGGACTGCACTAACCAGGGAGAGAGATTCAGGGCCATTCCAGAATAGGGGACATGGATGCAAATGACTGGGGTGAGAACTGGGCCTTGGAGGGAGGAGCTGTGTCGCACAGTAATAAAGACAGTCTCTGAACACACTTCTCTGAGGCCCCAGCCACGTGCCCCGTCTGCCCTTGTGCTCACTGGAGGGGGGCGGGGAGGAAGGGAGGGAGGGAGTCCTGCTGGGAGGGTGAACTGGAGTGGCAGATGCAGACAGCTTGAGAAGGGTGACAGAAAAATGACAGGTTTGTCAGGGATAAACATGTAAATTAAAGACATTTCCAAAAGCTGGTTCACCTTTCCATGTCGAAGACTTTGATGTGTCCTTAGAGATTGAGAGCTTTAATTTTTATGAAATTTTTTTATTTCGCTGCTTTGGTTTTCTTTTTTAATACTCAAAAAATAGTAAGAATCCTTTTTGTTCAGCCAGAAGTGCTTTGCACATGTTGATGTTTTATTTTACTCAATGCAACAACATCTGTGACACATTTTTTCTTTTCTTTATTTGCAGTGCAGAACATTCTTGTTTGACTAGGAGGACTCTTAGGGGAGGCCTGCCTACATCCTGTTGTAGGGAAGGGGATTCCCTTGTCTCTGATGTCTGGCTCATCCCCGAACAGGGGTGGTTCTCCTCCCTGCACTCATCTAAAATGGGTGATAACCACATGCCTATCCTAGTTCCATAGGTGTGATCAGATTTGAACCCCACACCCCATAGGGATTTTTAATAACTGCTGCGGCAGCTTGTTTTTTTTTTTTTTTGGCAGGAAGGAGGGGAAGGGTTGGATTACCTAACAGCATTTTCAGAGTGCCTAGGTAATGAAATTAGATCCTAAAAGATCTCAGTAACTTGACGGAGAAAATACCTTTGGCAAATGTAAATTTTAAAAAATCTAAAAAGTGGACTTTGATTTTATACCCAGAAATCCAATTCATGGCAATAACCTAAGTGAAGAATATGGATTCTTTAAAAATGTGCATAAGTATACTTGTTTTATTGCTACAGGAATGCCCTTGTGTATTTTCCTATCAGTGGGGCAGAGTGTTGCATCATCGCTATGCTGTCTTTGATTTGCTGAGTGTGACCCCCCCTTAAGAGTGTGTGTGTTTCTTTCATGCAACGTGGTTGATTTAAGTTCTTTTTGATCTTTTCCTTATTAAAATCTTTATACCAGGATAAAATTAAGAAGAAATTGAGGTAGGTTTGTCAGTTTTAGCAAATAAAAATACAGGGTGCCTAGTTAAATTTGAATTCAGATAGATACATGATAGTGTGTGTGTGTGTGTGTGTGTGTGTGTGTGTTTTAAGTATAGTATGTCCCATGCAAAATTTGGGACATAGTTGTTCATTGTTTATCTGAGATTTCAGTTTATCAGGGTGTCCTGTATTTTATCTGACAACCCTAAAGTCATAGTAGCTACATTATAATGTATAAGCATTACAGTTATTCGAAATTGCCCCCCAGCTGTAGACTTGAAGTTTCTTGAAATAGTGGCCTTAGCTAAGATTGGCTGTGGGCTCCGTAGGGTTTCGGCACTCTGGAGGAAGTCTCACTCACTCCTCAAGGAATCCCATTAGAAGGCAGTGCCTATGAGTGAGATACTTCGGGGGATGATCTTGAAGACATTCTACCTCTTTTACAACGCAACTTTTGAATAGGTAATACTTACCTCTTTTTTTCCCTTTCAGCTTTTCTAAGTTTATAGTAAGTGACCTATTTGTGTATTCTAAAAAATTGTAATGAAATACACGTAACTTAAAATTTACCTTCTGAACTATTTTAAGTGTACAGTGGTATCGAGGACATTCACGTCAGTGGACAACCATCACCACCACCCATCTCTGGAACTTTCTCGTCTTGCAAAACTGAAACTCCATATCCATTCAGTAGTAACTCCCCATCTTGCTCTCACTTCAGCCCTTGGCTTCCATCATTTTACCTTCTGTCTCTAATTGACTAGTCTAGGGGCTTGGGTGGCTTCAACCTTTCGGCTCTGGTGAATAATCCTATGAACGTGGGTGTATACATATATCCCTGTCTTTGAGATTCTGCTTTCAATTCTGGGTGTCTACCCAGGAGGGAAATTGCTGGATCACAGGGTACTTCTGTGTTTACTTTTTCAGAGGCACTGCTATACTGTTTCCCACAGCAGCTGCAACATTTTACCTTCCCACCCGCAGCGCACAGCCGTTCCAGTTTCTCCATATTCTCAGCAACATTTGTCAGTTTTGGGGTTGTTTTGATAGTAGCCTTCCTAATGGTGTGAGATGACATCCCTTCTTTAAATGAGTCACGAAATAATGTAGAGCTTTATTATTGGTAATGAGTTATTTGCTGCAAGTGCACTAGTGTGTCATTACCTAGAGAGCAGGAACTTTCTTTTCATTTCATTGATGAGAAGACAGAGGCTTGGCGCTCTCAGGTATCTTGCACAGACTTAATTTGAGCACCTGACCGGGAGTCATTCTCATCCGCTCCTGAGTCATTCTAATTAGCATTCTTACTCTTCCCTTCTGGATGGGAAACACTTTCCATGTTCCTATTTTATAACATGGTCCCATAAAAATTTATCATTGATTCTGTGGTTATTTTAAGGCTTATTCTTTTTTGAGTGAATTGCATATTGGATAGAAAAGTAATTTAAATTCCTCATATTTTACTCCTCTTACATATTTTTAATCAACATTTGGCTTCTGTGGACTTGAAAATATTTCAGCTTCATTTCGAAATTATTACTTTGTGATGAAATTGAGCATTTTCATTATGGCATGAAGCAAATATCTGTGCAATGCCTTTTGAAAATATTTTATAGGTACCTTATTCAACAGAGGTCATTGTTGGAATTTTGAGTTTTATGCTTTTAAATGGGTCCCAAAGTAAATGATTTTTTAGATTTTAGGTCTGTCTGAATTCATGAGCATTCTGCTAACTATTTTGGCCTGCAGCGTTTTCTTTTAAGCTAATTTATTCTGGTTTCTCTCTGTGCTATGAGACTTTAAATGGCTAACTTTGCATGAAACAAGCTTACACTAGGACCATCTGGTGTATCAAGGTGACCGATTCTCAGCTCGTTTGATTAAATGTTTCTTTCTCGAATGTTCTCTGCTATATATATACATACATAAATACCTTAATCTGGATATCTCTGATTTATTTTAGATTTAAGACAGGGTTATTGCTTCTTAGTTTTTGGCTCCTTGTTTCACAGAATGTGATGACAACTGTCATTTCAGGCACAATTGTAGAATCATGCCATAATAAAACCTCTTTTGTACTTTGCCGTGACTTGCCAGCATTAGGTGAAATTTGACGTTAAACTCTTCTTGTTTATTAATCCCGATCATCGAGATTAGAATTTCTTGGAAGCATTGGATTGGATTTTAGCCTGAGTTAGCCTCAGGGTTTGAGCTGCCTCATGTGTCCTATTCTGCTTTCCTCCCTGACAGCGTCTGTGGGAGGCTGTGTGGGTGGGGAAGCCTTAGGCTGCACTGGCATTCCTTCCCAGCACCGACTGCTGTTTGGCCTTGTAAGCTGGGCAGAACGCAATGGGGGAAGACCACCACCTTAGAAGGCAGATGACCTGAGATACATTTGGTTCTGAGCGAGCTCCTTAATCTCTCTTTATTTCCTTATTCTTAATAGTACCGTCTACCCTGTTCTAACTACCTCACTGCTTACTTTTCCAAGGATAAATAAGACAAGATTTGCGAAGGCTTTGTAAATTCAAACCCCGATACAAAAATAATTTTTATTAATTTGGAGAAATGAGTTAAATATATCACCTAGTTAAGATGAAAGAATTAAAGTAATTTATGTTAAAAATATCTTTACAATTTCAAACTGTTTTTACATATAGGTCACATTTGCACATTTTTACACCATCGTGAAATAGGAAGAGATGCTGGTATTATCAGTTCTATTCTGGTAAGGGGACTGAAGTCCAGGGCCAGGAGGTGCAGGGTTAAGACCCCAGGGCTTCTCTCTGATTCCGGACCACTGTCCCAGCCTCTCTCCCTTCATGGTCCTGACTAGGTGTAAGAAAGTCAAGGCTTGCTGGTTTCATGTCCCCTTCTTTCTGCTAGCTCTGTAACATAGGGAAAGGTGGAGCTGCTTGGGTTGAAGCAACAGATAAGGGGCCCAGGGACCAATAGCTTCAAACCCGGGGCCATTTCAGTGGACTCTGTCTCTGCCCTCTCCCATTGACCTTTCTAGAAAATCATGGGCCTGTGCTCTTTCCCCATATCATGCTTATAGTAACTACTTGAATCACAATTTTAAACTTCCTGGTAGCCAAGAATATATGCATAGGAAGGGTTTAATGGTAACAGTCTGTTTTGGGGGGGGAGGGGATATATGCTATTTGCATAGAAAACACGTTATTTTTACATGGATTGCTCATTTATTGGGAGAGGGGACTTACTGGAGGGAAGAGGGGACAGGAAGTCTTGGTATTACTATGAGCTCTTAACATTATTTGATTTGCCTTATTTCTCCAAGTAGATTGTTCTAAAGGACTTTTCAAGGACCTTATGTAAGGCTTATTTGTATAGCCACGAGGTCTTACACAGGTGTTCTGGAACTATCCGAATGACTAAATGAATAAAACATTGAGGGAAGTCCTGGAATAGTCTACTAGTTTGTCTTAAGGGCTAGGGTAGTAGTGGCTTGTACTCTAAATATGTTCATCTATTCAACAAATATTTGTTGAGCACCAGCTATGTGCTCGACACTGTTCTAGGGACTCAGAATCATGGAGTGAACAAAATAGGTTCCTACTCTCTTGGAGCTTGCTGTTATGTTTTAGTTTTAAAAATATAAACATTCGGAAGGAATTAATTGGTAAAGGTGTTTGTTCTAATTACAGCTTGCTTGAGGAAGTTGTCAGTGCACTTTATATATTTACCTTAATGACTTGGAGTACGTGTTGTGAAGTGATGACCGTAATGAATGTGTATAGAAATGTCTATATGTGTTTACCAGTAAATTTGAATGTTAGGATTTGGTTCTGGGGAGCATACAGCTTTAACTTTTCAACTTTCTGCGGAATTTTGTGGCAGAAAGATTAATAAAGGATTCATTGTATTCTTCTGTGGTCCCCAGGTTATCCATTTATCTTTTAGTGCATAACAAATGCACTCATGAAATATGAACGAAGCACACTAATTGAACTTCATATCTCAATGTATGAATGGACAGTTGAAAACATTTTTGCAGTCCTTCTCCTTGCAGAGCAATCTCACAATTAAATTTGGCTACTGTGCCATCAATTTTCTTAATCTTTTATTTTTTTCTTTATTTTTCTCAAACTCAAGAGGCCAGTGAATAAGGAGGTGAAAAGTATGTTCACAATTTTCCTGATTTGTTTATACTTCATATTCTTTTAGGAGATGGTATAGATGGTATAACTGATTTCATCCAAAAAATTTCACTGGATTGATTTAGGAAAATATGCTCAGCCTTGGTTCCTACTCTCTTGCTCTCTTTTTTAAACTAAGTAATAGTTTCTTTCTTTCTTTTTTTTTTTTAAAGGTTTTATTTATTTATTTGACAGATCGAGAGAGCACAAGTAGGGGAGCAGCAGAGGGAGAGGGAGAAGCAGGCTCCCCGCTGAGCAGGGAGCCTTGATGTGGGGCTCAATCCCTAGACCCTGGGATCATCACCTGAGCTAAAGGCAGGCACTTAACCAACTGAGCCACCCAGACGCCCCTCGTTCCTACTCTTGACAGCCTGGGTGGTAACAGCAGTTTAGAGCTAAGACCGGGACCAGATGACCTGGTTCAATTCCCTGTCTGGCTTTGTTTGGGGGAAAAAAGTGCACACTGGTGTTAGAGTCAGCTCAAAAAACTGAAGAAATAATAACACTTTTGTAGCCCAGCTGAGCCCGATGGAAGCTGAGGATGCCACGGGGCTCCCCGCAGGTAGCAGGGCATCATTCCTGTAGATGTTGTTTGGGATGCCGTTTCTTGCAGCTACACCTGGAAACTGCCATTCATCTGGGAAATGGTTCTTTTAAGTTTGCAAGGTTGCATACAATGAGCAGGTCATTACTGTGCTGGGAGTTCAGAGTCCACAGTTAAGAGACACAGGGAACAGATAAGATAAAAGCTAGTGGAATCTCCTGATACCAACTGGTATCCATAAGCAAAGGTGTAGAACAGACAGGTGAAAACAATGAAGTTTTTATAGGGTTATAGGGTCAGGAAAAAGGAAGCAATTAGAAGAGCAAATGATTAGGTCCTTATAAACTGTATCTTTGTGTACAGTGCCATTTATAGACTGGAGAGACTCCCTTAAGAGCATTATTTTGGTTGAAAGAAACAGGAATGCCTACAAATTATGGTAGTTTTATTTCTGGCCCTTTTTCTTTCACTTTCTAGGAAACTCTTGTTTTATGATTAAGATTTTAGAAATGTAGATATTTCAGTAATATTTTCTTATATATTTGTTATTTTGACAGGTGAAAATAAAACTGTAACCTAGACACTGGTTATAGTTCCATTGCAACAATTGTCTTCCAGAAAAAACCAACTTCCTTCCCTCTGCCCCACCTCCACCCCCACCCACCCCTGTTACTTCTTTCAGAGTCCGTCCTTCACCTTGCCACCAGTCATCTTTCTGATTACTTTACTTACTTTTTCAAAAACCTTTCTTGGTGGTTCCCTATTTTCTACAGAACTAAGCCTGAACTCCTTAGTCTGCTTTTCAAGTTGGTTGGTTGTGGTGTGCGTGTGCATGTGCGTGTGCGTGCGTGTGTGTGTAAAGTTTCTGTGTCTAAAGTTTTTGCTAGTGTTCTTGAAAGGTTTTAAGGTAAGACCAGGTCCTGATTCTTGAAATAAAGCTTAAACGCTCACCTTGCTCAGCTCCTACCCATTTTCATGGTCTCTGATGCTCTCTAACTTTTTGTCTAGAAGAATCTTACCTCTGTTTTTTAAGGCCCAGCTTAAATGTCACCTTTGCTGTGAAACCTCCCTGGTTCTACTCCAGGGTGAGAATTAATAAAATGTTCCCTTCTTCATAGCGTTTCTGCCGTAATCCTCAGAGGAACACAGTGAAATGTAGAGTTGCTGCAATGTATTATGCTGCTAGATATGCAAAGAAGCAAGAACATATGACCTGTACTCAGGCAGAAGGGGAATGACATGAGAGGCGGTTTGAATTCATAGGAAAGAATGAAGAACACTAGAAATGGCAAATATATGGGTAAACACAAATATGATTGCTGTTATGATAGTAATCATGACCAGACAGGTGTTTTACTTAGTTTAGTGGAAGCATGACCATATCACTCACCAGACTGAGGGGAGATGCTGCGAGTTGATGCATCTTTGACCAGAACTGTGCCATGTACAGATTGGTTTTGCAGTAAACATTGGATATACAGACATATGTGTATTCAGGAAATGTTTTAGTGCCTGCGTGTGGTAGGAACTTCAGTATATAAGAAGGCAAATGAGAGGATCCCTGTTCTGAAGCAGCGCAAAGCCTAAGTTGCAAACAACTAATCATCTAATCAGAAAGATCGATGTCACAGGAGGGGCATAAACCAAGAGTTCAAGGAGTCCAGAAGGAGAAATACACCAACTTACATATCCACCTACCTGCTTTTCCATCCGTATAACAAAAGTAATCTTCAGTATGACTAAGTCTTAAGAACAGGAAGATCACTGATTAGATTAATAAAGTAGAAACAAATCCTTAAAGTTTAACAGAGAGAAGATTTGGGGATATTTTATTTATTGAACAGTTTCCTGGACATATGTCGAATATCAGATTTTTTTTGTACTCCCTGCCCCTGCCCTTTTTAAATCTTATTTATTTTTTGAGAGAGAGAGAGAAAGACAGTACAAGTGGGAGGGGCAGAGAGAGAGGGAGAGAGAATCACAAGTAGATTCCGCACTGGGTGTGGGGCTCGACATGGGGCTTGATCCCACCACCATGAGATCACAACTTAAGCCAAAACCAAGAGTCCGATGCTTAACTGACTGTGCCACCTAGGCGCTCCTCCCTCCCCCCCACTTCGTAAGCTTTCTTTATAGCTCTTAATGTGACTTTGTGTACAGTGCATCTTGCTGTTTTTTCCTGCTCTTCATTTTCCCTCACTTATGACAGTGTACCTGAAAGCAGTCCCCATTCACTTAAATGATTATCATATCCTTTTATAATTATGATAAACTAAGGGTATACTCTTTTTTGTTAAAGGTGTTTAAACCATTTTACATGTATAGGCATTTTATAAGGGACAAATAGCCATTATGTACTTTTGAGTTTTATTTTATTTATTTTTAAAGATTTATTTATTTATTTTGGGGGGAGTAGGGGCGGAGGAAGAGAGATTCCTCAAGCAGACTTCCTGCTGAGCACAGAGCCCGATGCAGGGCTCTATCCCTGGACCCTGAGATCATGACCTGAGCTGAAAACAAGAGTCGGCTGCTTAACTGACTGAGCCACCCAGGTGCCCCTTGAATTTTAAACGTGTACAACTGCCAACAACTTCTAATAGATAGAGGAGTGATGTGGTCACACAAACCCTCTTGCAGATAACAATGATAAGAACAGAGTAAAATGATAATTAAAAATTAGAAACGGTAGTTATTTAAAGATACTGGAAAGTATCACAGAGCAGACAAAAACTAGAGGGAAATTTAATTTCAAAAAACTGATGGAATTGTGTATTTGTAACTTTCTGGCCCAATAGCCCTTTTTCTTGATATAACTTTCAGTGGCACCCTGCAGCCCTACAGGCTAACTGTAGCAGGATTCAGACATCAGATCTGAAGAAGCATTTGGATGTTGGAAGAGGAAATCCTGGCAGCAGCAGAACCATAGAAAGTGTACATAGGTAACTCCACACTTACCAGGGGGGTTCCAGGAAGCCTGGTTAAAATAGTCCCTTAGAAAGGAGGGGAGATGAGAGGGACAATTACCTATCAGTAAAAATATGGAGGATCAGAATAGCACTCAGCCATCTTAACCTAATTGATATTTATAGAACACAATATACAACAACCATAGTATACTCATTATTTTTAAGTACATATAGAATCTTCTCCAAGATAGACTGTATACTGGGCCATCGAAGAAGTTTCAATAGATTCTAAAAGATTGAAAACTTACAGAATATGTTTTCTGACTACAATGGAATTAAATTAAAAATCAACAACCACTCTGTTGAACTCTGTTTTAACTCTGTTGAAAAAATTTTTTTGAAAGATTTATTTCTTTTAAAGAGAGAGTGCACGTGAGCAGTGGGAGGGGTGGAGGGAGAGAGAGAATCCCAAGCAGAATCCCCACTGAGCACAGAAACCAACTCAGGGCTTGATCTCATGACCCTGAGATCATGACCTGAGCTGAAATCGAGAGTTGGATGCTTAACCGGCTGAGCCACCCAGCGCCCCACTTTGTTGAACTTTTGCATTAATTCTTATCCTTGGTACTTCATCTGAAGAGACTTAGAGGATGTTATGGGAAATACTGTTACTACAAAAGTATTGATATTATCCATGCTTTAATAGGTTAAATGATTACTATGGTAAGATAATTACATTGTTAAAAGAACTACAGAGACAGTGCACTTTTTATTTTTTTGATTTTTAAGTTTTACTTTAATTATGTTTTCCCCAGCTTTATTGAGGTATAATAGTTATATAAAACGCACATAATGAATTTATACAATTTGGTGAATTGGGGTTCATGTATACACTCATGTTAACTTCACCGTAATCCATGTAATAAACCTGTCCATCACCTGCAAAGGTTTCCTTGTGTGCTTGGTTGGTTTTCTTTTTCTTTGTTTTAACACGGAATCTAGCCTGTTAACAAATTTTGAAGTGCACAGTACCTTATTGTTAACTGTAAGCAATCTGCTGTGCAGCAGGTCTCTGGAGGTGTAACTTCCCTAACTTTGTACTTTTTCATTTATGTATTAGGCGTTGATGGTAATATGGGTGGTATTTTGGTGGGGCTCATCAATGGCTTGCTCTATGCTCCTCCTCCCTGTGGAGTTTCTGGGACAGCATAGGCCAGAAAAACGGCCATCTGAGAAGCAAAGAGTCATCTCTTAATAACTGGAAGACTGGGTTGGAGTAGCTTGAAGCTGTGTCTTGGGACCGGTAGAGTTAGGTGGTTCTGCACAGAAAGTTAGCCAGGAGTGTCCAGTTCTTAAGAAGAACATTGAGTCCCATTACATTCCCTGATACATAGAACAAGAGAAAGAGACATGGGAACATGGCTTTGTACCTTTATAAGGTACGCTGACCCTTCTGGTTAGAATTGCTCGGGGCTCCGGCCAATAAGATTAGCAGATTCTCCAGGGTTGGGGGAAGCAGGAGCAGATAGAGCTCGAAACAGATGGATCAGGGGTATATTGGGCTGGGGAGAGGGACAGGAGTACCTCTACCACCCCCCAATTTTTTTAACTTTTTATTTTTTATTATTTTTATTATTTTTTATTTTTTAGATTCTATTTATTTATTTGAGACAGAGAGAGAGAGAACATGAGAAGGGGGAGAGAGGCAGGGGGGAGAGGAAGACGGACAGGCAGACTCCCCACTGAGCAGGAAGCCTGACACAGGACTCGATCCCAGGACCCCGAGATCATGACCTGAGCCGAAGGCAGACGCTTAAACTGAGCCACCTGGCACCCTCCCCCCAAAATTTTTAAGAAAGTTTTCCCCAAAGGCAAGCTATTTGTTTCTTTCTTTAAAATTTCTAAAACGAGTTTTCAGTTGAAAGGGGAAAGGTTTTCCTTTATGGTCTGATACAGTGAGCTTGATGTAGTTTTATCACATAATTTCTTTATGAAACAGTCATTATTAGCACTAGTAAAGATATAATTTTTCCTCCTTTTTTTGACCATTAGTATTTTATTTTTTATTGAGATATAAATGACCTGTTATATTAGTTTCAGATGTACAAGATGATTTCACATCTGTATATGTTGCAAAGTGATCACTACAGTAAGTCCAGGCAGCATCTGTCCCCATATATAGTTACAGAATTTTTTTTCTTGTGATGAGATCTTTTAAGATCTGTTCTCTCAGCAACTCTTATTTATTTATTTATTTATTTATTTATTTATTTATTTGACAGAGATAGAGACAGCGAGAGAGGGAACACAAGCAGGGGGAGTGGGAGAGGAAGAAGCAGGCTCATAGCAGGGGAGCCTGACGTGGGGCTCGATCCCATAACGCCGGGAACACGCCCTGAGCCAAAGGCAGCCGCTTAACCGCTGTGCCACCCAGGCGCCCCTGTGAGCTTAGCTTTAAAAAACTGTTTAAAAATTTTATGTTTTATTTTTTGTAATTCCACTGTAGTTAACATACAGTGTTATATTAGCTTCTGGTGTACAATATAGTGATGAAACACTGCTCATACATTACTCAGTGCTCATCAAGATAAGTGTGCTCTTAATCCCCTTCACCTGTGCCACCCATCCCTTACCCCTCCCCTCTGGTAACCATCAGTTTGTTCTTTACAGTTAAGAGTCTGTTTTTTGGTTTGTCTTTTTTGTTCTTTGGTTTCTTAAGTCCACATATGAGTGAAATAATATGGTATTTTTTTCTCTGACTTATTTCACTTAGCACTATACTCTAGATGGATCCATGTTGTTGCAAATGGCAAGATTTCATTCTTTTTCGTAGCTGAAAAAAAAATATGGCTATTATAAACAATGCTGCAATGAATATGGGCGTGCAGGTATCTTTTCGAGTTGGTGTTTCCTTTTTCTTTGGATAAATACCTAGTAGTGGAATTGCTGGATAATATGAAGAACCATTAGTATTTTAAGTTCACTCCATGGAAAATCATTATGACCATGGTAAGCTGTTGGCCCTGTTTCCCATCCAAACTGAATAATAAAAACTGTTAATTAGAAACTGCTTTTGAGAAATTTTGAGATAAAAATTTTGATTTAATTTTGAGAAATTTAAATAGATTTTTTCTAAACTTCCACTTTTCTCAGTGCCTTTAATTGAGTAATGTGAAAAATGCTTTCCAAAAGGGAGATACTCTACTTGGCATCTCTGAAACTTTTAAATTATGAAATACTTTTGCAAAGGGCTAGCGTTCCCCAAGTGGAGGCATCATGAGAGATGCAGGCCTGACTCTGAGGGCATTATTATATGTTTTGAAATGATAACGGATCTGAATCAACACTGACCCTCTGCATTCCCCTCATAATTCCTTCACGCACCAAGTTCTATCGATTTCTGTTTCATAAGTTTGCTTGTGGTTTTTTTCAAACCATTTGCGTCCTCTTGCCACCATCTTAACTCAAGGCCTAACAATCTAATTGTTGGAAGCGTAGCTAGGTGACACTGCTGTTTAGCAACAAAGCTGTGGTAACTGACTCTTGACTTCTTTCTCTTGTAACCCTTTCCAAGCCGGGACCTTCAATTCTCATCTGAAAGTTTAAGTCCTGTTTAGACTCTGGGATAGGGCAATCCACCTTTCCAATTTGCCTGGGACCCAGGGGTTTCCTGGTATGTGGGACTAGCTAAGACCTGGGAAGTCCCTGGCAAATGGGGACCGGTTGCTTTTTCCTGCCTTTTCAAAGTCCACACAGCATATGCTATAAAACTTTATCACAAGGCAGGGTTTTTTGTTTTTTTTTTGTTTTGTTTTTGTTTCTGTTTTTAAACACTATGAATTTGGAAATTTATTGAAGTTGAGCTTTTTAAAAAATTGAAATTCTTTAATAACATCTACATATTTGTATTATGTTTAAATTTTGTTATATGGCATTTGTCAGATATCGTACTGCCCCAATTAATAGTCAAGGGACTTGTCCAATGATAGGACTAAAACTGTCCAAGAAAATCTAAAAAATAACCAGTAGATGGCAGCATGACATTGTACTTGAAGAAAGGTCTGCAAAAGACCTTGCATTGCAGCTGTGATTTGGCTTTATTAAGGCGAAGGGACTTCATATTTCATTTGGAAAACTACATTCTAATCAATGACCAAATAGCTTTTAAGTGAGTTCTGAGCAAGCAGTTCCTTCCTTGCTTATATCCGGTATTATATCATTTCAGGTGTCCCATACTAGTTTTGCCTACCAGATACCGGGCATCCTGAGGTCAGGAATGACATGCTGTAACTGTTACCTCTACTTTCCACAATGTTCAGCACAGAGCTGGCCATACAGTTGCTCAATTTCTTGATCACGAGTGTTTTAGCTCAGAAATGCTTAAAATGTTTTACCGTTATTATACATTCTATTCAAATTATAGTCCTAAAAATTCCTGTATAGTCTGTGAAGACACATGCATACATGCAACACACAGAAATATACCTTAGTGACCATGCTGCGTCATCTCATTTTATATTGGAAACTTTAATATGTGAGTCATCCATGTTCTGCTTCTACCCCATCTCTCTTCTGCTTTTAGCCAAACTTAATAAAAGTGCTGTTTGCCTGCCCTTGTCCACACTTCTCGCTTACCATTGGCTCTGCGGTCCAGTTCAGTTTGGCTTTTGCCCTCGTCCCACCACCAGCACTGCTCCTGCTCAGGTTACCGGGGATCCCCATGTTGCTAAAGCCAAGGGACACGACCTTGCTCTCCGCAGCTTCCCACACTGTGCTCCCTGGGCTTACCAGGTATGAGTCTATGTTTCCCTGTTTGCCTGTTCTTTCCAACAGGACCTGCTTAGTATTCATTACATGCCTCTTCTGTTTGAGCTAAATGTTGAAGTCCCTCAGGTGATGTCCCTCAATGAAGCCCCCAACTTCTCTCCGTCACTGTGGCTCCCACCCCAGGCCAAGCCACAGGGCCTTTGCATCTCCATCACGGAGGCAGCTCCTAACTGGTTTTCTTTCGTCCAGACTTGCTGCCATCAATCCCTTCTCCATGTTTCTCCAGAAGGAGCTTTCCAAAAGCAATCTCACTTCTTTTAGAACAGTTTCAAAGCTCTTCCTTGCTCCTAAGGGTAAAGTCTCAAATTCTTATCACTGCTCTGTATACTGTAGTGAGGCCTACCTACGAGCCAGTCCTACCTACATTTTCAGTGTGTTCTTGAGCCATTCTCCTTCACTCAGTACATTCTAGCCGCAGTAGGAATTTCCCGTTTCTACCTGCCTGCAGACATCTGTGTACCAGAGAGCGTGCTGTTTCTCTGCCTGGTTCTCTCTCGGAGCCCCCAGCTCAGTGTCAGTGCCTCTCCCCCAAGAATTTCTTCCCTGTCCCTGGTATATTAGGTCTTCTTTCTGTGACAAGTTCTCATTTCATGTTGCATTTATTTCAGAGCCTTGATTACAACTCTGTAAATGAAATTTTATGTAATAATGTGTTCCTTCCTCAACTGTAAGCTGTTACTACCGGGTCCTTTGTTGTATTCTGATTCATAACAAGATTCCCGGAACAGGCTGGGCTGGTATAAACACAATAAATAGCATTTAATAAATGCCTCAGGAACCTCAGAAACATTCCATTCTCAATTTCTAAAGCTTAGCTTTTCACTGTCATAGATTATGTATCAGTTTATTAGACCAGCAACTTTGGTAAGAAAATTGTCGCAAGAAATTTGTTGAAAATTATTCATGTCAAACTGAACTTTTTAGAATACCAGTGTATTTTTAAGAAGTGGCTTTAGTAGTTTGTCCTTTTTTTGGATTAAATCTCTCTCTCTCTCTCTCTTTATAGAATACACAGCACAGATTTTTCGTGTGTGTGTGTGTGTGTGCATATGTGTGTATGTGGTAATTGTCTGTAACTATGGATAATATAAATGAGGTAATAAAGGGGATTTCAAATTCTGGGCATCAAAAAAAATCTTATTAGGAAAAGCGCCTTTTTGTTTTGTTTTATTTAAGATATATGAGAATTATATATAACCTAGCCCCCACTTCCAGATGCATTCTAAAATTACATGAAAAAGGCATTTATTTGTATAAAAGCCCTGTCATCTTTAAAGTAAATAAAATTTTAGTCCTAATCAACCTTATAGACCACAATTACTTCTAAAAATATACCTGAGTTTTTGTCTAAATTTGAACACCAAGGAAGAGCAGCAATGACTCATCATTATTATTTTTTTAAAACTAAAACCAGCAGTAATTCAGGTCTCAGTCTAAGAGCATTTTTTTTTTGTCTAAATTAAGCTCCTTAGATAGCTTTTCTTATTGACTCTAAAATTGTCGGAATAATAGGTATTGAATACCTCCCTGCTACACAACCTCACGATTACACATTTTTGTAAGATGCGTGATCTATTCCATGATCTAATCAAGGAGAAGAGGGAGGGGGTGGGTAAAGGGGATCACTGTGTGGCTGGGGGAGAATTACTTACCAAGACCTGTGTAAACCAGTCTTATAAACTAAGCTGCAATGCTTCAGAACCCTGTTCTGATGATTTGACTCATAAATCAATTTGCTGCATTGTTTTTTCCAGTAGAGAAATGTGGTACTTCTACAGATAATTATTCCTTCATTTGGTTCAGAGTAATTCAGACCTTCTGGTTCTTATTTAGTAGCATATTTATTCACTTAGAAATCTGTATACCATGGGGGAAAAATCTTTGTGGCTCCATAATGGAAATTAAAAAAAAAAAAAGTTTCATGCTATGCGAAAGCATTTTAACAAATGAGTAGAAATATATTTTATTTTTTTAAAGATTTTTATTTTAGAGAGAGAGCAGGTGGAGGGACAGAGGGAGAGGGAGAACCTCAAGCGGACTCCACTGAGCGCAGAGCCGATGTGAGGCTCGATCTCACGACCCTATGATCATGATCTGAGTTGAAATCAAGAGTTGCACATTTAACCAATTGAGCCACCCAGGTGCCCCATAGGCTGAAATAACATTTAGAAGACTCTACCTTGTATGTTTTTGGTTTTGGTAGAGACCATGTTCTCATGTTAAATGCCACTGTGTATGTCCTAGGGGTGGTTTATTTTCCTGGGAGCTTCTTTCAAGAGAATGGCCATGCCGTATAATGCAGTGCCAGCATGATGGGCGTGAACGAAACCAAGAAAAGAAAAGGCATCTTATAATTCATTACTCTTTTCTCAAAAGACAAATACAGATAAACAAACCAGGAATTAGTTGAAGTAGCTCTTTTGCATTATTTTGTACTAGGGTTCTTTTGGTTTCCTCTGATAGAAATCATACCCAAATTAGGTTGAGTAAAAAATGGAAAAGAATTGGCTCTATAACCGAATGGTCCAGGAAGGAATGAGGCACAGCTGCAGACGGGGTCTCTAACAGTATCCTCACAGCCGCTTCTGTCTCTTTGATACTCAGCACAGCTGTCTTCTTGATAGGCTCTTGTCCTGGGAAGGCATTTGCCGTAAAAGGCAAAGATGCTCGTGTTGGTCCAGGCTTACCAGGCTCTCAGATAGGGAGGAAGATCTTCCAGCAAACACATGGTCCTCAACAAGGAACCTGATGAACTCTGTTGGTTCATTTTCCGTTGGTGGATTCATCACCAGGTCTAGGGGGATGGGGTCACACTGTTTATCTGGCAGAGTTCTGGGCCTTCATATTGAGAACTCTCCTGTTTGTTAACATGTAGTATGTGCTTGTTGAAGAAGGTTCTGGAAATATAGAAAAGTATAAGGAAGAAGGAAAACACCTGACCTCTAATCTCACCATCTGGAGAAAAATATTATGCGTGTTGGGTATTAATTATGTAGTTGAATTTTCTGTGTTTCTATTCAATTCTGTTGGGTTTTGCTGTCATATATTTCGAAGCTCTGTTACTGGATGTGCACTCACTGTGGACCACTGTATCTCCTTGGTGCACTGACTCCTTATTATAATGTGTCTTTCTCCATGATAATATTCCTTATTCTGGAGTCTACTTACAGTTATGAATATAGCGCCTCCAGCTTTTTTTTTTTTTTCCTTTCTTGGTTAGTGCTTCTATATTCTAGGTTTCTTCATTGTTTTACTTTTAACCTGTGCCTGTAAATTTCAAGTGTATCTCTCACAGATGGCATATATGCGAGTCTTCTATTTTTATCCAATTTGACAATCCCTGCTTTAGAGTTGGAATGTTAAATGATTTATGTTAAATATATTGATGTGTTTTGGTTTACATCTATTATTTTGCTCTCTGTTTATTATTTGACACACATATTCTTGTTATTTTTTCTTTTTCTTTTTTTGGAAGAATAATTGAGTATTTTTTTTTTTTAAGATTTTATTTATTTATCGGACAGAGATAGAGACAGCCAGCGAGAGAGGGAACACAAGCAGGGGGAGTGGGAGAGGAAGAAGCAGGCTCATAGCGGAGGAGCCTGATGTGGGGCTCGATCCCATAACGCCGGGATCACGCCCTGAGCCGAAGGCAGACGCTTAACCGCTGTGCCACCCAGGCGCCCCATAATTGAGTATTTTTTAAGATTTGATTTTATCTCATCTATTAGCTTGTTAGAAATACCCCTTTATTTTATTTTACCTTATTTTATTGATTTATTTTAGTGATTATAATCTGGGGATTATAATATGCATATTTAATATATCATAGTAAATCTTCAAATAATAATATATTACCAGTGTAAAAAACTTACAACCGTGTACTTCCATGTACTTCTTCCATTTTTTGGTGCTGTTATCGTACATTTTAGTTCTACATATGTTATAAACTCCACACTCTATTATTATTTTTATGTTAAATGGTCACTTTATTTTATTTTATTTTTTTTTTATTTTTTTATTTTTTTAAAGATTTTATTTATTTATTTGACAGAGAGAGACAGCCAGCGAGAGAGGGAACACAAGCAGGGGGAGTGGGAGAAGAAGGAGCAGGCTCATAGCAGAAGAGCCTGATGTGGGGCTCGATCCCAGATCGCCGGGATCACGCCCTGAGCCGAAGGCAGACGCTTAACCGCTGTGCCACCCAGGCGCCCCTGGTCACTTTATTTTAAACAGTCACAGGTTAAAATATTTTAGAAACAACCCCCCCCCCCCCATTTACCATTGTGGGTGTCATTCATTCCTTTGGTTACATCCAAATTTTTAAAGAGAATATCTAGTGTGATAAATTCTTAGCCTTACTTTTTTGGGGGAGGTGACGGTCTAAAAATATCTTGATTTCATCTTCAATTTTGAAAGAGATTTTTTCTGGATATAGAATTCTGTTGACAGTTTTCTTCTGTCATAACTTTAAAGACAGCATTCTACTGTCTTCTGTTTGCTTAGTTTGTGACAAGAAGTCTACTGCCGTTCTTATTCTTGCGGCTCTGAACTTAATCTTTTTACCTCAGTTGCTTTTAGAATTTTCTGATGAATCTTTTTATGTTTATTCTATTTGAGGTTCCTTGAGCTTCTAAAATCTGTAGGCTTATAGTTTTCAACAAATTTGGAAAATCTTCAGCCATTATTTCTTCAGATATTTTTGTACTTTTCCCCTTTACCCTAAGACTCCAGTTACACATATGATAGGCTACTTACTACAGTTGTGCTGGTCACTGATGCTCTGTTCACTTTTCAGTCTTTTTTCTCTCTGTGCTTTTTTTGGTCTTTTTTTTTTGTGCAAAAAGATGGTTTTATTAAATCACGGGGACAGGACTCGTGGGCAGAAAGAGCTGCTGCACCTGGGTTGTGAAGGGTGGCTGATTATATACTTAGGATTTGGAGGAGGTAAGGAAAAGGGAGGTTTTCAAAAGAACTTTCATATGCTAATGAGGACCTGCAAGATACTGGAGGCCTTGCCAATATTAGTTTCTATTTTGGTTTCCAGGTTCATTGATCTTTTCTTCTTCAGTGTCTAATTTGCTGTTAATCTCATCTAGTATAGTTTTGACTCTAGAAATCATCCAGCGTATTTTCATCTGTAAAAATTCCCTCTGGCCTTTATATATTTTTCCATTTCTCTCTTTCCTATGGTTATATTTTTCCTGTGCTAATTTCATCATATCTGTCATATCTGGCTCTGTTTCTGTTGATTGACTCCCCTCTCCCTGTCCCCTACTCCCCAGTAGTGGGTCACGGATCATATTTTTCTGCTTCTTTGCATGCCTGGTGATTTTTGATTAGATACTGGACATCAAGATTTTCTCGTTGAGTGCTGGCTTTTGTTGTATTCCTTTAATTTTGTTCTGTCATGTAGTTAAGTAGTTTGCAGATCAGTTTAACCTTTTGCGGCTGCTGTTAAGCTTTGTTAGGATGGGTCCAGAGTAATCTTTATTCTTGGGCTAAGCCCCACTTACTAAAGCATAATCCCCTGGGGAATTTACCCGGTGCCCCATGGATTACAGGTTGTTTCCACACTGGCTGGTAGAATCATGAACTATTCCCAGGCCTTCGTACTTGCTAGGAATTTTTTAGCCTGTTGATTCATTCCTCCACCTCATGGAGTTCCACCCTATGCGTGTATAGAGCTGTACTTGTTAATGATTCAGTGAACCTTTCTGCATATCTACTGAAGCTTTGTGCAGCTCCTTCCTCTCTTGTACACAGCATCACAAATTCTAGCTGTGTGTTTCCTCCACTTAGCCAAGTCTTCCATGATGTGTTTGCATTCTCTCTTCCTGTGCTGTGGCCTGAAACTACTCCCAGAGAGTGAGTTGTGGCTATTATAGGACTGAACTCACTTTTCATCCTTCACTCAGAGATCATATTTCAGCACTGCTTATTTTCCAGTATCTGAAGGACATTGCTTCATGTGTTTTGTCCACTTTACATCAGAAAGGAAATTCCTATAGCAGTTAATCCTTTAAGGGTGGAAGCAGAAATAAAAAATATATAATTGGGTTCATTTTATAAATGCAAATTTAATATGTCATAAAATTTCCCCCATGTGATTATAATGTCCTATTATACCATCCTGAGGATGATCCGTAATTTATTTAACTCTTCCCCTATTTTAGGATATTACATTTGTTTCCAGTTTTCCACTGTTTGAAAGTAGCTATCTTAAACATCCTTGGCTACATCAAAGGCTCTCTTAAACATCCTTGGATATGAAACTTTGTTTTTTTACATTCAGTTATGTCTTTGTGATACATATCTTGAAGTGGAATTATTGGATTGAAGGATTTGAGAGTATTAACACCCTACAAATGTATCACTAAGTATTTTTTGGAAAGATTGTGCCAATTTCCCATTGGCATTGTATGAGAGTATTCATTTTGCTACACCCTTAACCGCACTACCTGTTTTATTCTTTGTGTGAACACATATTGAATACATTACAGTGTGAGGTCCATCACCGGGGGGAATTAAGTACAGTCTCTTTGCCTTGAGTGCTCATAGGTGAATGAGAGAAACAGTAAACTAATCACCACCATGTGATAAATTTTGGAAGGAGTGATGAGATTTTGCCGAGGAACACCCCACAAAGGTCTGAGGATAGGCAGTTAGTAATAAGGTCACACAGAGGTGGAAAAAAAAAACATTAGAGGGATTAATAGGACATTTAAGGTGACTAACGTGTGGGTTTGGAGTGAGAAGGTAGGAGGAAATAAAGAAGGATTTGGAGGCAGAAAGCAGATAGTGAAAGGCTTTGTATGTTCTGGAGTAAGTGAAACACGTACCCAATGTTATACATTCCGTGGTGTCCTGAATTCTTACATGTAGTAAAATTCAATTTCTTACTATTGGCTTTGTTTTTCCTACAAAGATTTTCTTACAGTGGTTTCGAAGTCTTTTCATAACCATGGGTCCTATTTCACCTGAGGATTAACACCCAGCATGTAAATACTGCAGCAACCATTTCTGTTTGTTTGTTTCTTAGGTGAACAGGTTGAGGCCTTGTCTGTTCCTGTAAATTCAATGGGCTTGATTCTTTCTTGTCTTTTAACCAGCATACATTGCTCTCTGGGCACACATAGCCCTGCTTGGAGCAGTCTTCTTTGAGCTGAACATATGATCTGCTCTTTATCCTGGGTGAGTATTCTCTCTGGAGCTGGCTTTTGCTAACTCAGGCTCCCTCAGGGTGAAGGTCTCATCTTGGCTTTCTGCCTCATTAGAACAAAGGCAAACCACAGGTATGCTGTACTATAAAACTAATGAGTATAGTTTAGCCATCACACAAAAAGGAAGAAGTGGAAAATTGTCAAGAGCAGAGTTGATCAGGGACATCAGAGATAGACCTAGTTTCCAATCTGCTGAGTGACTAATGAGTTGAATCATCTTGGTCAAGTCACTTAGCTCTTTGGTCTCTGCTTCTTAATTAATGAAATGACTTTTACTTTCTCTACTAGTTCTAAACTTTGTATAAACAAGGATTAAAAAAAAAGTTTATTATTTTTTATTTTTTTGAAGATTTTATTTATTTATTTATTTGACAGAGAGAGAGAGCCAGCAAGAGAGGGAACACAAGCAGGAGGAGTGGGAGAGGGAGAAGCAGGCTCCCAGCGGAGGAGCCTGATGTGGGGCTCGATCCCAGCACGCCGGGATCACGCCCTGAGCCCAAGGCAGACGCTTAACGACTAAGCCACCCAGGGCCCCACCCCCCCAAAAAAAAGTTTAAAAGGATAAATCATCATTGTGGATATAGAAATTAGATTTGTGTTCTATATTAAAAGCAGCATTTAGCCGTATTCAGTTATGATATGTTTCTGGATTACCAAAGACCTTTAATAAATACAATTCTAATTTATTTTTATTTTTTAAAAGATTTTATTTATTTGACAGAGAGAGAGCACAAGCAGGGGGAGTGGCAGAGGGAGAGGGAGAAGCAGGATCCTCGCTGACCTGGGAGCCTGACACATGGCTCGATCCCAGGACCCTGGGATCATGACCTGAGCCGAAGGCAGATGCTTAACTGACTGAGCCACCTAGGCACCCCCTAATTTTTTTTATTTTTAAAATTTTTTTAGAGAGGGGGAGGGGGGAGGGCCCAAGGAGAGGGGAGAGAGAATCCTAAGCAGGCTCCAGATCAGCGTGGAGCCCGATAGAGGGCTCGATCTCACAACCCTGAGATGATGGCCTGAGCTGAAACCAAAAGTCAGAGGCTTAATCGACTCAGCCATCCAGGCATCCCTACAATTCTAATTTTTTAATGAATTATCTCCTAATTGTGATGTGTCAGCTTAATACCTGAGCAAAATATATTGGGTTGCTCTTCATTTATCTTTGGTGCATAGCAGATATTTACACTTGAGATGTTTCTCTAGGACTGTAGTTAAAATAAAGTGCTTAAATGAGTATTCAGTTCTTTTTTAAGAGACCTCAAATTGCCAGAGTTAAACTCGGAATAGCTGTCCTGGTTGTGGGCACCCATGGCTTCTTTCCATTTCCACTTGTGCTGTGATTCTGAGGCTTGGGCTTGTCTTGTGTTGTGAGATGAGGGAGAAGGCTCTCTTGAGGCCGTGTATTACAATTTTTGGTTTAAAGTACTCTTAATCTGATACTTTAGTTATTTTTGGCTTGAATAGGCTTTTTTGGTGTGCTATTTTGGGCATAAACTGTAACAATTTTTTTTTAATGACTAGAAACCTTTTTTTCAGTCCTAAATAACAGACTTGTGCTTGAGTTTTGGGCACATGCTCCTTCATAACGTGGAGACTGCTTGTACAGAGAGCATAGCTGAATGTCCTACGAATAATTTGGAGCCACTGGTGGGAAATCAGTTATAAACTGATGGCGGTGTTCAGAAACGGCTGAGGCCATTAGGTCTACCAGTCCTTAAAAGGAGTGGCCCTAAATCATTATACTTCTCTCCTTTTCATCTAATTGTACAGATTTTTGTCCTAGGTATGTTCGCTGCTTTCACATTTTTATGAACTCCTTCCGATGTAATTTGCACTGGGACTGCAGTTACTGGAGATTGTTTACGTTGCAGGGAAATCAGATACAGAATCTGAGGAAGTCTCAGAAAGATCACGCTCTACAGACAGGTGAACAGAATTTAGGTGTAACCACCGTTTTGAATGATAAGAGGTGTTTCCACCGAGACTATCTCTGGAGTTGTGGAACAGAGTGGAGCTGGGGAAACTAAATTATGCCCACTGCGGTATGACCCCCGGGGTACTAAGGTTTTAGAAATGCCTGAGCTGTCAAAATGAAAACAGAACTGTTTAATATTCAAATAATCAGATTCCTTACTAGATGATTTATCTACTCAGGGTGTAAATCATAAATTAAAGTTGGTTTGCAGGAGAATTTTGAAATACTTGACAGTCTTAGGCTCTTTCCCTCTTCTTGTTGAATTACCATTTGCCTTCAGAAACTTCAATCCAACCAAACAAAACCCAAACAGAAATAGCAGGCAAAAAACCCTCCAAAGTAATTTCAAAGATTCTACATTATTCTTTAGCAGTAAGGCTTATTATAGGTTATTATGCAGAATAAGTGAATAAATTGCAGCCAACCACTCCCCGTTCAAGTAGTTATAATTGAACTCGATGCAGATTATATTATAATTGAGATAGATAACTCTTCTTTTAGATGCAGGCTCTAGAGTTTGTTCAAGTTCCACGAGACTCCTGTCCTATTTCTTTGTTCATGTTATGTTAAATTATGTTCTTTGTATTTGACCCGAAGGCAGGAAACATTTGCAAAATTTATTAGGCAGAAACAACAGCCAACATTCAGTGGAAAGAGTGGGCATTTCAATTCAAGAGTAAAAAAGAACATTTGCAAATTAGAAAAAGGTAGAGAGAATCAGAACTGAATGCTTCAGAAAAAGCTTCAGGCCTTTAGAACGTTCATCTGCCAATGATGGTTTTTACCATGTTGCACATTCGTAAATATCACCTAGTGTTACCCAGAAAATTAAAGAGCTGGAACATCATCTCCCATCCCCACCCCAGCTCAATTCCTTTCTCTTTGTTTTGCTTCATTAGATTGGCAGCTAAAATTTAAAGCAATGCTCTTGACCATGTTTTGGATTGTATCTGAATCTATACATTTGTTTAGATTTGCTTAAATGTTTATGTCTATTGTATAAGTTTATGTGCTTTCAGATTCTCTAGTCTCTAGTGTTTTCTTTGTATTGATAAGTATTTTTTAATTTTAACCTACTATATAGTGATTTGTTGTGTTTTCTTAAAAAGCAAACAACTCCAGCAATCTATTGTTAGAAATAAATTATTTCTAGCCATAGGATAGCACTTAAAAAATCACCTTGAAGGAGTCTCTATGAATTAATGTTTTTCAGTCTGGGGAGTATATTTTCATCATATGTTTAATGTGCAGTTATTGCATGAAATAAAATATCTTAAGCTTTGCTGTCTTTTGTTCTTTTGCTTATCATGCTAATGATTTTTTTTTTTTTTTAAGAGGGAGAGGTGTGGGAGGGGCAGAGGGAGAGAGAGAATCTCAAGCAGGCTCTACACTTAGTGGGGAGCCTGACGTGGGGCTTGATCTCACAACCTTGAGATCATGATTGGAGGTAAAATTGAGTCAGACCCCGCTGAGCCACCCAGGTGCCTCTCCCCCCACCCCCCACCCCTCTTTTTTTTTTTTTTTTTTGCTAGTGATTATTTTTAAAGGGTATTATAATGACTGTACTGTTTTGCATGCCTGCTAAAACTGAATTTCATCTAGGTAGAAATTCCATTTGGGGTTTTGTTGTTATTAAACCCCGTGTGAATAATATTAAGCTTCTAAACATGATTTTATTTGAATATTAAATTTGGGCTTAGTGTAGACTCTATATACACTATTCTGCGTGGAAATAACAGAGATGATAACCCCAAAATAAACTATTAAAAATCCCCAGAGCTTTACATTTATGAAATAAAAACTGGCTATCATGAAACATTAGGTAGTCTTAAACTAAAATATATACTGTCTTAAACATTATGCTTTTCTAAGCCTGTTCTTTTACTTTTGTTTACAGTCAAGGTTTTTAAAAAACAGTTATTTTGAACTCTGTTGAATTGTGATATAGAATTTTAACTACTATATAAAATGTTATAAATAAATAAGAAGAGATTAAAAACATAATTGAAGGGTCAGTGTCTTGCTGGTGTAGGAATGATTTGGCTTTCATCTAAATGAACATTTGGTGTATGAATTACAAAGCAATATAAACCTAAGTTTAAATGGCAGTTGAGGGGGTGCCTGGGTGGCTCAGTTGGTTAAGCATCCGACTCATGATTTCCACTCCAGTCCTGATTTCAGGCTTGTGAGATTGAGTCCTGCGTGGGGCTCTGTGGCTGTGCATGGAGCATAGAGCTTGCTTAAGATTCTCTCTCTCCCTCTGTGCCCCCCCCCCCACTGGTCCGTGCTCTGTCTCAAAGAAATAAAAATGGTGGTTGAAAAAAGAAAGCTCATCTTATTTTAGCTGAACGTCTAATTTGGTAGATACAGGGTTTGAAGGTAGCAGATGGTGGTGGTGAGGAACAGGTTGTAGGGAAGACAGACATCACAAGAGGTTGGCTCTGCTCTCTCCAAGGATGTGTTCCACCATTGTCTGGAATTAGACTGATAGCCAAGACTAGACTCTGAAACTTAATAATAACCGGGCAGGAAGGTGTTATCCCTTAGTTCATTCAAACAGTTTTGAAATGCGAATTTTAGATTTCTCCAGCTTTACTGAAACGAAATAAACACACATAGTTGAACAAATTAGTCTTATAGTCACCAACATATTGACAGGATTTATCTCTGGAGGATAGGATTAGAGGTAATTGTTAGTTTCTCTAAACTTTTCCTTATTTTCCAGAATTTCTGCAGTGAATCTGTATTTTGCCATAAAAAAGATAATACTTCAAAATGTATATATTTAGGTATATATTCTTTCCCATGTTCTTTCATTATCACACAGGTATTATTAGTCTAATCTAAAATTTAGTTTAACAGTTTTGATACATAGGGTGATTTTATAATTTTTATGTATAATTTTGATGCATGTTTTGAAAGAAGAGCCTGTGTTTGGATTTTTATAAGTTTTGTAATGGGCACCAATTAATCAAATATTATTAAGTATTTTTTTAATATTTTATTTTTAAGTAATCTCTACATCCGACACAGGCCTTGAACCCACAAACCCGAGATCAAGAAAGTCCTATTATGCTCCACTGACTGAGCCAGCCAGGCGCCCCCATATTATTAAGTATTTTTAAGGAAGTTTGTGACTATGGCCTGGGAAAACATTTAATATGGAAATCAGTACAAAACAGAGCCCTGATTCCTGTCCACCCCTTCTTGCCACCCCAAACCTTTTGGCCCCTTCATATTCCCTAGAGTAGATGACTGTATCATCAGACACCCAGTTGTTTGTGTCAGAAACTTGGGAGTCCCACCCTACCTCCTGTACCTATTTCCATTAGCAAATCCGAAATGTATCTCAGAGATGTCCAGTTCTTGCTGTCACCATTGTCATGGCCGTCGTACGAGTCACGCTATTATCTCTAAACTGGACAGTGTTGCAGTCTCATCTCTCGTCTCCCTGCCCAATCCACTCTCCACACAGTCATAAAAACATGTGCCTCTATTGGTAAAACCCATTGTACTAGTCACCATATTTATATTCTTACCAGGGCCTTACTTTGGTCCTGCCTCCCTTTTGGTTTTTGTATCCCTATCATTTTTTCCTCCCTATTCTCGACTGTTCAGGCCCACTGGCATCTGTACTGTTTTGTCAACACATTAAAGGCTCTGCTACTTAATGTTGTCTCTCCCTCTTGTATTAAAAGTAAACCCTACCCCTAACATGGGGGCTTGATCTCAGGAACCTGAGATCAAGAGTCGCAGGCCCTCCCACTGAGCAAGCCACGTGCCCCTGCTACTTCAAGGTCTGATAATGGCTGTCCCTGTCTCCCCATGGCTGGCTTCTTGGAAGTCTCACTTCATAGTCCCTTCCCATTCCTTCGGGAGGACTGACTACATACACCCTGAGTTAAACTAGCCCATTTCTTCTCACAAATCCTTTCTATTCACTTCATTCTGATGATTTCCTCGCTGCCACTTTCTTTAGTCATCTTTGTTTGCGTATTTATTTCCTGACATTATCTGCTGGAACATAATATGCTAGAACATATTTGTCTTGTTCTTTGCTGTAACACCCACAACTGGCAGTATATTAGGTGCTCAGTAAATAATTGTACGTCAAAATAGTTCATAATGGGCATGGAGTTTTACATCGATCCTTATCATTAACTCAAATATATTTTTTTAAAAGATCTTATTTATTTGTCAGCGTGAGAGAGCGAGAGCATAAGCGGGGGAGCGGCAGGCAGAGGGAGAAGCAGGCTCCCTGCTGAGCAGGGAGCCTGATGTGGGACTTGATCCCAGGACCCTGGGATCATGACCTGAGCCGAAGGCAGAGGCTTAGCCCACTGAGCCACCCAGGGGGCCCATTAACTCCAGTATTTTTAAATAAAAATATAAAGAGGAACATTTTAATTCTTTTTTTTTAAAGCTAAGACAATTAATTTGGTGTTTTCACCTAGTGCTCATGTATGTCTAGCACATTTTGCAGCAAACTGGTAATGAGGAGGAGGCAGATATCATGCCCTTTGACAGATAAACTGACACTCAGATTAAACGGCGCGTGCACATTCACTTGCTGGTAAATGACAGGATAGGAGTCATAGAGGCTATAGTGTCCTTTAAATGTAACATCCTTTTGTGAACGAGAAACTGAGGCTTTTAGAGGTTAAGTGATCAAGGTTACACAGCTGGAACTCTTGAAAAGAATAGGAACCAGGAAAATAATAAGATCTAAACAGAGTGCCCCTGAGTTGCTTCTAGGGTTCACTTTGCATGATAGCATGTAACAAGTCTTCTGCAACTGGGAGAATATATCCATGTTTATAAAAAATTAGGGTTCTGTATTTTAAAATATGAGTAACATATTTTCCATATTTTCACACTTAATAGTATATTGATGTGAATTCTTTAAGTCCCATGGGCACTAGTGTTTTTTTTTTCCAGAAAATACTTCAAATATGCCTTTTAATTTTCTAGCTAATATGTCTTTGAACTGTGATATTGTTTGTTAAATATACAAAAGCATCCATAACATTTGTAATAGATGTTACATGAGCTTTTTGGTTTCCAGACATCACCTCTTTAACTCTCTGTTGCTATGGGTTTTCATTAGTATTCCATGGAGCCTGGGTTGCCATAGAAAATGTGTAGTTGTAGAGGAGTTGCCATGGCAACAGTCCGCCATTATGTGTTTTTCAATATCAGCTAGCTAGAGATGATAGGGAATCTGAATATTTGTTTAGGAGTCCAATACTGAAAAATAAAACAAATGGAATATTTTAATATCCTGGTTGTCTCCCGCAGACACTTTAAATATGATGCTTTTTCCCCTTTATTCAATAAATTAAATAGAAATGAAAGCTGCTTTAAAAGCTAGTTTTTAGCAGCCATTTAGCTTCATCTCTGGAGATACTAAAAATTTAAATTGCCTTAAATGTTTGACATGCATATAAACTCCCGTGGAATAAAGCTCCTTGTCAAATAAGCACAAGTCTTTGTTTTAACCAGCCTGGCTTCTTCCTGACCTTGGATAATGGCAGCTCAGGTACATGTGAGAAGACAAAGAGGAGGAAGAGTAGTTTTTGTCTTTGAAATGCAACTCAGAAATAAAGGAAATCACCCAGTGACTCATGGCTCAAAGTAGCTTTTCAAAAGAAAGAAAAAATCAGAGAAACTATTTTCAGTAAAATGGCAAATCCCTTGGTTGAAGAGAAGTTTTAAACATACTATTAAAAAACAATTTGATATATCCAACCCTGTAGCAATCATTTTGAAATTCCTAACCTATTTGTTAGGCATATTATGTCAGTTACCTACAAATAACCTTTGTTATTTTTATCTTGATAGAGTGACACACCATTATTTTGTCACAGGGGCAAGTAGAAAAAAATGTTATAACAATTCAGCAAATCAGATCTTTGTATATTAGAGATTTTAAAAAGATGAGTGAACTTCAAGTTTTATAATTTTAGTTTTATGATCTGGCTTAATTTTTTTTTTTTTTTTTGCTACTGTGATCTGAGTGCTTGTGTTCCCTCCAAAGTCCTATGTTGAAACCTGTTGCCCAATATGATGGTATTAGAGGGTGAGAACTTCCGGAGGTGATTAGGTCTCTTACAAAAGAATGGGATTAGTGTCACTAAAGAGATCCTGGAAAGTTCCCTTGCGCCCTTCTACCATGTTGAGGGCACAGTGAAAAGACGGCCATCTTTGAATCAGGAATTGGGTCCTCACCAGACACCAAATTTGTGGGCGCCATGATCTTGACTTCCCAGCCTGCACAACTGCAGGAGACAAATACTTGCTGTTTATAAAACACTCAGTTTGAATGAGCTAAGACAATTGCCAAGCCTTTCTCTGAAATTGTGGGAAGACATGATGCTGGGACTCCTTGTTTTTGTTTTCTTGAAGCCACATAGTGTTGGAGCTCTCCAACAGTCTTCCCCTGAAGCTTTTTCTTGTAGGACATATGAAGATAGCCTTTTCTCCAGTAGAGTAGAGGCTCAGCATGGAATCATGGGGTCGTAACTGAGCAATTCAGAGAATCGGTGAGTGCATGAATTGCTTCTGGATGACCATGGGGAGTGAGTACTGCTTCTGGGTAACCATGGGAAGTGAGTACTGCTTCTGGGTAACTATCGGGAGTGAGTACTGCTTCTGGGTAACCAAAGGGCGTCTGAGAGAAAAATGTAAAACCAAACAGTGTTTTATTAGGTGCAGCTTGCATAGAGGAAGTTTGTAGAGTTGGATAGGAAATATTTAAAAAGCTGATCTCTAATCCATGATGTTATTGTATCAAGTAACCCTCTTGCAAGGAGTAGCTTCAAGTGAAATTAAGAGTAAAATACTCTGAATTGCCAAGCTACAGAGTCCTCAAACAATGATGTTCATCTATAAATGGCATTTGACATAGTTCTTCTAGTTGTACAGATAAGGGAATTAGTAACTTAATGGGTATTATCAATCTAGGATAGGAGTATTGAGTTTAGGAAAAGAATAAAATTAAATCCTTGGCATTTGGCGAATTAAGGGTTTCTTGTTGAGGATGCATTCAAAATGTTATTGTGTGCATTCATTTTCTCTGCCACAGGATATCTCAGAGCAGTGCTGTAGTTAAAAGCACAGAATGCTGTTCTGCCTCTAACACACGTGTTTGAGGCAGAAAAAGCAATGCTGTAGTTAAAAGCACAGACTTTGGAGTCAGGCTGCCTGAGATGATTCCTGGTTTGATCATTTACTAGGCTCTGGGATATTGGACAACTTAACGTCTCTGGGCCTCATTTCTCTCATTGTATAATGGGGATAATAACAGTCACTATGGTATAGGTTGTTATGATGATTAAAGGGATTTACATTTGTAAAGTGCTTGGAATGGGACCTGGAAGACAGAAAGTGCTGTTTAGGTGTATGTTAATTAAAGTGGAAAAAAGCAGGAAGGTTGGGGTTCAAAGTTACCCAGTTGACTAGAGGGTCACCTCCAGACTGAATCAAAGTTTAGTTCGTGCTGAAGAAGTCAGATAAAGAGGACCATAAATAGTGCACTTGTTTCACTTTCTTCAGATTTAAAATTACGTTCAAGACATTGTCATAACATCGGTAGCCTTTTAAACCGTATACCAAGGTTCCGTTTGCTAGCAGGTCCACTCAAATGCAATAAGGATTTATTAACCTTGATCTTTATGGTCCTTGGTCCCTGTATAGAGGTTTTTGGCAGCAGAAGGTACCTTTTCTTTTTTCTTTAATGGCAGAAGATAATGAGGTCAAATAGAATTTATCATGACATATTTCCTTCCCTTACCTGCCTTTTCTTTCCCCTTGATGGATTTTGAGTCAATACTTAACAGAAAAATTAAACAGAAGATAAATATAGTTCTTACCAGAGGTTGCAGTTTGATTTGATAAATATATTTCTTGCTATAGTTGAATTCCTTTTATTGTAATGGATCAAGGTTGTCTATTTAAATCAGATATCAGAGCTAATCCACAGCCCTGATTCAGACTCTCTTGTTTCTCATGTGGTGGCCCTGGACTGAACGAACTGTGTACTGTTTCTCATTCACTGCTTTCTCACTTTTCTGCCTGTAGTCCTTTGCCTTCCCCCTAAATTTGGTAAATCTCAAGGCAAGGCTCTGATGTCCTCTCCTTTTGACTTCTCTGGGTTTTTATAACTCCCCCCATCCAATCTCATTCAATCCCCGTACAATCCCCACTTTTACTCCTATGTGAGTATCTTGGGAAACTATCCCGCCATCATCCCCATCTCTTTCTAGCTGGTCCTCAGTCTGACTGTAGATCAGTGTTTGCAGTGAGTACTCTGCTGTAACTTCAGACAAGCGTGTGACCCCCAGACCTTGGTACCACCTCTTTCCCATGCCCACCTCTGCCACACAATCCCATTCCTGCCAAAACAGGGGCTCCTCTTACCCTCTTACCCTCTCCCAGGCACCAAGGCTCAGTGTTTTGGAAGTTCTGTGAATTCAGTATAATTAACAAGAGGCATACTCAGTGCTTCCTTGCAGGTAGGGGAATATAACTAAATGACTGGGAGTAGAATTTACAAGGCCCTTGAACTTGGATGGCAAAAAATTACTTCATTTCAGTAATCTCTAGGTCAAAATTTAGCTTTTCATTTAATTATGAATTTGGGTAAGAAATCACACTAGTGTTACTAATAATACCTATGAATTTGTTACCAATAATAATTATGAATATTTTCATATTATATTACAGTTGTTGAAGATATCTTGAAATACCGTTTATACTCTTAACTACTTCAAAATTACTTATTAGATCTGCTACGAGATCATACAATTTAATGCATTAATAAAGAAGCACTTATTCTATTATAAATTTAAAATATTTTGATATTTTTATCAAATAAAAGGTGGGTGCTGGGATGGGTGAAATAGATGAATAGAATTAAGAGTACACTTATCGTGATGGGTGCTGAGTAACGTATAGAATTGTTGGGTCATTATGTTGTATACCCGAATCTGATCATGTATGCTAATTATACTTGAATTTAAAAAAAAAAGGCGTTACTAAAAATAACATAAGCTCCATCAGGAGAGGTATGATGTCTATCTTGATTGCTGTTGTACTTCAGTATCAGGTTCCATACAGAAGAAGCGCAGTAAAAATTTGTTAAAAGAAAAATTGTTTTGATAACTGTGATTTGCTGTTTTTGGTTTCTTTTGCAATTCTGTTTTATTTTATGCTTTACAAGCACTATTTTGAGGAGGGCTTTCAAGGCTTCACCATTCTGCCGGGGGGGTCCATGGTCCAAAAGATTAACCATCTGTATTCAGAACCCCTGTTTTCATGTTTGTATGATATCATATATCATATAAAATTTGTTAGCCATTATAAGCTTTGAATGGTACTGCTTACTTTTTTGGTTTATTTTAAAGTGTGGAAACACAGCTTTTATTTAAGAATTTTAATACTCACTGAAATGGCAGTGGTTATACTTTGGGCCACCCTCCGTGGGCGCATCTGGGCTGGAGGGCTGGGCAGGAGCCACCCAGCCTCAGTTTCCTTGTTTGTTTATTTTTTCTTGAGCATTTGAAAAATACTTATGTATGCTCCAGGTATTATGTTAGCCAATGCTTTATCTCAGTGTTTAGAACAAAAAGGCTATGATTTTACAGGAACCATGGATTCTTTTCAACTATTTTTACGACAGAAAAATAAAGATTAAGAGAAAGGTTAATTTGTGCATGTTTGCATTGCCTTCTAAGTGTGACTGCAGGTAACACAGAACTGAGCAAGCTTGCCAGCAGTGTATCAACCAGGAAGATACTAATGAGCTGTAAAGTGGAGCTAGGAGGTGAGGGGGAGGATGAGCCAGGTACAATCAGACCTCCTTGAGCACATGCTCCTTCCTGCCTCCGTCCATGGCTATTCGGCACTTCGGAAAATAACTGATTTTGATAATCTGTAGCCACATAGCAAGACGTTCTGAAGGTCTTTGGCTCATTTAGGGGTTTAATTAGTTATACTTCTTACTTTTGGCTTCCGTTATCTTGGAGAATCATGTACTTTCTAAATAAAGAGATTAGCTAGGAAAAATGATTTAGTTACGTTATGTTTACTGTCTTAAAATCAGTTATCTTATTACGTCATCACTAACTGCCCCAAAGCCTACTAGCTTACAGGACACTGTGTTCTTACCTCTCATGGCCCCGCGGGGTTCTTGTCCGGGGCCTCCTGCGCCGTCGCTGTTCTTGGGGGGGGGGAAGCACCGCTCTGCGTGCTCGCAGGGCCTTCTCTTCTCCCACCTCTGGTGCCTCGGTGCTTCTCTTTTCGGCCTCTCTCTCAGCAGAGTTGCCTGGGCTGTGTAAATGGAGGCTCAGGTGCCAAAAGACAGGAAGCAGGGCCTCCCTGTCCTCTTAAAGGCTAGGACCACTGTGTGCACAGCAGCGTTTGTGCTGTGTTCTGTTGGCAAGGAAAGATTCCAAGGGTTAGTAAAGGACCGGACCCCACTGGTCGATGGGGGCATTGACGTGTGTGCGCAGGAGAGGAGGGAGCAGCAGGTACCCAGACTCCTCATTTGTCCGGCTGCATCTTGCTTTTCTCTTCAAACTAGCTCTTGCTTCTCATTTCTCCATTTCTCGTTCTTTTTTTTTTTTTAAAGATTTTATTTATTTGTCAGAGAGAGAGAGAAAGAGAGAGAGGGAGAGCACAAGCAGAGGGAACAGGAGAGGGAGAAGCAGGCTCCCTGCCGAGCAAGGAGCCCAATGCCGGACTAGATCGCAGGACCCTGGGATCATGACCTGAGCTGAAGGCAGACGCTTAACCGACTGAGCCACCCAGGCACCCCTCAATTTTTATTTCTTAATAATTTAATTAATTCCTTTCTCTCAGGCCAGCTCTTTCTGGTTTCTTCTGTGTGATCGCGTCTCTATCCATTTTTCTTTGTTTTTATTCTGTAGAGCGGTAGCATCAGTGCCTTTTGAATTCCAGCGCTGCTGTTTAGGCTTCCGTAAATCCCCCCGCCCTGTCGCGGAGGGTTTTCTTATTGGTTGCTTTAGATTTGGAAGTCCTAAGACCACCTTCACTTCTGAGGCCAACTGCAAGTCTGGGTTCCCAGCATAGTCCTCAGGTTTGATCAGCTACTAGAACGACTCCCGGGACTCCGGAAGCTGCTGTACGCGCAGCTGGGCTTTCTTACTGTGGCAGGATGCGGATTCGGATCCGCCGAGGGAAGACGCTCGCAGCTCGGGGCCAGGAGAGTTCCAAGTGCCCAGCTGTGCGTCTGCACCCAGCGCCGGCCAGTGGCCACACTTGCTGCTTCCGGTCAGGTGCGCGAGAACGCGCACACAGCGTGGCCGACCCGACAGCTCTCTGAGCCATGGCGTCCCGAGTGTTCACTGAGGCTCCGTCACGAACTGGGTTGGTGACTGCTTGTGTGGTGTACCTCAGTCTCCAGTCTTTCCCGAGATGGAGCTGATCGCACGTGGCCGCAGCACCCACCACCAGTCACATCATTAGTGTGGCATGTGTGGAACAGCCCAGAGCCCCCCGGTCAACAAAGACACTTAGCAGGCAGACTGTTCCAAGGGTTTCAAGGCCACTTCCCAGGAGCAAGGGCAAGGGTAGACAACTTTCTAGGTAAGGTTAATCTTTTACTGCAGAGCTGCTTTATCTCTGCCTCTCCATCCCACCTAACATGCGCTTGCCAGATAAATCTTTCTGAGGAACAGCCTTAGCCATGTCACTTCCTTCTCAACAACCTATGTGTCTTCTTATTACACTTTGTCCCTATGTTCCAGAGTTTACAGATGGTCTTGATTATACTCTTTTTTTTTTTTGGCCCCATAAACCAGTAAAATATCAAAGTGGTCCCAAATTATATAATCACCCTATGTTTTCCTAACTGGTCTTTACTCCTGCTGTCTTCTCAACCTGCAGTGCCCTTGCCCATTCAAAATCTTTGTGGTCTCATTCGTGTGCCCCACTATCATAAAGCCTTAATTGCTTAAAATAGATTTATTTGATTCCTCTTCAGATCTCTTTCTGTGTACATCTCTGTGACACTTGCTATGATCTGCCTTGCATTGAAGTTATTTTTGTACCTGTCTTATTCTCTATTAGACAGGAAGCTCCTTCAGTGTAAGGATTGTACCTTATTCCTGTTCATGTTCCCTGTAGAGGCCAAGATAATGCCCAAACCTGGAAGGGACAGAATATGTGCAGAATTTAATTCCTGTCTTTTGGAGAAGATCCAACCAACATTTAATATCATAAGAACAAACTCCTTAAAATGGTGGCTTCTCCACTGTACTTAAGCGCCAAATGAATGTTATAGATAATACGCCCTCTTGGGGTCCATCTTGGGCTGGGTTGGTTAGGGAGCTCCTTTTGAGGATTTAGCTGTGTTTTTAAAGAACTGGATTCACATGAGTCCCAAAACACTAACACTGAGTTCCTTGGTCGGTCTGCAGCATTTGGCACTATGGCAAGATCAGTGATTTGGGAAATCTAACCTAAAGGATCTGATTGGGTCTTGTTCCCAGTGCGAAAAATAACTATATAGAATTCATTTAAGTACTTCTCTCTCCCATATTTAACCCTCTATCTCCCCCAGCAACGACTTCAGTATGCATTAGACTGAGAGAGGCAACTCTTTCAACAGATTGATTCATATAATGAATATATATAATGATTCACCATATACTTAATGAACATTTACTTACTAGATACTGTGTCAGTGGTTGCAGATACAGTGGTAACAAGATAGAAATAACTTGCCCTTGTCCTCATTTTCTTCCTTAGAAGAGATTTAAAAAACTAAGGCTCATTTTCTGTTGGGTCAGTTAACTTTCAACTCACTAATTTCCCTAACAGGTCTTTGTGTGTGTGTGTTTGTTTTTTTAAAAAGATTTTATTTATTTATTTGACAGAGAGAGAGAGAGAGAGGCAGCAAGAGAGGGAACACAAGCATGGGGAGTGGGAGAGGGAGAAGCAGGCCTCCCGCTGAGCAGGGAGCCCGATGCGGAGCTCGATCCCAGAACGCTGGGATCATGACCTGAGCCGAAGGCAGATGCCAGGTGTCCCTCTAACAGGTCTTTGAAACAGGAAAGCTAAATGGATAACATCTGCTGTAGCTGATATTAATTGAGCACTTACTATGTGCTAAGCACTCTATATATTTATTACCTCAATCCTTACAACGCTTTGGGTAGCTACCTACTTATTGTTACATTATAGACAAGGAAGCAGAGCCTGTGTTTCAGGCTTGCCTACTTTAGAACTTGTACTTTTCACCATTGTTTGATGGATTACTACTAGGTAGGGTAAGCTTTGCCACCTTTAGCTGCAGTTTACTGTGATCTTGCATTGTTATTCTAGCGCAGTGATCAAACATAACTCTTGTCTGCGTTAAAAATCTCACTTTGAGTTGTTACTACATGATCAGCTGAATGAACGGATCAAATCCATTAACTGTCCACAGCAGTAATATTTATCTTTGTTCTTTACAGAACCTTTTTATATTGCCTGAATATCATCTTGGAAAAAATGGAATAGGTGATATTAGAAATATTTTAAAAATAGCTACAAGTTGCTAAGAATTATTGCGCCACTTGGAATTTTCTAGTAGTTCATGATAAATACATTAGTTGGGCTAAAGTCAACAAATGAATTAAGACTTTTCTCAGCAAGTTGGTTGTTCTCAAACCTGCAGCGAGTCACATGACTCCAGGAAGGTCTGGAATGCTGGTTTGTCAGTAGTAAATTGTTGCACTGTTTTCTAATGCAAGAGTACTGTGAATGCTGAGCACTTCAGTTTATTCAAGTATATTTGAAATAATATATTTGGAGACCTATACTTTCTGAGCTTTATAGAAGACTTATTTCTTGAAGGAAATAAAATGTCCAATTGAGGACAAAACAGTCTAGAATTTTAATTATCTTACTGAATAAGTGCAATAGTATTACTTTAAAAAAGTGTCTTATTGTTCTAGCGCCTCTCCTGTAAAGGTCTTTAAAGTGCTACGGTCTGTAGGCACTTCTTTTGAACATATTGGCAGGTGCATTTGTGAATGTCAGCAAACACTGCATTGTGTTACCTTGCAGAGTTGAAGTGGAGAAATATTTGCTCATATTACTTTTTTTCTAATTAAGCCGGTGTTATTTCAGTAGAGTAGATGTGGGGCAGGTTGATAGAATGGCTAAGTGTTAGGCTCTGAAGACAGAATTGGGTTTGAATGTTAGCTTTGCTACATATAAGCTGTGGAACATTGGGCCATTTAATCTCTCTGAGTGTCAGATTCTTCATGAGGAAAGTGGGAGCGATAGTAATTCCTACCTCAGCTTGTTTAGTGGATTAAACGTGTTTTATGCTGGGTGTGTGTATTAGATGCCTCCAGGTCTAAAAGGCTAATCACTGTTTTATTTATTTTTATTGGAGAAAGTATCAGTTTTCTTTCTTTGTACTCATTTACAAAAATCACCACTTTATAAAACAATAAGTGGCCTGGGTGATTAGCATTGTTGCTAAATACAAAAGGGCCCACTACAAGGAAGAACTAAACACAACAATGCAAGCAGTGGTCTCTGAACAGCCATGTTTTCAAGATGTTAAACTTGATTCTAGCAGTCACCGTATAAGGGTTTTGAATTCACACCGAGTTCTTGGTACCAAGTGTAAAGCTTTTGGAAACTACAAGTTACTGATATTCTGTGGATTATGGAGCCACGCAATCTGGGTTCAAATCTAAGCTCTGTTACTTATTTACAATATGACTTTGGGCAAATTCCTTTCTTTCTCTCTTCCTCAGTTTCCTTGGTAAAATGAAGACAGGGTTGTTAGGTGAGGACAAAATGAGATGATACTTGTAAAGCCTTTAGAATAGTACCTGGCACATACAAAGATTAACTCATATTATTTTGTATTGTTGGTACTAACATAGCTAAACTTGATTTTCACATAACCATAATGATACGTATTTTATTTTATTTGTTTATTTATTTATTTTTTGAGTAGGCTCCACATGCAGTGTGGAGCCCAATATGGGGCTTGAACTCATGACCCTGAGATCAGGACCTGAACGGAGATCAGAAGTCAGATGCTTATCTGACTGAGCCACCCAGGTGCTCCTGGATATATATTTTAAATGATGGATGGACTATTTATTATTGCAGACATGGACTAGCTGGATATATACATAAGAAATATGTTAGACATGGAAAAGTCAGAAATTCAAGATCTCCTAGGAAAAAAGAGTCGTCATTTAAAAGAAACTATAAGATTATATGTAGTTATTATAAACAATCAATCTTTTTTTTTTTTTTTTTTTAGCATTTGTAGCAATGTAATAACTCCAGTCCTGCCTTTATAAATCAGACATGATTTGATAGCCTATATTTTTCTGATTGTTACTTCAAGTGATTATTGAGTCAAGGAACAAGAAAGAGTTGTGTACGACAATCTCAAAGTGATTACCATGAACTTCAGAATTGTCTTTTGGAGAACAGTTGCTGAGACACAAATCATGATTGCCTCTGTGGCCCTAATAGAAATGATAGAAGTTTAGTAACCAATGGTTCTAGAAACTGTCAGTTTCAGGAAATGGAGAATTTTGGATTTGACAACAGAAGTCCTGGGTTTAAGTCTTGTTGCTGCCACTTGTGAACATATAACTCGGGGTAATTCACTTGTTTCTTTGCTCATTAAGTTCCTCTTTTACAAAATAACAATGATAAAATCTACCCTGACGTTCTCGCAGGATTGTTTTGTAGGCCCACCGATATAACATGTGAAGTCCCTGGACATGTATGTGATTGTGCTTTCCATTTTTGTTAATGTTAAGACAATGTCAAGAACTAAGTGTTTTTGTTTCTCTGTGGAACCATGGATGCATGACTTGGGCTATTTGAAGAGAAAAGCAGAAGGGATATTTTCTATTTAAACTCTATTCCACAAATTTAAATCTATTAAATTTAAACCATAATTAATTTAGTGTAAGTTATTCTAATTTTATTACTTTTCCTCACAGCGTATGATTTTGACTTGGTTGGCAGAATGAGGACAGAGGGAAGGAGCTTGGGTTGGGGGCTGGTTTAAAGGAGAGGAGAGAGTCTTGTTATGAAACACACAGGGTGGTGAGTTCAAGCTGGGCATTGGGCTCCATGCTGGGTGTGGTGCCTACTTAAAATAATAAGAAATAACAGTTCTTAGTATGTGCCAGAAAAGGTGTGGATAGGTTTTGTTAAGCTTCTGTTCTGCAGATGAGGTCTTCGCAAGACTCTCAGACCTCTTCCGGGGTGAGAATAAGGGAAAAGAGGGTAGGCCCAGTATGTTTCCAAGTACAGAGAGGTTTGGGTCCGGCAGCATCCGGGGTTCCTGTAAGGAAAAAAGGGAGAAATCTGGCCCATGAAGGAGCTCTCACAGTAGAGATAGAGTGTGATCTGTATAATTACCTTCTTGGAAAAACCAGGGTCAACTTTGAGGTTTTTTTGGAACTGCAGCTTTCTTCTTATCTGCATTTTATTTCCTGTCAATTTCTCAATATTTGCTAAAGTTAAGCTATCCTAGAGCAGAAAGACGTATTTATTTGGGATCAGGCCAATAGAAAGAAAACTTGCCTTTCTGAAATGCAGTGTGGGTCAGAGGGAGGGGAAAACTTCAGTTCAGAGCTGAAAACAAAAGCAGATTGGCCAAATCTTACTTATATTTGGCATTTGCTCAAACAGGCACGTTCAGCCCTCATGGGTCTAAGGAGAAGGAGGAGGTCAGGAGGTGCCACTTAAACCCTCTACTCTGGCTTTACTTTCTACCACCACCTCTGTGTCATCTGCCAACTCCCAATCTTCTTCCTTCAAGAGTTTCTATTTTGCTTCCAAGTCCTACTCTTTTCTACCCTTAGTGACTGAAAGCGATGGAGGTTCTTTGTTCTCTCTGCATAGGGCATAACAAGAGAGGAGTTGTAGCCGTGTCTCTGGTATCTCCTACTAAATGCTCTTTCTCAGACAGATACTGATGAGTACTGAAATATTCCTGCTGGTAATAACTGACGATCTACATTTCTTCAGATCAGCTGAGAAATTAGCCATCCTTTCTTACATTACTTTTATAAGAAGATGTTTTATAAGATCCAAACGAATTTATATGGCTAAACTTGGAACAAAACAAATGGCTGGGGGGCGCCTTGGTGGCTCAGTCGTTGAAGCATCTGCCTTTGGCTTGGGTTGTGATCCCAGGGTTCTGGGATCGAGCCCCGAGTGGGGCTCCCTGCTCAGTGGGGAGCCTGCTTCTCCCTCTGCCCCTCCCCCTGGTTCATGAGCACTCTCTCTCTCTCCCTCCTCCACCTCAAATCAGTAAAATCTTTAAAAAAAACCCCAAATAACAAATGGCTGGTTTGAAGACTGACTATATTATAAGGTGGTAGCATTGTGGCAATGGAAAATAAAAATGGAACCAGACAACTTGGGCTTGTATTCAGGCCCCATGTGCCGGCTATATGACTTTGGGTAGCTCATGTTACTGCTTTAAAATTCATTTTCCTCGGGGCACCTGGGTGGCTCAGTTGGCTAAGCAGCTGCCTTCGGCTCAGGTCATGATCCCAGGGTCCTGGAATCGAGCTCCGTATCGGGCTCCCTGCTCAGCGGGGAGCTTGCTTCTCCCTCTCCTTCTGCTGCTCCCCCTGCTTGTGCTCTCTCTCTTTGTCAAATAAATAAATAAAATCTCTAATAAAAATTAATTTTCCTTCGTGGAATGGAAATAAAAATAATGCCAAAAAACAGTATTATAGAGACTTCAGTATTATGAAGACTAGCTGGTTTAAACGTATAGCCAACATCAAACTCAGTGATGAGACTCTAGAATCCTGAGTATTTTAATCAGTTAAAAGGCAAGGGTATCTATGTTCACCCTTACTTTTAAACGTTGTTTTGGATGTTTTGGCCCATGTAATAGCGTGTGCCAAAAAGCAAGTGAGAGAGAGATGATTGTAGAAAGAAAAGACTATCCTAAGAATAACTGAAATGAAAAGTGGCTTGGGCCTATGTAAAAACATACAGGTAGGAACAGCCAGGGTGATCTTGATAAAGTAGTTGCAGATACTTGTCCTGCCGAATATCATCTGTACTATCAAATTTATTCCTGTGAGCACAAGAACGGACAGGTGGTAAGAGGACAACAGACAGCCCTGAATCTCGAGTCCAGCCACAGACTTACTGAGCAGATGTGCTATGGTAGGCACTGAACTAAGAGTTTTCTGTAAATTATCATGTTTGAGTCTTACCACAAAACCGTAAGATGGGTATTATGATCCCTGTTTTACAAATAAAGAAACTAAGGTTTAGAGAAGGTAAAAAAAACTGACCCAGGTGCCAAAGCTGACATCAGAGCAAAGATGGTACTTCAAAGGAATTACTCTCAAAGTGAATCTTACACAAATGAGCCATGAAGGGGTGAATGATTTTACCAGTGGTGTTGGAGAAAAAGCTGAGGGAGGGGGTTGTCAGAAATCACATTAAGTACTCACTTCACACCATACCTACAAAAATTCTACACAGATTGAAAAAAGGGCCAAGGGTAAAAAGTGGTGGTGGGGTTTGGAGGGCAAGTAAAAGAAATAGAAATATCTATTTAATTGCAATTGGACTAGGGAAGAGCTTTCTAAGCATAGAAACCATGGAAGAAACCACAGGAGAAATGATTGATAAGTTTGATTGCATAAAATTTAAACTTCTGTTCATCAAAAGCCATAAGCCAAACCTGAATGCAGATAAGACTAGGAGGGCAAATGAAAACATACAACTAAGATACACAAATGATTAATATCTTTATTGTACAAAGAGCTCTTACAAATCAATAAAAAACCCACAAATTTCCTAAGTAAAAACGGTCAAAGGCAATAAATAGGAGAATTACCATAAATTTTTAAAATTGCTCAGGCACACTAATAAGAAAAAAAAACTAAAAGTAAAAGTAGATACCATTTTCACTGTGAAGTAAAAAAGTATTTTATGAAATTGTTAAGATACATTTGTGAGAGATTTGAGAACTAGGAACTGAGATAATGCAGCTAATTGTCTTTTTGGTGGGTAGTCTATAGACATATCTCAGAATACTGCAGGTTTGGTTCCAGATCACCACAATAAAGTGACTATTGTGATAAAACAAATCATATGAATTTTTTGCTCTCCCAGTGCATATAAAAGTTATGTTACCCTATACTGCAGTGTATTAAGTGTATAGTAGCATTATGTTTAAAAAATCTACATATCTTAAGTCAAACTTAGTTTATTGCTAAAAAATGCTAACCATCATCTGAGCTTTCAGCAAGTGGTAATCTTTTTTGCTGGCAGAGGGTCTAGCCTCATTGATATGGCTGCTGATGAGGGCGGTGGTTGCTGAAGGTTGGGGTGACTGTGGCAAGTTCTTAAGACAACAGTGAAGTTTGCTGCATCGATTGACTCTTCCTTTCGTGAACGATTTCTCTGTAGCATGCGATGTTCTTTGATAGCATTTTACCCACAGTAGAACTTCCTTCAGAATTGGATTCAGTCCTCTCAGACACTGCCCCTGCTTTATCAGCTAAGTTTACGTAATATTCCCAATCCTGTGTTGTCATTTCAACAGTCTTCACAGCATCTCCAGCAGGCATAGTCTCCATCCCAAGAGACCACTTTCTTTGCTCATCCATAAGAAGCAACTCCTTATCCTTTTAAGTTTGGTCATGGTGGGAACAGCCAAGGTGATTTTGATAAAGTAGTTGGAGATACTTTTCCCACCAAATATTGTATGTACTATCAAATTTACCCTGTGAGCGCAAGAAGGGACAGATGGTAGAGGAAGACAAATAGGGAGGTCTGAATCTGATGTCCAGCCACTGACTTACTGAGCAGCTGTGCAGTCCCATCTCCATGCTCCACTTCTAATTCTAGTTCTTTTGCTGTTTCCATCACATCTGCAGTTACTTCCTCCACTGGAATATCGAACCCCTCAAAGTCACCCATGAGGGTTGGAATCTTCTTCTACCAAACTCTTGTGGATGTTGATGTTTTGACCTTTTCCCATGGGTTATGAATGCTCTGAATGGCATCTAGAGTGGTGAAGCCCTTCCAGAAGGTTTTGCACTGATTTTGCCCAGATCCGTCAGAGGAATCCCCATCTATGGCAGCCATAGCCTTATGGAATGTATTTCTTAAATTATAAGACTTGAAAATCGGAATTACTGGGGCGCCTGGGTGGCTCAGTTGATTAAGCATCTGACTTTGGCTCAGGTCATGATCTTGGGGTCCTGGGATCGAGCCCCTCATTGGGCTCCCCACTTAGTGGGAAGTCTGCTTGTCCCTCTGCCCCCTTCCTCTGCTCATGCTTGCATGCATGCACTCTCTCTCTCTCTCTCAAATAAATAAATAAGATCTTAAAAAGAGGAAATCAGAATCATTTCTTGATCCATGGACTGCAGAATGAATATTGTGTTAGCATGCTTGAAAACAACATTAATCTTGTTACATATACATCTCCATCAGAGTTCTTGGGTGACCAGGTGCGTTGTCAGTGAGCAGTCATATTTTCATTCTTCTGCATGCAGCTGTCCAATTTTCCCAGTGCCATTTATTGAAGAGACTGTCTTTTTTCCATTGGATATTCTTTCCTGATTTGTCGAAGATTAGTTGACATAGAGTTGAGGGTCCATTTCTGGGTTCTCTATTCTGTTCCATTGATCTGTGCATCTGTTTTTGTGCCAGTACCATGCTGTCTTTGTGATCACAGCTTTGTAATATACCTTGAAGTCAGGCATTGTGATGCCCCCAGCTTTGGTTTTCTTTTTTAACATTCCCCTGGTAACTTGGGGTCTTTTCTGGTTCCATACAAATTTTTGGATTGTTTTTTCCAACTCTGTGAAAAATGTCGATGGTATTTTGATAGGGATTGCATTGAAAGTGTAGACTGCTTTGGGCAGCATAGACATTTTCACAATGTTTATTCTTTCAGTCCATGAGCGTGGAATGTTTCTCCATCTCTTTGTGTCTTCCTCAATTTCTTTCATAAGTGTTCTGTAGTTTCTAGAGTATAGATCCTTTACCTCTTTGGTTAGGTTTATTCCTAGGTCTCTTATGGTTTTTCGTGCTATTGTAAATGGAATTGACTCCTTAATTTCTCTTTCTTCAGTCACATTGTTAGTGTATAGAAATGCAGTGATATTTTGAAAGGAATATTTTTTTTCTGAGCAGTAGATCTCAGCAGTGGGCTTAAAATATTCGGTGAACTATGTTATAAACAAATGTGCTGTCATCCGGGCTCTGTTGTTCCACTTAGCATATGCAGAGAAGATGGAGTGTAGTTCTTAAGGGCCGTAGGATTTTCAGAGTGGTCAGTGTGCTGGCTTCCACTTCAAGTCACGAGCTGTGTTCGCCTCTAACAGGAGAGTCAACCTGATCTTGGAAGCTTTGAAGTCAGGCATTGACCTCTGCGTAGCGGTGGAAGTCCTAGATGACATCTTCCACTAGAAGGCTGTTCGTCTGCCGTGAACATTTGTCGTGTAGTGTAGCCGTCTTCATTATTACGTTCGCAAGATCTCCCGGATCACTTGCTGCAGCTTCTCTGTCAGCACCTGCTGCTTCCCCTTGTACTTTCCTGTTGTGGGCATGGCGTCTCCCCTTAAAGCTCACGAACCAACCTCTGCTAGTTTCAGACTTTTCTTCCGCAGCTTCCTCACCTCTCTTGGCCTTAATAGAACCTAGGAGAGTCAGGGCCTTTTTCTGGATTAGGCTTTGGATTAAGGGGATGTTTTGACTGGTTCGATCTATCAGACCACTCAGACTTTCTCCATATCAGCAATAAGACTGTTTCACTTTCTTATCATTTATGTGTTCACTGGAGTAGCACTTTAAATTTCCTCCATGAACTTTTCCTTTGCATTCACAATGTTGCCAACTGGTACAGGAGGCCTAGTTTTCGGCCTATTTCAGATTTTGACGTGCCTTCCTCACTAAGCTCTATCATTTCTTGCTTTTGATTTAAGGAGAGAGACATGTGACTCTTCCTTTCACTTGAACACTTAGGGGAATTTTAGCGTTATTAATTGGTGTAATATCAATACTGCTCATACTGATACCAATATCAGTAATGCCCCATATTGTTGTAGCATAAGGAATAAGGAGGCTTGAGGAGAGGCAGAGAGATGGAGGGATGGGCCGGGAGGGCTGGTTCCTGGAGCACTCAACACATAACATTTCTTGATTAAGTTACTGTCTTATATTGGGCAGGGTTCATAGTGCCCCCAAATTACTGATCACAAATCAGTATGACAAATATAATAATAATGAAAATGTTTGAAATATTGTGAGAATTATAAAAATGTGATACCGAGTCACAAATGGGCAAATGTGGGGCGCCTGGGTGGCACAGCGGTTAAGCGTCTGCCTTCGGCTCAGGGTGTGATCCCGGCGTTATGGGATCGAGCCCCACATCAGGCTCCTCCGCTGTGAGCCTGCTTCTTCCTCTCCCACTCCCCCTGCTTGTGTTCCCTCTCTCGCTGGCTGTCTCTATCCTGTCGAATAAATAAATAAAATCTTTTTAAAAAAAAATGGGCAAATGCTGTTGGAAAAATGGTGCCAATAGACTTGCTTAAGGTAGGTTGCCACAAACCTTCGATTTGTAAACAACAACAAAAAAAAAACATCTGCAAGACGCAATAAACTGAAGTGTGCCAGTATCGGAGTATCGGTTTTTGTTCTTTTGGTGGGCAAACTGTGGACACGAGCCACGGAAAAAGTCTATGCCTTTTCTTCAGAAATTCCATTTTGGTGAATTTCACTTAAGGAAATTAGCAGATGCAATAAGATTTTTGTGCAAGGATATTATTGCAATGTTAGATATACTAGATAAATAGAAAAACAGTGCAGCTTTAATAAATAACAAGAAATGTTTGAACAAATAGTGTCATGTGAATATGAAGATTAAGATGTAACTATTAAGATTGTGTTTTTGAAGGCTCTCCTGGGTAAAAATGATTCGCTGTTCAGGGGATATGTGGTATAATCCTACACTTGTTTAAAAGGCCCTGTGTGTGTGTCTGTGTGTATTGAAAGGGAACAACAGAAGATGTCGATTCTGTTGTAAGTGGTGTGATCATGATTAGTTTTTATTTTCTGTATTTTGCGTAGTTTCTACAATGAATGCATATTGCTTTTATGATTATAAAAAGTTATTGAAGTTACTGTTTTAGAAGTTGTGAAGATTAAATAAGAAAATATGGCTGGGAGTAAAGCAATGTTTTAGAAATGTGAATTTCCTATTTTCCTTTATTGGAACTTCAGATAGGAATGTCGCAATTCAAATTAAAGTCTTTATGATTTGATTTGGATTTAAAAAAATTGGTAAGACTAAACTCTTGTGGTATTAATTTGTGTAGGTTTTGGTAGCGTTAACGGATGCAAACATCATTACTGCTAAAGGTAGAGAGTACGTGTTCCTTTCTTCACATTCTATATATTTAATCTTTGATACCAGTTGGAATAATTTGCATCTTGCACATGGTACTGTATCCTAACAGGAAATGAGCTAAATGCATTTTTTCCTGACAGAAATAAAGTTAGCATTTTGTACAAGCAGAACGTCAGCCTTGTCCTTGGTCTTGGCATGCCTGCGTTTAGAGTAGGTCTGTAGTTTTCTCTTTCGAGGCTGGTATAGTCTTAGAGGAACCATGTCATCTCTTGTAGAATCTGGCTTTTGGCTTTTACCTGCCTTGTTATTCTGGCCCCTGGTAAACAATATTTGAGATAATGAAGTTTGAGAGAGAACATTGGTTTCTCATAATAGCTGTGAAGATAAATGGTATGAGAAAGTGTTTTTCCTGTGCCAACATTTTCACACAGGAAAGACTGTTTTCACAGTATATTTGTTACCCCATTGAAATTGTATCTCATGGGCATATTCCTTTCAAGTTCAGGTTCACACTTTTTATGTATTTGACAGAACTTTGTTTTTAAAAATTCTATTCAGGTTGTCGATGCCTTTGACTTGGTGTGCTTTTCTTTATGGCGTTAGTTCTATGAACATTTCCTGCATGTTCCTTTTTTCTCTATGCCCCATCACGTTTCTTTTGTTTTACTTTGTGTCCCTTTTAAGGCACTTCCTGTTTTTTAAGTCGATTCGTAATAATTATTTGTAAATGGTTGTCACGGTAAGTATGAAATTCTTTCACATTTGCTAAAATTCGTTTCTTTGTTTCTAGGGTGACTGTGGATCCTACTATTCACGAAGCTCCAGAAAGGTAAAGAAAATTAACAACAAACGCAATATATATATATATATATATATATATATATATGTATTTTTTTTTTTTTGCTTCTCTTCTTTTTTAAAATCATAAGCGTGGACTTTAATGAATTATTTATATCAGATGCTATTTTTTAACCTTTTAAAAATTTAAATCAGAGAACATTTTGAAAGCTTTTATGGTTTTGCCTCGTGGGGGCCACTTGGTTGCCTGGACACGTGCTGATGGTAGAATGGTACCTTGGGGGTGTTAACTGTGTTCCACATCTGGTCCTCAGCTGTGCAGTCAGAGCTTTGAGTTTATGGCATCGAAGAGTGGCCCTGTCCCCTGGAGACTGATGCTGTGTCACGTTCTCTGTATATAATGCCATGAAAACCAAATGGTTGGCTTGGTTCTTCAGTACATTCTCTGTTTGGAAGCCTGAATAGACGTTTAATTATGATCAACTGCTTCTCAATCTGGAATTAGGAGAGCCAGTTTGATGATTGTAATAGGTAAAGTCTTTTAGCTGTGATAACCCAATGACTGCATCTGACCTTGAGGGGTGTTCTGCTCAGTGGGCCTCACAGGCTGCCTTTCCTCTTTCCTCTGTACAGCGATGGGTAAATGTTACAACTCCTCCCTCTCCCCCTCCCATCTTCCCAGAGTTCCCAGCCCTCATCTTTCCACATGCTTAACAGCCACTGTCTTTCAGCTCTTAGTCTGGGAAGTATCTGTTCTTTGCAACAGCCAGACTAAAGGAAGGGTTAGGACAGGCTGCTTTTGAACATCAACCCTACTTGGCTCCATGCTCTTGGACAACATACTACGTCACCCTGTGCTTCGATTTCCTCACATGAAAATAGGTTAGTAATGGTGCCTCTTTCATAGGTTTGTTGTGGGAGAAAACATTTTACTCGGCGACATAATAAGAGCTCAAAAAAGGTCAAATGATATAATTCATGTTATTATGGCTTATTGCTTTTCCTAAGGTGACTTTTACACTCATATGTATAGATTTTATTAGGGTGGATTATGCAAAATTGCCCTTTTAGTATGTCAAAAATTGACTAACACCAGCCACTTCACATGGCTAAAACCAATAACAATTAACTTGTAATTCTTTCTCCTATCTACGGAACCTTTAGTGATTTTACTGCTTTAACACGTATCATTACCCTTATCCTTGGAAGTACAGGTACACTTGGATCATCTTCCTTAAATGATGTTATTTTTTTGTTGTTGTTATTCAGTGAAATCGTAGAGTCATACTGATTTTTTGTCACCAACTACTCATAAGAATGATAATGTAGTCTTTTGAGATTTTTACATTGGTTCCATAGGCGTTTCTCATCATATTACCAGCTCTGCAGGATTTTGTAATGTTGCTGTTAAGTGTTAGGTTATCGGAATCCTACTGTTAATTCCTTCTCACCCATGTATATTAAGTCTCACCTCTTAAAGAACTTTTGTATTTTTCAGGTGTATTTTCTTTTCTAGTAATTTTGAGGGGCAAAAGTGTAACTACCTTCATTTTCTGAAGTTAAAAAATAGAATCATATGTTGAATAATTGGACCAAGAGCATAGATTTGGCTAGTAATCTAGACGTAACAGAGGTCTTGCTAAGTTGGGCTTTTCTAGCTCTCACCCAAAACTTTCATTTTATATGGTTGGGTAAATAAAAATCCTAAGAGGCTGTCTAAAATAATAATGGCAGAATCAAAACAAAAATGGGTATATTTTAGTTTCCCCCTTTCGTATTATATTTCTAGATGCTGTCGTTGCTCAAAAGCATTATCTGACCATGTTTCAGAATTTTAACTCCAAGGTGGTTAATAATTGATGCCATCTTTAGAATGAATGAAGCATGAATTTTGCCAATACTCTGATGAAAAACAAAAATATATGTTGTCGTATTTTAACATTGAAATATTTTAGTTTTTCCTGAAGCTTATCTGAGAACGAAACAATTACTCATGTGTGGATTTAGGACTTTCTTGTTCAGTTCTACTTGTCTATTTGTGCACAGACCAACCTCCTTTACTTAGTCTTTAGCCATTTAAACAGCTTCTGGAATGTGCTTATGCTATCTTCTGTAGCAATGTTTTATATGTAGTTTAAATACTGTCTTTTCTTAAAAAAAGATTTTATTTATTTATTTATTTATTTATTTATTTATTGAGAGAGAGAGAGAGAGCAAGAGAGCGAGAGAGCATGAACATGGGGGGAAAAGGAGGGTGAAGCAGACTGTCCACTCAGCAGGGCTTGATCCCAGGACCCTGAGATCATGACCTGAGCTGAAGGCAGATGCTCAACCCCCTGAGCTACCCAGGCACCCCTGAAATACTGTCTTTATTGAAGTTTTGACTTTGTACCATGATGTCAGAAGACATGAGGCATTGGCATTGCCAGGCTGAAATGATTTCTCTGAAGCCTCTAGCACCACCAAGAATTCAGTTAGGCGAGTGAATAAAAACTGACTGGGGGCAAAAAGAGGCTAGGAGTTGATGCCTTTATTTTTTCCCTGAAGTGAAAGTTTTCTTCTGCTTTACCGTTTTGGTATCTTGGGAGTGACTCTTGTGGCCTCTATCTGGTTTGGGTGTAAACTCAACTGCCTTGTTGCTTTGGAACCCTCACTGGCCCATCCGCTCAGTTTGCCTCCTTTGTCTCCTGTCACAGTTTCAAAGAGCAGACCAGAAGTCAGAGATCTGAACTGTAAAGACGTCCCTCGCTACTTGGCACCCACTCCGGCTCCTCCATCGGCCAGTCCCTAATGGTCTAACCCACTTTGCCAGCAAGGGGATGTCTGGGGCCTCAGGAGGCAACACAGAATCCTTCTTCCAAATTTCTGTGATTGAATCCTCTCACCCACTTAAAATATTAAAGATATTAGAGATTGAGGAGATATGACTTCATAGTGTACAAATGGAAGGGGTGGCTTGGAAGAATTCTGAGTTTAATGAGAAGATCATCAATACAAGTGAAAGGAAAACCCATTTATTATTTCTGGTATCTGATTCCTTCTTTGTTTCCCCCCACCACTTTGATTATGTGTGTTTATAGAATGTGAATCAAATGGCAGCATTTAAAGAAGCCAAGGTCACTTTTTAAATCTCGTACGCCAAGGACTTGCCTAGACAAGCCTTTGATTTAGATGTTTGTAAATGTGACTTGACATCTGTAGATAGGTGTGCTGTCAGAACATTCGATTTACTTAAAAGAAGAGATGAAGGAAAGCATGAGCCTCTCTGATAGAATTCTTTTGCCTTCAAACTCTGGAATATGAGTAATCAGAAACAATGCTGCATCGTGTCAGGCAAAGTCTGAATCCCGATGACACAATGCTAAGAACTGTGAGAATTGACTCATGCCCAATTTAATGGTATGGGTTACAAAGAGGCTGACTAAAAATACTCGGATGTTTGCTGTGGCTTGCCGAAGTTTGTTTTCATTCTACATTCAGAACAGATCAGCGCTCCCACAGGGCAGGCACGATGCTGCCCTGAAGGTCTTTACATGGAGAGACTGGCTTGTATCAGGTTCAGATGTGAGCGTGTGCTGGCCTCATCCTCTGTCATTGCACTTAGCCTCAGGACTGATGTGATGGCGCAGACATGCTTTCCTCTCTGCTCCCTCAAGTGGGCCCCTTCTCGAAGGTGTGTGGTCAATAGGAAGAAAAGACTCCCATTTTCATTTGGGATTATCAGTCCTTAAAACACTTTTTTTTGACGTTCAAGGAAGACATGTTTGCTTTGATTTCTGTTCTAAAGAGAATAATGTTATTGGCAGCCCTTTAAAAAACGTGGTAGGAATGCAAGTAAGAGTATGAGGGAGAGAGAAAGAGAGAGAGAGAGAGAGAGTCGGGTTGGGGGATGGGGAAGATTAAAAAATCGCACTTAGAATATTTATAAAAATATACAGTTTCTGTATATTAGAATCACCTTACAATGACAAGTTATTGGTTCACTAATGTATAGTTGTCACATACAAGTAACACCTAGTTTGAACCCATGAGCTTAGAGTCCTGGCTCAGCAGACCAAAAGATTCCTGACCAAATATTGTCAATGTCGTGCTTCCACAAAATGCTACTCTCCTCTGCTCATGAGAAAATGTAATCTTTCAGTTGATCTCCTGTTTTCCAGTATGACTACAATGTTATTTAGAATTTCAGAAATGAAGTCTGATATCACGGTGTTTCCTCCCACTCCTCTCATTGTGTCTGTTTATTGTTTAACATCTTCTTTTAGAAATTGTCTCTTCATGTCTTTGGGCATTATTTTATAAGGCTATTCATATCTTTCTCATCAATTTATACAAGTTTTTTATGTATTAATATTATTAGTCCTTTAGCTCCATTTTGGGAGCAAATATTTTTATAGAGTTCCTTCGACTTTTACTTCCCTTTATATTATGTTTATCTTGCATAGTTTAATGTAAAAATTTAGCAAACAAACCCTTATTTGCTAACTATGGTGGAACTGTTAATCATAGAATTATTTTCAAATATGGTAATTTTTACAAAACATGTTTGGACATAGTTTCAGATCATATTTTTAACCTGGAAACCAAAAATCAAAAGGTGGTAAATATGGCTGAAAAGTTAGGTGAGAGTCATGTTGGGGGCTTTGAATTTCAGCTAAGGAGATCCATCTAGTGTCGGTGTGCTTCTTATTAAATTGGATACAATTGTGGATCACAGTATGACAAGGGATCAGTGTATATTAATCTCCTTTGAAGCAGTGGAGGAGATGCCGAGTGATGTCATATTATTTCACTGAAGTGTATTTTTTTTTTTTAATTCTCATGGAATTCCCCTTTGTTACAGACCTTTTTTTTTTTTTTAATGGATTTATCCGTATCACATCTAAATCCATGACCACATCTAAAAGTTTTCTTGTGTGAACATGTCTTCACTCAGTCTCTAGAATTGACGTTAGTACCCTGGAATTCTAAGGTAAATTCTTGCTCTGCAGTTCTCTTCTATGATGAAAGATGTGGCCCTAACTCGGCTAATGCTATGGTTCCTCCTCACAAGCCACCCTTTTCTGGAGGGCAGGAGACCTCGTGGTTGGCGTCTGGCAGACTGCTTGCTAGTTAGGAATTGTGAACAAGTTGCTTGACCGCTGTATTCCTCAACTGTCTCATTTCTAAAGGGCAGTGATAACAAACATGTACCTCATAGAGTTTTTATGAAAATGCAATGAGAATGCACCATTCCCCCTATTCCTGCTACATTTTATGTGTTTGATAAATGTTAAATGTAACCACCAGCAATAGGCAGATGCCCTTTCTTTCCTTTTCCTCAGCTGATGATACTCTGAGCCCGTCTTCCATGGAGTAGGTTTGGAGGGAATGAGGCTAAAAATGACGGGGACTTAAAATTATAGGCTGAAATTATGAGGACTTAAACATTTTAATAGTGTAATAAAGCAGTAGACAAATTGGTGATGAAGCCAGGAAATGATGCTTTAAAATCCAATGGCAAAATGGTCAAAGTTTCTTCCCATGGATACTTCCTTGGCCCACATGTCACCCCCCCCCCCATATCCATTTGTGATATTCTAGAAGTTGGATCAAAATTGATGGACAGGAGTAGAGAATGTTAGTCTTGTTTTGGTCTTTAACGGTGTATGTTTATATAATTTGTGTATTATCACTAAATATATTTATATAGATGTTACTGTATGTGACATGAATTATAGACAAGTGTGCACATGCATGTACACGCACTGTTTGTATGATATATATAAAATGATGTAAGTTAGAGCTCTGAAAAGTCTCCATAATTCCAGATCCCTGCTGAGCCTCTCTATAGGAGTTACTCTGCTAATTCATCCCAGGGGGAGACCTGGGGAGGAGCTTCAGTGTGATAAATACTGTTTACTCTAAGCCACAATGATGGGTTTCTTTCTTCACGGTAGAGTGTAATGGGTATCCCCCACTGCTCCGTCTGTAGCTCCCAACTCAAGAGTTTATTGGAATAAAAAGTTATTCTGTCTCAGGCCAGAAAGAAAATAGGATACATATGTATTCTTTCTTACGTTCTCGAAAGAGAAAAAGACTTGCTGATGTAGCTGACTGCAGTTTGTCTTTTGAGCCTATGAACCAGTCTGCTGATAATTACTTCAAATAGTGCAGTAAAAGGAAAGGAACTCACATTTATTGAATGGCCATTATGTGCTGTATGATTTTAACTCATTTGATTCTCCAAAGACTCTGTGAGGCCGGTTGGATTACCCCCAATTTATAGATGGAACTGAAGCTCAAAGTAGTTGGTAAATAGCAGAGTTCTGATACAAACCCAGGTATAACTGATCCCCCAAATCATGCTCTTTCCAGGGCTGTGCTGTCTGCTGTTACATTCGATGACGAATAAGGGAGACCAGAAAAATTGTTCGAAGTTTTGCACGTTTCCAATGTTGGCCCTGGCTGTCCACACCCAAGGGGAGCAGCCAGTAGCCGGTGCGGGCTGTAAGAACCCTGTAAGGCGAGTTTCCTTCGCAGCCAGGAGTCCCTCCTCTCTGCCCTCTGACTTGGGGTACTGCTTTGCTCTTCTCTGCGTACCTTGGTTTTCTTGCTTCTAACCTGCCTCCCACTCCCACTAAAATGTCAACATTCGCTAGATTTGCTTTGTAACTAGTAAAGCCATATTGGTGGCAGTTATTTACTTCACTTATTTATTTCAACTCGAATCCAGTGTTTTGAATATCCAGCTATAATTTGAGGCATGTATAACCTCCTGAGAAAAGAGGCGGCAATTAAGATGTCAGCCTTGTCAGGATTCCTAAGCGCTATGCTGATAGGTACTTGGAAATGATATAGATAGGACATATGCTAAAACCTTCTGGCGTGTAAATATGTTGCTCTTTAGCAGAAAGTTTCCAGGATTCGATAGGCAGCCTTTTGCAATGATTTGGGTATTCTGGGCTGGATTCAGCCTTTCTTAGTTAGATTTCTTTTCTCTTTTTTTATATTAGAAAGGGAGGAAGTGTGTGGTATAAGGAAAAGTGGGTAAGCTTGAGAGTCTGATAGGTGCAGTCTTTTTTTTTTTTTTATGTTCAGTTAGCCAACATATAGTACATCATTAGTTTTTGATGTAGTGTTCGATGATTCATTAGTTGCGTATAACACCCAGTGCTCATCACAACACGTGCCCTCCTTAATATGATAGGTGCAGTCTTAAATTGTAGCCCCATCTCTCACTTGTCCCTGGCAAGTCACTTTACCTCTTGGAACTCTGGTTATCCATCTGTAAAACAGATGTTGTACCTGCCATTGTTTTAACACCCAGTACAGTGGCTAGCATAGAGCATCACTGAATAAATATTAGTTCTCTGTATCTTGACCTAGAAGGTAATGCTTTTTTACTTTTTTTTTTCTTAAGTTCTTGCCTTTAATGAATGCATGTATATGGAGGGAAGACTGATTAAATAAGCCTTTCTTCACATAAAGACTGTCTTCCCTTTATAGTTCTGTATCTGTTCTATTTTAAATAAAGGTTTAAAATCTCTCATTTCCCTGATACCTCTGCATGAGATAAGACTTGAACTCAATATACAACAGCTAGTTGGGTGTATTCCATACATCTGTTATGTGCAAGTGTTCTTCCTGCCGGATCCGGGGTGCAGTGAGTTGAGGCACATTTTGCTAGACTTAGCTATTGATGATTCCAGCACATTTATCAGACACAGGTGATGCTTTTGAAATTATGCGGGAAGCAGACATGACTAATGCGGTAGGTCAAGGCTTCCAGCCTTGGGAGAAAACACTCGTTGGCTGGGAGGGATTCTGCTCCGTCTCATAGTCTTCTTCTCTCTTCTGTGAATTCTGTGCTCCCGATAAAAACTTGCCTGTCCCATCTGCCTTATGAAGTAAGTGCAACAGTTTCCACAAGTAATTTTAAATGTGCTCAAAGGTTAACAGTTAATGAGTACAAGTCTAGCAAGGTTTCACTGTAAATTAATCAGCTATTAGATACTCTCTGGTATCTAAAATTAAAATTAACTACTGTTCTTTTACTTTAAAGTCAACAGATGACTACTTTTCTATGCAAAGTATACTTTTTAATGAAAAAGTAAATATTTTTAATCACCAAATGAGAGAAGAACTTTCTCTCTACAGAAGTAGATGTTTTAGGAAAGATGATGTGTACTTTTTCTAAAGCGTCTCATGAGACCTACTAAGTTGATTAATCAAAAGCTTTAGAATTACTTTTAGTGTGGCACTCTTGTCAGTGATCCAAAAGAAAGTGTTCCTCAGTTTACAATTGTGCTTATTTTTGCCCTAATTCAGTCATCAAAAATCTAGGGACGGCATCATTTTGTAAAGTCAGGAAATGTAAGGAACTGAAGAATGACTCCCTGTCATTTTTTATGTTCCTTTCCTAGTTGTCAGTGTTGCGGCCCATCAACAGCACCACGTTTCCTGCTGGTTTAAAGTCCAATGGTAAAGCTGCATCCGTGCATCCTAAGTGCACAGACCCTAAAGTGCATCCTAAGCTCTTCTAGATAGCCAGCCAGCACCAGTGTGATGCCATTGTGACATGACCTGAGGAAGCAGGAGGTGTTACATAAAGTCAGAAAGAGCAATCTGAAGTTCGTATATGTTTTCTATTCCTTTATTTGACATTATTTGATTTTTGGATCATCCTTATGAAGTGGGCAGAGAAGGTGTTAATAATATTAACTCTATAGACACAGAAATGGAGGCTCACTGCCCTGACTTGCACAGCGTCCCATAACTGACCTACTTGTGCCAAGAGCCTGGCCCTTGGTTCCGCGCTTTTTCCACAGTCTCACTATCCAAGGGATAGTGAGGGACCACGTGCCCCCGTTCAAGTCATTTCCCTGTGAGAAGCAGTCAAGCCCTGATCCTTGGTGGGTTGGACAATAAACATTAATGGATAGAATCCATAACTAAGTATAGAGAAAGTAACACTGGTTCACCAGTGTGTATGAATCATTCTATGTGTGTCTCCACTTTCCCTAGAAGAACATTTTTGTCTGGACTCGTCCGGCTTGGTAATATAGGTTGTTTATTTTTTCCTGTGTGAAACCTGGATGGAGACGGACTGAAAGCTGGTCTGAGCCTATCGGTTGTGCTGACGCCAGTAAGTTTACTGATTATGTTTACCAGGCTCAAGCTTTTAAGATGAATCTCTGTGGAAATGAATTGCTCATTTTAGGGACTTGTCCAGTGCTGTGATCAGCCACATTCAAGAATGGAAGAAGATAGAAAAAGAATTCAAGTTATAATATTTTTTTGAAAAATTTTATTATTTGAGAGAGAGAGAGGAGAGAGAAGGCAAGCCCAAGCAGGGGGGAAGGGGTAGAGGGAGAAGCAGACACCCCGCTGAGTAGGGAGCCCGATGCGGGACTCGATCCCAGGATGTGGGGATCATGACCTGAGCCGAAGGCACACTGACTGAGCCACCCCGGCGCCCCCGAATTCAAGTTCCAATAATTCAAGTTATTGGAAAGCTAAGATGGCAAAACCAAAAATAAGTCTTCCTCTGTTGTCAGTAGTGGGCGGTCTTGGGAGCAGCACAGAGAGGACTCTGAAAGCTGATGCTTATGAAGTCCAGTGTCTACCTTCTAACTCTGGAACTTAGTGATTAAGTTTTGTGGAGCTTGGTTATCTTGTTTCAGGGATAAGGACACTTCCTTAAGGTTTGGAGCCTTTCTTTCCCATATGGGAGTTGCCTACGTAGAGCATAGGTGGTGAGGAATTATGGTAGAGGTGTTCAAAGCATTAAGAGAACATCCTTCCAGATCTTTGGTTCTAGACTCCCCAGGAGCATTATTTTATCTTCATTTCTTTTTCCTTTTGCAAATACAGGTAACCTTGAAAAACAGACTGAGTAGTTAGCTCCTGTTTCCACAGCGCTAGCATGAAAATTTCTTACAGGCTGGAACTGCTGCTTCCACGGTTGCTATGCAACCAGGCGAGGAGTTCACAAGCTTTGTCACAAGCCAGCAATCAAAGGAGAGACAGTATTTTCTTTCGATTATGTATTTTGTTTATTTATTTATTTCTGTCAGCTCTTGTTTTGGGGATTATGTATTTACATCCTTTGGGGAGTTTTTGTTTGTAGAAATGCCTTTTCTAGGGAAACTTTATTTGTTGAAGACATTTTGATTTGATCTTGCTAGAAAAAAGGTGAACCCTACCTCACAGGCAGTAGGTGTTGAAGTTAGGCCTTGAAGCAGATAAAACAGTTCTTACTAAAAACGTGGTGGAGTCAGATACAGCTTTAGCCACTCTTTTAGTGAGAAAACATCCAGGTAGCTTTGTATTCTTCTGCTTCTGGTCTCTGTCCATTGTGTACTTCTGTGACCTAAATCGGTGGCTTTGAGTCTGCAGTTCCTTCAGCTCTCTTGTCCCTGAAAGTCATCTCTGAGTAGAAGACCATTTAAACCTTTGTAATCAGGATTTATTCTGACCAAATTTTCTGGAGCCATCTTTTATGTAAATCTTTCTTGACCTTTACAGACTTTTGTCTTTCAAATACGAATGAACCAGCTTTTAAGCAAATGTTTGGGTAAATGCTTATAACCAGTGTTTGTATTTTCAGTTATCCATTTTTAATTATCCATGGATGTTTATTGAGCGAGGCCAAAGGATGTGTCTCAGAACTGCTCATAATACTCGTGCAGGTAGAGAAGAGGAGATAAGAAGACTAGAATAATACAGTCTGCCAGTGTCCCCAAGGAGAAAGGATGGATTCTAGAAACTGCATATCAGTGAGCTTGATAACTGATATCTGGCAGCATTGCAGTCTGGGTTACTGAACTAATAGCTCGCGATGACTAAGAAGTGGTGATAATTAGGAGCCGACCTGATTTCACTAGGAAAAACTCATGTAAAATTAAACCTGTTTTCTTCCTCATGATTTTACTATGCTGATGATTTATGTAATTCTGTAGCCACTGGATATGGCTTTTAGTAACACATTTGATGAAATTTCTGATGATAATCAACATTTCATTACTGCAGCCTCTAAACTTTTATGCTTTAAAATAGCACTTAGCAATTTTTTCCCCTGTGGCAAATGACTCTCTATGTAAATTATTTGAAGAAACAGAACATTAAAACTGATATAAATGTTTTTGAAATTCAGGGACATAACATTTGCATATAAACATTACCATTTGCATTTTCCCCTTATAATTGGGCCTTACTGTCAGAAAAAGTTTTGCTTCTTATCCTTTTAAAGTCAATATTTAGCATTTGATTGCATGAGGCCATGCTTGCAGGTGCGAACACAGCTCAGTCAGGATGAGCTTACCTTTCCCATCTGTGCCCTCCCCAAGTGAGTGGGGTTCCAGTTTGGGCCTCTGTCACTGCTGGGGTTTTGTGTATAACGTGTCAATGACTGTTGGAAAAAGGCCTGATACCTCATCTTAATTTCCACACTCCCTTTGAATTCTTTGTACAAGAGTGGAGAGTGAACTATTTTAAGTCAAACCATAAAGCAGTGCTGAGGAATGCTGATTTTTTTCCATTTCTTCAACCCACAAGCGTTTCCTGAGTAGTGCCTTCATTGGTTTGAAGACAAGTGGGGCAGATGCATTCTGTCACATGCTAAATTCTCACACTGGCCTTTTTTTTAAAACCCTTTGGCCAACTGACAGATCCCTTCTCAGAAAGAAAATTTTAAATACATAAGATATGAGGAACTAATTATATTAAAATAGTTATCCAAGATTAAAAATTGTGATACAGTAATAGATATACTTATTAGTGCATTAGGTAATAAGATCCAGCAGAGGGTTTACTACCAGCTATATTTTGTAATTTTGATGCGCTTAAGCGATATCGTATCTGCCTAACTATAGAGTGATAGAAAAGGAATCATTATTTCTGTGGGTGACAAAGTCACAGGTACTGTTAATACGCTGTGGCTTGTATCATGCCTGTATTTATAATGCAAGGAGATTCTAGATTTCGGTTAGATGTTAATGAAAATAAAGATGTACTTTTCTCTCTCCAAGAGTCTGTCCACAGACCCATGCAGGGGAGGTCCGTATACCCCAATTAAAATACACCTGTTTACACATCACCAGTATAATTATAATGTTCACAAAAGTAATTTTCTTAAAAACAGAAATATTAATATAAGACGATGATACATTCTTTCCAGGTGGTAAAGTCTCTGGGATTAGAATCCTTGTGGATATTCCAGTTAGCGTGTATAGTTTGAACTCTTATTAAGCACATGTAGTAGCAGAGACAGATGAGTTCCAAGCATGTATATTGTCAATGTGACCTAATCCTCAATAGAATAGAATGGTAAATCTTCACAGAAAATGCCAAATGGCTGGGCCCTTTGCCAGTCTTCCATTATATTTTTGAAAGAGCGTAAGAAATAAAGCCATAGTTTAAGTGGAGAAATTTTATCTAAACAACCTGTATAAGAGGCCGAGGGAAAATGCCCAACTCATTAATGAATAATGCTGGTAGTCACATTGAACATCTTTGGTGCGAATAATAGCACTGATTTCGTAGGTATCTGTGGGTTAATATGTGTGTAACACTTAGAGTCATGCCTGACGCATAGGAAGCCCTGTGTTATTGCTCTTCCAAAATAAGTCACTACTATTAAGTTCTACAGGTTTGCTGCAGAGGCCATAAAGCTTTCTTATTTCCAAGAACCATGTATACATGTACAGCAGTGATAATTCAGGGCTTCCCAGTCCACGACTGTGGGATGACATCACAGACATTTTTAACTTACTTTTTGACTAGATGATACATGAACGTTATATAAAATCTTAAAGATATAGAAGTGTATATATGGTGAAAACTAAATCGTTTTTGCTTCCTTTTATCTCAGTCACCCAATTTTCCTTCCCAGAGGCAATGTATTATATAAAAGTAATAGGTTTACCTTTTTTTCTTTTAAAGATTTTATTTATTTATTTGAGAAGAGAAAGAGAGCACAAGTGGGGGGAGAGGTAAAGGGAGAGGGAGAAGCAGACTCCCTGCTGAGCAGGGAGCCTGACGTGGGGCTCAATCCCAGGACGCTGGGATCATGACCGGAGCCGAAGGCAGATGCTTAACTGACTGAGCCACCCAGGCGTGCCTAGATTTATCTTTAAAGGGAGATTTTATGCATATGGTTACAAGTCTGTGTACATACACATATAGTCATTTTTTTTTTTTCTTTAAGTAAGCTCTACACCCAACATGGGGCTCAAATCAAGAGTCACATGCTGTACTGACTGAGCCAGCCAGGTGCCCCCATGTATAGTCTTCTTGATGCAGAAATGATTCCATGCTATATACTGTACTTTACCCAGAGTACATCCGTAAATATACCGTAGAGATCATTCCATACAGAGTTGCCTTGTTTTTTTAAATAAACTTTTAATTTGGAATAATTTTAGACTTACTGAAAAGTTGCAAAGATAGCACAGAGTTCCCATATACTACACACTGGTAAACATTTTACATTATGGTGCTGTAGCTGTCAAAACTAAGGAGCCAGTATTGTTGCATTACAATTAACTAACGTCCACATTCTGTTCAGATTTCCCTAGTTTTCCCCTACTGTCCTTTTCTCTCTTCCAGTATCCATATTACATTTGTCATCATGTTCCTTATGGTCTCCTCTAGTCTGTAATAGTTGCTTAAATTTTCCTCGTTGACAACCTTGACAGTTTTCAGGAATGCTGGCTCAGTATTTTGTGGAATATTCCCCCATTTGAGTTTGTATGGTGTTTTCTCATGGTTGGTCTGGGTTTATAGGTTTTGGGAGCATGAGGTGAAGTACCCTTTTTTATCACCAATGTCAAGAGCACAAGCTATCAATGTGGTTTATCACTGATGATGCTGATCCTGGTCACCCCAACAAGGTTGTATTTGCCAGGTTTTACTTTTTAAAGTTACTTTACCTCCCTTTCCATATTCTGCTTTTTGGAAACAGCTAACTAAATGCAACCCACATTCAAACGGACTGAAGTTCCACCTCCTTGGGAGAAGGATGCCCTGTGTGTGTGTGTGTGTGTGTGTGTGTGTGTGTGTGTGTTAATGACTTTCGAATGTGAATGTCTGTGTTTTGTTTGTTTGTTTTTAGAGAGAGAGAGTGCATGTGCGGGGAGGGAGGGCAGAGGGAGAGGCAGGGGCAGAGGGAGAGGAGGAGAGAATCTTAAGCAGGCTCCACGGTTACCTAGGGCTTGATCCCATAACCTTGAGATCATGACCTGAGCTGAAATCAAGAGTCAGTTGCTTGACCAACTGAGCCACCCAGGTGCCCCGAAACTCAGTTTTTGACTTCTAGTTATCTTTCTAAAATAAAACTCAGATCTAGAGTTTTAAATGATACTCTCCCAAATCTGTCCTCTCCCTTCATGTATATTTCTTATTTTGGGACACCTCTCTTTAGCTGCCCAGAGACCTCTTTTTGTTTGTTTGTAATTTTCTAGTTGTTTTGGCCGTGTTTGTACATAGAGCTGAATTCAGAATAAACAATGTGGTACTTTAATGATGGCTTTGTTGATATTCATAGAGGATCATTGCTAAGCTACTCACCTGACAAATTATTTGCTCCAGGTGACTAAATAAGCAGTTTTCATAAACCGTGTTTTTGAAATTAATATCTAGAGATGCTGCTGTCTTACCAAAATGTTACATCGAACTTCGTAACCTAAAACTTCACTTCAGTGTATACTCACATAGGTTTGGGCTTTTTATTCAGTTAACAGGTATTTACTTATTAAGCTTCTGCTCTATTTTCGCCATGGTTTGGTGGTGAGACAAGTCAGATGTCTGACGTGAGGCAGATCATTTCTAGTGCAAGACACACAATAAACACATTAAAAATTAATAAGATCATTTCAGAGACTGAGAAGTGCTTTGAGGAAAATAGGCAGAGTGAAGTGCTCGTGGATCCCTCGGTCGTGGTGGCCGCGTCAGGGCTGCTGTCGGCTTGTGGCCAGAGTCGTCCTCAAGAGATGCAGTTGACCTGAAGCCTGAGGATGCAGGAGGACCAGACATCTGAAAGGCTGGGAGAAGAACTCTCCAGCAAAATCTGGACTTGGGAGGGGATTGGTGACTTCCAGGAATAAAAAGGCCGGGTGTTGTAAGTGAGGGCAGGGTAGTGGGGACGGGCTGTGAGGGTAGGCAGGGCCGGGCCCTTGTAGGGCTTCACCAGCACAATTACCTCCTATGGGAAGGCTCTGGATGCTTTTGAGCAGGGGAGTGACATGATCTGATGTATGTGTTTTAAAAGCACCTTCTAGTTGCTTTGTAGAAAACAGATTGTAGGGGAGACAAGAGGAAACAAGAATACCAGTTGGGAGACCACTGTAAGAGTCCATATGAGAGAGGGGTGGTGGGTTGGACTGTCAGCAAGATGGACAGAAGAAGGTAGTTAAGGGGACGATGCCATATAAGTGCCTCCAAATAGATTGCATTGCATGTGAGTTTAATGTTAGAAACATTTGGCGTAAGAAAAGAATCATTAGCATTATATTTTCAGTTAGTGCTTAAAGAGAAGAGTGGTATCACTGGTAGATAAATGGATAAGGAAGATGTGTACACACACAAACACACACACACACACACGAATATTACGCAGCCATAAAAAAGGATGAGATTGTGCCATTTGCAACAACGTTGAGGGACCTAGAGGGTATTATGCTAAGTGAAATAAGACTGAGAAACACAAATACCATATGATTTCATTCATGTGTGGAATCCAAAAAGAAACAAACGAGTAAAGAAACAAAAAGCAGAATCAGACCTATAAATAGAGAACAAACTGATGGTTGCTAGAGGGCAAGGGGGGTAGAGAGATGGACAAAGTGGGTGAAAGGGAATGGGAGATATAGGCTTCCATTACGGAATGAGTAAGTCATGGGAATAAAAGGCCCAGTATAGGGAATACAGTCAGTGATATTGTCATAGTGTTGTATGGTGACAGATGGTGGTTACACCTGTGGTGAGCACAGCAGGACATAACAGAGAAGTTGAATCACTATGTTGTACACCTGAAACTAATACAACATTGTGTGTCAGCTAGACTCAAATAAAAAAATTAAAATAACAACAGAAAAGAAGAGTGGTAGCAAATATCCACATTAATACACTAGGAAGACATTAGGGAGCCATGTCCACCCTGACTTAAATTCGCACATCATAACAGGAGAGGAAACTTGCTTACCAAGTTAATGAGCTTTCGATTTTTATTATCTAGGAAGTCTGCCGTAACTACCAAGCCCACAACAATAAGAATTTGTCTTTAGGGTTAATAATAAACTGCAGTAGTTAAGCATCCCATTTATTTGATTATTATTCCTGAGGAAATTCTCATCTTAGTAATAATATTTCTGATGTAATGGTCACTGTGAATTGCTTTTATACCATAATGATTGTAATACTCAGCTAAGCAGAACATATTTCAATCATATATTGATGTTTGACTTCGAAATCACTGAGAAAACATTTCATTTTTGTAGCTATCACATGCATGCAAAATGCCTTTTGATAAAGGGTTTTACAAAGCTTTCTTTTGCATGGATCTCTTAATGTAGTCAGTCTTGACATTTTGACTCATATCAAATACAGCAATTCACTTTATGAGAACATGGAATTTAATATTTTAACAGTTGATTTGTTTTAAATTTTCAAGGTAATATTTTCTTTTGCTGTATGAAGAAACATTGTTGCAATGTAACAAACTCATTAGTTGGGCTCACTTTAATATTTTTGGGTAAGACAGGCAAGATAGGGACAATTTATTTTCGTATTCTAGAAGTAAGGATTTGCTAAGGAGCTGATGAGGTAAAGAGAAGGGAAATATTTGCCTCTTTAATAAACTTTTAAAAAGCACTGCACAAGTGTGGAGTGCCTGGGTGGCATAGTCGGTTAAGCATCTGACTCTGGTTTTGGTCAGGTTGTGATCTTAGGGTCATGAGTTCAAGCCCCACATTGGACTCCACACTCAGTGTGGAGTCTGCTTAAGACTCCCTCTCCCTCTTCCTCTGCCCCCCCTTTTCTCTCTCAAATAAAATCTTAAAAAACACTGCAAAAGTAGATTGATGGCACCAAAATTAAACAAATGGATGTTGATATGTTAACTGTCTATAGTTCTTGTCTTTTTATTAAAGCAGGTGTGGCTGTACTTTTATTTGATAACGCGTAGCTTGTATTACAACCACATGTTCCTGTTTAACTGGATGTCTTTTTTTGTGTGTGTGTGGGGGTAAGAATAAGATGCTGTAAGTTGAAATAGGTTTGCCTCTCAGAGAATGTAAGTTAGTTTCAAGCACAGAATTCTGTCCAAGTTTATTACTTGACATGTAATTAACTGTGTGTTGAATATTCTTGAGTACCATCTCACTAAAGGTTTAGGAGTATTTTCGTAAGTGAAGTCCAGAAACAAGACCCAAGCTTTACTAGCTATTTTAAATACTTTTAATAATTAAAAAAAATAAGAAAATGTTAAAATTGTTTCAATCCTTGTAAGAAAAGAATGTTTTGATATTTCAACTGGTTATTCTTAGGAAAGAATCGGGGTTCTCATAGCCTCATGAGATTTCTGTTCCCAATGCAGCATAAAAACCAAAACCAAACCACAAGTTGCCTTTATAAGTTATGTTGATCCTTTGATTACATTTACTTGAGCAAAGAGGAAAGCTCTGTACAAAGTGGCGCAGTAGATACAAAGATGTCAAACAATCCTTTCCTGAAGGATTTAGCTCTAGTTGGGTGTCAGTCCTGCTCATGTTCTGGCGTTGGCCTCTTTCTGTGCCCAGCCAGAGAAGTGCATGTAACATGTTAGGAGGACATGCCCAAGAACAGAGTCAGTCCAGGCGTGAGAGGGTCCCGGAATTTGGCATCTGAACTGATTCTTGAAGGAGGTGCAGAATTTAAACAGATGAGAATGAAGCCTCGAGGAAAGCGTTGTAGGTAGAAATGACAGCCCCTATCCTGGCTCTTCTGTTCTAGCTGGGCATTGTGCCTGTCACTTCACTGCTCACTGGACAGCTCGCAAAGTGCCCTGAACAGAGAGGCTGCTGAACAGATGGGATCCCAGGGGTGGACAGTGTACTTGTACGCGGACAGCATACAGACGACTAATGTGCGTTTAAATCAGTTGAACAAGGTAGCATGATTGCATAAACTATATTCACATTATGAGAACTTGACAATCTGTTTTTTTCGCTTCACATCTCACTTGCAATTCCTGATTCGATTGCTACAAATCAGAAGGAGAAAGAACATCTTTGGTTCGTAAAGGATTTCTTGGGCTAAATGTTGGTAGACATTTCTGAGATAAGTTTTTGATTTCTAGTCTCTTGGTCTTTGAAGTCTGCAAAAGGACAGACTTAATGTTTCTGTTTTCCAACCTTTGGGGGCTCACGAATGGTCGAGGGGAATGCTGCGAATTTTAAATAAATACATTTAACGAGTTGCATTTTTTTAATCAGGAAAATTCCATATTCAGGTGAATCCTTTTATATGATATGGAGTCCATTTTTTAATGTAAATAGTCTTTTTTATAATTTGCTTATTTAAAAAACTTGGTTTCTTATCCATCTGACTTAAGCTTTGGGTTTCTAGTTTCCTGGTCTACTAGGAGTCTGTCTATGAGCCGTTGATTCAACGCTTTCATTTTCTTACGTCGGGGGACTCACTTTAGTGGTAGGAACCCTAATAAAATGCATTTTAAAGAAGACATTTAATAGCTTTATTTTTTTAATCAGAAGAATTCCATATTCAGAGTGAGTCCTTTCATATGACATGGATTCTTTTTTTTTTTTTTTTACTTACATAGTTGTATAATTTACTGGTTTCAAAAATGTTCTTCTGTATATTGGATTTGGTTAAAGTAGAACATGTTCAATATCCTGTTCACTTTTTATTAAGACTATGGAGCATCCAGTGGGAAAATCTAAGGGTACCTCTCTAAAATTTCTCTCAAATTCTATCATGCTTGGAAAACTAGATAATCTAGAAAACTGTTTCTGACACAATGTAAAGATGAGTTTGTTCAGATGGAGTCCCCAGTAAGCCAATGACTGTGAAAGAGTATAGGTCTGGTTCCATGTTTGATTAGAACACGTGTTTCTGACATATAAAATATTGCTGTGATTAATGATCATAATGGATTTTTTGGGGTAGATTTTAATTTCATTGTTGCTGTTTCATTATGTTGAGTGTTCAGCCATTTCACAGCTTGTTAAAGATCTATTTCAAGCATTTGTTGCTTCTTCTGAACACTTTCCCAGTATCTAATTATTAAAGGAACACACAGTATGCAGAACAAATTCACATGAGCAGAACTGACAATCGCAGAAGTGTTCTATTCTTATTTGCATCATGGTCTTATTCATGTCAGGTCAAATCCATATATTTCTCTCAAATTTCTCTCGTTTTCCTCACTGAGCATCTTAGCAGGGATGCTATACATGATATTGCAGACATGCTGTTAAGAATATTAAAAAGGCTAAGAACCTCAGGCTAAAGAATTATGTAGAAAGAAAGAATTCAGCATGAACTGTCAGTCTGTCCTCTCTTGCCTTTTTGGTTTTGACTTTCTTGTTGGCAATTTCTTTTTTTTTTTTTTTTTTTTTAAGATTTTATTTTTTATTTATTTGAAGAGATAGAGAGAGCCAGCGAGAGAGGAAACACAAGCAGGGGGAGTGGGAGAGGAAGAAGCAGGCTCATAGCGGAGGAGCCTGATGTGGGGCTCGATCCCATAATGCTGGGATCACGCCCTGAGCCGAAGGCAGACGCTTAACGACTGCGCCACCCAGGCGCCCCTAGTTGGCAATTTCTTGGGGTAAATGTGGAGCTCTTTTACCTGCCTTTAGAAAAAAATGATCTTCCAAGGATCTATGCTTAATATCAAGGTCTGGACATTTTATTTCCCTTAGACACCAGAGATTTCAGTGGGTCCTCACCTTGCTGGAAGGCTGCCTTTAAGCCAGCATCAGCCTGTAATTGATTGCTAATGATTACCTAAAAGGAGCAGTCAGTGTTCCCTGTCAGGTGATTGCGCAGCGACCAGATAGCATGTATTTTTGAGGCAAAATCAAGGACTAACCCTGGAAGCTTCAAAGGCCTCATCACTGTGAGGCTATTGCTGTGTCATTCTAGTCCAAACAAGAGCATACCTGGAATAAAAATCAGCTAGCTGTCCATATACATCTGCAGATGAAATACAGGACACAAAATGGCAAAGATCTGTAAACAATTGTCTGTGTTTTCATTTCACTTTTATAGAGATATATCTGTGTCAGAAGAAGCAAATATATATGCTTCTCCTTATAGGTAAAAGGCCAAAAACGTGCAGTAAATGGGTGGCAGTGAATGGGTTAATGACATTGTTTTGCAAAATGTGTGGTAATGAGTGACTTGACATATTTTTCAAAGAGGGAGACTGAAAGCCAGGTACGCATTGTGATCCATTCTCTTAGAAGTTAATAAAGTCTTTCACCGAAAAATGAATTTATTTTTAAAGAAAGAAGCAGAAAGACCAAGCAACATACATTAGATTATTATTAAATGTGGCCGCGTCTCATAGAAGTGAAAGCTGTAGTCCAAGGATGAGTCTTTCCGAGGCTATAGCCCCTGCTTGAACGGTCTTTAGGTGGAAAGATGGAGGGGATTATAGGGAAAGAAACAGAAGGGTCGGTGGAAAGATTTATACAGGCAGAGGGACAGGGAAGGGGGGCAGAGAGTACAAACTGTTAGCTTATGCTTATGTTCCATATTAAAGTGAACATAGGCAGTTCCTTGATACATCTGAGTTATGTACATCTTCTCTGTGGATATTGGTCCTTTAACCAATGCCAGAGTGCAGGGAAGCAAGCCTCAGTGGGACTTTATCAACAGGTGACTTACCCAAATTTGTATTTCAGAGCTCGTGGAAAATAGATACTGGTTTCAGGTCCTCTGTGTTTAATGCATAATGTAAAGCACTAAGTAAGTGCTTCCACTGTAATAGCTTTTGGGACAAAGGTCACAGGCTTTTTACTCAGAGACACCCTTGCAGACACTTTCATTTTTGTTCCAGTGTCCAGGTTTTATGTCAGCAGAAAAATAAAAGGATTGAAACCCAAGTGCGGAAAACCTGCAGTTCACCACAGTTCCCTGGAACAAGAGTATTTTTCTTAGAATACTTTCATCAGAATTACTTTTAGTACATATTTAATTTTCTGGTAGTAAACCCAGATTTGGCCCGCCAGCCTTACCAGGTCTGAAAAGCAACTATTTAATAAACATTGTTCATACTTGTGGAAATATTGAGAATGCCCAGAGAGCAATAAGAACCTAAAAAAATCATGATTTTGGTATTATTTTCCTTTTCCTGATTATAGATGAAAGAATTTCATTTGCTCCGTGAGGAAGACTTGGAGTTGTTCGCCCTCCAGCTGCGTTTTCCGTCTCTAGAGCACGCTCAAGTACTCGATTCTCCTAATAGCGAGGTTGTAGGGATCAAGGCAAGACATCCTGCGAAAGAAATCCAGGAATAACATTTTATATAAGGCAGTGATTGTTTTTGATTAAAACACATTTCTTCATTTCCTGGATGCAAGACAGGCGCAAAATGTTTTAAAAGGGTAGGAAAAAAATTGTCATCAATTCCTTTAGATTTGGGTGTACCTCTCACGGTGAGAGTTAATTAATAGGTGCATCAAAGTCCTTAAGAGTAATTGTTGTGTTTACTTAAGTATCAGTTATCTTTCTTAGTACTGCTGTAGCCCTTGGCAACTCTAAAGATTTCTGTGTGGTGTGACCTCAGCAAAGACATAGGGGTCATTCATGCCCCTTGGCTAACAGAAATGCTAAGGAGATTCCAATGACAGGGAAGCAACAGGAAAAGTGTCAATTTTCTTTCTACTCATTCTCCCCACCAGGATATACACCTTTGGAAAGAAGGGTGGAGAGTGCTTCCCTTGGGTTAGTCATGGAACATGATCGTAGCATTTAGCCGGTCTGCTGCCCAGAGGGCCTATCAGAACTGTTACAAGGAATATGTGAGTGTTACACTCTCAGATCCTTATCTGTCTTAAATAGTTCAGTCTAACTGAGATAACTCAGATCCTCAGTCATTCATTTGACTCCTCTCCAATCTTCCGTGCCTCACTTCGCATGTTGACTGAATATGGCGTGCAGTCATCTCTGTGCTTACCTTCTAGTTCATAACCCTATGCATTCTCTAATCTGCAGTCATTTAATATATTGTTCTTAGTTGCAAACAACAAATTGATTCTGGCAGGAATCAATTTTCCTTAAGCAGGAAAAGAATCTGTTGAAGAATATCAGACAGCTTGCAGAATTGAATGGAAGCCTGGAGAACAAGCCTTGGAGTTATTGTAGAAACAGGGGAACGTGGGCCAGCTGAGTAATACAGCCAGTATTCATCAATAGAGGCAATGCAGTCAGGCCACAGAGGATGTGCTATCAGGACGGTACTAAGGGCACATGCCCTGATCACTGCCGGACACGGAGCCCTGCCACCATTCGTGTGACTAGCTGGCTGCTGTGCCGATGCTTTGTCGCTCTTGCTCTCTGGCAAGCACGTGTCCTCTGGGACGCCTAGGGTGACTGCTGGGTCTTCAGGAATGCGCAGGATGATATCTTCAGTTTTGGTAACTGTTGTGATCCTGGATCTTGGCGAGATGATCAAAGCTGCAGACAAAAGGTGGAGCACAGTCAGCAGGTGAGGTCGTAAGGCGAGACACCAGAGGTTTCCCAGAGGTCCTTACGAAGTAAGAGGTTGCTTCTGGTGTTTGTGCTTTTTAGGGTCCAGTGTTTATACCATTGGTATAACCCCTAGAGGGTTTTGGGGGCTGTGTCAGCTTGTTCTGGTCAGCGGAGCATGTATGGAATGATGGGTAGCAGTCCGTTCACCACCTGATTAAACGTGATAATGCGCACAAACTCGGAATCACTGTCCTCTGCGTCTGTCCGGCCTTCCATGCTGTTGTTGATCTCTGCCGTTCCTTCAGGGTTGTCATGTTGCTTTGATTATGTTTTTTGATTACAAGGAAAGGCAGCTCAAGGGGTGCTTGGCTGTTCCCACCAGGATAACCTTCATCTCATGGGTCCGTGGGTTTTCCTCTTAGGAATATCTCTATTAAGTCTGCACTTGAAAATGGGGAAAGTAACCACAGCCTGGGTTTGAGGTGCTACTGGGCTGGATGTAAGCTAGACTGAGTCAAAACTCGACTTGTAACTTGACCCCCAGCAAGCTCCGCACTGGCTGTTAGACTGCAGTGTCATGTGCAGAATTAGTTTTGGCTCGGAGCCAGTGCCCAGTAATGCCTAAGAGGCCTGGACATTTTTCTTTCCACAATGTCCAAGCTTCTAAATGGCCACAAAGCCCTTTGAGGAGGGCTAGCCAGAAGATTCATGATCTGTATTTATGATGTTACCGAAGATATATTTAACTTTTGTTTGTGTTGTTTATCGCTTTGAAGTTGATCTTAAAAATACAGTGAAATAGAACCATTAAATCTGAAAGACTCTGTTCCCAATTGTTTGTGTGGATTGACCGGCATTTCCATTTATCTCGGCAACTCTTTTCAAGTCGTTCTTCCTCCTTCCTCCAAGTAATTTTTAACATGGGATCTGCTTTCACTCTAGCCTAGAAGAAGTTGGAAATTTTTTACCTAATTTTTCCTTCCTTTCTTTCAAATAGGTTAGTGGCTCTTATCTCCTAGGGAGGTGTGGTGCTTTCTATTCCTGGCAAATGAGTAAGAAATTAGGAGTAAAGCAGATGGACGACTGCCCTGCTGCTCTATGGTTCATTCCTTTGAGCCACATCTGTATGATACTGATTTATTATTTCTCAGCAGACTCAAACCTTAGGTTTGGGGGGCTTATTGCATATGACTAAGAACTAGGTTGGGATGGCTGGCCTTCAACCCCAGTTCTGCTGCCTACTGGTTGGGTGACCTCAGCCAAGGCATTTAAATCTCTGACCCTATTTCTTCACCTATAAAATAGAAGAAATAGTGCATATCTTAGAAGTTTGTTGCATGAATGTAATCAGATAAAAATCGTAACACATAGCATTTAATAAGGTTAGCTAATATATTTCTAAAAGCTTATAAGATTTTAAATTATAGAGACAAGAAGTAATACCAAATGTAAATACTTTTAATTTCCATATTGCATTATCTGTGCTGCTGATATTCTTGAGTTCATTTATCCAGCTTGTATTTCTGAAATACCTACTATGAGCAAAGCATCAATTCCGGTTTTTACATGACATGCTCATCTTGACCTGAGCTTGCTATTGGCCGTTGTTAGAGGACGCAGATAGTGAAAAGCTTGTTGTAAGATTCTGGGCACAGAAGAGTCTGTTCCTTTTTTTCTCTTATCTGGGTTCCTTCCTATCCTGGCCTCTTCACTGCATTAAAATTTAGCCTGTGTAAAATCTTTAAACACTAAATTAGTATTGTTCAATCGAAATAGAATGTAAGCCGCATTTGTAATTTCAAATTTTCTAGTAGCTTCATAGATAAGTGAATGAGATGAGATTAATTTTAATTATTTCATCTCATCTAACATAGCTAGAATAACAGGATTTCAAAATACAGTAAATTTAAGTAATTATTGATATTTTACATTTTTTCCCCAAGTCTGTGGAGTCCAGTGTGTATTTTACACGTATAACACATCTCTGGTCACGCTCGCCACATTTCAGGTGCTCAGTTACCACATGTGGCTGGTTGCTGCTGTACTGGACAGAGTGGGGCTAAATTGTCACCAGATTCTAAGAGGTAGCCGTGAATTCTTCATTAAACAATTTTGAACCTGGAAGGAAAAAAACAGGAGAGAGAGAATGAATTGAGGTTGCGTTTTCCATATGTGCTTTTTGTAAAGCTCATTCAGGATACACATAAAGAGTTTGTGGATTCAAGACCATGTTGGCTATTTTCAGAAATCCAAATAGCCGTTAACAGTTGTTGGGGAAGAGCTAAATTGGAGAAACTTAAGGGAAGGTTACATCGTTAGTCATTATTGATTGGGAAGAAAACAACTAGTGATGCCGAAGGGAAGTGGGTCGAAATTGTAAATTTTTAGAAATGAGTTTGGTAAATTACCCATAATAGTCAATGCAATTTTTTTCCATCTGAGACTTTTAGTCAGAATATGATCTCTGTTGAAAGGGAGAAATTACAGAGTTTTTTCTTTCTAATTGGAAGTTCCAGTGTCATTTTTTCTTTCCACTGGTTGTATGGTTTACTATGGAATGAAGTCAGTTATGTGGAGATTAAGGCACTCTCTTCTTTCCTGCCATCTGTTGCCAGAGTTCTGTCATGCTTCCTGCCACAGTCATCTGGGACTTCATTTGTCATCCACGTGGTTCATGATCCAAGTTAATGTTACACCTGAAACTTTAAAAAAGAAAGCTCCCTAATTTCTCAGTAATTTATGATAACAGTCACACAGACCATGCTTATGTGATGTCATTACATAGAGAAGAAGTATAAACATTTAATTTATTAGGCAATTGATTTTTGGATCAGAATCATTAAGGATTCGTGTGAGATTAATATTTTTTAATTTTGCTGAAACTTTTTTATTATAGAAAATTTCATATATATGCAGAATTAGAATACGATGATGAACCTCTATGGAACCTTCTAGCTCAGCTTTAATAATTATTAACTAATGGATAATTTTATTTTCATCTATAGCTCTGTCCCCAGTTACCTCAAGGGATAATTCTACAATCATTGACAGGGCATCACTAATTTTAGTATCTTCAGTAAAATACCACATTACCTCTAAAATTTAATAATTTTAATATCACTTAGTCAATGTGTATATTTTCACAATTGGCTTTTTTTTTTTTTTTTAAACAGGAGGCTTGTTTGGATCAGGATATAATCAATGTGTATGTAACATTTGGTTTATGGGCTCAATCCTTAAGCTCTCTCCTCTCCTTTTTCCCCCCTGTAATGTATTTGTTGAGAACTAGGTACTTTGTTCGGTAGAGTTTCTCACAGTCTAGATTTTGCCACTTGCATCCCTGTGATGCTAGTTATCATGTGCCTCTATCCTCTGTATTTTTATAAAATGGTGGTTAGATTGAACGTTTTGACTAGATTCAGGTTTATTTATTTATTTATTTTTTGGGGTAAGACTATTTCCTAGGTGCCGTTGTGTACTTTTGTATGGAAGCACATAATGTCTGGCTATCTTTCTTACCACAATGTTAACACTGATGAATGTGTTTATGGGCCTACCAGACATTATTAAGTTCTCCCTCTACTTTTTAGGAAATAGTTTTAGCAGCCATGGCTTTGATCCATCATTTCATTAGGAATTGTGAAATAATGATATTCAAATTCTGTCATTCTTTCATAATTCATTAGCTGGAATATTTCTATGTAGAGAAATGTTCCTTTTTCAACTACTTGGTCAATTTGAGGTAAAGACAGGATTGTAGTTTGTAAAGTTTGTGGAGTAAAGAGGATTAATATATGATTCTTTTCCTTTATTTAGTAGTTTTCAGAATGAGTTGGTTTCCTAAGGTACCCTCCAAAGGTAAATAATGTTTCTTTTCCCCAGTATCGTAATTCATGGATTTAAACATATTTCATGTGTTTCAATCCATTCTATTTGTTACTCTTTTTGGTGCCCCACTTCTGGCCGGTGGAAGCCTCTTTAACTTGGTTCTGAGTCCTTTTTTAACATGACCCCTGGTGGACTTTGATAGTGTCTTCACTTTCTGGGATGCCAAGATGTTCCAGTCTCATCTTACGTTTCTCTGTCCCGGATCTCGAATTGGCCATTTCTTCAAGGGGTTTTGCTTTCTTTAGGTGAATAAATGGTATTTAGAGAATATACCTGGGCACCGTGGGTCTTAAGCTTCAGGAATTTTCAATCTGGAGTCTATATTAGGAAAACTCTAGTGAACTTAGTCTCAATGTCAGCAGCTTAAGGCAACCCAAGTTTATTTCTACCTATTACATCAGTGGACAGTCCTCCATGCAGTGATTTAGGAACCTGGAATCCTTTTATCTTGTAGCAGCAATAAGCTCAGAATTCTTTGCCTTAGAATCCTCTTTTTTCAGCTGAGAGATGAAAAAAGGGAAAATGGGAAGGTACCTACTTTTTAAGCACTTTGCCCTGGAATTGATGCACATCATTTCTACTCTCATTCTGTTAGTGAGAACCGGTCCTATATCCCTGCCTCACCGCAACCTAGTAAAGGTGGTACAGGTAGCCCCTGGCTAGGGAACGCGACACCAGCAGAGCACACATCGTTGTTGAACGTCAGGCTGTCTCTGCCAGAGGCCAACCCTTTTGCCATCCAAAGTCACCTGCTGTCCCCTACTTCCTCCAAAGGGACAGTCCGGAGTCTCAGTCAGTTACTGAATCCAGCGTGAAGTACAGCATCTTGCCTCACCAAGGTCGGTTTATAGTGGTGGAGCATAGGATGACCACAGTAATCACTCCCGTGTTGAAAAGAGAAGAAGGAGATAGGGCACAGTTCACTGGTCACAGAATCTTGGAATACAGTTGGGGATGCATCATGAGGTCTTTCTGCTCTGGCATTGGATGCAATTCCTTGATTAGACTTGATTTCTACTTTCGGTCTCTGCAAACAATTCTCTGTCCATTGCTCTCTATGGCTCTTGCCTCCACTCTCGGGCAGGTTTGTTCATCTTCACTTTCATACCTGTCCACATCTGAACTGGTTATAGACTCTGCCATCCTTGGGAACTATACATTTTTTGTAGACTGATTGTATTCTTGCAAGTTGGAAGGTAACTTTGGGGGATTCAAAGCTTAAAACAATTTTTTTTTTTTTTTAAAGCTCGAACTCTCTGCATCTTTTTAGAAGAGGTTCTAATTTCTTTAGCAATACAATTCTTTCAGAACCTTGGGAGGGTCCTTCTAGTTAGTTCCATGTGCCAGTAATGTCATCCAAAGGCCTGTCAAGGTATAACTGTCAGATTTTCGGTTTGCTTTCTCATTCCTTTGGCGCTGTCTCCCATTTGGGAGTGGCTGTTGAGGAGCCAGTCAAAATAGAGAGAAGGCCACCTTGTCAATCTGATCTTTGCCCCAAGGTTGAGTCTCAGTGGGCTTTTGTCCATGAGGAGGTCTTTTCTCAGTTTCCTGTCTCTCTGTTTGGGGTCTTGAGGCATTTGCCTTTTCCATCCTTGCAAGTGTCCACATTTCTGGACTTCCTTACCAAGTGTTTCGCCACCAACTACACCATGGATCTCCAGGTTTCCAGCCTGGCTGCCTGCTGCCTGACTGCTAGGCCAATTTTAGCTCTTTGTTATGGCAGCACCTCTTTTGAAGGTACCAATTTCTGTATTCATCAGGGTAATGCTAGTGAGGGTAGTAAAGACTGTCACAGAATTAGAGAATTTCAGAACTAAAACAGGACTTTAGGAATCGTGTAGTATATTCAACTCCTCTTCATTTTAGGAATCAGGAAGCAAGGTAGGCAACGGCTGAGGCGTGCCCGGGGCCGCACAGGGACCTGGAGGCCATGGAGTTACCAGTGTGGCAAGGCCTTGCTGAGCTTTTGCCCGTCAGCCTCTTGTTCAGCCTGGCACATACCAGAGGCTTAATGAATATCTCAGACTGAACTGGGAATGTGTAAGTCTGACTCTAGTAGGGCCTCCCTGAGGCTCAGACAGAGAGAGAGGAAGGAAGGAAAAGTATAGATTCAAAGCCCCGTATGACCTTGATATTATCTTTGGTACATTTTCATGCTTTAAATCTTAATCAGAATGCTAAGGACATTTCAATGACGTAGTTTTGAGATGGCTGTTTTGATATAGTCTTAATAATAAGCTACTTAATATTTAGCTAAAAACCCCTACCAAATAAATGAGCCCTTAGTCCTGGTTCCCTGTCTTCCTCTTACCATCTTTGAGCTTCCAGTGAGGAGTGAGTGGGGGTGGTCATGCTTGGGATGAAATGGGTCATGGTTAAGGAGAAGGATGGTTTGAGGAAATAAAAACCACCATCTTTATATTTTGATGCCATGTGGGAGTAGCCCGTTGAGATTTCTGTGTCACTGTCCTCTCCCACATCACAGCAGAACATAAAGATAGGACTGCAAAGTTTAGATAGAATAACACTTTTAGTGTAGGACACTGGGCTCTATGATTCTGTCATTCCTTCATCCAGGTGATATTTCTGAAGCACCTGTTCTGCCCCAGACCCTATACTGGCACTTAGGATAGATGCACAACATGATACACGAGCTTACGGGCGACATAAAGTTATTAAGTTCCAGAATATTCTACTGGACCATAATACTGGGCATCACATTTTTGAAGGTGATAAAAGTTTGCAGGGACATATGTGTAATTCTCTTGAATGCAGGCATAACTTGGAGATACTGCGGGTTCGGTTCCATGCCACTGTGAGAAAGCAAGTACTGCCACAAAGCCTGTCAAATGAATGTTTTTGTTTCCCAGTGCATATAAAGTTATGTTTATACTATATTGTAGTCTCTGAAGTATGCAATAGCATTATGTCTAAAGAAATAATGTCCATACCTTAGTTAAAAATGGTTGCTTAAAATGGTAATAATCGCCTGAGCTTTAGTGAGTCATCATCTTTTTTGGGGGGGGAGGGTCTTGCCTCGATGTCAGTGGCTGCTGACTGATCAGGGTGGTGGTTGCTGAAGGTTGGGGTGACTGGCAAGTTCTTAAAATAAGACAGCAGTGAAGTTGGCTGCGTCGATTGACTCTTCCTTTCATGAATGATTTCTCTGTAGTGTGTGATGCTGTTGGATAACATTCTCCAGAGTAGAACTTCTTTCAGAATCGATTCAATCCTCTCAAGCCCTGCCCCTCCTTTATCAACTAAGTTTATGTGATATTCTCAATCCTTTGTTGTCATTTCAACAGTCTTCACAGCATCTTCACCAGGAGTAGATTCCATCTCAAGAAAACACTTTCTTTGCTCTTCTGTAAGAAACAACTCCTCAGCTGTTCAAGTTTGGTCATGAGATTGCAGGCATGCAGTCCCATGTCCAGGCTCCACTGCTAAGTCTAGTTCTCTTGCTATTTCCACCGCACCTGCAGTTACTGCCTCCACTGACATATTGAACCTCTCAAAGTCATCTGTGAGAGTTGGAATCTACTTCTACCAAAATCCTGTGGATGTTGATGTTTTGACTTCTTCCAATGAATCATGAATGTTCTGAATGACATCTAGAGTAGTGAATCTTTTCCAGAAGGTTTTACACTGATTTTGCCCAGGTCCATCAGAGGAATCCCCATCTATGGCAGCTATAGCCTTGTGAAATGTATATCTTTTTTTTTTTTTAAGATGTTATTTATTTATTTTGAGAGAGAGAGTGAACGAGCGAGTGCATGAGTGGGGGGAGGGGCAGAAGGAGAGGGTGAAGCAGGCTTCCTGCTGAGCAGAGAGCCGGATGTGGACCTTGGGATCATGGACCCTGGGATCATGACTTAAGCCTAAGGCAGATGCTTAACCAACTGAGCTGTGGGCATAAAATATTCGGTGAACTATGTTATAAACAAATGTGCTGTCATCCGGGCTCTGTTGTTCCACTGACAGAGCATATGCAGAGAAGATTGAGTGTAGTTCTTAAGGGCCGTAGGATTTTCAGAGTGGTCAGTGTGCTGGCTTCCACTTCAAGTCACGAGCTGTGTTCGCCTCTAACAGGAGAGTCAGCCTGTTCTTGGAAGCTTTGAAGTCAGGCATTGACCTCTGCGTAGCGGTGGAAGTCCTAGATGACATCTTCCACTAGAAGGCTGTTCGTCTGCCGTGAACATTTGTCGTGTAGTGTAGCCGCCTTCATTATTACGTTCGCAAGATCTCCCGGATCACTTGCTGCAGCTTCTCTGTCAGCACCTGCTGCTTCCCCTTGTACTTTCCTGTTGTGGGCATGGCGTCTCCCCTTAAAGCTCACGAACCAACCTCTGCTAGTTTCAGACTTTTCTTCCGCAGCTTCCTCACCTCTCTTGGCCTTCATAGAAGTGAAGAGAATCAGGGCCTTTTTCTGGATTAGGTTTTGGATTAAGGGAATGTTTTGACTGGTTTGATCTTCAATCCAAACTACTCAGACTTCCTCCATATCAACAGTAAGGCTGTTTCACTTTTTTTTTTTTTTTTTTTAAGATTTTACTTATTCATTTGAGCGAGAGAGAGTAAGTGAGT